>NC_051043.1:27943309-28635809 GCF_904848185.1 Acanthopagrus latus
GCAGTGTGTATGTGGTGATTGATGGCGTTATCTATGGACAGCAAAAAAAAAAAAAAAAAAAAATGGTAATGCTGAGAAAACAGCAGTCTGTCTGCTACAACTTAACATGCAACAGCTCTGGGGGACTGTCAGGAGAGGCCTGGGGGACTCAGCAGTGTCTGGATGTATGCGTAGTTGTGTGTTGAACCGTATAGCTGCACAAGTGTGTGTGTGTGTGTGTGTGTGTGTGTGTGTGTGTGTGAGCAAATGCGATGGGTTGGGAGGGAGAGACTGCCAACCGTACATCAGGGCTAGTGACGGCACTAATCAATCTCCCTCTAGGCTATAAATCTCCAGCTCTGCACTCCCCCTTTTCCCCACAGCCACCTTCAGTCAGGAAACAGGGAGGCAGTTGCTGCTAGTTTCCTCTCAAAAAGCCCATCACAGCCCCAGTGGAAACACAGGACACAGTCAAATATATAAATAAATAAATATATATATATATATATAAAAAGAAAGAAAGAAAGAAAGAAAAACCCACTGCTCCCCTCGGTGAGAACCTCAACAATCGAGTAGCATGGAGGGGCTCATTCATCAGCAACACACCGGTGTCACACAGCACAATGATGACTGATTACAAAGTCTTCTACTTGGATTATGTGCCGGATGAGAACAGCTAAAAGAAAAACCATTTAGGTCTAGAAAGTGCTTTTATATGATAAGCATCGAGATTCACTCCTCTGTAGCTCACTCAGCGGATACCTCTTTGTTTTTTTTTTTTTCTTTTTGCAGAAAGATAAAACGTGCTCTTACTGTTCGGAGTCTCGTGGCCTTAATTCTGAGCTCCGAATGTGTTCGAGCCTCCTGCCCAGAAAATGCATCGACATGAAACACTATCGTTTCCATCTGAGCCGGTCTCCTCCCATATTAAAACAAAGAACAGCGGCAAATATTTCATCTATGCTGTCAGCGCCGGCGTCTCCTGCCATGATGCGTGGCAGATTATTGAAAAATGATTCCTCATGCGCCTGTCGCAGGCTTGTCCTCTGTTATTTATTTTCTCAGTGAATCACTAAATGAACATTTAGCCACCTGCCATCAGTCCATTACTGAGTTGTATAGATTATCATTTTAATATGAAAGAGAGCAATTATAATGATTACCAGATGAATTAATGGGAGTCCATAAAGCCGCAGCTCCTGTTGTTGCTCACTTAAAGGGAATAAAAGAAAAACAAAATGCAGATCAGCGGCGACGAAAACATGAAAATATTAAACCGCTGATGGAAGCAGTGAGTCACAGCAGCCTTTAATAATGGAATCATCCTCCTGAAATATACGATCAAGGTGGAAAACCAGGATTTAATAGTGAGATAACATCATATATTTACATTTGACTGCATCATTATTTAGGTTTTCAGACCTGAAGCAACGAACCCTCCGAGAAAAAGAATAAAATACACTCATCCGCTAAACGTGTAGACTTGAAATGTAGATGCTGCCACCTTGAATTTAATCTACATTTAAAGAGCTGGCTAGATTTTAATTAATAGGTGAATTTTCTGTAAACTCTCTCAGTCTTCTGTGCACAACTTCCAGCTTTGAGCAGTCGATCCCTGTTTACTGTCAGAGTTTGTCGCAAATACATCTTTTTTTTTGTTTTGTTTTTCTCTTCACAGATAAAGTAAAACCTGCTTAAAGTAGCTTCGGGTTGAGAAAAACTGGGGAAAGGAAGCCCGACAGACAAACACAACACAATTTACTGCCTATAATTAAGGCTGAATGACTTTCCTGAAGTGAATACTTAAAGATTACAAGCAGGTGTTACAGAAAAAATGCATTACTCGCGCCAAGGATTCAGTCTTTCACTCACAAAAAGGCTTCGTCTTCTTCTTTTATTTTTTTAAATAAAACATTTTTCACAAGACATTAAATTTGACCTCGGACCCTGCAGGCTTGTATAACACACTTAACACACTTGTGTATTTTTAAAACGCTGTCAGAAGCAGCACAAAACAACACTTTCAGCACCGACCTGACAGTGTGAAAATGGTGTTCACAAAAAGGAAGGCTTCGCTATAATAAATGTAAGCGAATTCAATCTTTAGATGCAGAATTCCTCCTTAATTCGCTGCACTCACACACACACACACACACACACACACACTGCAGATGGAAGAGAGGGGCGACTCTATTTCTCGCCAGGTGCTCGAGCAAAAAAAAAAAAAAAAAAAAAAAAAAAGGTCGCTCGCAGTGCCATTTCCTCTCACACACAGGCGAGCCCGGTCCAAACACACTGGCACTTTGAGCTCATTACTGGCTATTCACATAATCCTTTCTCTGTGTCCTCTCCGTGAGTATACTAATTTCACAACGAGTCCATCCTCACAGCCCATTTGTTCAAAGATAGTGGTTGAGAGAGAGGGAAAAAAGGGACGCACGGTGCAGATTGAGACTAAAAGCCGACCCTAACAGGGGGATACCTCCACAGTTTTTCCCCCCTCGCCGAAATGAAAGACAATCGTGTAACTACCCTCCATTTTTCTCCATTTGCCGCTCACCAAATGTATTCAGAGGCATTATACTTCGCTGAAAGAGACCCACTTTTTTTCAATTCAATTTCAAGAACCAATTTTCTCCTATTATTGCCTTTAAGAGCGAAGCAGAAGGAGCAAGTCTTTGGCTTGTTTGTCATGTCCCCCTCTCGCCTCATCTCCTCCTATTAGGTTATTGTACTACTTAGCAGATGTCTATCAGGGCCAGGAAATTATCTCTAAAACCAAAACCCTGTGACCCATTATCCAGCTGCCCTAAAAACAGCCTGTCATGCTCAGGTATATCCCCTGTGAAGGCGCAGCAGGATGTGTGTGTGAGCACACACCCCCCACAACAACCCTCAGTGCCGCTCGGAAAAACCACCTTCACTTCACTCACTCATCAAATCCACTCACAGGTCTCCTATTACACCAGTGCGGGGATATCTCAAAAGCCAGGATGTCTATCGGCTCTTTCCCGTCCTGCTAACGCTGCTGCAGGGTTTTGCAATGGGGGCGGAAGATCAGTCCCATGAGATGAGGGAATAAGCCGGAATCAGGAGGCGGTGGGATCGGCAGAGGGCTATTTCTAAGTTAAAAGGTTCTTAAACTGCAGAGGAGATCAGAGGAGATGGCTCCCCGCGCCCAAAGCTGTGTGCCCAGATAAGCATCCAGCCAAGTGCGGGGTGTAACAGGGTGGTCATGGGTGAATAAACGCAGTGTGTGTGTGTGTGTTTTGAGCGACACGTTTCAGCTGATACCGAGGCTGCGTATCAAACCTCAATGCTTCTGTCTGAGTATGAAAAACTGGAGGATTCACGGCATCGTTCCCTTTATATTTATTTGATTGTATGTGCTTGTGCGGCTTTTGTCGGATGGTAAACAGCTCGATATCCCACGAATCCGGTTTTTATATCAGACATCTCGGCACCTCACCAGTAAGACCAGTGCCAACATTCAGTGCTAATGCAGGAAGTAGCCTGAAAGCTGTGGAGGCTGGTCAGACAAACGGGCACGAAGCAGGTCTAACTTAGAATACCAAAAACCTGGAGTCCATCTCTCGTTACGACCTGTGACTAACCTTTGCGTATTAAAAAACGCTGTATAGACCAATTACCAGACCAGAAACAGCCCCATGAGTTTCTCCTTTAGCAGAATAAAAGCACAGTAATGCATCAACGATACAGTTGTTCTCTTCTGGCACAAGCTCAACCAACAAACCAACAAACCGACAAGTGTGAAAACACAACCTCCTTGGCAGTAACAAAGGAGGAAAAACAAAGATCGAGGAATGCTAACCTGTAGAAATGAGCGTTCAGATGTCAAATCTTTATGTCTTCAGTTGGTGTTGTATCTTAATTTTCTGTTACAGATGTCAGTTGTTTGTTTGCTGGATGTATTAAAGATACGACAGTCGCTGTGCTG
Organism: Acanthopagrus latus; assembly: GCF_904848185.1. NCBI lineage: Eukaryota > Metazoa > Chordata > Actinopteri > Spariformes > Sparidae > Acanthopagrus > Acanthopagrus latus. The sequence goes on from NC_051043.1 coordinate 27,947,247, forward strand.
TCTGATTTTCCTTGTAAATCAAGGATCAAACCAACTCTTTCTCATGAATGTCAAAAACGTCGAGGAAAAAAAAAAAAACATCACAAATGTTGTAATCCAGTTTCCAAACACGCTACTACTTCTAATATAGGTCATAAAAAAAATATTCCCGCAGCAGATGAAGCAAAAGCCCGAGCTAAGATTATCCCTGAGTGATTTTTATAATAAACCAATCATCGAGCTTCTGTAGAGGTCTTCCCCAGTTGAAGTGTCCCTGGTGAAGCTCCCCCTCCCTCCCCGCTGTAGGACCAGCCGTGGTCTGGGAGCCTGGCAGACAGCCGCCACAATGAGCAGAGGTGGAGCTTCAACCTAATTGAATGGTGACCCTGCCGTCTCACTGTGGGACGCCCCATGCAGTGCTTTTAACAAGCTGCTGTGTCTCCCCTCTTAATAAGCCCAAACAAGTTAATCCAATCGACACACTCAAACCCTTTCTTTTTCTTTAACAAGGCACTGCTTCTACCCCCTTAATCCCCGGCTCCCCCTTCTCCGTCACCATACCGTCACATGAATGGAGGGAGAGTGAAAGGCTCCATTAGCAGGGGCTGGCAGTAAACCCCCTTCAGCTCGGCACTTTCCACACACCCGCACTAAATAATTTGCTCTCATACTGTATATTCAAAACACAGACACACACTAATTCTCACATGGACCTGAGATAAAACTGCTCTGCTTGGACACGGCACACAAAGAGAGGGTTATGTTCGCCGACCGCGGTCCACAAAACAACACCAACAACAAAACAACACACAAACAAAAATCCTGAGGGGACGTTTGCCGACAGGCACGCACTCTGGGACATAAAAAAGGCATTGTTAACAAACCCTCCCAGCTCCACAAACAAGAGCCACTGATTCCCTAACAATACAAGCCCCTGGATGCACTCACCCACCAGCTCTGCACAACCTCACACCAGCGCAATAAATAACCTGCACAACAAAAGGCCATTGTGTGTAAAAGCCTACAGTTTAGGCATTATTGCCATGATATACAGTGTTGGAATAACATATTGGCAGCCGATGCTCATATATACGACGCAGCACGTCACCGTTACTGGAACTTATGCAGCCGAGCAGTCGTATTTATGAGAGGTTTCTCTGCAGATGAAGGGCATCTTGGCAAAAACACTCAGCTGTTAGCTTTCCATATTCCAGTCAGCTTCAATAGCTTCACCCATGGGATGAAGGGTGAGGAATGTCTGGCAATCCAATAGCAGAGAGTCGTCTGTCATCTCTAATCAAAACACGCCTGCCTAGACTAATGTCAACCCTGTAATAGCAATGAGGACTAATTGACTTCACAGCCAACTGCTGCATCTTTGTGCCGGGCTAAGTTTCATTAATGCTAAATAAACTGGCTCAGAAGGCAGCGAGCTATTACGACCATGTGGCAACCACATTTTGAAATGTAGAGAATGCAGAGCGCTAAAGGAAATGAAGATGAATGAAGTGTAGATTAAGATTCACACACTGGATGGCTGGATGTGTTTGTAGGGATGCAGACCGCCAAGAGTCCTACGAACATTTGAGTATGTTAACTCATATTTCAGCCGCTACCTGTTCAGCAGCCTCATGATGATCAACAACAGTCACTGCTGGCTGATTTGCAGTTTGGAGATATGTGAAACTGGGAAAACTTGCACTTCTGTTGTTATTTACTATCCCGACTGTAACACGTAATAGTATATAGTTTATTTTAATCATTCAGCCCAGCAAACAGGGGCAGCATATCACCAGAGCAGCGCGAATTTAGCTGCCGTTAGCTTGTTAGCACAGTTAGCCATGCAGCTATCCGGACTACCAGGGGAGTGAGAGGCAAGCGAGCACAATTCAGACACAAGGCAACTCAAAGTGCTTTACAGGGGGCAAAAGATAAGAAATAGGAAAGTAAGCTAAACTAGAAGAGGTTTTAAAAGAGACAAGACTGAGGAACAGAAGTCACAGCGCAGTTCACAGCCTTGAAATTGCTTCAGTGACTTCAGTGAGAGGCCCCGGCGAACAGAAAGGTCTTCAGCCTTGATTTTAAAGAGCTGAGAGGTGTTAGTGATTACACCGCTGACTCAGGAGCTTTGGACTGCTGGGAGCAAGGAGGTGTTCAGGCCCGGGGGCTAGCTGGTTAGCATGTAGCTTCAGTAGATCTCTCTTCAGCACAGTAGTCTACATACTCTGACGTAACGTAAGAACCGTGGTTTACTTTCTTACATACTGCACCTTGAAAAATGTTTGTCCGACCTGTCTAACCCTTCCTGCTGTGTTTAGTTCATGCATTATATTGATCAGCTAATTAGATGTTTACACAGTGAAACAACATGAGAAAAGATCGCAAATGCACGACGCGAACAAACCTCGTGATTGGTCTACAGGTGGTTCTGGTGGATCGTCCGGGTCGGACTCCTGTTGCCATGGATTCAAACATACTTTGTCCTGGAGTGATTTAGAAATAAATAATATCTCCACATATTGGAAACAATATGTTCCTTGACTACCACTGCTGCCAAAAGCTGCTGAGGAAAAGAATACATCTTCCACCGCAATCCCCCGGAAACAACCAGAGACTGTAATACTCTCAAGTATTACGTGTGCAGCTTTCGGTTGGGTTTACCAAAGGATCAGTTACGTAAGTCGCTGCATGCTGCTCTTTTTTTTTTTTTTTTTACACCTACACTATAGGTAAGGAGCGTACAGGGGCGTTCAGTGGGCTAAGCCCTTATTAGCTTGACCTTGACATCGGTTACAAACAAGTGCCCTGAGCAAATATAACTCATGTGACAGAGCAAGAAAACGGAAGCTTAACATGTCGCAAAATCAGTTTTTGACACGATCTGTTGCTGCTCTTTCTTAAGCTAATTCAAACGGAAGACACTTTACACTGAGGTCCTTCTAATAAGCATTAGTTAATAGCTTATATGGCCTTATATGGTGTTAACAACAGCATGATAAATAAGATATAAATGCTTTAAAGAAACTTGTCAACAGTTTATAGACAGCAGCCTAACAAAAGGATTTATCACCCTTAAAAATTGGTCCTGCTTCAAATCCGGCAGCTGCATAAAGCAGGTGAAGTCCAAAATAAAGGATATCTTCACCCTAACAAGCTGTTGTTGTTGCCTCAGATCCGGTAGCTGCTAACTGTTGTTTACGTGTCACACTACACACTTGGAGATGGAAAATGTCTGGAAGGCAAGGAGGAGCCAGACTGAAGAAACCGGCACAGAAGATTTCTGAGGAGTCGATGAGGGCAGAGACGTATTCACGATGAAAGAGGCTCAAATGAGCATGAAGAGAAAAAAAACATGTTTAATCGAAGCCAACTTTACCGTCATTAAGCTTAAACCTCAACAACACAGCACAGTTAAATAAAAATAGCACTGTGACAAGACACTAAATGCACTAAAGTAATTTGTCACTTGCAGCACAGATTTGCTTCAGTGCATGAAAATTGAAACCGAGCAAAAAAAAAAAAAAAAGCAATGAGATGTAAAACACAACCACAACAAACAAAACCTACATAGTCATAACTGACTTGCAGCCTTGCAGATTTTTCCTTTTTAAATGAATTTAAAAAGTTGTGTATCCTGTGCTCTAATTACCATCCTCAAACCCGACACATGCCTGCAGTCCCACGCTGGGAGATTCCCCCCACCAGCAAAAAAAAAAAAAAAAAAAAAAAATCTGTTTGGTTTCCAGTGCAGCGAAACCAAGGTGCTCTTTACAACACGCCGGAGCCTCGGCGCTCCTGCCGGTGCCAGCGAGGGAGTTTGAGCAATGAGAGCGTGGCTTAAGATTGTCAGACAAACCACAGGGGAAACACATCCTCTTCTCCTCTTATTGCCTCAGCCTTTCTTGTATTGTTTTGTAAGGCGGTGGCATCAGTTGTCATCTAATACCACTTTCACACAGAAACCCTGTGCGTGTTGTGACATACTGAGCAGATGTGGAGGGGTAGCTGTGCCGTTTCTGCTAAAAAAAAAAAAAAAAAAAGTGTTGATCACAGACGCATCAGAGGACCGCGGTTAATTGAATACAGGTCTGACTGCATTAAAAATTAAATATCACTCTAAAAACAGACTAATTTCATGATTATTGCTGCAGTCGCACCAGTCGGGACTTTCAAACATAAATCACAAACCTTCCTCTCTAACTTCAGCCTCTCGAATGTGAGAGATGAGCTGTGCTTTCTTGGTTTTTTTCCACGCTGGGATTTATATTTCCTCAGTAAAACCTTATTACACACATTTTGTAAAGCATTGTTGATATTGCAAAATTTCTTATCCCAATGTGACACAATCCTTTATTGTCCCAGACAGGTCCATTCACGGCTTAACACAACAACAATAAAACAAGGGGTTGCTTTTTTTTTTCCTCCTCTCTTCCCATCCTCACTTGAATATTCAAACAGTGTTCATTGTCTTTTTGTGTTTTGTTCATTGTTTGTTGTGCTGTCATTCCTCAGCTTGGCTCCTGAACTTCAAAGAAAGGCTTATGTCAATTTATGATGAAATGGAGTGAGCAGGCGAGAGAGACGAGTGAGACGGAGAGAGAGGAGGGGGAGAAAACCTTCGCGCAAAATGGCCCTGCCTCCAAATGTATGCTTATTAATGGGTGTTCAATAAATCAATGGAATATAATTAAATTCAAACAATGTGATTTCTTCTCTCTCGCTCGCCGAAAGCCCGACTCCAAACATCGCTCTGTGCAGGGCCTGAGGTGACCCCAATCCCCGCGGTCTAAAGGACAACTCCGCCGTCTTTCACCGGAGGGTCTCGCAGATCCGATAGTCAGCCATGCATAACATTAGTGTGTTGTGAAGCCCACGAGGCAATCAAACGGTGCACCGTTAAAATGTTGACATTGATCTCGTTTGATATATCTGAAGTGTGACAAAGCCACTTTTGCTCAGCTGGATATTACGGACTATAAAAGAGAGGATGACACAAGTGCTCACAGCTAAGCTAGCTGGGAGAGGAAGCAGGCAATTTTCTCCACATATTTCCTCCTCGCTGTAGTTTCCGTCGCTGAGACTCAGCAGCCTTTTCCCTTTATACTCCATAATGTGTGTGCCATCCAGCTGTTGTCATCCAGCTCCCTCTGAAATCTGGCCCTGACCGTGCCAGCAGGGAGAATCCAATTGGACAGAGTGGGAGGTGAGGCTGCAGTTGGTAATCACCTGCTGGCTAAAGGCACAGATGGCACAAACACCAGCAAGATGTTCGTGCAGCAGCAATCCAAGAAGTCTTTTCTGACAGGCTGACAGACAAACACAGAAACCTGAGAAACCTGCGGCAGAGCTGCGGAATTACCGCATGCAGATTTGATGCAGGAACCTGGAAGCCTCGGCAGGCAAGCGAAGCCACCTGAAGCGCAAAGAGTTAAAGCATCGATCTCTTGTTTTCACCGGCAAGGTCTTGGTGTCACTGCTCAATGATTGGGGAAAGTGAAAAAGTGCGCAGGTTGTAATGATTTAAAATGGTAGATGCTTTCCATGACAAAAGCGACCCGATAAGGGCTCCTGTTATCAGCGAGGCTGACCAGCCGAGGAGAGAATCGAGAAGCGAGGTCATCGAGGAGATAACGGCATGTACGTGCAGACTGATTATCTCCTCCCGCTCAAGGATTTTTGATACATCTCGTTGCTCCTGTGATTTATTCGCTAGACCAAAGTCTTGCTCGCCGTTTCAGGTCTCAGAACTGCACTTCAAGGAGAGCCAGGTTGGTGTGCACCTGTTAAGATTTACTCTCGAGCCGCCACGACTTTAAATCTTCTGCCACACTGAGAGACAGTCAATATAAGTTTCCACCCGGGATTAGCAGAAGATGAGCACTGATACATTTAACCAGCGAGCGTTCGACTGCCGCTGAAATCAGGTGCAGAGCTGTTCGCCTTTTCTCTCTCTGAGCTCCAGAGGAAGCAAAGTTGGACCAAGTCGTTTAGTTTATTGATGTTGCAGGCAGAGATTTTTTTATTTTTTTATTTTTTTTTTAATGGTAGTCAAGGCTCCCAACACATCAAACATATGAGAGTAAAAACGCCCCGGAGACATCCCTCTTTCCTGAAGACTCCCCAGCAGTTGAGCTCTTTCTGCTCTGTGCCTTGGTTTGTCCTTCACAAGAGACAGGTAACACTGCCAAGACCCAGTAATTAGTGCAGATGGAGACTGTAATACTCTCTTCCCCTCCCTGCAGAAATGCCAAGGGAGGCAATCTATAAATTCCTGCATATTAATGCAATTTAAAACCACTCCAGACACCTTGCTGGAGGCAGGTGATAAAAAGGTGAAAGGCAGACTAGCTCACAGCACACAGCTGCTGATACGGTGGTGACATCAGTCCTGTCAGCAACTTCTTGACACCTCCGACACACACACACACACACACACACACACACGCACGCACACACCAAAATAACTCGATAATCTATCTCCTTTCTCAGAAAATGCTTTCCAAATCCTGACCTTAGGCCTTACAACTGGGTCTCTATCAATAATTAAACGGTAATCTAAAAACCCATTTGAGTTGGGTCATCTTTCCTGCGCCATTGTCCCTGCTTCTCCTCTTCCTCCGTCTATTTTTTCCTCTTTTCTGTAAGATCTAGTTAGAGATTCCATTAGCATGAGAAAGCAGGCTGGTAATTGTCTTCACCCTACTGAGTGATCCCTGGATAGAGGATTAGGCTGAGAGAAAGCCCTATTTCAACTCCGAGCACAGATGCTGCCCACAGCCACCCACTCCAGATTAGATTAGACTGCAGAGGGGATGAAACCGGCCCGGTAACTTCAGGCAACATTAAACAGAGAGTACGCGTACAGGAGGTTAAAACCAATAAACTTTTGTTCACCTTCCACCACCAGCTGTGACCTCCCCTTTATTTTCTTTCTCTCAGCTTTTTTAGACATTTTTCTTTTTTAATCTACTAATATGCTTTTCTGGTGAAAATGGGGATGGGAGAGAGAGAGAGAGAGAGAGGCAGCTTATAATTTTCTCTCTCTTCTCTCCTCTCGCTCGCTCGCTCTCCCTCTCTGCTGATATACACAGAGTATTTAGAGCTGAATCTCCCTAAATCATCCCCCTGGGCCACCCTGTCCGTCACTAATCTGCCGCGCCGCCGCCCACTCATAAGGAGGTGTCACATTTCTGGCTCTCCTCCACGGGATAAGCACTTCAAACACCAGAGCCTCTCCTCTTGACCTTTCCACGGAGATGATCGATTAAGCCCATTGGATTTATTCCATAAACAGGCAGCCATTACATCAAAAAGGCAAGGAATTTACCTCGGAGGCAGAACTTCAATCCATATAAGCTTCGTGAGGGTTCCAATTTTTTATATTGGCTTTTTCAATCCACTTCTCGCGGCCCCATTAATAAGCACGGAGCCTTTTCAAAAGGTTTCGGTGTCTGAATCGCTGCAGTTCTCTACCTGTAATTACTGAAGCAAGTCACAATGACAACAGAGTGAAATTCAAGCGCTATCTGTACTCCATAAAACCTGCGGTGCATAAAAACAGTTTAGCTCGCTCCCCTGCCAGAGCAGGATAAAGCAAAGTGCGAAATGACTGAAAGGTTTGAAAGTACAACGGAACAAATATGGCTGCTTTGTTAAAACACAGCACATTTACGGTGCAGGGTCTTCGCTCTGCTCTCCACCTGTCCAGGAAACTCTGTGGGGTAAACCAAAGGATTACAGAGGCCAGTAAAAGGTCTGCCGCTCTCTTGCTGCACGAGCCATTAAGTTACAACACTGCAGGCTTCCTGTTTTCATGCTTGAACACCTTCTACATGCTTTCAGCGAGGACAAGACTAAACAATCTCGAGTGAAACGCCAGGGAGGAGACACCCGAGAAAGACAAAGAGCAAATTTTCGTTCTTTCGTTCTTTTTTTTTTTTTTTTTTCCAACGACAGAACGCTTCAAACCGCAACAAATCACACGCGGCTTCGAATCCCATTTGTGAAAGTTTAAAACAGGAAATCTAAAGTCGGTTTCATTTCAGCAGAAAGGAGGGTTTCCTCCGAGGAGCCCGGAGAGACTCCCCCTGTTTGTGATCCCAGTGTCCAGGAGCTCTGCCTCAGCTCTGAGGGACTCCTGCTCCATGGTAATCATATCCTATTTGAATAATGAAGGCAATACCACCACTCCTGCCGCCCATTCCCTCTGCATCCTTGACTGGACTCTTTGATAGACACTAATTCCAGCTCCATCTATAAAGCTCCTCTCATGCATTTTTAATAGAATCTATTACTTTAGGATTAAATTATAAAAGACTGTCCTCCTTAAATTTTTAATAGTTTGCATAATTGGTATCAGGGCCTGAATGCGAACCATAAAAACCCAGTTTGTACAGGACTGCGCGGCGGAACGAGCCAGACAAAACCACACAGCACCGCCGCGCACAAAAAAAAGCGACACACATGGCACGCCGCTATCGCAGGCGAGCACACACCTGCACACGCCTGTGCACGCTCATACAAGCACGGCCATTATAGCTGTGGGGTTCATTGCCGTGGAGAATAAGGCGGTGTGAGTTCAGCACTGTGAATGAAGGGGACAATAAGGTCAGGGACCATGAGAGCTGCTTTTGGCTGCTGAGCTCTTGCAGCAGCCTGAGGCAGGAGGAGTCACCTGATGGAAACAGGAGACATAAACCAGGTGTCCACAGACACCTGCTGCCACTGATGTCAACTGCGACCGGGACACTCACCGGGGCAAACAGCAAAAACTACTTAGCAGGTTTACAGCCTCGCTTAGTCTCCGCAGTCACTGATAACTCTTTCCGGTCAGCTTCAGTGGAAACGTATTTCCCTCCTCTGTTCTCCGTTCCGGGCCGATCGGGCCATGAGTAAATGTCAACTGCACTCTTTTTCACTCTCGCTCTGCATTTCCAGCTCAGCTCCTTCCAATAACAGACAGAGAATACAGGAGGGCAAATGTGTCTGAGGCATCTCGTCTAAACTAGATCCCCCTTAGAAATCTATGCACGTCACCATCCCCCAAATTAGCACCGCAGGGACACCCCCCTCACCGCCCCCGCCTGCTGGCGGCAGCTCTTTGGCATATCTGTACCGGGGAAAATATTTCACACTGTATGAATTATTAAGTGCGGGGCCAGTGCTAAGCAGTGTGGAGATAGACCAGTTATTCACAGCTCTATTGGGACGGATGCGTCGGAAACCCGGGCCGCTCGGCTATCAGATCGTTTGTCACGAGCGATAGACAATTTACAATGAGAGAGTTTTTCAATTTATTCATTCTGCTGTCACTGCAGTTTTCTACCTCCACTCATTCCACTCAACAGCCCCCTCCTCCTGCAGCTCCGGCTCGGCTGGTGAGGGGGGGCTCCTCGCTCGAACCAGCCGCCTGCTTCTCCGTCTGATACTGTTGCTCACTTTGTCTTTCTTCAGCCCCGAGCAGAGAAGCGGAGGTGAAACACTCGCGCAAAAAAAGCAGACACGAGGAGAGAGAGCGGATCCTGCTTCTTTAATCATCTTAACTGAGGTAAAGGTGTGCTGGGGACATCCTGTGACAGCTGAGGGGTTCAGTTCCCAGTGGTGAAGCTGTGGCTGTGTGATAAAGGAACAGAGCAGGAAACAAGGCAGACGAGGGCGCCTGAGTGTTCCTCTTTAGGACTTTAAGCTCCAGGCAAGAAGAGACAAACCAGGAGGACCACCCCATCAGATAGAAATAAAAGAGGAACAGCAGTTGACTTCATAACTCTGTCAAAGGCAAATTAAGCCATGAGAGAGAAAAAAAAACATATATAAAAGCTTAGACATAATAAATACGTACAACTATTTGGATCTGTATTGCAGTAGAAGCCCGAACACATTCGCTCTGAGTAGATGGGGGAGAGGAAAAGGATCCGGGAGGGCAGGATCCTGCTTATTTCACTTAAGAGAAATTTCCAAATAACAATGCCCACGCAGACAGAGAGAGGACCTCGGCACAAACGACTGCCAGACTGCAATTTCAACATTAATTACCGAAGGTGAACCAGCAGTCAAAGCCACCACAGATTTATTTCTGTTTTCTTTTTTTTTGTGTGTTCCTAAAGACTCTCAGTTAAAAGAGAAATACACCACAGAACAGGCGAGCACATGATGTTTTGGTTTTTTTGTTTTTTTTCCCCTTCCCAAGCTGAATATACGAGAGGAACAGCACATGACATCAGCAGCTTTGTTGGTCTAAATGCTCGGTGAGAGCAGTTTGACCTGTAAAGCAGCCCAGAGTGTTTCTCTATCGGTGATGTTCTTTGAAAGCCTGACGCAGACGGGCTGCACTGAATGGGCCTTGATGTGAAAGGCAGAGATGTTAGATAAATGTCCTCGCAGCCAAGGCCTCTGCCCTCTTCCTGATGATGCATTCTTATACTCAAATACCCACTCCCCCTCCACACACACACACACACACACACACACAGAAACACAGACATGCAGTGCCAACAATCCCACTGAGGGCAGCATTTGTTTGGGGACAAGGTGACCCTGTTGCCTAGGGGCCTGTGAACGGGGACAATGAAGGCCTCTCATCCTGCACACACCCAGCCGGCTGTGCTGGGCCGATGACGGGGCGGAGGGGTGGGGTGTGTGAGGGGCATCACAACACCCGGCTACTGCGGTTTTAAAACCCTATTCAGGAAGCCCCCTGAGATAGCTCCTTTCACACCCCGCACAGACGGAGCAAAATCCCTGCTTGTAACCCAGAGTCACGCAGTCAACAGATGGAGCGGCTATTGAGTGAAGGATCGCGCCGGCAGAGGCGGCTCCTCATCCATCCCCGCTGGAAACAATGGGGCAGCAGGTCAAGAGTGCCGTCTCCAGGAGGTGGGGTCAGGGAGGAGGGGCGTGCTTTGACACAGTCGAGCTATGCCAGCGCTTTGAAACCGGAGGAACTGAGAGAATCTCTTTCTGGACGGCGGGGCGGAGGGGTGGAGGCTCGTGGCTGCCTGTGAGGCGCCCGGGCTTCAGGATGAGACTCAGGTGGAAGGGTGTGTGTGTGTGTGTGTGTGTGTGTGTGTGTGTGTGTGTGTGTGTGTGTGAGAATCTGGGACAGCAGTGTTTGTGTTTAACCTGCAAACAAGAACAAAAAGTCATCCCTGCGTGCACACATTTCGCGTGTCGAGAGGAAGCACAGACTCGCGGTTTAACGAACATTTCAAGGACCAACTGTTACGGAGGCTCTTCTCATCTCTGTGCACCAAAAGCTGCACTTAAAGCACAGAGAAGTTCATTGTTGGATGGAAAGCACTTCAGCGAGGCTATACAGAGAGCAGAGGAAACCTTTAGCACTGCAGAACAGTTGCAGTGCCCTGAGGACATTTTTTCATAAAACACTGAAGTGGATACACTTGAAAGTGATGTTAAATATTACACAACCACAGGCCACAGTTCAGTCTACTTATTAAAGCGCACAATTAAAGAGCAAATGCTTTACTTCACTGATGGCTTCTTTTTTTAAAAACAGCATGTGGCACGATGTGAGATCACAGGTAACGCAGGTGCCTGACTAAAGCCCGTATAAATAGCGGTGTTATATTGTTCTGAAGTCATTATTAATAGATTGATTCGCCGGGTTTTCAAAGTGAAAGACCCAAACGCTCATGCGTGTGTGTGTGCACGGTTGCGTGATCATACAGCTGATCACAAAGCAGTCATAGCACCCTGTAGGGGAAAGTATATCAATTTCCATTGACCGGCAGTCTTGCTATCATGTGGCTCTGACCTGGGAGTCAATTAGTCATCCGGGTTGGCCCTGCATCACTGGGTTTTCTTTCCATGGCCAGAGACGAGACAAAGACACGAGGACGGTACGTAATGATCCCATAACTTCAGGATCTTTATAAGGTATAAACATCCGCACCTACAGAGACGCCAAATACTGCCTGCCACATGTTCCGCACACTTAAAAAGGTTCGGTTTATGGGGCCGTTCTGAATAGGAAGCCACTCATTACCAAGCAGAGGGTGTCAGGAGCATTGCAGCAATTCTCCATTAACAACCACTTGACAAGGAAGAACAGAGACTCAAAAAAAGACTTCCTACCACTTGGGAAACGGTCACAAATCACACCTAATTAAACACAAAAGCCGAGTCCATGAAATCAGAGCGCAGAAAGCCTTTTGAGAGGAAAGGCGAGGTGGAGTTTTTCTTTCTGAGTTGTGAGACGCATACATTTGTGCAAGGACACCCTCATTTCATTCCCTCAAACAAATTCCAACTTAAGTACAGCGGAGCAAAAGGTCGAGCTGCTATTCCTCCTTGGCTAGGTCACAACACAATACATCTATACATCTGTCATTTGTCTTCTCAGTACACGCAGCTCTTACGTGTTCAGAGGACGGAGTTGAAAAAAAAAAAAAAAATAGAGAATACATAATAAGCCTATTCCAACCATGTTGAAAGGGATCAATAAGTGCACAGAAAAAGAAAATGGCCATAAACACGGAGGCTTTTATTCAGAGTGCCGCGATGCAGATGAAAGCGCAGAATGCACCTGGAGAGCGGCGCTGAGAGCGAACAGAGCCCGTAGAGTTATCATGCGGGGCCAGAGAGCGCCGGCTCCACTCAGACCTCGGCACCATCTATCTCCACAGCCGCTATTAGATTTCTAATATTGTTGGTTTTAGGGAGGCTCGGCTTTCCTGCCACAATGAGACAGATTCAGCCCCAGTTGCCCCCCCTTTTTTTTTCCCTTTCAGTGTGGTCTCACAAGGTCCGCTCGGTTTTCTGCAAACAATACTGCTGGGCCGCGGCCCTTATTTAAAAGATTAATAGGATGCTGTCTTGGCAGAGCGGCAATCAGTGAGGTTTCTGTGACAGCAGAAAAAAAAAAGTGTGAAAACAAGGCAAAGAGGAGAGACCATTGTCACGGTTACCAACTGGCTGCCGCAGCTCAATTGAGATAGCTGTGGCTTTCAAGCCCGGCTGTCAATCACGGCAGCGAGCATCAATGGGGGCGAATTTGAATGATAAAACGATAAGTCATGAGCAGGCGATTTCACTGTCATCAGGACAGGGGCTGTTTGAGTGTAACTCAGTATGGGTGGAGAGATTTCACTGCAGCCATATGGAATTTGGTTTTGCCTCGAGTTGCTGGCTTCACCCCTCAATCATGACAGAATGTGTAATCACCAAATGTCTTCCTCTCAATCCCTGTTACAATTGGCAGCACAGTGCTGTCACTAGAGATGGGGGAACAAAATGGAAAGCTGACTAAAAGACAAGCTTTAAGTGACACTTAATTTGAGATACCCAGGCATTCTCTCAGCTCCAGTAAACAGGATCCATCAAACTTCGCCCAGAGCCTGTTTGAGTCTGCAGCTGTCTGCTGGGAGAGGCTCAGTATGCCTGAGAGGCCCTCGGTTACCAAGAGGACTGATGAAGAAATCAAGTCCTCTAAAAGTTCCCTTAGAACAACAAGTCGAGGCGCAGCAGTGATGAGGATACTCGTCCAGAGCAAATTTCATCTCATCCACATCTACAACAAGCACTCAGAGCATTTCCTCTTTTAAAAGACAAGAAAACGATGACAGAATCTAATGACAGCCTCAGAGAAGACGACAGAGAGGGCAAAAATAAATAAATAAATAAATAAATAAATAAATAAAAACACACACAAGTGAGCTGGTGAAGAAGAAGTAAGAGAAAAACAGTGAACAGCTGCTTTCTCCCTTCCTCCCTTTGCTCATCCTAGGAGAGAGTCCCATGCGATCTCCCTGATCCTAGTTTGTGGCTGACAGAGGGGACCGCGGCTCTGTTCAGCTCCCCACTCACATGGCTCTGTGCCCCCCCGCCGCCCACCTCACCGTCACTCCGCTGCCAGGAGGAGAAGATGGTGGGGAGGGGGAGCGATGGGGAGCGATGGGGAGCGAGGGGAGGGAGGCTACATCAAGGAGAGACTCTCCCAGTGGGTTCTCGTCAGTTCCAGGCCATTGCACCTTGCTCGCTGGGATTTTGTTTACACACACACACACACACACACATATCCATGCAGAGGCAGATGACTATTAATGGATGCGATAATGTGGTGTGTGTTCTTTCTCTTTTTTCGGGGGGGGGGGGGGGTGTGTACAGCCACATGTTTTGTTTTCTGCTCCAGACAGATCGCTGTAGCTTGGTAACAAACAAATAAATAAATATATATATACACATATAACAGTGTGACGCCTCGTGGAGCCTATTTAAGTGGCACAGGAGCAGATAACGTTCAATCAAAACCCAGTGATACGGTTGATGCGGTCAGCGGTAATGTGCAGCCAAAAGGCCTGACACACTTCCGTGGTCTTCGGGGACGAGCAGAGAGCGGCAGGCTGCCCCTGTGCGCTCAGTCTCTGCAGATGTTGCCTTGGAGAACGGCGGGCTGCGGTGACAGCTGGACAGCTGTTCCTATAGACGCAGCCACAGAAGCATGCCATGGAGATGGAGGAGGAGGAGGTGGAGGGGGGGGATCGAGCTGTATGTTTAGTTTATCTGTAAGTTCCCAGGACGTGCATAGCTGTCAGTTTTAGCACTGGTGCATGAGCCTGGATAAGGAAAGACGGCACTGAGCAGGATATGGAGAGAGAGCACAGATGGGTAACTATCAGACATGGCTGACATTATTTGAAGAGGCTCCAATAACAAAAAAACAAAGATTTTATTTTTTTTTTTTTTTGTGAATTGTAATTTGTCTTTCCATAAACGAACAGTCGAATGAAACTCCAACTGGCACGAGTCGAAACATTTCATTGGATCCACGAGGTCTGTTTGAGCCACTTTTTTTTTTTTTTTTATCATCACAAACAAGTAAAAGTTTAATATGAACTTCAGAGGGAATTTTAAATCTTTTTTTTTTTTTTACTACTTCATAAAAAGTGGGGAAGGAAAAAAAAAATCTATTTTCAAAAAGCAGAGAGGATAATTGGCTGAGCATTAAAACCACTCTGGTCTTCGTGCCAACATTAGTGTCTGCTGGTGATGAAAGGCGGTTTAAATTGGGGTCGTGTTCAGATATTTTACCTTTATCCTGCCACTTAAAAACACAGTTACCTAAATTTATAGAGACCTGACAGAAAAACAGTGCAGGGGGAAAAAAAGACAGCGTATAGATTAACGTCCTGACTGCGGGGTAAGATCTGAAAAAAAGAGAATTGAAATGTTGGAAAACACTCAGCAGTATTAAACGCTGTCACCTGCTGAATAAACACACTGCAAATCATGTGTTAAACAGCTTGGATTGACGCCAGTCACATCTGCCAAAACTCTAATTTTTCCTAAGCAGGCCGGGCTATTCATTATGCCACAAAAGGTCAGCAATTTGTTCAACTCAATAAAAATGTTAATAAAACTAAGAGCCCGCACGAAGAAGAAGCACTCGTAGCCTCCGGTCGCCCATCAAAAAATGTGAATATGTGGATGTGTGCGCTTGTGCCGCTGCATCTGTCTGAATGCAAACGTTGCATCTGCAGCATTAAACGCAGGTCGAAGGTCGCGCAGCGGCAGCTATCTAACAGGAAATATACGGTCTGACCCCGTCGTAATCCCGGTCAAACTCCACCAACTGCTCGAGCACGGAGCAGCAGACACGAACACATGCTGACACACACACACACACACACACACACACACACACACACACACACACACACACAGAGCTACGACTCTGCAACCTGCAGTACTGTAATCACACACACACACACAAAAAGACCAATATCTCCAATTGCTGCTCGCACCCTCAACCCACTCCGCTAAATAAATGAAAAGACCCATTAGGCAGATTTCAAAGGCCCCGGCTCCGTGCTTATAATTACATACGAAATCTTTTAGAGGAAAAAAGTGATTACTCTGGATGCAAGTCTGGAAGTGGGTGGGGGGTGGGTTATTGCTAAGCAACCAGTCATTATCCTCCAGAGTGGAGCGAGGTGACCGGCCATCCGTCTAACTCCGATGGCTTGCCTGGCTCCTGTGCAAACCCCCCCCTCCACCTCCACCTCCTCCATCCTTATCCTCCACCACTCTCTCTCTCTCTCTCTCTCTCTGCCGTCTCCCCGTCCGAATACAAACAGAGATAAAGAACGCTGCAATCGCTCTTGACACACAAATAGGTTAACACAATAAAGCCGGCTTTGCCTGGCTCACTCGAGGGAGGAAAGCAATTCCAGCAGCAGGCAGGAGGTAATAAAACAGGGCTAGGAGTGTGTGTGTGTGTGTCTGTGTGTGTGAGTCTGAGAGTGTGTGTGTGTGTCCATACATGTCCTCACGTCAATTCCTATGTTTTTGTATGTGTGTGGAGGCAGGCACACAGGAGCTCTTTGGCCTGAGGGCCTAATATCCCGCAGATTTTCAGCCCTTCCTTGACAAAATAATAACAGTGGAGAAAATGACGGAAATTCCAGCCCACTCCTCCTTTTAGATTAAGGAAACGGTGGCTTTATATTAGCAATATAGCCGACCTGCATCGGCCTTACGCAAACACATAAACGTCTCCCTGCGGGTCACATGCGCAGCTCTCCTGTAAATGGTCTGCGGCTTGGTTAAAATTCAACGAGTAAATTGAATGAGTTTTATCTGTTGCGAGGCCTCGGCTTGCTCTTCCCCCCTCCTCCCCGATGCGGCTGCCAACGCCTGGCAATAAATGATAAAAATCTCCAGAGTTTTATTAAATCGTGTTGCATTCACGCTGAACTCGGCGGGAAAATGGCGAGGTGGGTTTCGGCAATTACAATGCGGACCAGACAGCATTGTTTTCTACAGTCAGTGGAAATTTCATTACCTTACAGCAACCGCCTCAGAATTGGGTAATAGCCTCTTTTTGTCACAGACACGAGCCGTCTGCTGGAGGTGGGACGCCCCGTAAAGTGTTATCCATTTGCAACAATACGCGTCGAGCCGGAAACGGTCCGGATGCCGGTCAGCATAATGTGCACTGTTACTCACTGATACGGAGGAACTGAATGGAGGCAATATCGGTCAATAGCTAATTCCTGGATTGACTGTAGCGTAATCAAACGCATTGAACCCTCATGCATCCATACGGCTGACGTATCCCTCCTCAGGCTGTTATAGACAGATGACGCAGGTCACATCTCTCACATGTCAATAACTAGAGACAGGAGAAGCATGTTTTTCCTGTGGAATGATTGAACTGTGAAGAAACCCCAATTAAAGCTGCTGGGGGAAAAAAAAAAAAAAAGTTTCCCACATTCTGGTCATACAGAACAGCTATTTGTACGTGTCAATCAGTTCTCCCTGCTTTTTACCGGCCGCTCCTTTTCGACCAGGTAATCAAACAGCCGAGATGTAAAGCGGTGGCCATTGTCAACAGGGAATAAATTACCAAAGCATGAAGAGAAAACACCTTATCAGTCTGATGTATTTCCTGCTTCTGCAGAAAGCGACAACCCCCCCGAGGGAGAGCAGTCAGCCAAAATGCGGGGAGATGGAGATTAGGATGATGTGCGGTTCCTTGTTCCATTAAAGTTTGATCTTCCTCAATAGCCGAGGAGAATCAGATATCTCCCATTCAAGATTAAAGTACACCAGCATAGAGGGAGAGATTAATCAGAGGCCTGCATGAGATAAAAAAAACAAAAAAAAAAAACACTGCCTTGCTTCTGGCATGGAAAACAGTGGCAATAAAGAGTTCAGCTGATAATGTGAAACATGGCGAGGCACAATGGCAAATCAAACAGCATGTACGGGCCTCCAAAACAAATCAAAGCGCCGGCTAGACTGCGATACAGCGGCTGGAGAAGTACAGCAGGGGGCTGATCTGATAGTAACCAAGGCCTTCATTTTATTACTGGTTAAGGTTGAGGAGGGCACACTGAGGATTTTTCCCATGTTGCTCACTGTCGCCAGGCTCTCCTCCTCCTCTCCTTGAGATCAATGGCGCTGGAGTGATTTCACAGCAGCCTGCACTGTCACCCAGAACAAATCAATGTGACCATGAGGAAGGCAAGAGCGGCATTGTTTTTAAGGAGAGCAAATTCGCTGTTGGAGAGCTTGTCAGATTTGCTTTATTCTCCTTCTTCCTCCCCCCCCCACACAAGAACTCTCTGGACGGAGCTCGCCTCCCGTCGCTGCTCTGACTGGGGTGGTGACGGAGAAAACTAGAAAACTGCACAGACCATCTATAGCCCTGTACTCATTAACCACATATAAACCGTATAGTTCCTGCCCATAACCTTTCCAGATTAAAAGGCTATACATTAACCTCAGGGCCCCGGAGAGAGACGTGACTTCCATTCAGTCTGACAGGAGGTGAGAGGGAGGGAGGAGGATCATCGCTGTCCCCCCCCCGATGAAGAGCTCCTGATGTTGAACCGACCGCCAGCAGGGTGGGATCACATGAGCGGGAGGAAGTGGTCAGGTAAAGCTTTTTTTTCCTTTTACTACAGGCGGAGTGGAAATCATCTGAGGAGCAACAGTGTCGCTCACATGTAGCACTCATCAGAAACACTGCAGGGGAGCGTGTTCGTAACGACATGCCCGCCGTCCGCATCAGATGTCGCTCTGCACGAGAAGCTGATATGAATTTGAATATATTGCACCGTAAAAATTGGAGTCACACGGGGACATCACACTATTAAGCAAGTATCCATGAAATTGGATGTAAATTGGCGTCATCCGACTCACCGGGACAAGGTCGACGACAGGAGGGAGGCTGGTTCACAGATGGATCATATATGGCTGACTTGAGAATGAGCCTTTTGCCAACAGTGACCCCGAACTAGAGCCGAACCAACACACCGGATCAGTATCAGCGTTTACGATGTGAAAACTGTGATTTCAGAGATTGTAAAGCAGCAGAGAGATGCCTCAACACATTCCCAGAGAAGCTTACTGTCAGACAATAAAGTCTGCCGTCAAACTTAAAGATATTCTGCCTCCGTTACGTATCACCTTTGAACGATCATTACAGAATTGGCAGACGCATCGCGGTCTGTGTTTGACCTCGACACCGGACAGTGGAAACATCCGGAGACCGGCGAGACACTGAGAGCTGCTCATCTGGTTTTGTAAGTCTAATAAGACTTCAGAGGATCAATCATCCAACCGTCTCCCTGCTGGTCCTGCCTGTATATGTAACGTTAAATCCCATCAAACTTCTATTTATTCACAGCGACCGGCCTGAAGGGTGCGTTTGTTTCTCCCACAATCATTCGTGGGAAGATGCAGTTTGTTTTACGTGTCTTTTCGTTCTGTCTCAACATCCTGAAGTGTGCGAGACGTCTCTCTGCTGCTGCTGCCAGGACAACACAGTTTGTATTAAATCATGTAATATTGTTAAGTACAAGAAAGGGCATGTCTCTTCTGTTTGCCTGCGCATGAGAAGGTGTTAAAACAAAACAGCGCGGCAGACTTTTCCTGAAACGAAACACTTTGATCGGGTGCCTAACGAGCTGCTGTTGACACGACTCTGAGAGAAAAACGTTCACGCTCCCTTCAAGTGTCCGATGATGTTTCCAAGAGAACGGAGGCTTCGTGCTTCTTCCACGATCTCAGCTAATCTGGGAATCTTTGCTTTTTTTTTTTTCTTTGACAGCAGAGGAAATGTTATTTACATCTGCAGCATATTTCTCTTTAATTTGTTTTAAAAATGTTGTTTCATTCGTGGGGAATTAAAAAAAATAAAAAGAAACATCCATTAGCAGTCCACACAAGAATGGACATGCTTATCTTCAACACTTCAGGGGAGGGTAGATCTTCAGTGACACACACACACACACACACTCTCTCTCTGTCTCACACATGCACACACACACACACACACACACTCTCTCTCTCTGTCTCACACATGCACACACACACACACACACACACACATCTGTATCTACTATTTTAGTCATCTTAAGTGCCAAAATGAGTTTCGCTGCCTCTGGGTAGGTGTTGAGACAATCAAACCATGCAGGGATTAAAAAAGATTAATACACAGTGCAGGAAATTAAACTTCAGCGACTTTAACGATATTCATGAGTGGAGCTCACTTATTCACTTCAGGCAGGCACTTTAATAAGCAAAGAATACAGTAAGGAACCCAAACGCTATCAATCAACCAAGCTGATATGCAACTGGAGTTGCAAATTGATAACAAAAAAAAAATAAAAAAAAATGAGCCAAGCGTCTTTTAGTTGGAAGCCAAAATAAGATCTCCGCCTTCCAACTTTCTGCGGCACAGCAGATCAGATTGAACATCAGTGACTGAGGTTTCTCAGTGTCGGTGTGACAACAAGCTTTCAACCCACAAAGCGTTTCACATTCTTCAAGATTATTTGTGGATTCTTGGTCTTTGTTCGACAGCTGGTGGCTGAGAGAAACAGGAAACCTGGTGAAAGCCTGAAGAAGATGAAATGTGAGTCTTGCAGCAGGACACTCGATGGTCCTATGTTGCAGGAGGAAAAAACAAAAAAGAGAGAGAGAGAGAGAGAGATATCCAACAGCAAGCCAGAAAAATAAAGAGGCAAAAACAAGAGCCACAAACTCTGAAAGGTAATTCAGTGACCCAGATATTAAAGCTTTTCTGCCATTTCCTTCTCCCCTGCCTTGTCCAACCATCATGTTGAGTTAAGGCAAGCATTATGCTGGGAAGACTATTTGTTTAGGTGAGGAGCAGCCGCAGAGCTAATATGAGCACAATTTGCTCAGCAGGTCACAGGCGCAGAGTGGAGGAAGTAAATGAGGCAGTTCTGCCCCCTCGGGTGCAGCCCCTGCCTCATACATCACTGGATGTTTTATTCAATACAGCCAGGAAGGCTCTATGGCAGGTGCCCCGACTGTGGGGGCGCCTGCCCCGCTGTAGGGGCCCATATTACATTCAGCGAGCTGCCTGTCTGCGAGGGCTGCTGGAGAGAGAACGACTGGAGCCGGTGAGGAAGATAAATTTTGAGGATGCTTGTATAGTCTAATGATAAAACATACTGTGTGCAGCTCCTCCTCTCAGCGCAGTCAGCATAATGTGCAGGCTCATTTATGTGCAGGCTGAGCGATGGAGTTAAATATTGCAAAGGCGACCTCGGTGACCCACAAGCTCAGAGTTCAACAGCCTGAACTCCACCGGCCAGCATCCACACCCGAGCCAACTCAGTCAGACTCAACACAATCACACTTCATGCATTTGTATTCCAGGCCTCAGCAGCCTGGGGGGACAAATTTGCTGAAGAATTCACAGGACAATGACAAATTGCCTCCAGACCTCGCTGCAGCACTGAGCACCATCCATGTCGCCGAGCACAGAGTGAAAAAGTTTTACAGCCTTGCGCACATTCTTCCACGAATTTTATGAGCTCCTTGATAAAAGCCTGTCACAATATGCAGGCGCGCAGTAAAAAGGAGATTGTATGTCATTATCACTCCAGGGTGAAAAATCACTAATTGCAGCAGACACTGTAGTCGCCCTCCCCACACGCAGTGACGCACGGGGGCGTGCAGATGAAAAATTCGCACCTTTTGCTCTGAGCCGCAACTCCTCTAGTGCCACAGTCTGTCTGCCTGCGGAGCGAAGCCCCCTCGACAATACACTTAATTGCCAGCCATACTTGAAAAGACCAATATGACACATCAAAGCGGTTCCTGAAGCCATCCGGGCTCTCTAACAAGTCCGTTTTTACAACACTTCCTTTTTTTTTTTTTTATTGTGGGTCACGCCAAGGAAATAAAACAGGTTTTTTTTCTTTAATCTGAGGCTTCGTTCTGAGAGCAACATCCTGGGAAAAGGGGAACATTTTTTTTTTTTAATTTTTTTTTTTACAAACATTGGTTATTTTCAGCTGTTCCCTGTGTTTCGCCCTCCGAGGAGGATTCGCACAGGATCTGCGTAAATGGTTACCAACACCGACCCGACCCGAACCATCCTGCACCCGAACAGGAGAATATTTAGAATAAAAGATATTTACCATAAATTGCTCCGTAGTGCAGACTAGAGCTCCATGCAGATCGTAGCATTCACTGAGCAATCTGCTTCACACTTCTGTGCTCCGAAATTAAAAAGGATTCATTCTGTGCTCCAAAATCCAGCCGCCCGCTTTGTCGATGTCAAATGTTGATTAAGTTTATCCTCTTCTTCCTCCGACGGTATGCAAATACAACCGGTAACCCTGCGAATTAGATTCCACACTATAGCCCCTAGCATGCAAAGTTAATAAGCTTTGCCTTTTTTCTCGACTCGGCTGCCAATTTTTGTCGAGGGCAAAAGCGCAGGTCGGCAATTTTAGGAGCGTCCTCGGAAGGATTGCGCACCAAGCGCGCCTCGGGTTCTCAGCGTTTAGCCTCCGGAACACAGTAAAAGGTCCTGGCTGCTCTTCTTCTCGCTTGTATGTAGCTCCAAATAACAGACCTGCGAGTCGAAGGACTGGATGGTTGAACTGCTACGCAGTATTCCAAAATCCACCGCTGTTACGCATGGGTTTAAAGTGGTCCGCCTGCTCGCTGCGGACGACCTCCGGCAAATTAAATCATGCAGATGTTTGTGATATTATCTAGGCAATATTGTGTGAAGGTACCCTGAAAGAAATCAAGGCTGGGCCGAAGCAGCTGCCTGAAATATCCTAAACTGCTGCGGTGTAATATCCCGGCGATCGGCTCTGCTCCGTCCGTCACTTTCTCCGCGGTGTCGGCAGCGTCTCTCGGATGTCTCGCCTCCCGATTCAGACTCAGATTTCCAGCTGAGGCTGTGCAGTGAGCTCGGTGGCGACGCTCCGTGATGCTCTCTTTGGTCTTTTAACCAGATCAGAAGCGGTTACGTGTGAATAAAGAGCTCGCAGCTTCAGGCGGCTCCGGGATGCGGTCCTGCCCTTGTGCCGAGCTGCCGAGACTGACAATAACCCGGAACGCTGCAGACTGTCAGGCTGCACAGACCGCCCACCGACCAATCACTGCACTGAGGGAATAGAAACATTCCCACGGGTTGGCCAATCATCGGTAATTGAGGGCTGTTACCATAGAGATGCTCGGCGTCCAGGCGTCTGAAACCACGTTGTTTATTCGCGGAATAAGAAAAAAAACAAAAAAAAACCGACGTGTGATCTAAATTGCGGGATGCAGATTGAGATCTTTAATCACTCTTTGATTCTTATCAGCAGCCAGTAAAAGGTTGAAGGCGCCCCTCCTGTGAGTGGGAACACCGGGCTCAAACCTGCAGGCGTCTTGCTCTGCAGACGTGCCCTTGAGCAAAAAAAACAACAACAAAAAAAAAAAACCCCACAACACTGATTCACCTCAAGCTGCGGGGAATGGTGCTCCGTGGCTGCTCCACAGGGAAGCATAACGCGTTATTATGCAACCAGAACACAATTAGCTGTGATTAGCATGCGGAATCAATCTACTGCTTATGAATTGTTGACTGTAAAACGCCATTTAACTTAATTGGTTTTGAAACTCCTATAGGACGAATATACTGCGCACAGATAGATTATGATATGAGAAGTTTCACCCAGAGAGCAGAAAAGTTCATGAAGGCAGATTTATTAAAGGAACATTCACACCAGACAATTAAAAAAAAAAATCACTGGTTAGGACCTGCTGATGGAGCGTCAGGGAGGATTCACAGCGTCGCAGCCTTCTCTTAAACCGCTGAAGTAGGCGGGGGCTTGTTTTAAAACATTAAAAATCAGGTTAATCCAAGTCTACAGAAGCCCAGAGAGCCCAAACTGATATGAAAAAAAGACGATAAACCATTTTTTAAGCTTCACCGTAGCTGCAAAGCTAGAAGCCTGAGCTCGTCTGCACGTTCTGTAAAATCTTTGTTTTTAAAATCTTTTTTGATTCTAACAACTTCGATCATGTCAGACGACCTGTACGAAGTCATTTCATGTTTGCTTTCAGATATTTTGCGCCCGCTCTTTAGCTGCAAAGCTCCAGAAATACAAAAAAAACTGACTTTTCCATCCGATTGGGGACGAAAACATAATGAATGAACTTGCATTTTTTTTTTGCCGAACTTATCCTTTAATTGATCTTCATCTACTTAAAATGTCCCTGAACGCTGATAATCTCATGCACTCAACTCACTTTAAATCCTTCTACCTTTAAAATGTTAAACGACCAGGTCGATCTCTGCAGAGTTACACATGCATGTGACTGTCTGCTTAACTTTGCAGGATACTTTTCCAGCCTACATGACTCACAGCAAACAAGACACTTTTTTCTTTTTTCTCTTCACGTCATGACAGCAGACAGGAAGTGGAGGGTTTGCTGTGACACACGCCCTTTTAGTATTCTTCTTCGTGCCAACTGTGTCCGGTGCACGCAGACCTCGGGACACACAAAGGCGGTACAAGCAATCACACATCATGGACTCTCATAATAAGCTGACGCTGGGAAGTGGGTGATGCAGCACTCAGCTTATGCCAGTGCTGATAAGAGCCTGAAAGTATTACCTCGGTCTGGCAGCCCGCTCCAAGAAATCCATCCTGAGCCAGGTCATCAATTCTGCCCTATCTGATTGCTCACCAATCCCTGGCAGCTCCATGTCGCTGTCCTGGCTTCTGCCTTTGAAATTCTCTCTATGACTTGCACTTTCATGCTAGTTTCTTTCACAGACACACACACACACACACACACACACACACACACACACACACCCACACAAAAATAGGTGAATAGTGTGTGAACACATGGGCTCTTTTATGTGGTCGTACAGCAACATGATATCAGAATAGAGAGAAAGAAAAAAAGAAAGTGAGCCTGTGGAAGGAGAAGTTCTCCACAGCGGCTGACAATCCCTTAAATGTATTCAACCGCAATCACATCTCCCCCTCACCGCTGCGGCGGACCTATACTGCATACATTAAAGCCCGCGGAGTTCAATCATATCACCTACGCCCGTGTGGCTGCACAGTCAATCAAACAGATGAACAATTAATTGAAAAATATTCAACCAGAGCTGTGTTGTGCTCCAGTGAGGCAGGCAGGCAGGCAGGCAGGCAAATAAGCCATTTGATTAGCTGATAAGCAGATGACTCAACAAACATTCAAGGCATGTTTACTGTGGTTTGATTAGAGTGCGCCCAATACGCAGAAGATTGGACACAAATACGTTGTGAAAACACTCAGCTGTTCCAATCCCCAAGGCAGCATGAGGGCACATAAAAACAATGAATTATTTATGGGGGGAGACTAGCGAAATATCACAGTGGATAATTTTCTGTGGGCTATATTAAATGCAGTTTTCAAAATGATACGTCTGAGTCTGTGCATTTCCCAGAAATCACTCCCAGTGACAGGATCTTAAAGCCTGGAGATTGGATATGAAATCACATTAAATATCTCCCTGCCAAAAGCAACCTATGAGCGCTTCACCGAGACACCAGAGCGAAGGGTTATTCACATGCTAATTGGGGCTCCTTCGTTCTTGGTAAATATGATCAAAGGGTATTTTGCTTTGTCTCTGTTTTAGGTATTAGCTGCAGTTCAAAATGAAAGACCTCACTATCAAGGAAAAGCCTCCAGCGTGCCTCATCTGAAAGAGGGTTCACAATACCAATAAATCCAGGTTCGGCTTCAGTAAAAACCAACCGCAGCTCCTGTTCGAACGGGGCATCTCATAAATAAAGCTCTCGTACGCCCCGTCCAGAGCTAACATTAGTGTCTGTCTCCCGAGCTGAAAGCCTTACACTGCTACAATTTGTTCCTGAAAGTGAACTCAGTTTAATTGAGCAAAGTTCAAGTCTCCACAAACAGCAAAGTAACAGGAAAAAAAAAAAAAAATCGATGGCGGCAGAGGCATGGAAAAAAGAGATAGCATTGATTTATCCGCCATTGATTCGCGTGGATCGCTGCATTGTGCCCCGCGGGTTGAAATGCACGCTGTCTGCCAACTGATGGGGATGAATCTGAAAAGGTGTCAAGTGGTTAGAGGACACAGAGGTGGAGGATGAGATCGGGGGGCAGCCGGGGGTGGCAGGAGGGGGAGGAAGAGCAGGGGAAAAGAGGGTAGAGAGGGCACGAAAGTATCAAGCAGATGAAGGCGGTAGACGGAAGGCTTGATAAGCGGGGATAATGTTGCGAGGATGACACCGCCACTCTGCGGGGTTGAGTCTCCACAGTGCTGCGTTAAATGTCTCTGACAAGCAGCGAGAAGAGACTCAGATGAAAGCAGAGAGCCGAGCGAAAGAGCAGACGGCCTGCAGCTAAAACCATCAAGACACCAGTTAGAAACAAGACTTGTCCGTCCTGTTGACAGTATCAGCATCTTAAATGAATACAGCACTGCTGACCCCTGTTCCAGCACTTAGAAGCACCGCAGGAGGCCAACTTCGGTTGAAGGTTCCAATAAGACTGTATGAGTAAGCATATATCAATTCCCGCTGTTGCAAGTGCTCGACAAGACAAGCATCTTTTGCAATATCTTAAGTCTCAGCAATTGGCAAATAGACGTCTCCCCGGAGACTTTGTACTGACAGCCAAATGCTGTCGAGACGAGGGGAAGCCAGGACAGAGATCAGAGGCCACAGCACCCACACAGACCCAGACGAAGACGTGTTACTCCTGAACTTTGGTATTTTTACAACATCCCTCTGTCTCCTCTCCGGCTGTTGGCAGTATCACGTCCGCACTGAAACTACAGGAGAACTGTGTGTTTGCTATTGCAGCCCCGTGCTTGTGGAGCAACCCCTCAAAAAAATAAAAAAAAAATAAATAAAAAAAATGCTGTTTGGTTGGTAGGTCAGAAATACCAATAACACACATTCTTTCCAGCGGCCTCGCTGGGTGCAAAGAGCGGTATTTCAATCAATTTCCCTCGAAGTTTGCTCTGTGTACTTCTCATCAGTTTGTTTTAAAGGTGTAACACAAATTGTCTGACTTGACAAAAAGTCTGTTTCTATTTAAGAAGGACAGCGTGTCTCTGGGCGGCGAGTGATTCTCTGTGAAGTGCTCTGTAACCTTGTTTTGTACTCAAGGCAGCAGTCGAAAGTGAAGCTGACTTGACGTGACACGGGGATCGTCACATGTTTATGTCTTCGAAGGCTGTTTTTCTCCAGCGGTGTTTTGGTTCAACCCCTCAAAACCATCTGGTTTCCTGTGTGACCAGTCAGAGATGTCTTCATGATACACAACCGCGGAGCCCCGAGACACACACAGGAAACTGTTTGCACACAGGATGAGTTGAGGTTATGTGGTGGCGCTCCTTAATGTTTGGGATCAGTGCGCTGTTGGGTGGTGACTGTTTTTTTTTGCGGCGAACTCGACCGCAAGGGTGTGAAAAGCAGAAAGCGAAATAAGATAAATTGATTTCTACATTTCTGATATAAAACGTATTTCAGGCAAAACATGCTCACGTTGTCAGATCGTTATATTTCACGGCAGCACTTTCTCCTCAGAAAGACTGAAGACACACGGGAGGCGACACATATCCTGTAAGAAAATAAAACATTTTAACACCTTGTTCTGGAGCTTGTCATCACCATTATGCACATGCAAATGTGCCGATATTTAAGGAAAAGGTCAAGCATTTGCATCATGATAATAAAAATGGAATAAACATCACCATCCCACCAAACCTGAAGTGGTAACAATATTAAAGGAAAAAGTTCACTAAAAAATGTCAAAATTCATTCAGAAGTCATGATCCACTCGACCGCAGGTGAAGCTTCATCGTCCATGGAACATTTCTGGAGCTTCACAGCAGAAAAGCACTGCAGCATTCTCGTACTGAATCATTAAAAACAGCTGTTTTATTGCAAAAAAGATCCCCAGACTATTTACACCCTTGTGTAGCCTGTGCACCTACTTTACTTCAGAGACGGTGCACGCTAACACATTCAGCAGCTACAGTGAAGAATTCAGCTTTTAAAGTGTCATTATAACGTCTTTTCAGATCGATTTATGTTTTTTCCTGGGTTGTTTTTTTGTTGCACATTTAAAATCGAGTCCCCGTCTTCGTCTGTTGTTTCCATCAGCATGTGGATTAGTAGATAAAGACTAAAAATTTTTTTTTGTTTTTGGACGAACTTACCCTTTAAAGTGGCGACGTAATCGATGCTGCTGTCTGTCAAAGACGCCACTCGCATTGTGCTGCCTTTCCATTTTAACGGCAGCTGGTGAAGGCAGGTCCGCCATCCTCGCTGTCGTCTGAGGGCTCCACATATTGTTTCCTCCGCTCTCTTTATACAAAGCCCGGTCAGCTCGGCACTGGTGTCTGTGACAGGTGAGAGGCCGCTCAACACACTCGGTTTGTTAGGATTTCAGGTTAATGACTCGAGAAAGCAGCTACATCACACACAGAACATTTGAAAGTCACAGATATCCACCCGTACAGTTGAAAGATTAGACAAAAAACAAAAAAGTTTAGACCAAAACCATACGAAAACCTGACATCAGGTCCTTCGCTGTGTCATCATTCTGAGCAGGTTTCAAGTGTGTCGCATGTTTATTCTGGAGCGGAGACAAAATTAAGTCCACCCAAAAAACAGTTGAGTAACTTGATTTCTTTGGAGTTTGGTGTTGAAGGACGCCTTCATCCCACAGTGGAATGACAACACGTCTAACGGAGCTGCTCACAGCTGGAAGAAGATAAAAAGAAGTTTTTGGAACAACAAATCCAGCTCAAGGTCCAGTCCAAGTGTTTCAACAGCACCAAGAAGGTCATCAACTAACAGAATCTGCTGACATGTGAGTTCACGACTGTTATAGAAGATGATTCTTGATTTTGAAGTCGACCCAGCAGCTTGTTTCAGTGCTTCAAGCTCTTCATTGTCATTTTAAGTTCCACATATTCACAAAATGTTTGCACAGGAGAAGACCAAGGATCGACGAATTCAGAGAATATGTATTATCTAATACAGATATCATGCAGATATTTTACAAAACAACAGGGGAGACCAGGCTGTTTGATCACCGGTCAGACTGCAGATGTTCTTCTCCTCCGTTTGAAGTGACGCCGACGTCACCTCATGACTCCAGATGTGACTCATAGCATGTTAACGATCAAGCAAAAACACAAAGTACTGGGGTGAGAACGTAATCTGTAATTCAAGAATTACAAAAATGGATTCAGACTGATATTATTATTATTAAATATGGGCTGATTTTGTCGGGCCAGCTGTTGAATAGCGACAGACGGGAGCTCTGGCATCAAACACACATCAAGTCAACTGAATCAGATTTTCTATTGGAAAAAATCCAGCATATTTAGTACAATATTAAAGATTATACTCAACTGTTGGGACAGCCGACCGTCAATTAGAGATATTGTGAACAATTTGCATCTATTTATGATATTTTGAGAGCTGTCAGTCGGTAGAGTGACCTGATTGGTGGCCAACCAACCTATTAAAGATGCTTTTGTTTTGTAAAAAGTGATGATGGAAGTGTTGAGTTTGATGCTCGCGCTCTCAGACTGCACCAACAGTGGCCTGCACCATGAAGACAGTTTGCAGTTTGTTGATGCCGATGCATCACAACAAAGCTCTTAATGACTGAATTACCATGAATTCTTTCACATAACGGGAATTACACCGATGCGCTTACTTGCCACGAGTAAGAGGAGAAGATCCGCAGCACTCTCACGTCTGTCTGCTGAATATGAAACTGGAGCAGGGAGGCAGCTAGCTTAGCATAGCATTAAAAAAAAAAAGCTGGAGACGGGGAAGCGGCTCGCCTGGGTCTGTTCAAAAGAGGACAAAAATCTGCCTGCCAGCAGCTCCAATGCACACTAATTAACATATCGTATTTTGTTTGTTAAATCCCAACAGAATCCTTCCCTCAAGTTCCTGAAACGTCTTCCTGGTTACATTTTGTTGCACCGTTCAAGGATATATCATGTTGATTGTTAAACTCTTAGGGCGCACGAGGTCCGTTCAGCGCTCAAGCACGGTTGGATGATGTGCGCTTCGGTTACGGTACGGCTGCTCATGCATGAGAACGAACATGGTGCACACCATGGACATGAAGTGTAATCACGTGTATTATGCCTCCTTGCATAATCAAGAAATCCAGGAATGTTAGAAACACAAAATAAGCCACAAATAAGTCAGTGAAAGTCATGTTCTCTGTGCTGCAAGCGCACTGTGACGTGATGTACAAGAGGTAACGGTGCTCAGGAGCAACGTGAGTGCAGGCCGGCTGGGAACAATTGTGCTTTGGCCCGGTACCGAGCGACTGGGCCAAGTGTGCGAGCGCCCTGAGTGCAGGCAGGTGGATCTGTTGAGCTGCTTCCACTCTTTATGCTAAGCTAACCATCTCCTGCCAGTGATTACCCTACAGATGTGAGAGCGGTATCGATCTTCTCATCTAACTCTCAAAAGAAGGAAAACGAGTAAGCGTCTCACAAAAAGCTGAAGTTTTGCTTTGATGGCTCCAAGTAATGAAAAGAAGAGAAACAGCAGCCTGATCAAAAGTCAGACTTTTACATTGTGGAGCAAACATTTAAAAATCCAGTGTTTTTTGGGTTTTTTTTGTCGTCCTTGTTGTTGCCAGTTGCTGTATTCTGAATTCCTCGCGTTGCATTTTGAATCGCTCAGCCTTGTTCATTTCAAATTGTGCGGCAGCTGGTTGAACACTTTCCATGTCTCTCCATCTCAGTCAGTCAGGCTCCAGTGGACAGAGGGACCATCATCCTCTGCTTTGCGCAGTGCTCAGCTCTGCCCAATTTTGCACCTCCGTTCGCAAGTGATAGAGCACTATCAGTTCTGACAGCTCCCCAGAGCCACTGGGATTTGAGTGCTCCCTCCTTTCACCCAGCCTGCACCCCCAAAACACACACACACACATATACACAATCACACACACACACACACACACACACACACACACACAGACGCACACATTCACCTCGTCTCTACTGTCTGTCTCTTGAAAGGACAAGGGCTGGAAATGAAAGGCGGAACAAAAGCTGTCAAAGCAAAGAAAGAAACAGAGAAGTGAGGATATCTGTAGGGATGCTAAGGACAATGAGATACTTTGTCCCTGGTTTCATTATTGGCTTGTGTTTAATTTGAAACAGACAGCTAATCACATTAGAGACAACCTCTCCACAACACTCAAGCACCGCCGTCTCCTGGAAGCAATCACCACACTGAAACTGTCTCGTTGGATTCCTGGTCCAATTACTTAACTCCGTACAAATCGTCCTTGATGCGACTGAATAGTGAAGCCAAAAATGATCACAAAGACAGTGATGCTATAAACTGATAAGTTTTAAGTACAGGTGGCTGAAAAAACATGATGATGTGAAGTTTACCTGGCTTGTTATTTTGGGCCTTCACATATTCGATTAACTTAAGTAAGGATGATGTATATTGGACTTGTATATTGGCATAGCAAAGAAATGGTACATTTATTTGTGCCTATGTAAGCTTGATAACTGTACTGACAAGGGTCAACACCACCAGACTACACAGCAGCTTATTTCCTCAGGCTTTAAGGCTCCTTAGTTCATCCTCAGCAGTCGTCCATCAAAATGGTTTTAATCTATGACTTATCTGACCCAGAGATATCACGAATGACTATAATAAAGACACAGAAATAGCCAATCTCCTCGAAAAGCTGTAAACTTATTAAGTTTTAAGGTCATATGTCAAAACTGCTAGCTAGCTACTTGCTTCTGTCCAACATTTACTCTCTTGTAGCTCCGTTTTGGTCACATCCTCCTGAGCGAAATGTCACATTAGCAGCTGAATGCTCCACTTTGTTCACCTGACTGATGCTGGGCAGGTGGCAGGAGGGCGGTTAAAGCACTAACATGGCAATCTGAGAGCTGTGAGAGCGAACTGAAACAGTACAAAGTCGCAGACTAGCAAATTAAATCACTGAGCTTCACCCTAAAAACACAGACAGACTCCAGCCGCTAAAAAAAAAAAAGGCTGTTGGTTTAAAACATGTGATACATTTCCACCTGCTAATCCATCAACATGCTACAAAAAGTCAGTAGGTATCACACGGGTCCTGTTTGGGCTCCGTAATGAACAAGATAACGGACAAAAGTTCTGCCGTACGATTCGTTAAGGAGCTCCACACAGTTTCTCCCTCTGTGTGGTAAACAGGCGATTATTGCAGCAAAGTACATATTTTCAAATTTGAAAAAAAAAAAAAAAAAGAAGTTCACAGTAAAACAGACCACACAATTTGATGAATCATCCATTCTCAGACTAAGCAAATGCAAAATTGAGACTTTAAATGAGCCAGACTGACACTTAAGGTTCCCCTGAATCAAATTATGCGCAGCACTTGATGCTGATTGCTACAACAGTGTCGGAAAAACAAAATAAACAGGCAGTGTGTCAGGCAGCACGTGAACTGTTCGGGGACTTTGATGGTCAGAAAGAGTCCTGTGGTGACAACCTGAGGGTTCATCGTCACAATTAACCTCTTTCACATAAGAGCCGTCACATGATTCACTGGTAAAATGAAAACTCTGATTCTGAAGCGTGAAAGCTGCAGTGAAACCGTGTTAAGCAGCTGCTTTACAAACACAAATGTTCGTACTGTCATTGAAAACTAACACAGACGTGAACAAAGATCTGGTAGAAAAATAAAGTGTTTGGACTTGACCATGACTGAGAGGGCAGGTTAGAAGTCTGTGTTGAAAGCTGTTTAACAATCCCAGCAGGACATCTTAACACAAAGCACAAAGAATAAATGAGGAACAGAGAAAAAAAAAAAAATGTAAAAAAAGAAAAACGAGAGCCGGAGCAGAATAGAAACAGGCAGTCGCCTCACATGGGAAGAGAAACCAGCCGAAATAAGCTGCATGCAATTAGCCGGAGCGAGAGGTTGCTTTGTTAAAAAAAAATTAAATAGTCCATTTCCCGTTTCACCATGACAGAAATGACTTTTGGATTGATTTGTATTTGCTCAGGCGAGAATTACCCTCCAAAGAAACTGGATCCGAAATATCTCCCTCTCGGAAAATCCAGGTGTTCATTTACATGTCCGTTTGCCGCTCGGCGTCTGCACGTCAGCCGCCGGTTAAAGAGCGCGCAGACAAGAGGTGAGCACTCAAACCAGACAGCGAGCGCTGGATGTGGATTATAATAACACCTCGACCTCTGTCCTGCACCGCACACTCTCCTCTCCTTCCTCCAGCTGTTCTGTCTCCACTACGCTTCACTTCCCCTCACATATTCGTCTTTCTTCTCCACCCACCTGACTCATTTCTATCTCTTCCCTCCATAACTGCTTCTCACCTTTGACTCTCCCTACCACTCTTAATCCCTTTCTTTCTTTTTTTTTTGTTTCATGGAAGGATCTCGACTGCATTATTCAATATTCATATTTCCATCTTCATAATTCCTCTCCGCTCAACTCTGACCTCAAAAAAGAAGCTGCCTTTTTCTCTCGCTCGGTGAATTATTATCCCATCTTCTGTGAGACCTTGCCAATCTATTAATCTAACTTGCCATTTACTGTCTTTTCTCTCCGGCTCTGTTAAAGGTTGGCTGCCTCTCCTCTCACTCTATCTGTCACTCAGTCTTTGTGTGCAAATCCCACGTCTTTCTCCCCCAGACTGAATTATTCAATTTAGATGCCATTTGTTTCACAGTTGGCAACGGGGACTTTTGTGCACTCTCCTCTATATAAACTGTGGTTCTAATCGCCCAACCACACGCACCCACCCGCCCATTCGACTTTTAATATCTCTCCTCCGCAATGCTACCCCATTTCGATTTCACATTCACTTTCTGTCCCCCCCACCCCCTTTTTTTTCTCTCTAAATTAGCCACATATACGTGCGAAGAGGGTTTTCAGGAGCTGTTGTCTCCCGGGACGACTCGCTGTTTCACACATGGAAATCAATTTGTCGAGACGAGCGGTTCAGTGAAAGGTGCCGCTGGGATTCTCTATATTAGTGAGGGAAAGGGGTTTGAGGTGTCTGCGCCCGTGACCTCGCTTCTTTTTAAACGGGTTCGTCTGAAGGGACCACACCTGCGGACTGCTGAAGGAAAAAGGAGGGATAATGCACCGAAAATTTCACATTTCTTTAAAAAGAACTTTGAAACCACAAAATAAACGAAGCAGAATACAAAACACAAAGGCAACGAACACGTATGTAAATCGTAAGAGATGTTTGACAGGATGTAAACGCTGGATTTCACAAGTTATTATGAACATTGTATTGCCAATTAAGTTTAAACATATGAGGAATTTGCTTGTTTTCCTCTTAGATATACATGTTAGACTCATTCAAAGTCCCACTTCTGTCACCCTAAAATTGCTCAACTAAACTACATCAAAGTAGAATAAGTACTTTTTACTCGAGGGTCCATTAAAGCCACCAACATGTTACGCCAACAAAAAGAACAACCTAAACGTCACCTGTTCACCTGCTGCTTTGATAAAAACAAAAATCAGGGGTGAAGCATCGAGAACATGAGTTGTCTTTTCTGGGAGGCTTTATAAAAAATGACAACACAGCTGAGGTAGAAAGAGCAGAGAGAAAGAGAGACGGAGACAGACAGACGGACGCAGGGCGAGGCAGACCGAGTGTGTGCAAGGTGGGAAAGAGAACAGAAGGGAAAATCAAGGTGAGCAGACTGAAGTGGTTTGTGAGCAAACACAAAGCAAGGTGGAGGATTAAGTCAAATTAAAATGCTCAAATTAGAAATGATCACCTCAGCTGAGAGCAGGAAACGTCTGGCGGAGTCCTTCGCGACCCTCAACAAGATCCTGCACCAGCGGATGAAGCCGAAAGTCGCTGTAGGATTCAGCGGCATCTAGTGGTGAGATGGCAGATTGCAACAAAATGAATATCCCTCACCTCAGCCTTCCCTTCTTTACCATCAGGAGGAGAGCGCAGAGAGGACATTATCTTCACTTCTGTTTGTCAGCTGAGGTGAGTTTATGAATGGTTTCTTTTTTTTTGTACTTTTCTTCAAGCATGTGACTTTACAGAGAGGATAGGGTGGAAGAAGAGAGAAGACCGGAGTCTCTGGTGAGTGCTGAGGTTAGTGATTCACCTGAATCTTCCAGCTGATGTAAAGTCAAAGGTCAAACTCGTCTTGCTGGTGGTGAATAAACATAAACCCTGCTGATGTGACTGAGGCGAAAATGTTCACGCTCAGCGACACAACTTAGTCCCACATTTCGGGGACATTTTCAAAATTAGGTCTTGTGTTCCTACATCTTCAATTTAAGGGTTGAGGAAAGGCTAATCCTAATCCTAACCCCAAGGAACTGTGGGAACATAGGGCCAAGTTTTGGAAAAACAATCTTAGAAATGTGGAAACACTCCCGTTTTATTCACACCGGGTTTAATCGCGCTCACAGATGTTAAAGCGACAGGCTGTTGAATTAAACTCACCGTTACAATCGATTAAACTTGTGGACTTCTCTGGGTTTGAACATTGTTAGAATGTAAAAATCTTATTGTATCCTTTAAATAGGGCCTAGCTGATTGGCACAGCGGGACAGCAAACAGCTACCAGTGCTATAAGGGGCTGGAGCTTGTTTTAGCTTTACAGTGCTTGAAAGTATTCGCAGTAAACACCTTGTAAAGAAAAAAGGAGGAGACGGGGCTGACTGGAGTTTATTGGTTGTGTTTTAAAACAGCAGTTTTCATTGCGAAAAATAATTCACGGCAAATCTTGAATAAAACATTAAACTCCCGAGCCGGAGCCAGATCTGACGGGGGAAAGCCCATTTTGTGCGAATTGGTGATAATGGCTCTTTTGGATGCCAGTAATTCACTCCGCTACCTCGGTCCTGACAAACACGTACAGTATACGTCTAATCTAATCCGTGGTGCCATGGTTTCCAGCTGCTCCGGTAACACCTCTGCTCCAACTGCAAATGGAGGCAATCAGTTGCCCAGGCAACAAACTTCTCTCCCCGGCTTCTGTCATGCAAATCCCTCCGAAGAAAGGGCAAAAAAGTTAAGGAAGCCAATCCATCCACTTTGCAGAGTGGTATGACTGAGACAGGATTCAGTGAAGGTGGAGAGACTCTTCTCTCAATAGAGCTGCGGGGTTGTCTCGCTCTCATTTTCATTCTCTCTGCTCCTGTGTTCTCATCTCGTCTGGGGGAAAAGAGGGTCAATATGGTGGAAATATTACAGACCAAATCGCTTATTGGCTCACACGGACACATGAAACCAACTTCTGTCAGGTACATTTTTAAAACATTTTTTTCTCCCCAAACCAAAAACACATTGTTCTTTCATTTTAAGAGAAAGAAAGAGGGGGGGAAAAAAAATGACAAAGAGGAGCGAGGTAATAACATTCAAAGCTCTAATAGCACAGAGAGGGAAAAAGGGAATGACTGGTCTGGTAAATTAAATCTACCGGAGCCTCTGTGTACCCAGAGACCCTCACAGGGGCATTTTCTCCTTGGTGGCCTTAGAGCACCCTTCCTCCTAATGGAAGGGAAGCAGAACAGATGGGACACAAATTGCACTTTCATACACCTCAAGGTTCAAGGCAATTTCCCCTCTGCGCCTGTGAAGTTCTCGGATTGCCTCTCCATCCTTTGAGCCTTTCACTCTTCAAAGGGGTTTGGGTTTGTTCAGTGCCCTGACTCATACACACACACACACACACACACTAAAACATACTCCAACACCAACATGTGAGCACACACACACACACACACACACACCAGCCTGAAAGCAGTCTGCAACCACTGGACACCCTATATGTTTTCATCATCACACAGTCATTTACGGGCCGCGTTTTTAAGGGACAACACTGATATCATCAAAGACACCACCACCTATATAAATACAGAGATTACTGATCTTATAAAAGCAGCCTTTGTTCGTCCTGACAGACGTCTGCACGCCGAGTGCACTCGTCGTCCTTTATAATGCAGCTCGCTTTTCTTTCTTCTTCTTCTTCTTTTTTTTTTTTCCAGTCATTACACGTAGTGGGTATTTTTGTAGCCTGTAATGGCTTCAATATATTACAATACCGTCATGTAGGGTCTCTTTCCGTCTCTGTTGCTCAATCTCACCGACCGTGGGCGCCGAAAGAATTGCAATTTATCAGAGCGAGTAGATTTTCCTCTCTTTCATTTGATGTTGGGTGTACATCGTGCGGCTGAATGGCCCAGGTGCTCGCGGAGCTGCTGAGGAGGTAATAAAAGACTTCCAGCAGTATTGTTTACTGCTCCATTAACAAACAAACATTAGGGCCCATTTGACTAAGTACTGCTGACAGAGAATATGGTGATCAATCACCATGGCAACCATCCCCATTAATTAATATTGCGCTGGGAGATTTAGGAATGCTTGGATGATGAGGACGGAGAGAGTGCACAGACTTTTTTTTCTTGTTTCTTACGGTCTGTGCGTCGGGGTGGGGATGGCTGTTGGATTTTTATTTTTTTATTTCTTTTGTAGGTGGAGTTCTCCAACAGCACCATTTTTCATTTCTGGCCTTTTTTTTTTTTTTTCTCTTCTGCCTGACGCCCCGGCGGGAGCAGCCTCGCTCTGCATACCAACCAAGGGGTTAACCGTGTCCCCGAAGCAATTACAGCCAATTGTGGAGCTAGTTAGCAATTAGTGGATTAAATGTAATGAGTCTGCCGTTGCCGTGGTGACGGGATTTTTCAATGATGCTTGTGAAAATGAAGAGCCCTTTACTAAAAAAAAAAAAATTAAAAAAAGAAAAAAAAAAAACCAAAAAAAACGGCAGTGTTTTTAAACAGATGGAAATAAGATAGGTCCGGTCCATTAAGTGCCATCATCACTTTAGTTTTGTTATTGAACGTAATTAGTTTGTTTTCATGTAAACCTTGAAATCACACACACACACACACACACACAAAATAAAGCTACAAAAATTTTTTTAAAAACAGAGTAATTAACCTGCAGAATCAATGCAACCAGTGGAAGAGGCTAAGCATAACATAACATGAGCCCTCATTTACGGAGAAGAGCACCCGGTGTGGGCGGCTTGAAAGCAAACCGTGAACTCATTTTCAAGGTTTTGTTGTGTTTGTGAGCATCTTTGTGCGATATTAAAAAAAATTAACGTCAGTCTGGCAGATTTGAATGTACATATGGCGAGACACTTATAGAGGCAGGCTTTTATTTTTAACAAGTTGTGTGCACTGAGCTTGTATGTTGTTCACTCAGCTGTCAGCCATAGTTATTAGACTGTTCAGTCATATGCATATTGCACATATACAGTACCATCTGTGCTTTTGTCCCTTCAGGGCCAGCGCTGACATATCACAGTGAGAAGACTCTTATTGAGTAGTATAATGGATTCCAAACTACAGCATTTCATATCCCGTGTAATTTGATCGCTATTTAGTCTGGATATCTGATGCCCATTCCTTTCCCTTTATGAAACCGTCTGTGCAAACGGGGCCAGAATCCAAAAATGATTTATGACAGATTCATGAAGAGAGGCCAAGGGGAGAGAAACAGATTAGGTAGAAATCTGGAGAGATAAAGATGAGACGACTGTCTGCTGCTGAGGGCAGCGAGACAAGCCCTGTCTGTATCAAGCTCAGGGAAATGTGCTCAGGGCCCTGACAGACAGCATCGAACCATCTCAGAGCTGACACAGACATCATCTTTCTTTTCTTTTCCGAGGGCAAGGGGAGAACTGTGACATTGCCAATTACGGAGTCCTTAGGTGGCCGTCTTGTGCTTTATTTAGCTGTTTCGGTGGTTGTATACGACCCTGATGAAGGCTCTCGTAGACATTTTTTCAATAAACATGTCATCACGTGTCCGAACCAGGTAGTGACACGACAGAATGGTATATCATCCCCAGAAGTGCGTGCGGTTGAGGCATGTGATAGCAGCTGTAAAGGAGGTCTGATCCTGTCAGCCGAGCGCATGAAGAGTGGACAAAGTGATTTATCCAGTGTGCTGCTCCGCTCTACTCAGCTGCTAACGTTGTGGCAACAGCAGCAGCAGCTCACAGTGTTCAGACAGCATACAGATATCCCTGTTTAAAAAAAAAAAAGCAAGGCATTCAAAATCCCTTATCATTCAGGGACTGTCTGTTCAAGTCGTATCGCCGTTACATCATCCGGAGCACAGGGTCGGGCGGACTTTGACATTCGATCACACAGAAAGTGTTGATGTTTTCTCGCTGTGTAAACCCGGCGTTTGTGCTGACAAATCAACAGTAAACCCGGGGCTGATTCAGCCCATTTCTCCAGTTTTCAGCTTCCATCTCCTTTTCATTTCTCCCCACCTCTCAGGTATGATGACTGTCAGCCATAATGCCGGTCAGCGTGAGCCCGGCTGCAGTTGAGCGAAGTGCTGGAAGGCCTGTGCGATTACCCCTGCCCCCTGCTGCGAGCACTGCAGCGATGGAGGGACTGAGAGGGAGAGTGGTGAGCTTTTAATACCATGCACAATAGGGCACCTCAACCCCAGACAGGCACCATATTTACACTGAGCTAAGGCTCTCCCTGAGCCTTATGACAGAGCAGGCGGAATGATCACCCCTCGCCTTGCAGCCAGGGATCCATAATTCATGAGAAGAGGTGGATGGGGTGCAAACAGGGCATGCTTACAGAGGGAGGGGGGCGCTGCCTGAGGAGTGTGTCCTGAGCCCTGTGTGTCTAAGTAATTAAATGGGATTAGGTATGCGCTGAACCCATTTTCAGAGAGATTGGCTGGCAATGCCATTATTATTGGAAAGGATCAGAGGGGCTTATAGGCATTGGGGAGAAAGGTAACTGAAGAGAGAGGTTTGAGGAGATTTATTAAAAGAAAAAAGAAAAAAAAACGACTCTCAAATGTGGGTGGCAGGTTGGAGACAATCATCTTTTTACATCCCTTTTCCCTCTTAAAGGAGAAAGAGGTGAGAAAAGGAGCCGGTCCCGCGGTTGAGCTTCCTGCGGAGGTGTGGAGAGAGGCGCTAACACGTCAAAGAAACCAGGGCTAACTATGTCCACAGACTCTGCACCTCTGCTCTGCCCAAAACATCCGTTTCTAATTTGTGTGACAATGCCAGTGCGGATGGTACCTGATTTGCAAGAGGGTGCCCGGAGCAAAACCCATTTGAATAAGCACACATCCGAGTTATCAGGGATCAGGCGGGAGAGCTCACAGGCAGACAGGGCGCTACCTCTTTCCTCAGCAGCTCAACACCTCGACACACTCAGCTAACAATGTGTCTCTGCGTGCACCTGGACTGTAATCCTAACAATGCAGCCAGCAAAAGGTCCAAACACAATCGTGTAGTGTAACCCCAACATCTTCTTCCTAATCTGAATGGATGGTAAATCCCAGCTAGTGTGCCCTACTGAGGGATGATTTCCTCTTGCCAGAAGAGCTGAAGCAACTTCTTGTTTGTGCCTCCTTTTTCCCTCACAGAGAGAACCTTTTGGCGACAGCAACCCTGGGAGAGATGCAGAAAGCACGTCCCCTGGGGAGAAAAGCTGCCTCAGGCTTCAGAAAGCCTATTTACAACAAGCTGTGCTTGTTACTTTCATCAAAATAGAGCACTGAGCTTTTCTCCTGCCTTGTTTTTTTGTGCTTTTGGCAGGAGGTTGTTATTGTAAAGCACTGACTCCATTGTGCTCAGCGATGCGGTGAAAGTCTGGCTGTCCACGGCCATGGAGAAGACAAGAGAGGGGAGACGGTTGGACGGAGGACACGCCTATTTTCCCCGAGACCTCGGTGTGTTTTATAGTCTTTGAAGAAGTGTCTTTGGTGGGAGTAGAGAAACCTGCTATGTCACTGAATTTTCCCAACCTTTGATCCCCAACTGTACTCCATCAAGTTCAATTAGAGGATCGTTGGTCTCTGGCGGGCACGTTTGTCATAATCTATTGGGTATGGTGCATTCCAGATGTTGAAGGAGAGGACAGAAAATCAATAAACTGGATTGGGCTGCCGGGCCCGGAGGGAGGTCTCCTTACCCCTGGCTTGCGTGGCTCAGGCTCAGCTCTCCTCCATCAAGCCTCTCTTTTTACTGCAGTTTGGGCCATCAAATTGAATTTCATCAAAAGGGCTCCACACAAAAAAAAAAAAAAAATAGGGGGAAGGTATATAGCGTAAAGCTTCTGTATTCCACAGACTCTCCATTTGCCCTCCAGACAAATATGCAATCACATATAGTTAATGTTCGGGAAGGGCTGCTGTTTGCTTTTGATTTTATAAAGAGCAAACACCATCTGAGTTATCACTCCAGTAGTCTTTACTCACCAGTCGAGGAGAGACCCTCACTTTTTGTTTGCTATCATCAAACACAGATACACACTGAGCCGGGGCAGGGTAAAAAAAAAAAAAAAAAAAACTGAAATATTTCACATCCATGTTACATTTTTACGTGTTTAGTGAGACAAAAGTGATCCCAGATCTTTTTTTTTTTTTTTTTCTGATGCTGCACGTTTTCCTGTTTGCGCTTATCAACGCCGAGCAGACGGAACAGAAAGGAACTCTGGGAGGAATCAAGGTCAATGACTCCTTGACAACCGCTCCATCTGCGGGTCGTTATCATTTCATTACCTGCCCACGTCAATAGCCAATGCCGTTTTTTTTTTCTTTTTTTTCTTTTTGACTCTATTTCCATAGTAACTAGTGAGTTGTTGTCTGAAAGGAGCCAATCACTTTTGGACAATTGCCTCTAAATTGTGCAGTATCAGTGTCAGTTTTCAGCTGTTTGCAAACTCTGACTGTGTGTGTGTGTGTGTGTGTGTGTTAGCAGGACAAGCCTACAGGCGCTACGTACTGTCTTTGTTCCTGAGAGGTAATAATCACTGAAACACTATGCCACTCTCCCACAAGGCAGAGATTCTCATATACATGACTGACTGTGCAGCTGATCTGGTTATTGTCACTGTCACCGTCAACCTCTGTGCTCGCCCCCACTCTCTCATTTCCCCACCCTTTTTTTCTCTTTTACCTCAAGTATGTAGAACAAAAGAGAAAAGAAATATCACCCAAAGGAGGTGGTCCACCTACAAAATCTATAAAGTCCTCCATCAAAATCAGCTCCCTCGCTTTATGAGGACATTAATCTGCTGCTGCAGTGCTCTGCTCTTCAAAGCACCTTGACAGTGTGATTGTCCTTTTTTTTTTTTTTCTCCTCTTCTCGTGGCTGCTGTTTCTTGTGTGCTTTGTTATACAAAATCTCCAAAGTTTATCAAACGGAGGGGAGGCTGTAAGGAAGAGACAGCGCCTCAGAGAGAAATAAAGGATGGAGATGAAGAGAGGACAGAGATAGATAGAGAGGAAGAGAGTAGGGAGGAAAGAGCAGCGCTTCTGAGTAACAGCCCTGCCAAAATAAATCCTCCACGGGAAAAACAAAACATCCTGTGAAATAAAACTCTAGCATCCCCTTCCAAAAATGCTGCAACCTTCATCTATTACTCTCAAGTGTCAGATAAATGTCTGGAGGAGATGGAGAAGTTGTCCTTGCAGTTGTGCTTTTCTCTACCTAAACTCTGCATGTGCCCTCTCCCCCACCGGTACGCTGCACAACAAGAGGAACATGCACACACCTGAGTGCTGCAGCTGGGTCGGTCCAGTCAGAGCGTCTACGTTTGGCCGTGTGCTGGTTTAACTGGCTGCCTGTAGCTGGGGGGGGATGAGCGATATCTGTCCAACTACGCCGAGCACAAAGAGGAGACAAACTTAAAGATCCATTATTCCTGGCGGACAGTATTGTCTTCACACTGATCATGATAAATGCAGCTCACGAAACGCTCCCCATCCGCTATTACAATCAGATTCGTCTCTGGCTGCGCTCAGCGGCCCCAGTAAAGTCTGCCACAGAGATTATTTACAACACTCAAGGAAAAAAAAAAGCTCTGCTCTGTTCTTTAACAGCCCCGCCGGTGTTGCGAGTGTTACCCGGAACATGAGCCGAGCCGAGCCGACGCTCTGTTTAATAAATAAATTAAGTAGGTAAATGAGGGCGGCGAGCAACAAGAATGGGACCCCCACTCCTGTTAATTATGGCCGTGGCTGCAGCTCTGGGACTCCTCAGCTAACAGGTAGGGTCGGCGAGACTGAAGTTTCCGGTTAGCATTATAAAAACGGGCCCTCTCCGTGTGCTGGAGAGAGTGCCGGGGGGTCTGAGACACAAATTATGTGCTGTCGATGGAGAGAAGGCGAATAAAATGCGTGCAGAATTATCTTCACTAAGGAGGCTCCACTCCAGTCGTTTCATTTAACAGCCTGTCCTTTTTTTTTTAAGCTTCACTTCGTAATCACAGATGAGAGATGTGCACATCAAACGAGACGAGCGACTTTGGTCTACACAGCTGCCTTATAAAAAGCAAACAAGCTATAAATAAAAGAGAATTTTATAGAGGGGCGTCTGTCGGGCATGTGGGGTTGAAACTGGGGAAGAGAGAAGTAGAAAGGAAAGGAAAGGAAAGGAAAGGAAAGGAAAGGAAAGGAAAGGGGGATCATCGAGACATCAGAGACCACAGTGCATGACATTACCCATTATGAATACAATGTGATGCTATTTAAATGTGATGGTAGGAACAGGTTGGCTCGGGGTGGGGCTGGTGTCGCAGCTTGTAATGAGATCCTTTGATGTGGCAGATAAGGGGGAACTGAGTACAGGAGACGGCCCTCTGGGGAGGAGAGACGAGAGGACACCCGACCACAACCGCCACGGCAAAAAGGAGAGGGAAAAAGGAAAAAAGGATAAAAAAAAAAAAAGATGAGAGACGTGTGGGTGGAGGTAGGAAGCGGCGCCCAGACAGGACAAGTAGGGACCATCTGAGGGAAGAACTGACCTTTCACTAAGCCCCGCCCCCCTTGGTTACTGTTGCTATGCCTGTTAACCTTTCCGTTCCGTACGTACGATGATAACGCCGGCAGATTTAACGCCAATTTCAGGCAAAATGAGGCTTCTCATCTCTAATTACACTAACGTTAGCTTCACGAATTAGACGCCGAAGATTTGAAAACAATAACACCGTTAAATAGACTCACAAGTTGATATGGAAGACAAAATCAAAGAAACTACCTTGTTTTTCAGAGTTAAGATAGTCAGTCCTAATATTATACGACAAGTATGATGAGGAAAAAGATCACACTGTTATTTCAACAAACATAGAACCTGTTCCTGCTTATTCTGAAATCCCAGCAGTAAGAAGAAAGCCCATTTGTCTGACAGCCTGTTACACCAATAACATACCGGTAATTTTAGTGTTGCTATAAAATCAAGAGTCTAACAGCAGTTTGTGTGCACTCCTGTCGTCTGTGTTATTAGATATAGATATATAACGCACTGATGAAAATGTTGTTGTTAAAGAATTGCCAATTGGAAAACGAAACTTTGAGAGGAAAAGGGGTTAGGAGCCAACAACAAGGGAGAATCAGACCTTTAGAACAAAGGGCTGTCAGAAAAATGGGCTTTTGATCCAAGAGGACATTTTTCATTCTACTGAGGTTTCAGTAAAATGGGCCGTCGGAACCAAGAGGCTTTGCCAGTCCAGTCGCCAGGATAAAATGTTCGCAGTTAACGTTCCTGCAAACCACTGAAGCGTTCACATTAGTTCATGTCATAGTCTACCTGCAACAGCATATTGACATTTCCACAAAACATGACATCGCGCAACGTCTCTGGTTGTGCAGGTATTTTAATCCAAAACATGATCTTTTCCAAACCCTAACCAGTTCGTTCTTGTGCCCAACCCTAACCAGAACATAACCGCAGCGCTATCACAAGATAAGAATGAAAACTGGACCAGATAATCGTACAGTTAGAGTTTGAACTCGTCCCTGGTTTGCAGGAACATTAACTGCTATCATTTGTTGTGGTGATCGGGTTGTGCTTTGTTTACTGCGACTAGCAACACAGAGGAGGTGAGATTTCATCTTTATTGTCTGTATTTTCAAACAATATGTTTCAATTATAATGTTGCAGGAGAAATGGCTGTAAGCGATGAGGACGAACCAATGTTTCTGAAGTCCTGGATAACCTGTTAGTCTGAGGCTGCTGGAGTGTAAACATCCACAGATCCAATTAAAACCCGAGCAGAGACGCTAACACGCCGGACCGGCTGCTGCACGGAGAGGAAA
The DNA here is from genome assembly GCF_904848185.1 of Acanthopagrus latus. Classification (NCBI taxonomy): domain Eukaryota; kingdom Metazoa; phylum Chordata; class Actinopteri; order Spariformes; family Sparidae; genus Acanthopagrus; species Acanthopagrus latus. Next base: position 27,992,143 of record NC_051043.1, read on the forward strand.
TATTACACAGCAGCATGCTTGCAGGGGGCTTTTTTTTTAATTTAACCTTCAAGCCTGCAAATTTTAGTTAGCTAATGATAATCCCTTAGAAATAGCCCCCTGTTACCACGGTAATGTGTAAGATAGTTAGCCGGACGTGCTAACATTTGCGGCTCTTTTATGTGACCCATCCCTTTGCACTTCTGCTCTTTTCTTTTTAGTTTCTTCACTTCGTATATCTGTCTTTTTACAGCCCCACGCACGCTGCTTAAATAAGCGATGAAATCAAAAGCTCGACACACCTGCCGCGACCATTACGGCTCCTAGATTGTGTTGGGAGGAGGGTTTCGAATGAACGGTCAATTATCTTTTATTCAATCAATGTGAATAAAGAAGCAAATCCTGTGTGGAGCATCATGCTATGCTCTATTAATTCTGTTTGTTTGTGTGTGTTCAGCATGCCAAACACACGTGCGCACGCACACACGCACACACACACACACTTGTTCCCTGACCTTAACAGCACTCTGCTCACTCCAGGTGTCCCGGTGGAGTCTAGCTGGGCCGCTCTGCCATTAACAGAAATCTCCACCTGCTGTCTCGGTACAGCCTCGGCTCGCCTTATTTCTGACAGAAATCAATCAAGCCGTCACAAGCCATCATCGACTTACTACGTGTTTGAGGGCGCACCCACTGCGTGCAGGAAGAACGCACACACACACACACACACACACACTCACCTACACAAACAGAAAAAGCCTGAAAACAACACGCAGGCTGCGGCTTGATGTTTCCTTTTTTTTTTTTTGATGGCAAACAAAGTGCAAAGACAGAAAGAAATCATTTGACAGAAAGAGAGAATGTGACAGTGTGTATTCGGAGGCCTTGTACTTTTGACACCCGCGAGTGAGGCGGTGTTGAAGTGCACTTTGAAGGCGAGGGCAGAACAATAATCAAGGCCTGTTTCTGAAAAACACAGAGGAATCTTGGCACAAGATGTTCTCTCTGATTGAAAACAAATTGGTTTTTATTATCAACCTCACATGATCTTACATACCAAGAGGCATAGGTGGTCTTTGATTTGTGGCTGTGCGTGAACGCAGGCCGCTTTCATCTCTGACAAGTTTGTTTTGCCGAACTGTTCGAATGTTGTGCTTGAGATTATTTTATGACGGGGTATCTTGAGCCGATCAAGGCTCCTTTTGTTTGTATCTCATCATCAGGCCAGGTGTGGGGTTATCGTCAAGCCGGTTGCCCAACAGCGCTTGCACTGTCCCGGGCTAGTGCAGACGGAGCTCAAATATTTATTATCAGCGGCTTCCAAATAATCAGAGACGATCTCCTCCCATTGTTCCACGCAGACAGTCCAGATCACAACCAAACAAAAGGATAATAATCTCCTGAGCTGTTGCTTTGCAATGCAACAAATCAGGAAAGTTCTCGGGGAAGACTCTGAATAATACAGAAGGCGCGATAACACGAAAAGGGTGCGAAGGGAAAGTCAAACCCTTACTCGCGTGGTGTAGACAACAGTGGGATATTTACAGTCAACGTCTGGGACGCGGCGTTGCGTTTCACCTGGAGACCCATAAGCTCGCAGGATCATCAAAGCAACAACTGCCACAACCTGGCGTGTGTGGGCCCGCGTGTCACACCTCATTTCCCCCCCCGAGTCTTCGTGTCTGTCGGCAGGCAAATGACTCGGGGCAAACATTCGCATTTACACACCAGAGATTACGTGCCTTTCCTTTATTTCACATCAGCGGCGCACTCCATATGGAAATGTGACTCTGACACACCGGTAGTTAAAGCACTGCCAGCTCTGATTTATAAACTGTGCTGGTGATTTCATTACAATACATATGAGCAGTATTATTTATTTATTTTTTTTATTAAAACCAGCTCAGGTTTATAAGTCATAGTTAATACCTTCCCCCCGTAGAAAAATTCATTATTTAATATTGATTCTCAACCCAATATTAACAGACTGTGTTGAGTTACAATCAGATTCCACACGGGACGGGACGGCACACGACAGGGAGCTGATTGCATCCATACTGGACAATAATAGGAAGCAAAAAATAAACATAAACCATTTAAGCAAGCAGCCTACTCACTGATGTTGGGGGTAAAAAAGAAATCCAGGAAAACGTGTGAAGTACGCAAAATCAAAGCAACAATATCAGCGAGGCGCGACGCTCTGCTTCAGAAAAGCTCCTGGAAGCTGCGTAGCAGACGGAACAAAACCACGTCTCACACACATCAAGGTGTTAATATAAAGGTGTAGGGCTTTGATAAGCAGCTGACGTAATAATAATAATAATAAGAGGTGATTAGAGTTATTAATTAATATGAAATGTTTTTGTAAGAATGAAATAACACTTTGGGAAGAGCCTGTTTTTTCCACTGCATTTAGCCTTTATGCTAAGCTAAGCTAACCTATGAAGAACATGCAGGCGGGACAGTGGTGAGAATGTTCTCAGCATCAAACCAAATAAATATATTTTCCAAAATGTCATTTTTTTTTTATTTTTAGCAGTGATGGAACGTAACCGAGTGAACTCGAGAATCGTTCTCAGTGTTAGTTACAACTTTCTATTACTTCAAACATTTACTTGAGTAACCAAAGTAATATTTTAAGATGATGCTTTTACGACATTTGGGTACTTTACATAACAGTGACGTTTACAGCTAACCTCATTTACAGAATGTAATTAAAATTCCTCCCATTTCCAGTCTTCGAGCTACATCCTGACTCCAGATCCATCATCCTGCAGACATATGACTGATGTCATCTCTCGCTTCACCATATTTCATTTCTTGGATCTCTTAGAAGATGTGACTCCTTTTTAAAGGAGTCTATTTATAAATTTTTCAGCATTATAATGCAGTCTGAAAAAATCCTGGTTGAAACATCATCATTATGAGATGTTTGTGAATCAGCCATTATGCCAACATGGTTATTGTAAAAGTCTCTTTGTCAAGTGAGAAACTTTTGGCTTTCATGTCAATATTTTTTGCTCATGCAACTTGTTCTCATGTTTTATCACCGGGTTGTAAACACCACAGAGTCACTAGGTCACGGCGGGGGACGGCGGGGGGGGAGGGCTCCAGCTGTGAAGCTATGGTACGAATTTCACTTCCTGCCCTCCATCCTGACAGCAGGAGAGAGTCTCTGAATCTTCTCTTCAACAAAAACCGCTGCTCTCAGGCCCAGGTCTCCACCCGGCCTGCCCTGACATCCCCCGCACGCTGCAGCTGTGACCCCAGAGCTCTTTCTGCACCGCATGGTGGGAGGAGGTTACAGCGAGTCGAGAGCATGGCATGCAGGATCGAGCTCTGTAATGTAGGCTATTTTTATATGTTTACTCTTGATACTGTCAGGACTTGTATTTCTCAGTAATGTCACTGATATGATTCTCTAATATTACTGAGACCTGTTAAAGATTGAATTATGACACTTGTCAACATCACAGATGTTAAGTTCCCCTCACATGTCCGTAAAGAAAACATGGTTGTCATAAACACATATATATTTAAATAGGAAAGGGGTTACCTACATACTGTACCACATAACTGTAATATATCATCTGACTCATGTGCAGGTGTTTCCAGTATGTGTGGTACATAAGGTGCTACTAACCTTAACTCTCTCCTTTCTTTAAAAAGAAAAACTAACATTACTTTTCAAACAGAATCTTATATTCCTATACATATATATTTTCCCTTTTTCTTTAAAAAAAATAGCCATTATAATGTATATTTTTAATGTCTTAATTATTGTTTCATCTGTTTAAATGACAAAAATCAGTTAAAACAGTTAAGTTTTTTTGTTTTCAAAGGAGTTGGTGCACAAAACTGGAGCAAAATGTGAGTGAATACTGGACTTAAATTCATCAGGGGTAGTTAAACACTCTAATGGGATGCTCATGTGGACCTCTGTCTGTATGATTTCATGATAATCAACTCTGTTAAATGACACAATTATGTAAAATAGCCATCACAAAAAGACTGTTGCTCCTTACTGCTGTGGCTGTTTGCTTTGTGCCAACATTAGCCGCTGCTGTTTGCTTTGTGCTAACATTAGCCGCTGCTGTTTGCTTTGTGCTAACATTAGCCGCTGCTGCGTGCTTTGTGCTAACATTAGTCGATGCTGTGTGCTTTGTGCTAACATTAGTCGATGCTGTGTGCTTTGTGCTAACATTAGCGGCTGCTGTATGCTTTGTACTAACATTAGCCCCTGCTGTATGCTTTGTGCTAACATTAGCCACTGCTGTGTGCTTTGTGCTAATATTAGCTGCTGCTGTGTGCTTTATGCAACCAAGTTATCGGCTGCTGTGTACTGTGGGTGCAGCGCACTGTTCTCAACACTGGTTATGTCCAACTTCCTCGTGTGTCACAGACAAACACCTCACGTTGTAATAATGAATGTATAGTATTCACCACCGTCGAGCTAGTATTGTGGGTTGTACCACCAGCTCACTATAAAAGCTTTAGCAACACAGTTGCCCAGCCTTGTGGACTCTGGTCTATACACAATGAGTGCTCAGACAATGTGTTTGGCAGACAGGCAGTTATGTAGGTAGACAGACAGGTAGCCTGTCAAAGATTTTCTTACAAACTGAATGGGACGATTGGCTGTTCTGACCTACAACAGGCTTGTAGCGGCCACAGATAATGGATTTTTATCCTCCCTTTATTTGTCAGAGCATTTGATTCATTGATTGCTGTCAGGACATTCAGAGACTTTCAACAAATGGAACAAAAAAGTGCTTCTAGAATAATCAAATAATTCCCATGACTTCTAGGTCTTTTCATACAACTACAGAAGCTGTAGCAACTCCTTGACACCAACGTTTATTCACATCCAGTCCCACTGTTGAACATACAGTACAAAGAAAGAAGCAGGAATCATTTTCTAGCAATCTGATGTCTCACAGTTAACAGGAACACATTGCTTTTATCAAGAAATGCTTAATATAATAGTTAATAGTTAAAATAGTTAGTATTGATATGTATAAATAAGTCTCTAACAAGCACTTCTAAGGCCGTGCAGTTGTTGATAGTTAAGTGGGCAGAAACCTGTCGGCTCGACTTCTCGTGACAGTGTCTCTTGAGTTGATGACCTCTGCTACAAGATTTACTGTGGTGAGGTGAAAACAAGCTCCTCCGATTCCCAGCGATCACCAGAGGGCAGAGCGTGCTCCTCTCTGGTGGGTGGGGTCATAACCTATGAATTTTTCAAGGTTCATACATGAAAGGGACACAGGGAAAATAGATAATTCATCAAAAGGAAAACCGTTTTAAGGTTTTGCATGGAGAACAAAGGGCTCTGTAAATCATTACTAATCAGGGCCCAGAAAGCAAATTAAATCGGCAGAGGAATCAATGGTCTCGGATCGATAGGTGTAAAGGACAGCTGATTTGGCTCTGGAGAGCGCTGGAATTCCAGAGGCCATACGGGGAGGCCTTGGATCTGTTTCCACTTTATAGCCACAGCTGTCAGAGCTCATTCCCGTCAAGATGGACCACCGTTTCTGAAGGTAGCTCAGCTGGGCTTAACTAAAACAAAACCTTAGAGGGCAGAGCAATATGGGGCAGAAACCAGTCTGATGGAATCTGACTGGATAGACAGAAGATTAAGGTGAGATTCCCCTCTGTCTGTCTCTGCCTCCCCCTCTGATAGAGGATGGATCTATAGGTTGCAGATGTGCAGCTGATCGCTTATTTATACGTCTTTAAGGTCACAGATGACGACTTCACCTACAGCACGCGCATTTATCAGGACCCCACAAATGTAGTAACAACATGATTTAGACAGACTGGTATGGTATTTTGGCCGGACTTAGAAAAACATTATAATTAAATTAATGCTTCATCTCTTCCCTCATCCATCCATTCATCCTTCCATCTGTTTTGGATTTTAGATTTTCAGCTACGCTAGCGGCTCTATGGATGTCAGCCTGTTAGTCGGTCGGTCCGTCAACCACTTCGGTCCAGACTAATACATCCGAACAACTATTGGATGGACTGCCATCATATTTTGTAAAGAAGAGAGGACGATTACATGACGCCCTGACTTTTCATCCAGCTCCGTCACCAGGTCAACATTTTAATCTGTCCAAAAAAAATTGGTATTCCCATCAGCCTCGGCTCTACGCTCGGCCTAGAAGATGAATGTTTGTTTCTGAAGTGGCAACAGACAGAAACGTGGCTATTGCTAATGGCCTGGCTACTATCCAAACCAAAAAAACAAACTGTCATGAGAATTTGACCTCAAAACCCCGAACTCAGTGCTACAAATGGCAGATGAAAATGGTTTGTATTCATAATTAAGCAGGTTTTGTCTCAAAGAAGTCTCAGTTCGCAGTGGTCAGGGGGAAACAGACAGTGACACAACACCGCCGCTCTCCACTGAGTGAATTCCCGTCCGTTCACCTCGTTTCACCTCAGCTTCTGTCATTCTCCCTCTTCGCCAGCGGGGGGTCTTTTCCTTTTGCAGTGTTGAGTTTCCACAGTTATTCCAGTTCTTTCACTGATCTTTCCTCGGGGAAAGTGACTGTGGAAAGCAACGTCTCTTGGTTTTGCAATGGCAGACACACTTCCTTTGTGTCGTAATGCAACCTTGATTTTTGCAGTAGATATTGAAGTAGAGATGCAGGCCGACAGGGATGGTGTCATGTTTCTGCAGCTGTTACAATCAGTTATTAATTTGGAATAATACTTTCAAGCTAAAAAAAAAAGTGGTCTATTACCAGCTTAAGTTAAATTGTGTGGATTTGAGAAGAATTATAGAATATCACATCAATTATTTGAGTTGAAAATCGAGATGGAAAAATACAAATATTGCTATTTTTCAGGATTGATGGAACTTGTAAAAAGTGTGCAACAGTGAAACATCAGGGCAGTTTAACTTCACATATAGAGGTGAGGTTGAGTCGTTATGCTAAGCTAACATTGTGAACGCTCTTTCTTTCACACCTGATATTGGCTGATCGGCTTGATGCTGCAGCTGACTGGTACTTATCAACATTTTCATACTTTGTGCCCTTTCTACGTGCTGTTGCGAATTTTTGTTCCCGCTGTAATTACCCCACTCTGACCTCACTGCTGTATGTTGAAGACCGTTTAAAAAAAAAAAAATCTTTTTTTCATTTGAGTCCTTACGTGACGCCCTTCAGACTTAAATGACAAAAATAAATGGCAAGAAGGACATAATTACAACCCCAGACATGGAGTTCCAGTCTTGAAAATGAAACGGTACATTGCATTAAATGAAACAAATTGGCAATAATCACCGTCCTTTATCCCAGACCTGCTTCGGCATTAACTACAGGACATGCATATTTACTCCCACGTGCACGTCTCACACATTTGCTGCCCTCCTCTCTTCGTATGTTTCGAGAGAAATATAGTTGTGAATTCCACCAATGTTTCACCTTGTTAGAAGCGTACAATTATAGCACAGACCCCTGAGGCAGACCTAATCTCAAAGTGAAGGGAAATCTTCTATCATATCAAGTGAAATTACTGTGAGCTTTTCTCAGCCCATGCCGATAAGATACCGATCAGCCAAATAGATTGGCTTTTCCATTATCTGCCGGGAGATCTTGGAAGGCATTGGGTAGATAATTTGCTAATGTTTCCTGTGACCTCCCCAGATTTAAATTATGTCTTTGGCTACATGTCAACTCAATCCTTCTGTTTACCAGGGAGCAAGCACTCAAAGAGCCATTAATATTCACTGCAACATGACTGTCTTTTCACATATTTCTCTGCAGCATTCGGGGACTCAAAGCAGAGTGGTCTCCATGCTTCTTGAAGGGTATAGATTCAGCTCTCTGAGTGCTTTACAGACCTTGTGGGAGTTCGGAAAAAAAGAAACGACAAAGCCGGAGAGAAGAGGTAAAACAGGAAGAGTAGAGAAAATGGTGCCAGGGGAATAATAATATAATTTAGAGAGTGGATAATCACCTTTAGCTGCCTCAGATGTTGCAGAAAAACTAGGCTACTGAAGTCCAATCCACGTTTCAGTGAACAACAGAAATCTGCTCTCGTATTCCTGCATTTTGAAGTAAGGTTCAATTATTCTAGGTTTAATTAACAAAATGTAATGAGCTGCTTTGATGTGGGAATTTACAGAAATGAACGTCGGTGAAATGATTTTAATAATAGAGCCACATTGTCTTTTCTCATTAAAGCAGTTTCTTAATTCCGTGCATGTTTTTTTTGTTTTTTTTTTTTTATCATGAATGCGCTCCATAAACAACAGAGGTTAGCTGCAGAAATGTCGCTCATGAACGCTTTAATTTCATTAAAACATGTACAAATAAAAAAGTGAAGCCCTTCCATCCCGACATAAAACACCGTTAAATGAACACCACATGGATGTTTAGCATCAGATCAGGAGTCTGGTTTTAAAGAGAGCAGTATGACCTGTTGTTGTCATGTGTTACAATTAATGTTGCAGCAGCTCAGCACCACTGGGAGCCGATGTCCTCGTCCTGGTAGAGCATGTTCTCTTCTCCTGCACCGACACACACTCTACCTCTAAACAAAGATTAAAACAAAGTCTTCCCCGGTGGAAACCTGTCAAAGACATCAAGTCCATTTCATTGTTCAAAGACGACTTGAATTACCAGCAGGAGAGAGAAAAAAGGCCAGACTCTGACACTCTGAGCACATACAGTGCTGCATTGTAACAAAACTGTATCAGAGCCGGCCCGACAATGACTGAGTGGCAGTCGTATCACGCCAGCAAGGAAAATGAACAGCGAGAGAAACGAGGGCAACTGCCATTTCATCCTGCAATCATATATTTTAAAACCTTGCTCAAATTTTCATTTAGCCCAGCGCCACCCCCTCCTTCTGGACTTATTAAATCAGCTGGAAGCAGCGCGGCTCTGTCACACACAGTATTAGAACGCCATCCCCCCTCCTATTACCAGGTGCAGCCCTGTGATTTAAAGCTTTGATTCTGTTCAAATGACAACAAAGGTGAGCCCAGAGCTGACGCTCCTAATTCATCATTCCCTGCTTGATAAGAGTGGGATTAATGCTTTTAATGCGACGGTCGTAGGCAATCATCCATTTTAAAGCTGGTTCCCTGGAGGATGCAGCTAAAAAGGGAAAACACCTGAAACACAGGGGTAGAGAGAGGGCACATCACAGAGATCTGCTGAGCTCTATACAGCCTCTTTATAGAGCCGGAGATGGTGCCGGCCTCCTCCTTTGCAACCAGAAGCCTGCCCTGTGGCCTTGGCCCGCATCCCAGGAGCAGATGGTTGCAGGACCTGAGGTAAAGTTTGACCTAAATGCTAAAAACTCAAAATTCGGAAAGCATTAGAATCGCCCCGCTCGGAATCCATCCGCCTCATATCCTCTCTCCTGCCGGGACCACTGCAGGGGGGCGAGTCCTTTGACCGTTTGGGATCTGTGTGCAAAACACCGCCGTATTTAGGACACGTTTTCCTGCCTTAATAGCTCATTATGTATTCACTCCATGCTTAATTTAACATCTGGTGACTCCTCCACCCTTGCTCCATACCCCCTAACTTGCGCAAACGCATTGGGAGTTGGAATGAAAATGATCCATTATCCACATGTGTCTTGGCACAGTGAGCTCTCCCCCAGCTGTTTTCTCTCTATAGCTGCGATCTCGGCTTTAATACGCTCTGAACGCTCTTCTGAACCGAACCGCTCGTGATGAGAAAGCAACTGTTGATCTCGACTGAAAATAGACCGAGTGAAGCCTGCGACTGTCTCACTTCTTTTTCCATTCCTCACCCAAACTGCAACGTTGGAGAGAAAAGGTCTGGCTGAGGTCGCCGCGTCCGACAGAATCTGTAGCATCAACTTAGCCGCCCTTAGGGAACAACAATATATGTGCAATAAAGCGAGGTATCATCTTCTTAAACAGACTCAGGAAGCAATAAATGGGGGCGATGGGAAACAGGTCTCTGCCTCAGATACTTCAGCGTCATGAATTATACGCTGCGAAAAATTGGAAAACAATGTCTAAAATTAGCAGAAGAGTTTCTGCTTTTACCTCCAAACAAATGCAATTTTTATTCTTTTTACATTATACATCAACTTTCTATACATCCAGGACTATAGGTGTCAGAGAAAATGTGTTTCATGGTTTATTTATTTACTTTTTGGGTAAAAAGAAAAAGATTCAGAACAACAGATGTGATCAGCGTCCTGATGAATATGGAACGTAGGGATTTCTTCTCTGTGACCAGCCAAAAAACACTACTAAGGCTGAATACATTTGAATAAAAGTGCTGAATACATTTTGTGCAGATTCCAAACTTTGCATCATAATATTGTGCTCGATTTGAATGAAATGAAATGTTGCTGACTTCAGTTAAAAACAATAGCGATCACGTATGATTCCCGTCAGTCTCATGAAACCCCACGTGATTTTTTTTTTCGGATTCATTTACATTTCATTTTTCAGCTTTGGCGTCACAAATTATTAAACTTAATCTTGTTATCATCATAACTGCTCGTCTTAATGTCAGTTTATCCCAAACTTTACATCCAAAAGAACCTTTCATTTGTTTTAAGCACAAAATGATAACCACATGATAAATGTTCTCAAAATTATATAGAAAAACAAGTTTCTATCCCATCAATACATTCATGCAGGGTCACTTCAGCAGTCAGCCGTCTGATGGCTCCCTGACTAAATGTAAATCACACAGTATAAAACTATTAATATTGTTTTCAATGGCAGAAGACACATTTCAAGTGTACTTATTCAGGAAGCAAAGTAAGATGAAATATATGTAATATTTTCTATTAATATTTAGGCTCATTTTCTGACATGTAACACTCAAATATTTGTATAAATCTCTGACTATTTTGGCTCTAGGAGCATAAATGTTGGTTGTATTATGAAATAAAATAAAATGTTTACAACAGAATGATCCATAAGTTTCATATCCTGTCACACTGATGTATCTTCTGCATATAAAATACTGTACTGGGCCTCAAAGTGACATTGCTCGGAGGAAATCACATCATTTAAAGGTTTGAAAAGAAGACAAAGTCAAATGCTGTTCGGTGCATTTTTCTTCTTGCAAAACCACCGACAAAAATCTGATGTCGACCTCGGCGGGGACAATTACCTGATTCTTTTCTCCAGAGGAATCCCCGAGGGCGACACTGGAAGTACTGCTGCAACTAGCTAACGAACGCTGGTTGATGTTGCTAACTCACAGCTGCCTGCTAGCTCGTCCCGCCATTTAATGCAGTAAAAATAAAGACCGGCGACGGTTATACATTTGTTTAATCACATGTAGGATGGAGGTGTCGTGTCCCCGCTGTGACCCCTGGGATTAATGCCTAACAATGTGCATAACACATCATATCATTTATTTTTCATTTAGCAGCATGTGCAGAAAAAGTGTGATGTTAACTTTGAGAGAGAATTTCAGACATAATCCTTTGAATCTTTCCACCTTGTACGAGGGGCTTTGTGTGCACCTGACCTTGCAAAATAAGTTTTATTTCAGATCTAACATATTCTGCACACAATGAATTATACAGTTCTCCTGTTTAAAAAATTCCAAGGTCCAATCTTGAACAGTTCTCATGGACTGGCCCTGTGAGTGTTCTGGGAGGACCCTGAGGCTCATGTGACCCTCAGTAAAACCTGCAGAGAGGAGACAGGAGAGCGCAGGTGTTCGGTTGTCACCACGGCTCACAGTCTTGACAATGTGGGTAAGTCAGTCATCCATTTATTCCACTACGTATCAAAGATAAACTTGGTTGAGCCCGATGACACGTTTCCAGATGCAAGCGGTGGCATTTGGGGCTCGCCAGATTATCTCAAAGGAAGATAAGAGGAGTCGGGCGACGGGGATGAGTCACAGACTTTTACACATTTTTGTGTGTTATTGGCCTTCGAGAAAATAATGACCTCAGATAACTGTGATAGTTAACCTTCATATTTACTACTGTCCTCCTAAGTGAGTTAAAATTGGAGCTGCCAGACAGTCTGTCCCTTCGCCTGATGTGTCTGATGAAAAAAAAAGAAAGAAAAAGTACATTTCTTCATTTGCTTTGAGCTAATTAACCAAGTTTTTTCTTTTTTTTTCTAACTCTCTAGCCGAAGACCTAACATTTGAAAGCAGTGGTATGTTGGTGTGTGTTTGAGTTTTAAGTATTGAGTCTAGGAACAACCTACATAGTGCTCCTTAATCAGGGCTGCAGGCCAAAGTAAGGTGCTGCAGGCTGGAGCTCTGTGAGCTGTGATGTTTCATTATTATCCCCCTTTAGCTACATCGACAACACAGTAGGCCGCTTTAATTACTCTCTATCAGTAGGGGAGTCAAAGCCACTTCAGAGACACACTCTAATCCCCCCTCCCTTTTTTTTTCTCTGCAGGGCACTCATTGTCTCCTAAATATCATTTCCCTGAGCTCTATGCACACTATTGGATTAAAATGTGGAAGTTTTGCTGAAGGGGGGTTGAGGGGGTGGGGATGGGGGGGGGAGGAGAGGGAAGGGGGGGGGTTGGCATTTGGGTATTTGAGCTTAGCCCGAGGACCAGGCTGTCTCTGGTAACAGCATTTTTAGTTGCATCTGCTGCGCGGCCCACAGAGGAGACTCACGTTGCTGTTCCTCAGTTCGCCCCACAGACACAGATTACGGCTCTTTGTACACAAACAATCATTATTATTATTATTAAGCTCCTTCGAGTTTTAACCTCAGCGTTGTTGCAGTTACGATTTTTAGTTTTGAGCAACAATGTTTTTACTGCATTTCATCCAATATGAGCAATATGGACATCATATCTATGAACTTTGACACTTTGAAGCAGCATAGTGGCTCATAAAAAAATTAAAAAAATAAAAAAAGGTTACAGAGCCTCAACATGTCTTTGTGTGCTCATTAAAAACAGGTTGGTGGAGTGTGAGAGCAAACTGTACAGAGCTAAAGTACAAGTCTAGGATGTTTAATCAACTTAGTTTTGCACCTGGGTAGTTTTGAGCTCAGTTTGTCAGCCCTCTCCTGGTCGTCTTTAAAAGTTTAATCTGTTAAAACTGTAACTATTCAAGCCTAAAGGTGGTTTGTGTTTATACTTAAAACATATATTGTGGCCTGATTATCACTTTAACTTCCAATCATATTATCCAAGGTAAAATACATATACTGTAGCAGATGCAGAGAGGGACGGGACGATAAAAGATTTAAGCGCAGATGGGATGATAAAAGATGAATGACTTGAAGAAAGTAGGTGCTTCCAAAGGGTTTCAAGGGTTCACTGAATGATCTGACAACTTTGAAATAATGTGAATGATGCTCACCTCTGCAGTCGTCAGGTCTGAACTCAGCTGAACACCTACGGGGAGATTTTGGACTGACGTTTCAGAGCATCAGCAGCATCGCTATCAAAGCACCAAATGAGGAGATACTGTGAAGACGGGGTTTGGAGGTCAGTGACAGATCGGGCTAAAAAGATTTTCTACTGCTTTCATGGAAACTAGGACAAATGAATTCAATCAAACTTGACATTTAGAACCACGTACAGCAACAAATCATAAACATAGTAAGAGATAAGATAAGCCATTTTAGTAAAAGAGAAAAAAAAGAATAAGTAAAAGAAACGTCCTCTCTGTGAAATGACTTGCAGGGAGTGTCTCTCTGCAGAAGATAGGGATTCAAGCGCTCACTAAACCAGTTCAGAGGGGACAGCTCGCATTGTCTTCTTTTACTGCCCATGATAAAGCAGTATTAGAATTCCCACTTCCTGCTCCTGTATGCATGCCAAGGCTCTTTGTTAGCCTGAATGCAGAGCCTATTCATCTCCGAGCGCACAACAGAACACAGTAATAACACAGTCATGAGTTTTGACTGATGTCAGTGCAGGGCTGCTTCTGTAAGCAGGAACCGGAGCTGGTACACGGGGCCCCCCACCACCACCACCACCACCACCCCCACCTCAACTTCTCCTCATTGCTCAGATGACCACCGAGGCCTGCTGACCTTTGCGTGGCCCCACTCCAACTCTAACGCTGCCGGGCCTTTTTTTACAGACTCAGAAGGCCCAACAATAACAGCCCGCCTGTTTAATGCCAAACCTGGGTTAACCTCCTGGCCCCACTTGGCCCCTGCCTTCTGTGGCCAAGAGAGGACCGGGTTGATGTTTCTTGGAGCTGTTTGTTCACGGCTACTGATGTGGAATAATATTGGTATTACTAGTCGAGTGAAGCATCAGCACATTCAGGTTTTTTTTTGCTCGGCGGTGCTGATTGCCACATGCAAACAAAGACATTACAGGCTGCCCCAATTTTGCCCCACTATACTCTCTGCGCTGCTGTGCATTGTGCTCCACTTTGTTTTTGTTGCGTAAATATGATGGTATGGCAGTGTGGCAGCAGATGTTGTGAGCATCAAACAATACAGAATGGGTTAGGAGCTGTCATTACATGGGAACTAGGTCACCATTCAAGCCTAGTCGCTTGCATTGACTGTTTCGAGTGACTATTGATTTTCTGACTAAAGCAATGACTTCATTAATATCACCATTAGTCTGCCATCTGACACAAATGGGTAGCTTGGCTGCAGGGCCAGACAATAACTCAAGTGGATATGAACCAGAGATCGGATGAATTAAACATACGGTACATTTTGCAGCAAATGTGCATTACACATCGTAAGAAATTTTTGAAAAAGGCTGTAGAGTTCCTTCTCTCGACCTCGTTCAATCGAGAGAAAAAAACAAAACAAAGAGAAAACTGACGTTACCTCTGCCTTTGCATGTACAAACATAAACAGACATTACCGGCGAATTCTCCCTTTTCATCGCTCGATTCAGACTTAATCTGTAAAAGATGAGAGAAAAATCAACAGATCGCTTTTCAGCAGGTTTTCCGAACAAAAACAACAATGGAAGACAGATTATTTTCACTTTAATCTGGGGGCACAAGCTTAGCTAAAACAAAAGCACGACCATGGGAACGCACAGAGGAATGAGGAGGCTCGCTCTACCCACCAAACCCAGCTCTCCAGCAAACCACAAAAGGGGAACAATGAGTGTGTGTGTGTGTGTGAGAGTGTGTGTGTATGTGTGTGTGTGCGCGCGTGTGTGTGTGTGTGTGGAGAGAGAGAAAGGGAAACGGGATTTGAGATCTATATTAAAACTGCAAATAGCTTTTAAAGATTAGTGACGGGCAGAAGGAGGTGACAGCGATGGGATATGTGAAAAGTGGATTGCCCCTCCCCGCTGTGACTATTTTGATAGCAGCGCCGTTGACAAGCATCGACTTGATTGTGAGAGAGGCAACGTGGCGCTGAAAGAGCCTTGACAAGTTTCTTTGAGGCATGTACAGATCTTTTGGTGACTGAAAGGAACACAAATCAGGATTATGTATTACATAGCCACATTCAAACAGCTGGCATTAGGAGCTCTGAAGTGTCTGGCAAGATACTGTTGTTCAAGGATGTGCCTCCCTCTCTCTCTCTCTCTCTCTGTGTGTGTGTGTGTGTGTGTGTGTGTGTGTGTGTGTGTGTGTGTGTGTGTGTGTGTGTGCACTGTAATTACCCAGATCTGGGCTTTTAGAATCCCATTTCTTATAAAGGCATGCAGCCATGACCAGAATACTCATTCTGCTCAACCTCAATGTTTCACTGACCGTTTAGTGAGCATAAAATCCCTTAAATTTGGGGAATAAATTCTACTTTCTGATTCTGCCTTAGGGCACTTTTAATTTTGCTAATGAAGATCATAGACCACGCGGCTTCTTTTTTTTTTTTTTTTAATGTGTGTTTGTACGTGAGCACGTCCTGTACCCTGCATTTATTTAAACCGATAACCATGGTCATCGCGGGCTGCGTAGCTGCTCTGTTGTCAGAGATGTGTCTCACTCTGCAGCATTTGTCAGGATTAGACAGGAGTAATCCCTAACCAAACTCCAGAGGATGTAATTTGGAGATATGTGCTGGAACCGAAACTGTGTCGGCTTACTCCCAAAAACCCCATCTTCCACCCCATCTGAGCCATCTAACTCCTTTTTTTTTTGCCAGCCCTCAGACACGTCCAATATTTTGAAATGGTAGAAAATGTAAAAATGCGGACAAAAAAAATAATAAAAAGCTGGAAGAAGAAGTGGAGCTGCCGAGTGCCCTTCAACTCACTTTCTCATCCCCGCTCCTGAATAAAGCCCTCCTCCGGGGCAGGTGGGGTGCTCATGATGTCTGGCCCCATCGCTGATATCCGTTCTAATATCCCTCAACACCGGGATGTCGCATCACCACCCACCATTAAGTCATCGCTTGCGCCCGACGCAGGGGCCGATCTGTGTGCTCTGGCCCACTCCCAGCCCCTGCGCCTTTATCACACCCCAACCTCTCTGTGACAGACAGGACTGATCTCCCCTGCAGCAACCCTCCACCCTGCCAGTAAAAGGACAGCAGTGGAAAAAGCCCCCCAGGGCCCACTGAGGATGGACTCATGAATCAAACATGCGCCCCAAGCTTCCTTCTTATCACCGAGGTCAGCCCAGGCATTAATACGCCATGGCTCGAGGGAGCTACCTACTGTGACCTCCCCCAGTTTCCCTGAACAGAAGGGCACAGTCCTCAGGAGCCGGTCCAGCGAGAGAGGGCCTCCCTCCAACACAGTCACTTCACATTACGTCCACACGCTGAGAGAAGGGGCGACAGAGAAAGATAGAGATGGGAGGGAAAGAAAAGAGGTGCAGAACTGAAGCATGAAAGATCAAATAGACAAAGAAGGAGAGGAGGAGAAAAACAATACTCATTGGTGCAATGCTGGCCGGGGAGTAGCACGTGGGTAAAATCGACTGTGTATACAGACCCTTTCAAACACCACCAATCTTCATTGGCCAGACGGGGTGTGATATATGTGACTGTCTGCCAGCGTAAATTAGGCAGTCCAGCCCGCTGTGTGGTAAAGCATGACGGGGCCGGACAGTGCACTAACTCAGGCGGCCTGGTGCCACGCACACCAGCTTCTCTCTGCTTTGCCGTGCCATAAATCACCAGCTGGGGGAAATGAATCGCTGTCCGTCCGAGCTGGATGCACCAGCTGGCACCGCCATCACCTGACCAGCAGGAGCCCATGCCGACACTGGAGCGGCTGAAATCAAGAAAAATGAGGCATGGAGGCAGACGGAGCCATACCCCTGCGCTCTCTCATTAGTCTCCTCTGGGCTTCCTCCGCATTGAGCTCGTCTGAAGTGAAAGGGCACACAAAATATATTTCAGAGTGTCACCTGAGGGGAGGGTGGAAGGAGGAGGAAGAAATGATCACCCCTGGTCTCCTCACAAATCTATGTAGAACTGAACTGGCAGACAGTATTAGTGTTTCTGAACCCAGAGCTGTGGGAGACAGCAGGAGGGACGGCAGCTCGAGGGAAGAGGAGAGGCTGTGTGTGGGGGACAGCTTTGTGTTCGCTCTTATTTAATGGAGTTATTTCACTGAAAGTAATGACTCAAGCCCATTGGGACTTCCACTCTGCATTCAGATGTAGTTAACGGAAAAACATGTTGATGAATAGATTTTCACTTTTCAATATTGCTGAGTTGCTGGTGGAGAGCCCACTTATATGCTGACCACTGCGATTATGAGAAGCTGTGTGGGCGTCAGAACTGAGGCACTCATCAGGAAAATGGGTTGAAATTACATCAATAGAGGCACATAGAGAGCTGGAGAGATCTAAAATAATATATACTTGATCCTCTACTATGGACACAGGGCTGCTGTTTACCTCTGATGTTCCGAAATTATGGATTCAAAACAGTTTTTTTCGCATCACTCTCTACATCACGCTGGAGCAGCCGGCAACTTTTCAGTGAGAGGGCAATCAAAGTCAGAGATGGACACATTTGCATTATGAAAATAGGGCAGTGTAAATGAACAGATGCAGGCGAGATTGACATTAAATTTGAGGCTTGTGGTACAACACTTGGTTGCTGCGAATGATTGGCAAGGCCAATTTCCTGTGAACCCCCACAGCAGTTTTAGCCTAATTTCATTGGTCCTGTGGAGCAGCAAGTCTATCACTGTCTCAGATATATAGAGGATTAGCTCCTCTTTCCTGCTCAGATGAATTTGCCTGTCACGGTGTGGTGATGAATGGCAGGAAGGCGGAGGAAATGTGCTGTGGGCTCATTGGAAGTGGCAAGGTGAAGTCTGGCCTGGCAGCCTGCCCCGGGCCCGAACTTCACCGTGGTTGTGACCCCCCACAGATGTCCAGGTGTACGCTCACATATCGGCAGCCAGCTCATCAGTCGGCTGGTCAGTCAGTAATAGGCCACAGCATCAGCTTGACATCTGTTTTGACAAGGAATCCGATTCCATCAGCGTGTCTTAAGGTCCCAGGATGCAGCCGATAGTGCCCACTGCTTCTCCTCCATTCGTATGGAAAGGTTATGTTTAAAGGTCAGGCATAGTTTAAGCACCTGCACCTGCCTGCAGCTTAAAAGTAGAACAATTTATCTTCAGCTGGATAAAAATCTATTAAAATTAATCTCAGTTCGACTCAATCTTTATTAAAACTGAATCTTAATAAGGAAAAAAGGGCTACAAGGTATGTAAATGTAATTACATCAAGCAGAGTTTTATTAGACGCTGGTGCAGAGGTATCAGCTCTGTCTCATCAAAGCATTCCCATCATGCCTCTGTGGATGGATGTGGCTCAATTGCAAGGAAAACAACAGCTCTCCATTTCCTGTCCTCTTCTCTGCAGCTGTTTCTGTCACCACCTTCCACCCCCTGCCCGACCCTCACCACACCTCCTCCATTTCAGCTGTAATCATGTAGCCATGCAAATGCTGTGCACTGAGAGGCTCGTGTTGCCCTCTCCGGGACATCATTCCCAGCTGCCTGAGCCCTTGAGTTGACCACCCAGGGGAGGGAGAAGAGGAAGTCATTACTGCTATCACAGTCAGGCACAGTCCCTACACTGCCAGACAGCCCCTCCAACTCATAAAGTCCTTGACGACTTCACTAAAACATCCAATTTCAGTCGGACCCCATTTATAATGACGAATAGAAATCAATCACTCCAAACCACTGCACACTCCTCCTGAATCCGTCTGCTTATTTGGCTGCCCAAAATGGCACAGGGGGGGAAAAAAAAAAGAGGAATCTTTTTTCCCCTAACGCTGGTATCCTATCCACATCTCCGGGATATTCATAATTCATCATCTTCGATTCCTGACATCTGCCACTGATTGTGCCGACGGGTTGGCTGGAATTAGCCACTCCTGGGAGCGGCGTTAATGTGCTGGTGGGCCAGCACATGCACCCAAGCTGGGGAGGGGTTGCAGGGTTGGGTGGAGGATTGAGGCCGGAGCGGCAGGAGCCTTTCACACTCCTAATGTGTAATTAGGAGCCATTTTGGAGCGCTGCCTTCCTCTACTGAAATTAGCTGCCTTTTATTAATCAGGCAGACCAGTTCAATGGCACGATGGGTCCCCCTATAATCTAACACAAAATGTTGTTCTTAATTACAGAGTGGGAGAGACAGCACAGAGAGGGGCTGCAGCTACCGCATCATCCCCTCGGGTTCAATTTATCCACTGCAGAATGCAGGCAAATTGAACATCTACCGCAATAATAGTCCGCATGCTGTGCTAAAAATAATAGTCAATATTATGTCGATCATTCATCCAACCTGAGCATTGCAGCCTACATGTGGCGTTGCTTTACATAATGGGTCCATACATCATACCGAGCACGCAGAGGGAGAAACTCTCACAGCTGCACGGTCCATGAAAGCATTTGCATTTGCCGAATGTCAGCTCCACTTGAATGAGAGATCATACATATTATGTGATTACAAGCACTGGTCCTCCTTTAGAGAGTTAAGTGCTGTGACCCTGACCATGCTCATCAGCGCTGATGCCCTCATGACTACAGATGAGGACTAAATACTTTGGTGTTCATCCTCGATGGTTGGGATCTTTTTCTCTCTCTCTCTCTCTTCTTGCTACACATCTAATGGAAAATTCACACAAGCACATGAAAAGAGGTCCAGGCAGAGAAAAGAAAATCTCTGGGTTCCCTGATATGGATGTAGTACATGATTGGTAAAGACAGGATACTTTAAAATGTGTTCGGTAAGTGTTGAATCATTTTCTGCTTAAAACAGAAATCAGTAATCATCTCTTGAGCTGTTAGACTGATGCAAATTCATTATCACTTCCTTAAAAATGAATACATTTAACTGCAAAACACACAGCGGAGCAATAAACGGAGAGAAGAATTAAAAGTGACATGTAAATGTAGTCCATTCAAAAACATTTGGAGACGTGACTGTGGGGTAATTAATATGATACTCGATATATGATAACAATCAAAATGATGTCTTGCTTTAGGGACAAAGTGACAAGTCATTTTGAAATCAGATTTTTAACTTCCATCAATCTGTCAGTCAGTTGTGTGTATAATCTGTACACTACAATCAGAGCACACGATCATCATCCTCCCTCAGCTGTATGTGCCGCATCAAAAAATGTCTTGTTCCGTTTGTTCCCTGTCCTTAAAATATCCCTCCGTTCAGATTTTGTTGGCTAATCAAAGAAGCTGATTTATTTCACCAAGTCTTTAAAATTGCTTCTTCTGCAGTATTATCCTCCTGCAAGTGAATGCAATCATGCAAAATGGCCACTTTTGTGTTTCTAGTGTTTAACAAGGCTCAATGCATATTTATGAACGTTGTTGTAGTGCCAGCTATCCCTATAATCTTGTAAAAAAAAAAAGAAAAGAAAAGAAAAGAAAATGCAAGAAATAGAAGGGGACAACATCCTTAAAACGGATACTTGACTAAGGTTTCTCTGACAACCAAGGACCCAAACAGCTGATAAACAAACAATCATCCCACAGAGAGAAAGAGGACGCATCACTAACGTGCGTGATGATAAAGACCCCATCTCGTCCCCTGATGGCACTAAAGCAGGACGGTCACAACACTGATGTCATCTCTCGCTTCAAGGCCCGGTCCGCTTTAGCATTCGACAGAGCAGCTGTACGAGGGGATGGCATGCCACTCAAGCCTCATTGATGGAATCCAGAACAAAAAAAAAAATCTGATGTGGAGGGGTCAATGAGTGAAGGTCCTGGCCTATCTGGGCTCAGCTTGAAACTGTGTCCAGTGGACCAGCAGCTGTCACAGAGTGCTCACACAGGCATGGACAGCAGCGCTGAGAAATGGGGAAAATGTCAAAACAATTTATGGATATGCAACGAGTGAAGGCCAAACCGTGAATGAATTATACAACTCATCTCAACAAACAGGAGGCCAGGCTCATTTAACTTTGGAGTGGAATCATAACAGCAGCAATAATAACTGATCATTACGATCCAACAACGACAATGTTTGTCTTCTTTCCTATTCAACTGCACTATAAGGCTTGGAAGTATAGTTAAAGCTATAACTGCATTATTAGGACAATATTCACACAAAAATCTAAATTCACTCATCACCTCTCACACCAGTGGACAGTCAGGAGAAGTTCAGGGAGCTACGCAGGGTCGCAGCAGTTTCCTAAAACAACTGAATTAGCCTGGACGTTTTCTATAAGGTATAAAACGTAACACGGTTCCATATGTCCAAGTCTCCAGAAGTCCCGAGACCCCAAATTGATTTGAAAAGATGTTATTTACACCTTCAACTCACCGTAGAGCTCCAGCACTCGCTGGGGTGCCTGCTAACACCTTTAGCCTTCCAGCTACAGTGAACAGTTCACCGGGCTTCTGGAGACTTGGATTATAACGGATAAGCTGTATGGAGCCAACATTTTAAAACAAGTCCCCATCTACGTAAGTTGTTTAAGAAACCGCTACAAGGCTGTTTTACTGTGAAGCTCCAGAGGATCCTCTGCTTTAAGGTCCTCTATACTGAATTTCTGGGGATTAAGGAGGATTCATAGCAGAACTGAAATATTGTATTCAGTATATCACCTGAAACTAAGGATTGTTCTTTATCCATCAACTTAAAATTAGCTTTTTATATCTAAAGAGGGAGCAGGTCCTCCTCTGGAATCCATTATGATGATATTGTGGCTCTAAAGGGCAGTTCTGAGTAGGTTGCGGGTGACACCGTGGATGTTTTGTTTGTTGCACTCTGCAAAAACACTGGACCTTTCAGAGGAGAGTCACTCTGTTCAAAAGTACTGCATTCAAAATCCTGCTTGAGTACAAAAGTATAATCAGCAAAATCTACTTAAAGTATCAAAAGTGTCCCCAGGCTCCGGGTCGGGCCCTCAGAAGGGCCTCTATGTCTCTGTGGTGAAACTCTTTCACGAACTACTAGCAGCTCCATCGAGGTTTAGGTGTGTCAACCATTGACAGTAGCGACTGTTTGTTTGAAAGCCAAAATATCTGCTTCCTAAAATCCCCCTCGTCAACACCAGCCACCAAATTTAAGGACATATCCGTCTTGCTGGCGAGGAGTCGTGATAATGGCAGAAGTAGCACTGTAGCAGTTGGAGTGTTATAATTAGCATTCAGAGTGAAAGCGGGATCATGTGACCGCTGGCAGAGTTTCTAAGTTCTGGCCCAATGGACAGAGAGTAAACTCCACGGGGGAGTCCCCGGGGAGCGAGACATGCTGGGTTTGAGAGGGGTTATTGGACTGTGCTGTCTCTCTGACTGTGAGCCACTGGGGACCGGAGCAGGGGTGCCTGATGGTGCACTGAAGCCTGAGTGTGACACCTGGGCTGTCTGTCACGGCCACAAACACAGACAATGTGACACTTGACAGGATAGGAGTTGAGGCTGCAACACCAGAAGTCAAGACCCGGCTGACAGTAAGGATGAGAGGCGTGCAGTTCAACTCAATAATTTCCCCGACACACTTAAATCCGAGCCTGTTTGTCTCCTTCCTCCCTTCTCTCTCTCTCTCGCTTCTCTTTTCTCCAGTGTTCATGGCCCTTTAAATAAATCAGGGTCCCGAGGAGGCTGAACCCATCAATTAGAGTCGTCTGATGAGACTGTGTGTGTATTAATCAACAGTGTGAGGCGTGTGACAGGCTGGAAAAGAGACAGGATGAAGGGCTGCGGTGCTGGAGAGCTTTAAAGAGGAGCTCTGACGAACAGGCTCTTAAGATGAATTTCCCAGTCTGCATCGCTAAACTAAACTGATATCCAATTATGTTTCCCCACATCGACAAGTTAACGGAGCAGCTGTGGCAGCACAGACTTGCAGTGTTAGAATTGGCCAGGCGCGAGGCAGAAAAGCCCAGGACCTTGAAGGAGATGTCACAAGGAGGCCGGAGTCAGCCGCTTGAGTGAGCGATGGTCCACACGCTTGCCTGAAAGCATGACATTGCCGAAGGGGGAAAAACACCATTTTATCATTCAGTGCGATTCGCACCCTCTCTCCCTGTCAAACATGCCATATGTCCCCGTCACAGGTCGTCTTGCTGGCTTATCGAGTGTGACAGGGCTATTCACACACTGCTCCCAATCAGACACCATCTCCTGCAGAAAAAAAAAAAAAATCACCACCATAGCACAGTGACAGGCTGTCAGGCAGAGGGCACCAACCTCCACAGGGCCTTGGCTGAGAGACTGCCCATCTGGGGGAGGGGGCAAAGGCCAGGGGTTACGACGGGAGACACAGCGCAGGCATTCACACATCGCGCACTCTCAGACTGGTGACACTTTTCCTTTGTTATTCAATCAGTAACAAGGCAGAGCTGAAAATCAAGTCTGTGTATAAGAGTGTATACGCACCAAGGCGTCAAACAAAAGCTTAACTTAAAGGTGATAATAAAGCTTTTATGTGCCAGAACTCTGATGTTTCATGTTTCATTTACAACCACATGTTGCCATGCTCACCTGTTCCTACCTGTTCACATCCGGTCCTCATTAAAAGGCCCCCGCACAAAGGAATTAGCAACCTGTCGAATTCATTCTCCAAACAAACAAGGCACAGCATGTCACCAGAGTAACCGGTACTGTTAACGGCTTTCAGGTAGTGAGCTCAGTCAGATCGTGGGTATAACAAGGGAAATCTGGACACAGCGTCACAGACGGCACCGTGCTCATCGCTATGAAAGCTGCTCAGTGGCGCGTCAAGCCGCAAAAGCTCAACTCCACTGGTATGAAACTACCCATGTTGTGGGGCCCTTAAAGCGTACACACTAGAGACTTCTGCCAACCGAGCCCACTAACTTCTGGTGTAATCATGTGTCTCGTCTAGACTTTCCAAATGTTGTAAGACCGAATGGCTCAAGTGCATCATGTGGTGATGTGATTACACAGTTTGGCCACTACAAAAACTGCCTTTAAAGCCTGTTGCTGTTCCTGTGGGCTTGTTTGGATAGTGTAGATGGCAGTTTTTTTAGCTGACACTTCCAGGACAAGCAGTTCAGAATACCAGGGGACTGCCGGACCTAACAGAGCTTTCAGGACGGACAGAGGACAGAAGTATGGAGGTGATTTACAGCCAGTTTAATGTGGAGTTCAATTCAGGAACCGGGAACCAAACCTGCCAAGAAAACCCCGTTGTTGTTTGACTGAGTGTAAACTGGATGCTATAGTAGCTCACTATTACCTGTTCAGGTGCAAAGCGGTATATTCAGACACTATGGGGCGGTGCGCGCTGGCTAGCTTTAAAACTTCTGTAGATTTCTCTGTAAAATTCTTACATATTGCGCCTTTAGGAAAAAGCTACATTTACAACATTACTGCAAAACATGTGAACATCTTTGTTAATCACTATTTTCTATTTTCTATTCCGTATTCCTCATCTGTTATACAAATAACTTTTTAAATGATCGACTTACTCCCTGTAAACACTCTTGACATGTCACTGGATGATGTCACCGTCTGTGACCGTGAAACAGGTTATTTGCCTGACAGGAAACCGAAGTGGTATGTGAACCTCACCTGGGGATTTACACTTCCGCCTGGTCACCAGCCTATTTTCCTAACCACTAGAACTTACAAGCCCCTTATGTGTTAACGCCAGTCTGAAGCTGCAAGTCAGGACAACCAGAGGTCACTGGAATCCATATGTAGGGCGCACAATCTGAGAGCTCAGAAGAAGATTTGCTTCCCCCGATGCACTTTCTGGAGTCTGCAAATGTTTACTTTCATGCCAAAGAATCTCAGCGGTACTTAGCCACTTGGCTCCAAACACAATAACACTGCAGATGCTGAATATATTCACTAAGTGAGCAATCAGTTGCAAAGTGGGCTGAAAATTACACTTACCCCCCTCCCCCCCCCCCAGTGAAGATATGCATGGAGAATAAGTCACAGAGCAAGAGAAGGGGCAGAAGGGGGAGAAGTGGCATCACCTGATCCGTCTTATCTTAAAAAGCGGCGGGATGTGTCACCTCAACTCTTCAGAAAAAGAGATAGAACCCTCCTGGCACATTTTTATATGAAAGATTTCTGTGAAATGATTGCTAATCTATGCAAAAAAGCAATCAGTGACTCATTCATAATGCATGAGCAACGAGATACCAATTTTGCAACGCTTTCGGATTATTAGATGTTATCGTGAATGCAGCAGATGAAATATGAACACTCCTACCTGTCCCATTGTAATTACATGACTGCAGTGGTCGAGAGATACACTGGGAGAGGAGCTAAATGTGAAGACAGAGACGTACAGAGAGACAGACAGACGAGCAGAAAGACCATCCATTATAATCTGACTGCAGATAGCTCTGCATGGGAATATTTGTTTCTAACAGCTTTATGTATCCATTTGTGCCATGATTTATCAACCTAAAAGCTGTGGTTTTAAGTACATCTGGCTGACATTTTAATGGTCCATCAATCACCCGGTGTCATGTGATAACAGTTTGAGATCATCCTCCTCCCAGAGCCTCTGACAGAGAGAGAGAGACGAAAAAAAAAAAAAAAACAGAATCCAATAAATTGGCTGCAATCCCAGGGAAATGATGAGAACCTATTTCTAATTCAAAGCAAGTTGAAAGTATGAATGTTAGATAAGCTGCTTCTCAAATTAATGCAAATCAAATTTCATTTAGGGTATTTTTGTTCTATATAGACACTAATGCACTGAATATATTTCTGTGCCAGTTTCTAAACTGCAGTTTAAAGCCTGACAAAAAAAAATCACAATCCCTGTTCGGATTAGAGGGTTTCAGATTAATAAATCCAATACATCATCAAAGTATAATATATTTCCTGTTCAAGAGCCATAAATGTAAACAAATAGGAAAAAAATCCAATTGACTGAACATAGCTGCTCTTGGATACCAGAAATACTGCTCGACTCCTGATTTATCCCCCAAAGACTGAATACTTTCTCCCAACATCTGTTCGTTTTAACAAAAACAATCCAGACAGGCAGAACTTAAAGGGTAACTCCACCAATTTGTTGTAGCTCCAGAAGAAGCTGAATGTGATGAATTGCCTACAGTGATGTCACACAGTGGCTGTGGATAAGTTGCATTGTGGGTAACGTAGGCAGCAGTATTGAAAAGCAGTCCACCAGTTGAGCATTTCCGTCCCAACACTCTCATTAGACTCATTATGTACAGGTTAAAAACAACTCATGACTTTATTTATTCTTCACATTCTTCTTCCTTTTCAAAATCTGGCGCCTACGTTACCCACAATGCAACTTAGCTACCAAGTGACATCAATTTATAGCATCGCATGCAGCTTCCTCCGAGTTATATGACTTTTTTTCCACATACACAGCTGTACTCCACAAGACCTGTAAACACACTTTAATGTATATAATTGGGGGAATTACCCTTTAAGTGATGAACACTGACCTCAGTGTGATCAGGATGTTTTCAACACATCCTCACGTTCAACTGGTCCAATAATAGAAAGACTGGCAGAAAATAGCGCAGCCTTTCTTCATCCCTCTCCTGTTCAAACATTTTTAAAAACACAGTCGCCGCCTGTTTTAACTTCGGCGTTAATGTGTCTGGATTGCACCTGGAAGCCTTTTGAAAACGCTGACAGCTTTCGTACTTTTACATTCTGGGCAACTTCGACACAGGGGATTTGCTCTTAAAACGGAGAACAGCGAGGATGAAGGGTAGTATAAAAATCAATGAGGCTTTTCAAAGGCAACAAGAAAAACCAGTGCCTTAGCCTGCAATTAAACATGAGCGCTCCTGGCACTGAGGAATGACAGAGTATGTTGCAGGTGCCCTCCACTTCACAGAATCAATTACTGGATCAATACGACGACATGATACAATTCCATGATGGAAAATGGGACGTGGAGCGGGAGGCTCTGTGTCATGTGTTTCAGATGTTTACAGTAATACAGCTCAGGCAGGTCTATACACTGCGGGCTCGTTTCATAAACATGAGACCGAACACATCCTGCAGGTGGAAACCTCATCTGCACTATTTTGTTTAACGGTGAGAGTTAAGAGGAGGTCGGGAGCCCCGTGGAGACAAACTCTTACAGGTCACAAGACGATTTACTGACCAGAAGAGGCAGGAAAAAAAAATCTGACACAGAAATCAGGTTTGATTTTTGAGTCCTTCCTCTAGTGTTTGCTTTTTTTGTAGCAATGTCAGACAGTCGGTCCACCATTTTGGCCCAAGCTGGAAGCCCCTGAGGATGGTTCTGATGATGTTTCTTTCAGTGCCACCATGAGGTTCACATTTGCGTGACATTCCTTTCATTTTTCCTCCAGCACCATCAGGTCTAAACATGTCAAACACTTGATTTATAATGAAACCCCTTTAAAACTATCATTCCAGTCATACTCAGTCCTTTGTGTTCAGTGCAAATCAGCACGAGTTAGCATGCTAACATGCTTAACTAATATGTTGCATTCATGTGCTCCTTGGACTGTCCCACTTCTGACGTCAGTGTGTTCATGTGTGTCGAGGTGGAACACTTTCACACGAGAGCAACATACAACAGATTACAGGTGAGCCAAAGGTTGATATGCAGTACATGACTCTGATAAACGGTAAGTTTCTTACCATCAACCCAGTGTGTGATTTCATCTGGCATGTTTCAGCATCGTATGATTTCAACTTGGCGACTTATGTGGTATAATTTTCTCAGACTTTCCGTCTTGACCGGGTGCTCAGGTGAATTTTACCGGTTGGAATCTTTTTTTTTTCGGTTATGTCGTAAAATGACCGTACAGAAAGAAGAGGAGGGAGAAGAAGGGCAGCACGCTGTTGTCACACTCTTCACATCAAACTGCTGCACCTGTGTAGATCCACACAGAGTAGACAAGACAGCAAAATATCTCCACCAGCTTGGATGTTTTTTTTTGTTTCAGATGACAACAACACAGTTGCAGCTTGCAGTACCTGGACTGCAGGGAGGGCAAATGTCTACCACACACACAAAAAATCTTATTAGAGCTTTGGAATATTAAATCATTAATCGTTGCTAAGCCGTTCTTTGCCTCAGGTGTGCATAAATTACAGGTTAGGAATTCTAAATTACAAAGATGTAAAATTATCAGTTATCTTATCGATGGTGGCCACGAGAACACAGGTAACTATCAGTTATCCATAACAGCTTTTAAAAAAAATCCATATTGTGAGTTGCTGGAAAAACAAAATCATTCTTCTCTATTGCTTAACATGTGTGACTAATGATGAGGGGTCCCACTGTTCCATCACCAGCCAAACAGGATCAAGGTCCAACACGGCGAACGCTGCACTCCAACAGCATATTAGTTGGGATTTAAACAATGTTCATCCCTAAAGCTAAATCCTCAAAGTTCCTTGACAGCACCCCGATACCCCGCTGTCTTAATTGTACCCCTGCTATCAACACCGTCCATCAGGCCCCCACTTACCAAAAGGGCAAACACCCCCCGGAGGATCATACATCCCATCATGACTGAGGAGGGCTCATGATGCTGATGCTTCTTCTGTCAGCGTGCTGGTGTTAACGCCGGGAGAGGACGGTGGCTCGAAACCTCCCCGCTGTGGACAACTGCATTTTCCCCCCTCTGACAGAAATATCATGACATAAATCATAATACACACACGTGTAATTTTCCAAAATAACAACCCCACAACATATTCTGCTCCTGAGGCATTTATATGCAAATGAAAATTCTCGCTGTAGGAAGTCCTATACTGAAACCCTTTTAGTAAAACCAGGGGCCAACAGCAGCATGATATCTTGTCAGTCACGTCTAATTCTGTATTCAAACTTAATGGCTCCTGACAAGCATTTCACCAGTCGACTGAAAGACCAGAGGGAATGTGCCACTGTGAGCATGACCACTCAGCAAATTCACATTTAACATTTCACTCCTCCTGCTCGGACAGAATGAATTATACATCCTTGATTCTCCGGCATTGATCCATCCAGACAAAACTCCCCTAAAACGTTAAATGTTAAATGATTTGTACGTCTCCTTCCGCACCACCAGCACGCTGTTTTCACCATATCTCTCAGATTCTGACATTCTCCCTCTATCCTTGACCCCCTTTTTTCTTCACTCCCTCTGTTATTTGAAATAATCTCAGGGCCTCTTTAGATTCTATTCATCAGAGCAGAAAGAAGCAGGCGCTGACATTGATAAAAAAAAAAAAAAAAAAAAAAAATACCATCTGTGCCTTGCAGGGGTAAAAGAAGTGAGAGAGAATGAGACAGAAAAGAAAGAAGGGGCTTCAAATGAAACAGGCTCTGTTGTCTCCCTCTTGTCCCCCCTCGTCAATGCCATTTCAATTGAAAAGCGCAGTGGTAATTAAATTCCAGCAGGGGTTAGGGGCAACTGTGCGGCGCACTGACGGGGGGCTGCCCTGACATAAAGATGACACAATTCAAGAGGACAGAGGGGGCCAGGCGGAAAAGGAGGGAGGGTGACAAATGTTGTTTATTCACGTACACTGCCAGATCCGTACTACTCCATCTTCATGACATTTAAAAAATAGAAAATGAAATGGATATTCAGACTCAACTGAATCCCACAATGACCTTTTCCCCAAATCAGGGATATTCTAAACAGATCCGTCTTCTGTATCTGCGGCATGTGCAGAATATTTTGTAACGCCGAGGAGGATGAGCAATTAGGTGGAGCTGAATTTGGGAAAGCTGGTGTGTGTGTGTGTGTGTGTGTGCGCTTGTGTGTGTGTGCATATGTGTCAGCACAAATGTGTGACTCACAGAAGGACGCTGCTTGTTGTTGATTCACATTATAGTGGCGCTAATCCAGAGGCTCCGGAGAGGCCACACACTCCTGCTGTCCCCTCTCTCCCCATCCTCTATTAGCAAAACAACGCAGCCAGTTAGTCCTTAACGGAGGAGACAAACAGCTCGTGGCTGCGTTACATTATTCTGACATGAGATTTTAACCAAACCATGACAGATGTTTATAAATGACTCTATGAATAAATCACAGAAGATTCTTTGGTTTCAGCTTCATTTTTTGCATCTTAACTTTTCATGTTAAAAGTAAAGCAACACAAAAATTAAGTGTTAGCAGCATACAGTTATAATTATGAGAGTTAAAGGGGCACTGTGTAGGTTTGGAGATGAAATTCAAACTCAGATTTTTAAATAATCACAATATTGATGCGATATTAATAAAAAAAATGTATTCATTTTTTCCTCCGAAAGGTGTTTGAAGTTAGAAAGGTGGCAGGGTCCGCCACGTATAAACACAGTCACACAGTATGAAACCGTGTTGCCCTTTAAGGTCAGTTTGTTTATTCAGTCATGAAAACAAAGAGAGTTTGTTTATTTTAGTTTGTTTAGGCATTAAAATTCATCTCATTTCTTTATTAAAATCCCTTCCCCGAAACTACGAAGTGCACCTTTAAGAATATCTTATGCAAATACTCCTCAGGGTCAGTTCATGACATTATAACTTCCCAACCTCGGCCCTTTAAAACATGTTCTCACCAACAATGTTCATGAGACAGAGGGATAAGAAAGCACGGCCACTTTCATAAACCTGTTTGAAGAACTGTGACGCCCACAGAAAAAATCTGAATAATGGGCCTTGAGTTTTGTCAAAGAACAACATTAATCAAACATTATTATTGCTGTAAGATGAATTCTACAAATTACCACTTTCATTCTAGCAGCTATCCAACAATATTGCATTATACAATGCCAGCAGTGAGCGATTAATGATGATTAAACAATCATTTAATCCATTAAGACAGGTTGGCGCTCCTGCTTTAAAACATTTGGATGAAACTATAAATTAATTCTGCCGGTGCTTCACTTGCACATTAATCAATTTATCAGAGCCTCTCACTGTGAATCCTGTTTATAAAAAAAAAAAACATTCATGACACTCTGATGCCACCTAGTGGACAAACCACTCAGTGCATGTAGTTGTACATTGAGTATGATTAACAAAAAATAAATACCTCTTCATTGTCATTCTCGTGTTAGTTTTCAAAGCGATCAGTCAGTAAAATCTGTAATTAATAGTTGAGGAAGTTCCGTCCAGCTCCACTTGTTGTGAGAGTCCGTTACTCACAGTTCATTAGCAGAGCACTGAAACGACAGAAAAGACGAACAGCGCGTCCATCCTCTTGATCAGCCAGAGTCACATGTGGTTTCTCAGTAACGGTTTAAAATCTCCAGAACTTCCTCCTTCACAGAGAGAGGAGAGTGCTGCTGGACACCCGGCCCACCGATACTCGTTTCCCAGCAGTCGAAGCCGCAGTCTTTCAAGTCCTGCGCTGTAGTCTGGACAACGGAAGAGTCGGTCTCTACAAGATAAACAAGTCATAATAACGTCACGTCGGCGTGGGCTGCAGCTGTACATAAAGGAAGGAGCCACACAAGCAGCTCATCGCAAGTCACTCTGGAATCTGTGTGATCCCAGCAAACATGTGAGAAAGATACCAGAGCTGAAACTCACACAGATGGCGTCATTTGCTGAGAAAACAAATAAAGCATTTAGAAGTCTATTTAGAGGAATTTGAACTTATTAAAATTCCTTCTGCTGCGGGCATAAACAAAGACTGAACTCACAGGTTCTTTGCTTGTTTGCTTTGTTAAAGCGAGGATCACACAAAGTTTCCTTGTACCCAAAATTGCACAGACGTACCCGAACACACCAGAGCCCTCTCATCGCTTCAGAGAGGAAGGGTGAGAAAACACGACATTTGTTGTCAGCAGGAGTCCTGACAGTTTGGTTCATCAAACTTCCATCATTAAACTGAATTCATTATAGAACCAGGACAGACTCGGGCTTATAAACACTCACAAAATATAACTAAGGACGGAGAGCAGAAATAAAGGAATACGAATTAATGAATTATGCATCAAAAATCAAACATTACAAGAAATGTTAAAAATCATTCCAGCCTGTGGAGATCACGGTGTCGAGCCTGCCAATCAAAATCAGGTCTGTTTGTGAAAGATATTGCGTCCTGCGTCCTGTCCTGCTCTCTCATTCACGTCTGTGCTCAGAAACTCAAACTCAAGGAGATCTTTTAGTGTTCCTTTCCGCAGGGCCGGTCGATATATAGACTACTTTTGTAGATTTTTCAATCAATAAACTGGACAAGAAAAGCCTTTTTACCGCTTAATGGATGCTTAAAGATCTCAATTCTAAATATATTCCATTTGCACAATGTCCATGTCAATGTTGGGTCTAATTCTTGCAGAACTGTGTCAGTGAGAAAACAAACTGTTCATTTTGTTTGTGGTTTTTTTCAAACACCTGACATAAAGTCAACAAAAGATGAGCAGTTCACTGTTGTCTTAAAAACTGTCTGTAGGTATATTGTCCTTTGTTTTTGGATGATGCAGCTGTATATTAATAGCATTATAATAGAAGTTTGAGGTCTGTTATCGTGTATCTTGAAAAATTCTCTCTCTGGATTTTTCTTTTATTTGTGTGGAGTAAAAGTGCAGCGGCTCTCCACGTCCCGACTAGCTAACAGAACAGCCGTCTCCACGTGGTAACCGGTTTAAAGGGTCTCTGGCATCTTTAAGAAGAAAATGGCTCCTTGTTGGCCACAAACGAGTACAGTGGCTTTGTTAGGCTGTCATTACCAGAGACCGGGTGTCTGAAAGGGGGTTATTAGGACCTTTATTCACTCTCAGGCGGCGGTCACATAAGGGCATTTTTTTGCCAGGCGCCTGGATATTTCCTCAGAAAAAAAAAATAAAAAAAATGTGTTGAAGTGTTCATTTTCAGTGATACTGTTATTAAATTGAAGTATGTACTTCAGACCATGTAAGACCGTGTGATGTGGACCCATTGTGTTTTTTCAGCTAATAGGGGCAGTTATAGGTCATCTGCAGGCTTATTTTTGCACTAAGAAAAATAATAATCAGTAATTCAGTATGAAGTACTTACAGAGCTTCTCACTGTCTTTATCTTTCAAAAAGGGTCCTAAACCATGCCTGCACTCCAGATAGTTCAGCAAGAGCTTTGAATTTACTCTGGGCTGGACTGGAAGAGGCGTTCAAGGATCATCTTACATACGTTTTCAGGAATGGTAACATGAGGCTGTATGTTTAAGGGCTTATAGGATACGGAAGCTGCAAAAACTCTTTATCTATCTAGTTAAGGTTCAATGCGCATTGCAGCGTGTTAGAAATCACTAAGTGTCGGTGCAAAATCACAGGAGAGGCATCATGCTGAGATGTTTGTTAGTTTTGGACTTTAAGACGAGCCAATCAAGCCTACGATCCTCACTTCACTCGTGACAAAGTAAGTTTATCAGAGAAGGTGATATTACAAAATATCCAGAACTGATTTGGACTGACGGGTTCAACACAATGATCCCTGTTTTATCTTTCCAGTCTTTGCTGTAATGTTTGAATTTTGATTAACGTTACAGTATTTGTCTTATTACATTCCTGCTCTCTGCACTCGACTGTATTCAGAGTTAAGACGCCTGGCTGTCTGTTTAGTGTCTATACCTGTTTGGAGGTGCTCTGCTGCACACCTGTGTAGAATTATGTCACTGCATTGAATGTCTTCAATATAAGCGAGTTGCGGTTAAAGTCCATAACGCGTCAGTAATCATACTTTAATAAAATGCAAGTCTCTAGCGTTTGGCCGACAGTACCTGGTCGTAGCAGGGTGATGCCACAGCCTCCTCCCCCGGCGCCGGTTAGCTTGCTGTGCAGCCCTTTAGCCAGTGTGACCCGGCACAGAGTGTCCAGGGCAGGATGTCCCACACCCATCACGTTCAGGTGGTGCTGGTTAATGTCAATGAGCTCCTATCAATGATATGACACAGTCGTTAATACCCATGGCTATTAACCGAGAAAAGATATTTTACATTAAAAAAAGGACCCACTGAAGTCTCAATAAGATGTGTGTATTGACATGTATTCATATTTTGTACCTCAAGAATATTGTAGTGTTCTCCTGTGATGGGCTCGCTGGTCATCTCTGAGAGGACTTTCTCACATGTGCAGGAAATGGCATCAACTGAGTCCAGTACTGGGGTCATGACAGAAGGAAACTACGGGGCAGAAAAAGCAAAAACATCAGTTTATTCAACATTTCTACCAAAAAGTCATTCCTGCAGGTGATGTGCAGAAAAGCTAGCATTTGTTAAAAAAAAAAAAAAAAAAATTCGAGCAGTTTTATGATGAGTCAGCTGTATACAGACTTAAAAAAAGTGTCAGGTTTGACTTTAGTTGTGCTCCAGCTCGATCACAACACTGCCACAACATCGTCCCGGCCTATCTTTGTGTGAGGCAGAAATCTGCACACCTGCTGGTGTCACCAAGGCAACAGCACACAGGGGTGCTGGCTAAGAGTTTAATTTTAATATTTTATGAAGGCACTCAACGCCAGGCTCTGGAGTATCTGCCATGTAAAAGCACCGCCTATTATATTAATTACAGTGCCGGCAAGTAACACACGGGGGAGGAAGAAACCATTTAGTACCTTGTTAATCTTGTCCTTCACCCTGGCAACAAGTACCTTGGTGCTACGTGGTACTTTGGTGTTAGTGAGGAGGATCCTTAAAAGCGGCACCCTGGAAATAAAGCAGACAGATCAGAGAGTTCATACAGATGGATTATTTTTGGTGCTCTGCTGATGCACTCATTTCACCCAGAAAAAGGTTTTATGTGAGAACAAAAAAAAAAATATCCATTTTATTAAGTGTGTATTAGATGAAAAAACTGTAATCAGCGTCAGTACCTGCTCAGTGGTATTATCTTCCCGGCCAAGAATCTCAGCATGCCACCTACATACAGCGGAAGCTAAATCATTAAACAGATAATCATCAAATGATAATAAGAAGAGTGGTGGAGAGCACTGAAGTGCTCCGTGTCCACGAGACAAAGGGAGGTATAACACCATATGCCAGATTGTTTCAGGCCTCACCCCATGTTCCTACAGCGTTGTCCACTCCTGAAGGATTACCGTGGATGATCATCTCCCCTTGGAAAGCCCAGCTGTTGATCAGCTCCAGGTCCTCCTGACACCACCTGGAAATATTCATTAATTAACGGGGACCTCTGTAGTCCAACAGAACCTCTACATCTTCATTTCTTAACATTACATTGATACATGGAAGGGAAATCTGGACGTATGTTCAGTAAATAAACATCCGCATGCTGTTTGTACAGTACAACAACATCCAACTGGCAATACATCTTAATTTGAGCCTTTGATTGCATGTGAAGGGTTTATACAGCTCTTAGTCTATCAAATAGATCTAAGAAAAATTCATGTAATTCAAACAAGCTCCAAAAACTTTTAAATGATCTTAAGTGACTTGTGTAATTTCAAATTACACACAATTAAGGGATTTAAAATTGTACACTTTTTTGTCTATCTTGTCTATTCTTCGCATTTGTTTGTGTTAAAAGAATAGTAGTATAATAAAAAAGTTTAATAGTAAAAAGACAGTATTTATTACATTTCATGTTGATTCAGGTTCTTTCATCTCTGCTGACAAGACTGTGTGCAAAGTGTTGCATATGTGAGGAGTAAAATCACCTCTGTGACCATCAGTCATCAGGCCTGATAATTCTGTATCTGCACAACAGTGGTCGTCACGAGCTGCATACACAGTAAACAGAAGAGACCCTCTGACTGCGATGTCGTTACCTGGCGGTGTGGTCCCACTCTTTGAGAGGGGCAGGAATGGCTCCGCTCACAGTGAGCAGAGATGCAGCTAAACACACAGAGTAGGCAGCACTCGACCCGAGTCCTGCTCCAGTCGGCAGCTCCGACCACACAGACACCTTCAGGCTGGGCAGCTCACTGAGAAGATACAAATAAATACAAACACTGAGTCTCTGTTTGCATATAAACACATTTATACTGGATTTATGACTCTCATTACTGTTATCAAGAGACGACTGCAGGCAGCTACTGAGTGTTACAGTATAATATGTGAGTTACTATTAGGAATAAATACACATACAAAAAAACCCATCCTGTATTAAGTGAATAATGAATCATTAACTGGTGCAGATACACTGTTTACATATAAAGAGGCGGCTGGTACGAGTGAATAATAAATAGTAATCCATACATTTATAAGAGCAACAGATACTTGCTGACATTGCTGTCAATGTCTGTCAGGGAAGCAGCTTTTGGGCAGACAGGAGAACACTCTAAACTAATTGTCCGGCTCTTCTCTCCGGGGGAAATACACATCCAGACTTGTTAAAGGCTGCAGCGTGGCCCAGTGCCAGACTCTCATTAGCAGCCATCCTGTCAGAACCCATCACCTCTCTCCGACACGGCAGCACCGTGTCAGCGCAGATTAAACCTCCCGACAACCTGCGGCTCTAATGTTCCTGAGCATCTTCCCTGTTCACAGCTGCCGGAGTCGCTAAAACTAACATCCGGCCCTTCTGTCCGTCTCTTTGCTATCTTCATTTGAAGGTGGGGGGGATTTTTTTTTTTCATGGCCGAATGTTTTTACAACTGAAGCATTTCAGGAAGAGCTGGAATGACAAGAGCTTTTGTTTGTTTAACTGTAAAATGGTGACAAATAATTTTATTATATTCTATGTGTTTTGTTGATTTACAGCATTTAGTTGCTGAGAGCTGCACAATTTGAAATAATTCTATTTCAACAAAGCCATCTCAGTACAAGTATGTGCAGCAGGCACAGTGATGAAGGATAACATGTAATAAGTCACACTTTAAATTTAACATTTGCTACAGTTTTTCTGCTGTTCTCTGCTACAAGCAGCTTTTAATGAAAAAATCCAAAACTTCTTGCCTTCTGTGATGTGTTAGTTTTCCCCCATGGCATTGAATATCAATATTTTTCAAAGTAGTGTATCAAAATCACTACCTCTAATTAGATCACATAAAAGAACAAATAGAAATGAGACATCAATATGTCTCACTTTCCTCCACAGGACATTGAATACCAACACAAACACTATTAATTTCCTGTCTTTAAAACACCAAATTCTGCTTTTCAGGATTTTTTAAAATCTTTTTTTTTTTCTTTCCTTTGAGACTTAACAATCAGACAAGTATGTGGTGAGAACTCCCTCCCCCTTCTCTCCCAGAAGTACACAGCGCTTGAGACAATCCTTGACAAAGGAGTGAATACATCCAAGTAGTCAAAAAAAGATTCTACACTTCTGAACCTGAGCGGTCTCTGCTTGGTGCCCTCGATCTGACTAAACTTGCTGATCTGAAACAAATGGCACTACAGCTCTGCAGCTGGGCCCGTTCTCTGGTTGTCAACTGTATCAAAAATATCTGAAATGTATGATTTCTGAGGCTGTCTGAGCCAACTGGTTGTAGAAATAAGATGAAGAAATGCTCAGAGGAAAGGTGAAAACTGTCTTACCTTAATCTAAACAGTGAGAGGTAGATGTAGAGGAAGGCTAAGATGGCCATGTTGCACGTATCCAAGCTTCCATTGGATATATCCAGAAATTCACGTAGCCTCCTCAGGAGTTCAGCATCCAGACGTTTGGCCTCCTCTCTTTTACCTGTCAACCAGAGCGACCACCAACATTACACAAGAAAATATCATAACAACACACAGCTGGATCTGTAGTTGTATGAAAAAGATACATATATGATAGTGTGCACAATAAATACTGCAAAATTGTAGTTATGTAGTTATGTAATGCATAACAGCAGGAATCACAGTGTATGAAGGTGCTTCATCATCTCTTACCACACATATAAGGAATAAGCTGCTTCAGTTCAGACAGGTCCCAGCTCAGGAATGTGTCAATATTTGGGAGGTTGATACAAACTTTGCCATCGTTGTTGGTGTTCAAGTGTAAATATGTTCTCAGGTTCAAACTCACAGCAAGAGCCACCTGTAAGGGAGCAGAGAAACCAGGGTGAATAAATAGACTACTGCAAGTTTTAATCCATTTAGTGCACACGTGCACGGCAAGGAGTCCGGACCCCCCTGTGGCCCCCTGACAGGAAGTCTGCATCAATAATACAATGACAGATTTCTTGCAATGATTTTGCACTTAAGGGAAAGTCAGTAATAAAGTGTGTCAGCAGTTTACTACCCAATTTAAAATGTTGAAACTGTAAACATTGTTTCACGTCCCATTTATTCCGTGTCTGAATGAAGGATTTGTCTTTATTTCCTGGGTTGTACGCGCCCCTCTAACAAAAAAGCTGGCCCCAACCTGGCCCCCCTTATTAAAACTGGTCTGGAACCGCCACAGCACATGTGAATGTTTTACATCAACCTAAGTAAGCAGAGGAAATCATACTATAGGTTATTGTCTATTGGATGTGTTTTTTTAATTACCATTTTTTAACTCCCATTGCTTTACAGTACAACATGCTCATCATCAATCATCATTTTGACTGACTGACTGATGTACTTTGCCTCATTTTAAACCTCAAACACAGCATCACCTCTGTCCTCTCACGTTACCTTTCCGTGCACAACTGCATGCTCCCCGTGGAGGATCGCCTTCCCCGGAGCAGACACGTAGATCTCCCCGTCTTGCATTTCTGTAAAAGTTTCCAGAGAAAACAACGATGTGTGTCCAGAGAAGAGGCAGCTCGTTAGCCGTCAGGTTCAATTAGTCACTGACAGCTAGCTTAAACACCCTTTAGCGGACTGTTAATCCTCCGAAGCAGCGATAGGAAGTCAACACGTCTGCCACACACAGTTCTGCGTTTTTTGTTGTTTTTTTTTAATCAAAGACTCGGAAAATAGAAGAGCTGTAATATTTGAGCGTTCTTGCTCAAAGTGCAAGAAGTTTGTCTGAGTACTTTCTCCACATCACGCCGTGGTAAAAAATCGTGTTACAAACACCGCACGATGACCGAACATAGGTTTGGCTCTCATTGTCCAATCAGCGTCGTAGCTCCGCGAACACGTACTCTTCTGTCCAATCAGCGTCCCGCGCTCTCCCTGAGTTGACCAATCGTGCGATGAAAAGGAAACGCCCACAAACTACGGCCACTACAGAGGGACAAAAAGCACTACTACTACTACAGTTCACCTTTACGCTAGCTGTTAGCTTCCAGCTGTAACATGGCATCGTTTATGATCAAACCTGCTCACCTCCGCTGTGTTTTAAGGACAGGCAGGCTCATAAACGAGCACCGAACGAGAAACACACTGTGTGCAGTCAGAAGGTAGCTGAACATCACCTTTCTTTGTCAAACTGCTATATGATTTGGTATTATTCAAGCTAGTCATGTAACTGTTTATGTAAGTGTCAGCTAGGTAGCTACTACAGGGGGATACAGTGTTAAATAAAGGTAATTTAAGCATAGTAGCTAATATCTTTATTTGAATGAGACTAGTAATTGAAGCTTAAACCTTTAATAACCCAATAAGACATAAAATACATTTTTATAGTGTTTACATGCCTTCATTGTCTCATTATTCTTCCATTTGTTTTGTTTTTACAGTTATGCCACTGAAGGAGACAACAGGATCCCCAAAATATACACAAAAACTGGAGACAAAGGTTGTCTTCTTTTTTTTTTTTTACTTTTCAAGTAGGAAAAGAGAAGATATTCCAAACTGTCTGATATAATTTTAACTCTATTCCTCCTGAAGGTTTCTCGAGCACATTCACAGGAGAAAGGAGGCCAAAGGAAGATCATATTTTTGAAGCCTTGGGAAATACAGACGAGCTGTCATCAGCTATAGGGTAAAATGTATTCAGTTTACTTTCTAACTTGTTTTATAATCTTCCCCGCCTGAAGTGACCTTGTTGAAATGTACATTACAGCTTGGCCAGGGAGTTTTGCGTGGACAAAGGACACACGTTCACAGATCAGCTGGACAAGGTTTGAATTTCACGTTGCACTTATTAACTTCAGTCATTGCAGACATTTTGCACCAGCCTGATAGAAGATTCTTGACATTGTTTTTGCTTTTCTCATCGTAGATACAGTGCATTTTACAAGACGTGGGCTCCAACATTGCCACCCCTCGATCATCTGCGAGAGAAAGTCACACGAGTACGCATTTGCCAGCTGGTGTGATGCAGTGAAATATTGTGTCTTGTGTGCTTTCAAGATGCTTTGGGTTTATTTTTTCTCTGTTCTGCTTTTTGTAAGAGAGAACAAAATTTACTGCCGCGCCAATCGCAGACCTGGAAACCTGGATTGATAAATTTACAGCAGAACTCCCTCCGCTGACCAACTTCATTTTACCTGTAAGCTCACATGTGCACCTGTAAGAGTTCTTCTGAGTCCAACTTGTTCCTGTTACACTTACACTAATTCATTGTGTGTCACAGTCTGGAGGGAAGAGCAGCGCAGCTTTGCACTTAGCTCGGACTGTGTGTCGGAGAGCAGAACGCAGGTCAGTTGCAACATGTTCCTCTGTTAAATTATTTCTCTTGCTCCTCTGACAGTCGGTTCTGACAGATCATTTGTTCTTGTTAAAGTGTTGCTCCGATTGTACGGTCAGGGGAGGCAGATCCAGATGTGGCAAAGTTTTTGAACAGGTCAGTCTTTTTGCTTTTAAATGAATACATGGCTCTTTTGTTACACATCTGATAAACTTGCCAACATTTCATCTTTCAGATTGAGCGACTACCTGTTCACACTGGCAAGATACGCGGCCATGAAAGAAGGCAACGAGGAGAAAATCTACAAAAGACCACAATGACTAGATTCTCACATGAGGAATAACACAAGAGCCTAATTTGTTTTTTTGATGAGGGTTGTTGTTGGTGATAAATATTTCATTTTTGATATTCAAGAACTGTATATATCAATAAAACTGAAAAGATCCAATATTGTTTTATTTATTCTTAACATAATGTGGGAATACAGACAGTGATAAACGTTTCTGTGACTACATTTTAAACAACTGAGCCAATACATGCACATCCTAGTGATCTGAAAGGTCTTTCACCACTGGATAGATGGTTCTTGCATACAACTGTGTTGTCTCTGCAGAAGGAAGACAAACATTTTTGAAATTGTTGCTACATGACCAGAGGGAAAAAAAACAGCTATGCTATTCCCATTTTATTCTCAAAAGGTAGAAAACAACCTCCTGAATGCACTACGGTTGCAACCGATCAGTAAACACTCCTGGTGATGATCATGGTTCATATTTAATGTTTGGTTTTATAGTGTGATGTGAGTTTGGGGATGACCCTCTCTGGATCCAAAACAGTCAGTGGTGGCTCTCTCGATCGACTTGTACAAAATGCAGAACAACAATAGTTGATAAATCCAACTGGTTTTATATTTTTGCATCATTTGAAAGATTTTAGCCGGCAGAAATGTGTGTGTGTGGGGCTCGGTACAGGTAAAATGCAGATAATTTGATATTGTTCATTTGTATATTCTACCAACACTGTAATGACACAAAGCAAAGTGCCTGATTTAATCTGCACAGGTGAATCAAACTGTTGAGTTGAAGTATGTTGTGGTGCTGCAGCAGAGAAACATTAAGCCACCTTATCCTCAGTCATCATTCACAGTCTGATGAAACACTATGCACACTGCTCCCTCTCTCTGTGAGATATGGCTGTACCCCAGTTGGTTTTGTTCTCATCTATTTTTAATACACCAACAATACACTTGCACGTCAGCTCTGTTCAGGACTGAGGGGCCACTCGGCTTTCTTCCAGCACCGCTCTGTTATCCCCCTCCCACACAGTCACAGGATCTGGCACCAGCCCTGGCTCTTCTGGGACAGGGTGCTGGCCCATGTCATCAGAGACAGATTGCGGTCCTCATAGGGCGGATACCGCAGATATGTTACACACTCAAACCGTGTGCTTCTCAGCAGGCATGATTTCCTGTGAGAGAAGGTGTCGAAGCTGTGGCGGCCGTGGTAGGAGCCCATTCCACTGGCACCTGACGAGAAAGTGATCAGACAGTTGATGTAGGTCGTATTATTCCACTTGTTCAGGCTACAATGCACTCAAACGCCACCAGCTTACCAACTCCACCGAAGGGCAGAGCCACCATCAGACTCTGCACGATGCTGTCATTGGCACAAAAGCTTCCACTAGAGGTCTCAGTCATTAGTCTTGAGATGACCTGTCAGAGAGGCCAGCACATGATCAGAATACACATCTGCCGCATCGTTCTATGAATACAGAGCGTCTTCACTGTGATCCCTCATGTACCTTGCTGTTGCTGGAA
The DNA here is from genome assembly GCF_904848185.1 of Acanthopagrus latus. Taxonomy (NCBI): domain Eukaryota; kingdom Metazoa; phylum Chordata; class Actinopteri; order Spariformes; family Sparidae; genus Acanthopagrus; species Acanthopagrus latus. Next base: position 28,034,575 of record NC_051043.1, read on the forward strand.
TATGCGTACACACAGAGGGGTTTCTCTTGCTTATTAATAAAGTCGATGGCCTCATCCACGTCGTTTACTGTCAGAACAGGAAGAACTGGACCAAAAAAATCCTGCTGCATGATGGGATCTTGCTCTGCTACCTCTGTCAAAATCGTTGGGGCTTCAGAGAGAAAAAGAAAATAGAACGGCAGTAAATCTGATGCACAAGACACAGCGGGCTTTGTTTCAGAGAATCCAACACGGAGGCCACTTACCAATGTATTTCTCTGCTTCTATCACTTGTCCACCCACAGTCACCTTTCCAGATCTCCACAGCATGTCTCTCGTACGGTTGAAGAGCTCTAGATTGACCATGCGGCCATAGCTGCGGGACTCTCTGGGATCCGAACCATAGAACTGCAACAGGCAGCACTTGAGGGCCTGCACCAGCCGCGCCTTGACATCCGTGTGGCACAGGATGTAGCCAGGAGCCGCCAAGCTCTGTCCAGCATTGTGAAAACGTGCCCAGGCAATGCGCGGTGCGGTGGTGGAAATGTCACACTGCTTGTCCACATAACACGGGTTCTTGCCACCCAAAATCAAGGTGACAGGTGTGAGTGTGCGAGCCGCTGCCTGAGCAATTCTGCTGCCCTCCTCTCCGTTCCCTACGGGACGACACACGTCTTTGATAACAAAGAATAATTCAGTACATAAACTCAAAATCCTTTCATGGCCAACTATGTCTTTACCTGTAAAGAAGACGTGGTCAAATTTAAGTTCCACAACTTCGGGCAAGTCATTCGAGCCTGCAATAATCACATGGAAGCATTCCTTGAGGAAAACAAGAATTTTTGGTCAGATCATTACGTTTGTCCACCTGCAAAATCCTCGTCTGAGAGTCAAGTTTTGAGGCACCCTCGGTTAACACAAGCTGAATATTTCTATGCTCCAACCACTTTAAAGTCTCAGCTCACATTAAAACTGCTGATTGAAGTCTGAACGAATAGCGTCTTTATAAAGCACCAAATGTAGTCCTCTTGATTAGGCTTAATTTAGTGGAATTAAAAAAAAAAAAAAACAGGGCTGTCTGATCCATCCTGCATACTGAGCATTGCCTGAACTACTCAATATTTAAGCTATGAAGCTCAGCCTTCATGAGACTTCAAAAAGAAAAGTTACTGCTGTAACCTGATTAATGAAAATGACCCAATCCCTCCTCCCCGCTATGTAATCACTCACATTGTCCAAGTAGAACGGGATGAGGCGGTGGAGGAGCTCTGCTGTGTGAGCGGTGCACTCAGAGGGGCTGATTATTGCGCAGTTCCCTACACAAATTAATGAAACATCATTAGACACCTGGGTGAGGGGAAATAACACCAGAATTAAACTGATTAAATGAGGCTCTTGAGTCTCTGCACCTGCAGCGATGGCCCCTACCAGCGGCACCAGACACATTTGGACGGGACTGCACCAGGTCCCCACGATCAGCACCACGCCCAGCGGCTCGCTGACCACCAGACACTCGTCCAACGAGGTGGACTGCAACAATCAAGTTAAACAGAGTGAAAGCTGACGTCAGTGCACAGGTTGACTCACAGACAAAGACTTCATTCCTACAGAAAGGGCACAGCAACTTAGGTTTTAATCTGCTTTGGCAGCACAATGTAATTCTTTGTAGCAGCCAGACGGAATGTTCTCTCCTAAAAAAGGTTGTTTAATTCCTCATAATAATCCTAATAATATTATGAAGATGTTTGTGAAGCTTTGCAAAACACAAAAAAGTCCCACCAGGTTTCTTTCCACATGCTGCGGCTGCATCCACTTCCTCAGGTTGTTGATGGCATGAAGCGCCTCGTTCTTCACCAGAATCAGTTCTGACACGACTGTCTCAAAGCGCGGCTGGTTGAAAAACAAATAAAGGATGAATACGATAAAAATGACTATTTGGACCAGTGAGTCACTTCAGAGGCAGTGTTGTAGAAGGTGCCCAGAAGTCATACTTGAGTAAAAGTAAAGACATCCAGTTAAAATAGATATAAAACAGATAAACAGCAGTTGAGTGAGTCAGTAAGGCTCTTTGCTCTCCTCACCTTATGAAGATCCCGTCCGAGAGCATCCACAAAGTCACACTCATGCTCCTCCAGCATCTGCACCACAGCCTCCAGCTGAGCCAGTCTGAAGCCCTCCTTCAGGGTGCGTCCGGCCCGGAAGGCGACTCTGGCCCTTTTCAGCACATCCACGCACTCCAGAGGGTACGTCTTCAAACACGGCTCCCCCAGCCGGGTCCTGAAACAGCAGTCACGTCACTGACTCTGACACCGCAGGCCAAGAAAGAAAAAACACACCCACACAGTCCAGAGCTCATCATCCGTCACGTACCTTCTGCATGTTAGCCGGCCGTTCCTCTGACAAGCACTGCACGCCTTCACTTTTACACTCATGTCTATTCCACTCAAGTATCCTTCAACTGAGTGGAGTTACTGTGCAGCTGAGCCTATGCAAATTCCTCACTGGCAGCAGGGAGGACGGGGTAAATCCAAACTACTCAAGCCGGTCAGCTGATGCACAAACTAACAAAGCTGGAGTCTAATGGTCTTAAAACCAGAGATGGAATGTAACGAAGTACATTTACTTCAGTACTTGTTTGAGGTACTTTTACTTGACTTGCATATTTCTTGATGTTTCCACTTCACTACATTTTGTTGGCAAATATTGTACTTTTTACTCCACAACACTTACTTTGACTTGTACTTTTGATACTTCAACCTACATCAAGGATTTTTTGACTGAATATAAAACAGTCTCAATCCAACGCTGATGCCTCCCTATTACCTTAAGCCCTTATTTTAAATAACACACTATCTGTACTTTTGGGTACTTTTTAAAACGCTGCTTAAACCCAATCTCTCCAAACATCATGTAGAGCTGAGCAGGGGACAGTCATTCACTGTATCAAATAACTTAAACACAAACACACTTTAAATATTAAACTTTACTAAGTTTGGTTGCTTCTTTTGCAAGTACTAATTACATCATCGCTTAGAAAATTAATCTTTAGGCCTATTAAACGATAACTTGAAGCAGAGTGGGGATTTGTGACACAGCTTTACCTTCTTCAAGGTACATAGAGTGAAAAATCTGCGACAAAACTTGACTGATTTTACTACAGGTGATGCTGTCTTACCTGCGCAGCGCTCTGAACCATCGGGCTGGAGACGGGCTCGGCGGGCTGCTCATGTTCTGCAGGTCAGCCGCTGAGAACAGCTGCAGCTTGTGCTGGAAATCCTCACTGCAGCAGCGTTCACCTCTCATCAAGAGTCACGGTGAGGTCAACCGGCCACAGCGGAGAGAAAATGAGTCAGACGTGCGCATTTACACCATAATCCTCCATGCACGTTATTCAGCAGCACAAGGAAAGGTGGTGTAATGAGACGTTCTCAGTGCTGCAGGCTGCTGTTAAAGCTTTCAACAAGTTTGCTGTCAATAGCGCAACAATCCACTTCAGTCTCTGCGGTGCTGCCTGCAGGCGGCCGTCCACTCAGCAGGTGTTTGTAATAAACTCATTAACTGAAATGTTAAGAATTGAGTCAGACACAGTGTTTTTTCTCTTTGGCATGGATTTAGGGCTTTGTCACTCTGCAGGCAAAAAAAAAGGTTTCATAACACAATAAAGGAAAGGCAAAAACACAAAAAGCAGAATATGACCTCTTTAAAGCAGGGAAGCGCCTGGAGGGCCAAAAAAGAAATGTATTGGTGGGCAAGAGGCAGAAAACAAACACCTATGATACTGAACTATTCAGATGTGTAAAGTGTCCCTCTGAACTCCCTTTGTGCTCCCATTAAAGTTACTGATAATCCTACTTATCCTACATATTATAAAGCCTTTAACTCCCACAAGAATCTTGTGATGGGCTACAGTTGCCCCACCAGATGTTTTTGGCAAAAAAAACAAGTTTTAAAAAGGTCTTTAAAAAGTTTGTGGTCCCCACCTCAGACAGCCCTGATGTAAAGGAGATCCAAAACTGATGAGAAAAGCTGTTATTTCCACCCTTTTAAGAGCTGAAATCTTCACTGTAGCTGCTGAGCTAAAAGCCATCTGCACCTCCTCAACCATGCATCATCTTTTTCAAATCAGTTTGTAATCTCTGGGTTTTCCTGGACTTTGATGACACCACACGAGATTAATTTGTCTTTGTTTTGAAAGAGGTTTTCAAACTCTGTTTTGCTGTGAAGCTCCAGAAATGTTTTGTGAACCGTCTCATCTGACTTCAGTAGCAGCATGAGGGTGAGCAGATAATGACACATGATGAAATCTTTCATAAGAATCTCTCCTTCCACACTGTCCAGCAGCCAGTTTCACAGACACTTCAAAAAGAGATTGGAAACGTTGACATGAAGGGTGGGAACACTTCCGGTATCATTTTTATTTTATTTTTTTTGTACTAAAATGGTGGATATTCAAAGTCAGCATCAACAGCCCACTGGTACATTTAAAGCCTACTCTTGACATCATTTTTGAAACAGATGAGCGACCTCATCAGACGAGACAGACAAGCTTGTGAGGTATCTTTCATCCCTCCGGCACACGAACACACACTGCAGCATAGAGTGTGTGTTTGTGTTCATTTCACTGTGTTTTGTTTTTTTGTTTTTTTTTACGATTTTCTTGCTTGAACGGATTGAAAAAGGAGGAGAACCGAAGCAGGATCCTCCTGACTGATTAAATATTTTAATCTCATTAGTAGACTGTATGTTAATTCAACACAACCAGTGTCATTTATCTGTATTTATATATAATGGTTGCATTTAAAATTGTAATTCCTTATTTGTTGTTTTCACACAAGTTAGTGGCCGTAATATGACTAGCTAGAAACCTGGCAATTGTTCTTATAAACAAAAGTATCCACAGTCCTTCGTGACAGAAAACATTTTTTTGCATATTAAAGAACATGGTACACATTTAATAATTTTCCTTAAACCTTTTCTTTTAAAGTCCTCTTTCTGGTTCATGACTACGACGTCACTTTCGTTTACTTTTTATGATGTAATTGAACCCTGTGTAAAGTAATATTTAGGCTTATAAGGTAACATTCACCCTCATGTCTCTTTCCTCAACAGTCACAATAAACAGCAGAGAGGTGTGCAACGTTTCCGTCCGAGCGGACATTAAAATCAAGCAGTCTCACATGGTTGACGAACCGGTCCATGACATCATGTTGAGAGGTCTTTAAACCTCTAAATCTTTTCCACATGGCTTAAAATGTCCACAGAGATCAGAGGGCATCAGAGTAAAAACCCTCCTCGGTTGTAGTTGTTGTAGTTGTAGTTGAGTGTTCGGGATTCTGCACTTTTTTTTGTTAGTCGGAGCAGAAAAGAAGTCCAGGTACATAGCCCCCGTTTCTATGGCTTGTTTCCAATATACATGTTTATTGGTTACAGTTCGACGTGTGAGAGCAAAGAGTGGGGTGGCGTTAGATGAGGCACTCAGCATTATTCAAAGGTGTAGTGTGAAGTCTTACGTTTTGCTAGTATTATTACTGATTCACTTGACTTTTCTTTGTTTTTTTTTGTTGGAGTGGAAGTCAAGCACAGGGCAAGTACAAATACATTTACAGTTTTTCAAAAAGACAAATCAGCAAGGACATCTTTTCTACATCTAACACCAGCAGGATCAGATTTTTTAAAAATTTTTTTCCTGTCGTGTCAGGAAATTCTGCTGCTTCACCAGAACGGAGGTTAGATTTCCAAATGTAGTGTGATCAGGAAAACCAGAGGGCCGACACATCTCTCTCTCAGTCAACTGTCTTTCACTGCGGAGAAACGGAGCGAGGTCAAAATGATTTTCCTCGGAAAATTGGACACAATGTAATAAAACACAGGATCACCGTTGTGAGCCACTCCTTCATGGGGGTTGAACACAAGACATCGATTTGTCTTCCATTTGTAAAAGATGCATTACGTTCAGCAAAACATTTAAGACTCATCCAATATCGGCTGAAAGTTGCTCGGATAATGGAGTCCGAGCTTTTAAGTATATTAACAACGCATCGCTTGGCTTCACTCGAGTGAGTCGACCACGTGTCTAATGGCTTGCATTGCACCTGTATTGCTTTCCAGTTCGCTTAAAATGGGAGTGTTAGATCCGAGAATGATTCTGTTAAGCCTGAGAAACAGAGATCTAGCCACTGTATATCTGTATTTCATCAAGTTAAATACACGACATATTGAACACTTGGAGTGGCAAAGGGAGATGCTAAAAATTGGATTGTGCTGCAGAAACAGCTTCCCCCACTGCGATGCGAGGGAGTGGACTTGAGCTGAGCAGGGCTCATCCAGTTTTTAAAAGAGACAAAAGGAGAGTTTGTAGGTCCTTCATGATGCTCCTTTGATGTGACAGGCTCCAATCCAGGTATGCAGAGCCTCGTGCTTGTTTCAGGCTGCTTAACACAACCCTCCTGCGAAGATTGTCCAGATGCAACTGAGTTAGGAGAGCTCGAAGCCTGTGTTCATACTGATGGCGTAGCGTAGCTTGTCGCGGAGGATGCTCTTCTTGCTGTAGTTAGGCAGCTTGAGCAGATTGAAGCACGTCGATGAAGTGGGAAGTCGACCGCCCGGCTCCTTCTTGCGAATAGTGAAAAAGCCTCTAAGAACACTGCCGAGAGTGTCTCCAGTGTCCTAGACACAGGAAATGCTCTGTTACAACAGATATATCTCACAGATGTACACAGGGAAGCTACAACACAAATGTAACTCGTACGCAGCATCAATGTCATCCTTAAGATTTCTTACCTGGTCGTCTGAAACTTCCACACAACGGATGGAGAAAGGTGGTTTGAGGTAGGCAAAACCCAGAAGAGGAGGCCTGGAGCAGCTGGTAACAAACTGTTATAAGACAATAAATGAGACCGTGATGAACAGAAGTCATTAAAAGCATCCGACTGTGACAGTTAGGAATTAACAACAATGCCTTAGGCGGAAGTCCAGAACTGATAACTACTGAGGTGCTCTCACTCCTTAACCAGTTTGGAGCTTGGTGAACTTAAATAAGGTGAAATAAAGTCAACCTTGAGTAAAGTCAAAGATTTAAAAGTTAATATGGAATGATTATAATAACACAGTATCATAATTATGATAATGCAAAAATAAGAAGCAGTACAAAACATGTTAACCGTGATTATTTTGTATCAGCAAACAAAAATCACCCGTCACAAAATAAACAGATTACCTTCAGGAACATAGCCCTCTCGTCGGCGGTGAAGTCACTTGACAGGATGTCCCACAGCCAGATGATGACACGATGGCTGCTGTGAAAACCTCCATAGTAGACGGTGTGTTTCCTGAGCAAGAGAGAGGAAAACAACAAGAATGAGCATTTCAAAGAAAACATAGGTGTCTGATATCATGACAGCCTTCAGTCACGTACTTGAGGTCGTCCAGATCGATCTCAGCGTTGTCTCCCGAGACGAGACGCTGCACCTCGGGCGTGGAAAACATGTGCAGCCACTCTGGGTTGATGATGCTGCGGAAGCCCCGAATGAAAGCTGCCGTCTGCTCCTTAATCTGCGTGTGCATCCGGAAGTGGGCCATGAGGTGGATGTAGCTGATCCTGCAGGATTTACAGAGAAACAATCAGCAAAATGAGATTGCATTTACAATGATTCACTACACTATCATTTTTCCAATATGATATAAATTAACGCACTTATTTTCATTTGTGACTGGCATGGTTTTCCCCCCAGGAATCAGCTCATGACAGACAAGCTATAAGAGAACACAAATAATAATAAATAATAGGAATTTCTTGTACTTAACTACACTGTATTATCCTATCTTCCACACTTTCCCTTCTTACCTGCCCCATAACATCCTCATCATAGGATAACGTCAGTCCTAGATCCCCTACATCTCCATCATAGCGCTGTTAAAAACAAATAAATGTACAAGATGTGAAATATAAACCAATGTGCGAATTACAGAAAAACAAAACTGTAACTGAAGCTCACCTTAATGGAGGTGAGATTCTTGTAAAACTCAGAGTCCAGCGAAGGCAGCTCGTCGATGGAGCTGTAGAAAGTGCTGTGGTGGTGACCCAGTACTTGACTGAGGAAGAAGGACGCAAAAGGGACGTCCACGACAATGCCCTGAGTATAAGAAGTTACAGTTACACACTGAAGGTGATCAGGTAACAGACCGACAACTGAGGAGACTCAGGACACACAAATGTACCTCATACACGGCTTTCCCAAGCATCTTCCCCACAAACTCAAACAGCTGCAAATGGTTCTCATGGATGTACGATGTGGGTGAAGGATACAGCCGTTCATTTCCACTTGTAGTCTAAGGAAATGAAATGTATCATACAAAACAGTCAAATCCACTGAAGCAGCAGGAGGGTGATGTTTTAAAAAATTCCTTTTCATTTCCCTGACTTACCTTGAACAGGTTGAGCGCAGGATTGAACACTTTCTTAATGATCTCCTCTAGAAACTCTTTGAACACACCATCCTGATCGATACCAGCCTCGTCGACTCCCAGATCATTGACAAACTTCACACGAATGACGCCTTTGATAGAATTAGCTGGTAATCGGCGGAGCTGGTCATATCCATCCTTAAGACAGGAAAACACAAGTGTTAGGCAGTGAGATATGATATTAAATCTACCTGATCTGTCGACTCCGTACCTCTAACATCCGCGAGCGACGGATGGTGATGTGGGTGACGTGAGGCGAAGCGGAGCTCGTCTCTATCAACCCTAAACTTTCCTTTTCCTTTGTGACGATGTTCCTGAAGAGCAGAACCCTCTAAAACAAGACAGACATTTATCATACACCTGAAATGAAACAACATTCTTCCTCAGACCAAAGGATCCTGTTTACTCACGTTTTTGTGCGGGATGACATGTGGGATGTACTGCAGTAACAGCTGGGCTCTTTTCTTGCCTTTCTCCAGCTCTTGGAACAACAGACTGGGCTTCAGGTCCCTGAATGCACCACAAAGATATAAAAGTGAGGTTTTAAATGCAATCACAAAGCGGTCTGTCCTGGAACAGTGTCCTGGCTGAAGTGTTTAGAACATCAACAATTAGTCTTGTAATCGATTAGCTGGTTTAGCTGATGTCAATTTGGGCTCCAGGAAATTGTGATTAACTCTTTTTTTTCCCTACATTTTTACAGACTAAACAACTCATCAGTTCATGAAAATAATGTGTTTGTATTTACTTGCGCAGCCAGTGGTCGTCGGGGGTGAATCGTCGCCTGCAGTCCCGTTCATAAAGCACCATCAACCAGCCATGAACACTGTGGAACAACTCCAGTTTCTCCCCCTTAGCATTTTCTATCAAACAAAACATTCAAATCAGCTAGTTCAATAAAAATATACATTTTAAAATGAGTTGCCATCATCGAAACTTTCTTGATTCGGTGATGTCATGCACTCACCTAAGATGCCGTCCCATACCATCTTGTACACAAAAGTGTTCAGAAATGAAGAGATGGTGATGAGTTCCTCTATCTTGAAAGATGTTTGTTCTTCATAGACTTCAATGTCGTCCAGAATTCTGTAATACAATGACAATGTGTATTAACATGCCGCAGCTACAGCGAGGGTCTTACACACAACAAAGTAAGACTGAGTGAAATTACGTGATAAGGTGCCGTGAGCAGTCACAGAAGAGCACGAGCATGGCCAGGAGCTGCTTGGACTCTTCAGTGTCATTGTTCAGACACTCCATGAAGAGTTTGAGGCCGCCCTGAGGGCCAAGCTCACAGATGAAGGCCCAGAGTTTGGGCAAAAGGTCATCAAGATGTGTTAGGCCTGCAGAAAAAAAAGAGAATGAACAGCTACATACTCCAGGATGTTTCAAAAATACTGGTTGGGTAATATTTTAAAAAAAAAACAAGTTTCTGGTACTGACCGGTGAGTATCTGGAGTCGTATCTGCGTTAATGTAGACAGTGCAGTCTGGTAGAGCACACAGATGCTGCACACCTTCTGAACCTCAGCTGAGTCAACCCTCTTCCCTCCGACTGGTTTCAGGATGTTTCGTACGGAGGCCGACTTCTGAAACGCTCGCTTGAAGAGGTCTGTCAAAACACAGAGACGCCAGAGATGCAGACAACCTTCAAGATCGAGAGATTGCAACCACTTTAAAACCTTAACAAAAGGTTTGTGTTTGTAACTCACTTTTCACTGGGAGATTGTTTTGTGATGTGCTGGGCTGCGGGGGCGGGGGAGTGGGCTCCTGACTCTCCAGCTTTTTAGAGAGGACGTCATTGAAGAGTGTCCGAATGACAGAAACACCCCAAAGGTACTGGAGCTGTTTAGTCACCAGCGGCATTGACTCATTTAGACTGCAGAGAACGGGAGACAGACGAGGCAGGGGGCACAAGAAGTCAAGTACAAGCATCCGGCATTCAAGTACACAAATAATCATGCTTTAAAGGCAAAACAATATATGACTGTTTAATATTCGGTACTCATAGGCAACCAATTTCAAACTATAGCTCTTCCACTGGAAAGAGCAGGAGCCCTGAGACAGTCCATCAAAACATCTCCATGTACGTCTCACCTTTGGCTCAATAACATATTTTGGGTACACATATTTGCAGTTTATGAATATTAAGCTGCTGCAATCAAAACTATTTCACTGACCCGTAGTCAACAGTTTGGGAGAACCAGCCCAGGACAGGGTGCCAGTGGGTGAGGTTGGACTTCTTCTGAGATACATATCTCTGGCAATAGGACAGCATGTCAGTGAGGTCCTTCACAAAATGGTTGGCCTCCTCCTCAAGGACTTTCTCATTAAGGAAGCCCAGATGAATCAAGTTGCCTGTCAAACACGAGAAAGATGCAGTGGAAAAAATTAAGAGTCCACATTACACACAATGAAATCTCCAGTCCAAACAAAAGAAGATTGCATCGACGATAGTGCAAAGCTCATATTCATTCCTAACAATTTACCAAGTAAGCAGAGAGTGTGGCTCCCCTCAAGACACACACAGATGTCCAAACACTGCTCTTCCCGGCTGAGAAACAGAATGAACTTCCGCAGCAGGTCGTGCGTTTGGATGGAAGCCATGCACTGTCGAGAGGGAGAGGATATTAAAATCTACTCTCTGATAGTACAGAATTATCATATATAGTGGATCTATGCATCAACAACATGTGACCTTTGAGGGGTTTTTTTACCTCTGGAGTGAGGACACTGAGGTGGCAGACGATGGCTGGAACTGACATGATGTGAATGAGGAATGATCTCAGCAGGTTGTCGGAGAAATGGGCAGCAATGACTGGCCTGAAAAAATATTAGAGTTTGTTCAAAGGATGGCCTGCAGGTAAAACCACATGAAGACAAAGCAAACAAGGTTTTAATATCCAGCTTCCACCTCACCTTAATGACAAAGTGAAGACAGCGGTCAGGGTGCCCTTGGAGAGAGACGGTTTAGAGCGAGCCAAGCCATTTGTCAGCAAGATCTAAGTTTAAAAAAAGTTAAGAAGACATACAATGTGCATTTCTATTATACGTTTGCACTGAAAAAGAAAACAAGCGTGACACAGGACTTCATTGAATCTTTTGATAAAACTGGAAAAAGTATCGGATGTAATACTGAACCTGCAGAATTGAATAGAATCCCTTTTGATTGAGATGGCCCATGATATTTTCACAAATCCTTGTCAAAGCGGGTCTGAGAGCTTCTCCTTAAATAATGAAGAGGAAATATTGTGTTTTGCCTTTTGCAGAGAGCATGTCCTACAATAACAAGAGATGTGTTTATCATACAACCCGCAGCCTGATTCAGACTTACCCTTCCCTCTGACTATCCGCCAGGTCGAAGTGTCTGTGAAGGTCACCAGCATGGTGAGGTACAGCGTTATCATCTTATTGTCCTGAAGTATGTCGGGCTGCAAATCACACAACAGACAGTGATAAGTACAATTCAAGTCATACATTTTATGTCAAAAAATAGCATTTTCTTCTGCTTCAAAATAAAACTGACCTTTAAACTCTTCAGTCGCTGACAGCAGAGCCACAGCACATCTTTTATCTGTTTGAGCCAGGGGATGGTGAGGTCTTTGGAGAGAGCTAACGAAACATACCAGACCTGAGAGCCAAAGGTGAGATCAGTTACTGATAAAAATAAATCACTTTATATAAAAATGTTCAGTATTTTCAGGGTATAAACATATGCGCACTAACTTTAGGTTCATTTTCAACCTCCATGCTGGCAAGGATAGCACGACAGAGCTTTTCGAACCGCTGTGTGATGAACAAAATGAGTCAACTGAGTATATAACCAACAACCATTATGTTGAGTGTAATAATGTAATAATGAGTATCATTATGAAAGTGAATTTAATTCTTCATAACTTGGGAACTCACCATTTTATCCTCTAGCTGGTATATAAACAGCAATTTCCGTGCAATTTTGAAAATTGACAGTGCATTTCTTTTTGACGTCCCAGCTTCAGAGGCTTGAAAATAGTCATCAACCTCTTTTCTGTTGAGACACAGAATGAAAATACGTGAAGATGAAACTGAGTCATAATGATGATGGTTCTATTTCAGCCAAATATTGATCTGTTTTTACCCACGTAAACAGTTACAGGCTACCTTATTTGCTTCTGGAGTCTGCAGCGACAGAGAAACCTCCTGATCAGGGCTTGGATGTTGGTTGCTGCCTTCTCCTTGTCCTTCTGTCCTCTCCTCTCCTCCCTGGCCTGCCTGGCTTTGTCCAGGAAGTCGGACTTGGAGCTTTGAGGAACAGTAAACATTGTGCCGCCTGGAAAAGCAGAATTTCACTGGCTGTATTTCGAAGCTGTTCACTGACCATCCGCATGTCTGTGCTGATGATATCTGAACATGAACCCCTGTAACTGCCCATCAGCACAATGTTTTGAGTGAGCATAATAATAGTGCACTTACCTGCGCTAGTCCTCAAATGCAGATTTGTGTCTGGCCTCCAGGCTCACCTGGCGCTATACTTCCTCGGTCATCTGGTTGCCCTTGAAGTCCAAGCGGGAGGAAAGCCAAATGAACAAAACAAAAAATGAAGACTAACTTGCCATCTCTGTAGCAGCGGGCGATACAGTGAAGATGGAGCTGGGATAGTTAGCACACAGGGCTAGTTCGCCGCTTGTCGGCTCGATACGGCCTCAACGAGAATCTTTTCGCATTCATTGGGCGACATGTGTCATCGTTGCGGGGTTATGTTTGATCTAGTGTCGATGACAACCTCCAAAACACACGGAACATACCGTTTCGAAATGTAAACAATGAGAGGAGATCCGTACGTTGACTGCAGCCATTAATCCCCCTGTGTCGCATTAAATGATTCCGGGTTGCGGTTTGTCTACACATATAAATAATTCCATGGGGATATTTATCGGTAAAATCTCTGAGATGTAAGAAACTACCTTTTGTTCGTGTTGCTAGAGCAGCAACTTTATTTCTGATGGCTGATTAAGCGGCCGTCCAGTGCGCAGGGTGGGTGGTGAGGGGACCGTTATCACTGTTACTCCTCCAACGGCGGAAATGTGCAGGCTAACGCTAGCGTTATTAAAACTACTCTAATCAACATGTGAGCTTAAAGTGGCAGGTGAGGCTCTGCATTGTTAATTAACTCTTACCTGAGCACATCCTGAACGCTCCCCAACTCTGTTTAACGCAAAACAAAACAACGCTAATGTTAGCTGTCCCTTTAAACCGAGCACCGGGACGTTGACGTCATTTTTTATAACTGCGCAGTGCTGGGCCGGAAGGAAGTGGGTGTTAGCTGACTGACGTTAGCAAGCAACAATTAATAAGTCGGTTGCGGGTTCTATGGTAAATATTCTCGGTTTTTTTTTTTTTTTTTAATCAAACTTCGTGTACGAACACGCTCTTTACGTTGTGTAGAGCAAGTCTAATAATGAATGTTAGAGCGTGTCAGATTTGTGCTAATATGGGTAACTTTATTTAAAGCTAACCAACCAGCTAGCTAGCTGTTTAGCCGCTCTGGCTAAAATTAAATTACTCCTGACTTTAGCCACTGGATTGATGGATGCGGTTTGATGTTTAGCTACTCTATTAAACAGAAGGCGGCTGTGGACTGTCGTATATGTAATAGCGTTTAAGATTAACGCGCTGAAAAAGGATAGCAGCCGTTTAGCAAAAGTCGGTACTGTCTGAATGGTGTCTGCCTTGTTCCAGCCCAGTTACAGGTCCATGGTTCCAGCTTTTTCAAAGCTTTGTCATCGCAGTCTGGACTTGAAAACGCTTAATATGTATTAACAATATGAAAGACCACTAGACATAGATTAATTTTATGTTTTTAGATGGTCAGATCCTGAACAGGCGTCTATGACTTCATTTAAAACACATTTGTATTACAGCTTTATACATAGCGTGTAATCATATAGTTAAACATTTTCCATGACAAGACATTTTAACAAGACAGTTGCCTCAGCTGTTATTACAGGTTCAAATAAGAAAAGTTTTCTTTTAACTAGAATAGAAGAGACGTTACTGTGGTCGATATTCTTGTTTAGAAGTGATTAAAGATAATTTACAGAGGTTGTTTTTGTGTATTTTTAATGAGGTGGTTTAATTAAAATGAAGAGTAAACAGTCAACCAATTTCAGCTGATATGCCAGGTCATAATCCACAGTGCTTAATGTGTAATAAAACGTGAGCTCATAGGTCAATATGTGAAATAAAACAGTGCAAGGTAACAACAATATGTGGGTTTACATGCAAATTCTAAATGTTGCTACTACGATTACATGTTTTTAACTTTGCAGGGTGATTGATTAGAGTGATGATATTCTTCACTTTTTCTTATAGTCTACAAATCTCATCAAAATACCAGCAATTGATTGATCTTAGTAACTAATAGCCTGCCTGAGCACTGTGAACATGGACTCTGTGATTCAATCTGACATACGCTGTGCCGCTCCCATCAAAACTTTTAAAAGTGACATTTTATATCGGAACCCCAATTTGATAAATAATTTATCTTACAGTGACAACAAATGGGATTTAGACTGAAACATGAAATTAGGGAAGTCAGAAAAACTGAGATATTGTTTGATAACGAGTAACACCAACCTAATCGTTAACGTGTTTCTGAATTTGTTGCGTAAATCCAGTTACATACCAGCCTTGACTCAGATTTCACTTTATATTTCATTTTGTTCTGTTCCAGGAAGATATGTCAGGAGAAAGTGTGGTGAGCTCGGCAGTGCCGGCAGCTACAACACGGACTACATCCTTCAAGGGCTCCAGCCCCAGCTCTAAGTATGTGAAGTTAAATGTGGGTGGAGCCCTGTACTACACTACAATGCAGACTTTAACCAAACAGGACACGATGCTCAAAGCCATGTTCAGTGGCAGGATGGAGGTCCTCACAGACAGTGAAGGTGAGCTGTTGGTGGAAATATTAAAATGCAGTGTGCACTCCTGCTCTGGATATTATCCTTTACTAACTAATGTTTGACAATTTTAAATCTTTAGGTTGGATCTTAATTGATCGCTGTGGGAAACATTTTGGAACAATCCTTAACTACCTTAGAGACGGGGCTGTGCCGCTCCCAGACAGCCGACGGGAAACTGAGGAACTGCTCGCTGAGGCCAAGTATTACCTTGTCCAAGGCCTAGCTGATGAATGTACAGCTGCCTTGCAGGTACCACTAACAAAAAGGGCTGTCACTTGTATACAGGGCAATGTATTAGTACTTAATCTCTTCTCATATCACTGGAATATTTGTTAACTTAATGCCACAGAACTGTTACTTGGTAATGTTTCACTGGAGTAATTTCTGACTATTCTTCACCTTTAAACATTTAGTTAAGTTTAAATTAAGATTTTGCTATAAACTTGGTTTCAGTAGACAGCACCGGACCCCACTCTTAAATAAATACATTTATCAGTTCATTTTCAGTATTTAAGTGCAATGTACAAACATACAGGTGAAAATCTGATTATAATTTTTTTTTAAAAACTACTATGGTGGAAAATCATTTAAACTAATATCAGCAGTTCTTGGTGACAGTAACTGAATCAGCTACACATAGTACGTCTTTTCACATGGCATATTCTTTATCTAGGATTATCTTTAGCTTCTGGCCATGAGTTGACCGCAGGGTACGTTAGCCCTTTTTCACACACACACATTGTTAACCCAGGATTTACTTCAGCCTCCATACGCCACACTTGTACCTTTTAAGCTCCAATTTTAATGGTATTACCCTGCAAACTCTGGGCTAAATTGTTCTAAAGTAGAGCCAGCAGCATTGTTAGAAAAAGCTCTCTTTAGCCATGGACTCTAAGAATGCTTGAGGCTCTGGGTGGAGTACAGTGTGAAAAGTACATTTTTATGTTGGGGGTTGCTAATCCTTCACCATCTGTGCCACTCTGTTCCAGCAGGTGGAGTCCATCCTCTTGAATGTTGCAGGCAAAAAAACTATATTTATTTTTTTCCCCTCCAGAACAAAGAAACCTATGAACCCCTTTGTAAAGTGCCTCTGATGACATCATCTAAGGAAGAGCAGAAGCTTATTGCAACCTCTAATAAGGTAGGTGATGTTGTGTTTTACATAATGTGCCAACTGTGAAATTTCTTACTGATGGTTTTTCTTTTAAAATGCAAATGTCTTTGTCTTCACAGCCTACTGTCAAACTGCTATATAACAGAAGCAACAACAAGTATTCATATACCAGGTGAGTTCTCTTCAACTGATATGAGACGATAGCATGTTTAATCAAAGAAGGATGGAACGAGTTGTTTTAATAAATGCCGGCCCTGTAACTCTCTCTTCCTCCAGCAATTCTGATGACAACATGCTGAAAAATATTGAGCTGTTTGACAAGCTTTCATTGCGGTTCAACGGTCGGGTGCTCTTTATCAAAGACGTGATTGGGGATGAGATCTGTTGTTGGTCATTTTATGGCCAAGGCCGCAAGATAGCTGAAGTGTGCTGCACCTCCATTGTTTATGCCACAGAGAAGAAGCAGACAAAGGTAGATTTCCCAAACTGAAGAGTCCTGGATCATAGAGCTACAGTATGCTGTTTAAATATCCTTGCTAATCTCTTGTGTAACACACTTGTCTCCCAGGTGGAGTTCCCCGAAGCTCGAATCTATGAGGAGACCCTCAACATCCTCCTGTATGAGTCCCATGACGGTAGGGGTCCCGACAATGCCCTGCTGGAGGCCACAGGGGGCGCTGCAGGACGATCTCATCATCTGGATGAGGATGATGAGCGAGAACGAATTGAACGAGTTCGTAGGATTCACATCAAGCGACCTGATGACCGCACACACCACCACCAGTGACCTTTTTTCCCTCGACCCGTCGGCCTGTGTCTGTGACCCTGGACAATCTTTGCACCGCGCTTGTGCCTTACATCACCCAACGCCTCTCTGTCTCACTTTTACTCTTTATTTTACCAGCTTTTCCTCCAGGAGACTACTATGAGATGAGTGTCATGCAACAGTGTGTAGTGGTGAAGTGATTTTTTTGAGTGTTTGTTTGCGTCCACTTGTTGTCTTCGTTGTGTGGTCTAACAGGCTGTTGTGTTTGGTTTTCTGTTTGTTAGTCTTGATGATTTCTATCACTTTTTCTGCTAGCGTGCAGGATACCTTAGACGTGTTTATTAGCATTTATCACAGCAGGTGAACAGTTTTACCTGAGTGTGTGTGAATAAAAAGAATATAGTATTGTTGGTATAAATCTTGTGATTTGAGGTCCTAACATTAAATTCAGGAGAACAAGAATTGTATCATGAAAGCAGCTAAAAATCAATGTAAATAATTTTTGCTTCTCCTAAACACGGTTGTGACGGGTCCACTCTAAGGTCATCAGTGGATTACCTAGATGTTGTACACCATGTAGCCACATGGTGGCAATGTTTTTCTCTTAGAATATGTAACCAAGGTTACTTTATAGCCTGCAGGTAATGGCAATTAAACCTTTTTTAAGATTTAATAATTTTTGATACACTTAAGATATCACGGTTGGGTGCAACATTTCACTGTAGTGCTTCTGTCATATTTAGCTTTAACATTTATGCATTTTCCCTTCACTCCACTAAATGTTCATTATTTTCAGTGGAGGGAACTTGAGCTGTGACCTGAGGTGTTAAATGTACCGGGGTGATTGAACGATGGATGCTGAGGTTGAAGTGAATGACTGTAACCAGAGATCTCCTGGGCAGGGAGGGAATCCTGTCTACAAGCTTTTAACAGGAAGAGAAATTAGACCTGTCCTTCATCGCCACATTCATCAGAGAATGTTGTGTTTGCACACGATGGGTTTGAGTCGAAATATGTCTAACAATCACAGTACTTTTAGGTCTGTTGTACAGAAGTCAACATATATGTATGTTTTATATTTATACATACTTTATCACAAATAAATTTCTACAAACATTCTTTGGTTCTGATTTTAATGCATGTCTTCTCATCAGTGAACATAGAAAATTATGATACATATGGCTTCATTTTCTGAAATCAGAATTACATTCTTTGAAGCAGTTTGAACAAAGTTGAGAATTTTTTTTACCATGTAGATTTAAATGTTTGATTTCTAGTCCTGTATGAGTCGTTGCTGAACACAGAATTATGTTAAAATCATCGTTGACCAGGATTGATAGGTGAGAAACTGTGTTGCTGAGCGATGAAGCAAGCTCATCCATGTTTTCTAAAGTGCTGCTTATTTCAGGTCAGGTGTGTCTCCAGTAGAAATGCTGATCTCCCCTTAGGGGTCTCCTGATGAAATATGCAGGGGCTTCTTGTGTGTCTTCTCAACCCCACACACGTTACCGCGTCCGAGCTCGAGTGGCAACCTGCAGAGACAAACCGCTTGATTTGTGTTGTATCTGTTTGTGTGCAGGTACATTTGAAGGCAGAGCAGAAAGCACGCTACGCTTCATCATGAAAAATAACCCTCGTCTCACCACCATGAGGTGTCCGTTCTTGGCTTTGTATACCATCGGTTCCTGTCCAGTGCTGAAGTCCACCGCACTTTCTTTACCTGCCTGGATTTCAATCTTAATGCTGCAGACAAAACGTAACACACACACACAAGTGTTTAAGACCAAAGCACATATAAAACCCAACCCCTTAAATTCTTAGACACAGACTCACCTGCCCTGAACCACTTTGACCGCATTCTGTTTGTTAGCAATGACACAGAGTTTGGTCAAAAACTCAAACAAGTGGTCGCACTGCATCACAAGGTCCCCCTGAAACAATCAGACGATAATGTGCAATCACATGAATGGAACCTACTTTACTATGTATATTGTATGTGCATTTTAAAGAAGCTTCTATCTCTTTTTAAATATTCAGTGGAGTAAAAGCTGCTTTCACACAGAAGAAAGACACAAACATTGCACCAGGTCCCAAGAGGCATTTCTGAAAAGCCCAAATATCTGCTCAGCACCACGTATCCACTTACCTTCTGTTTCGGGTCCTCACAAGTGATGTGGAACACGATGATGCCATCAGTCAAGTTACTGACCGAAATACCTGCAGAAGGACCACAGACACTTTATATGAATATATGAAAACACACCTGGTGGTCGGTGTGATAAACATCATCATGTCCTTCTGACCTTTGAGCGACGTGTACAGAACTCTCTGTTTGATCTTGGCGTCCTCGACCACGTAGGCAGCCGTCTGGGTGAGGATGAGCTGCCGCGGCCTCGGTTTGAAACCATTCCTGTCATATTTAATCACTGGGACACTGTACTGCAGAAACACAGAGTGAAACACAGTCAGTATGTGTTTGATTTGTTGCTGAACCTCCTCTGGGTGATTAATGACTGTATTACCTTAATGTGCTCATTGCGAATCATCTGGAGAACCCTCATGTTTATGTCCTGGTCACCTACCAAGATATTAAATGATTGAACACATTCAAAAAGAAAACTCCTGTGCTGTGAATGTTTCTGATACGTACTGATTCTGGTGTCCACGAAAGGTTGAGCGACGCTCTGAGGATAACTCTCCTTTTTGCCCTTAAAGATGTTGCTGGTAACGAGCTTCAGTTGAATCTGATGGGACGAAAAACATGACGCTGCTCATTTGAAAACAAAACATACGAGTGTCCAGACATATAAAACGTATTTACACATGTGTTACCTGTGCTTTTCTCTGAGCTGTGATTCCTCTTACATACTTTCGCACCATCAGACGGTAGTGAAGCTTACGCAGTATCTCTGATGTCTGTAAAAACAAAAACTCAAAGAGTCAAATGTGATCTTGTATTTAAACAGTTTTACAGTGAAGCTGAGTGGATGGTTGTACCTCTGTGAGCACGGCAGGTGGAGGTAACCAGGATGTTTTGTCCAGAACGGTCTTTGGCAGATGGTTTTTAAGCCTGTTTAGGTAGTTTTGTCTCACGAAGGCCAGGTACTCCGAGTTGTCTGAGCTCTTTGCTTGCCCTCTGTTCATGTAACCTTTGATAAATCTATAATTAATCATAAAATATCAAATTAGTGTAAATGTGACGCAGGACGAGGAGCTGTGTGATGACATCTGACTTCCATCTCACTTCTTGATGACTTTTACAGCCCAGGCTCTCTTCTCTCTCTCCTTCCTGGCCTGCACTCCTCTCCAGCAGGTTTCAATCTTAGTGGCTGAGGATGTCAAAATAAAAACAGAGGGTGTATAATCATCCTTTTCTCACACAACAAACCAGCACAACGTATCTCGTCTGCATTTTATGCTGCAGCACTTACCGGCTTCTTTCTGCTTTTTGAATTCACCCTTTTGTTTGTATCCTTTGTATTTGGCCTGGAGCCTCGTGGCTGCAGATTCAGAGCATAAAATCAAATCACTCTCCAATTTGCAAAGACTGAACATTGATATCTAACAGCTGATTTGCACTCACCCAGCTCATGTTTACATTTCTCAAAAGCATCCTCCGTGGCGTAAAGAGTCCTCGGATGACGGATGAATATTTTGGTGCTACAACAAAGAGGAAACAGTAAAAACATGTGCTCAATTATTCGTTGCTTTAAGCCTGTTTGCCTTGTCGTCTGCAGGAAGCGCCGTCCTCACCGTCCCATTTTGTACTCATTTGGCAAGTAGCCCAGATGTTGAACCAGCACTTCCACTCCATCAGCAGGCTCTCCTCTCCAGTGAGGCCAGGTGGCTGGGCACAGGGGTTTATATCTGTCAAATGCAGCAAACAACCTCCTCAACATGTCTGAAATGCACCACAGAGGAGCTACTCGAAGCAGGGTTTTTAATCTGAAAGTCCAGACTCTGTGCTCCTTCATACCTCTTTAGGAAGACGTCAAATTTACGCCTGTACGCAAAGCCGGCTCGCCTGACTCTGAGGTGCTCCATCAGGCCCAGGTACTTCACCTGGTGCCGGATCAGTGCTTCATCAAACAGACCTGTGTTTACATGAAGGAGAATCCAATTCAAACATCTGCATCCTGTTACTTTAAATAGCTGCATGTGGCGTCTATAAAAGTACCTGGCTGCTTGGACTCGTTGGACTTGAGGCAGCGTATGTACCAGGCCTCTTTAGCCATGAGGATCTCTGTCAGCTTCAGCAGGCTGCTCTTAAACTGGGTCGCCACCTACAGACACAACACGAGGGTCATAATCCCCAACAGTTCATCTGTCAGATACATATGGCTCAGTGATGACACGGTCAGACTGCCACCGACAGACAGGAGGAACGACTCGTCTTTGTCTCATCGGTCACTCTATCAAACCGCTCACTGACTTCTCTTCTTACATCGTACAGACTTTTACTCCTTAAAAAAAAATGTAGGGACACTTTAGAATAACCATCATTCATGAATAGTACATTTATAGGTAATTAATGGCCATTATAAAGTTGCAAATATAGAGCAGGCAGTTTTGGTTTTTTTTGTTTTTTTTGTCTTGTCTGCATCACAAACCATATTCCATGATAAAGTGTATATCAGCAGCTCTGTCAAACGTGGTGAGAACTCACTGTTTCTGGTCGTCGCCTGCTGTCTGCGTCCATCGTGGAGAAGCACTCTTTGACTATGGCATTTTTAGACTGACAAATCAGCTTTAAGAGAGAAAAAAAAATTGTCTTGTCAAGCACAGGTGTAACTAAAAACACTGTGAACACTGTGAGTCATCAAAAAAAGCAACCCTGGAGAAAGATAGTCAGTTGTTGGATCTCAGTCCAAGGTTGTCAGATACAGATGCTGAGGGCTGGTGGGTCAGACCAGAGAGGGTCGTCCAGAAATGAAAATCTAGTCATTATGTACCCAGAAAACATTTCTGGAGCTTCACAGTGAAACAGCCGTTGTTCTCCTGAACAACTGAAGTGGACGGGGACTTTTTTATTAAACGAAACAAAAAAAATCAAAGAAAAGCGTAAAATGGCTCCACGCAGCTTGTCTGACATAATCAAAGTCTCCAGAAGTCCTGAGATCCTAAATTAATTAGAATATACTTTACTAACACTCATTTCTTTGAGCCCAAATCTCCACTTTAGCTGCAAAGCCTCTCTCTGAAGTGGGTGCGCAAGCTCAACCGTGTGCTAAGGATGTGAAAAAAAAACTCTTTTCAAATCAGTTTGGGACCTTTGGGCCTCCAGAGACTTGAATTACAGCTACAAGTCCCCAAATACTTGAGGTTGCTGCAAAACATCACCTGACTCTTTTAACAGCCTGAGGAAGAGTACATAATGATTTAATTTTAATTTTTTTTGGGTGAACTTTTCCTTTAATGTGCAGTTTCTGCTATGAAAAGTCAAAATATCTGCTGTGAAAACGGTCTTTGAACACAATTCAATGACCAGTAAACAAAAAAATTAATGGATCCTTGCCTGAAAAAAATATGAAATGTTAATTTGCAGACTTACATCTTTTATGTTTCTATACAGCAGGTCATTGTTTTTGTCCAGGAAACCTAGAGTGTAACAAAAAAAGAAATAAAAGGCTTGTTAATCAGTCAAAAATAGAAATTGAATAAAAGTAAAAAGGTGCAGATGTTTGAGTAACAGGACTTGACGTCGTGGCTTCTTTTACCCACAACACAGTAGGTGACCTCCCCGGCATAATGCAAGAGACGGAAATCTCCCCTCTCCAGAGTCTTACGTGTCATTTTGTCAGCCAGTTTGTGCCTGCAGTCAAAGAGGTGGAGAGAGACAGAGGGATGAAGAGTGAGAGGCTTTGCAGACCAATCCTAATCCTCCATCTCTATCGGCTCAGTGTCGGCTCGCTCACACAGCACCAGCCAGCGGAGCGTCGATGGACGAAGTCTTAGCGCTGAGGAGCAGCTTTGAATTACATAATGATGCTTACACAGAGTTTGCACCTTTAAACAGATGCTTAATTACCAGAAATAGGGAAATTAATGTCATTCCTCAAGCAACTTGTCATCCTTTTAGGTATTTTGCAGGTTTTAACTCACGTGACAAAGTGAGGGTGGTTTCCCATCTTGTCCTCTAGTCTCTCCAGGAAGGTGAGATCTGTGGCATCTCCAGGCCTCAGACACTCCTCATCCTGCAGGATCGTCAATTAAAACCATGATCAAACTTCTGCTTCAGCGTATTATATTCCAGTTTAGTTCTATTCCAGTGAACACACACCAGTATGGAGATGATTCCTCTGTGTCTCTCCTCCACCAGGTCGCAGATGATCTTGTTGTTGAAGAACTGAACCGGCTCCCACTAAGGAAAAAAAAAAGATAAAAATCAGATTGTGTCGCTTAATTCAACACCGGTCGATGTAAACACACGTGTGGCGGGATCACCTCGATGCCCTCTGCTTCATATTCTTCCTGCTCGGACGCCAGAGTCAGCTGGATGAAAAGCTGCTGCAGCTTCTCGTTGCAGTAGTTTATACAGAACTGCTCGAAACTAAAGCAAACGGGTCGGGATGAAACACGTCAGAACCATCATCACAGAATCAATCATGGAATGGGAAATATATCAGCCTACCTGTTTACATAAAAAACCTCAAATCCGTAAATGTCCAAAAGCCCGATGACAGTCTTCCTCGAAGGGTCCTGATGGAAATATAAAGTCAGTACATGCTCGTCCTCACTGCCTGTCACTGACCATGTGCCCTCCACTCTCCTCTCTCACCTTGTTCTCCATGGACTCATTGATCCTGTTGACCAGCCAGGTGAAGGTCTGCCCATAGATCGCTTTGGCCAGGGCATCTCTGGCGTAGATGGCGTGATCGATCGTGAATGGACTGAGGACCTTTACAGCGAGAGAAGTTCAAGCAGTTCATTAAATCATAACTATAGATAAACCACGGGTCATTTTAACGTTTGTACCTGATCGTGTCTGGCTTCGATCTTCCTGTATGTCAGTCCCTCCTGGAGGCTGTGAGCATCAACTCCTAACAGCTTCAGGTAAAAAAAAAAAAAAAAAAAGACATGTAGTGATTTTATAATTTGCAAAAAGTCCTGGATATCTACAGGTGTTTAACTTCTATTTTCTTACATTTGAGACCCAGCGCAGCTCGTCATTGTTGGCCAGGACGGCTTGGCCTTTACTGTTGGACTCAAAATTAATGTTCCCCAAGTGGAGAACGCTCGCAACGATCCCAAACAAGTGCTGCACAAAGTGAAAACATCCATGAGGTGATGACAAACTAGTAGGGGAGAGTCAGGGGTTTGAATAAGAGCATCAGCATCCAGCTTACATTCGTGTTAATCTCCTCAATGTTGATGATTTGCAGAGCGTTTTTCACTGTTTTCCAGTCGTTTCTGTCATTAATGGATGACACAATGGCACACTCTCCCTGTCAGAGACAGCAAACAGCATCAGGTTGTCAAACTGTCTCATAAATATTAATGGGGGCATAAATATTTTACTGAAACAGCATCACCGAGTTATGCATACTTGGGTGAGATAGTTGTAATGCTGGGCGTCTCTCTCCAGGCCCAGCTGGTGCAGGAGGTCGTCCTCTCCTCCCTCCACGAGCTGGTAGAAGATGTGAAAGTTTCTCTCCCCGTGATTCTGATGCACGACCCTCGACTTCTCCAGCAGGTAGTTCAGGATATGACCTCCGACAGCGTCGCCCTGTGGGCATCATGATCCTAAAGACAGCAGCTCTACGACTTCCAGAGAGAAACAGCCTATGGTCCAGTGGACGGATTTAAAACGATCTCCATTGGATAAAATATTGATGTATTGACAGCTAAAGTTTCATTCTCATACGTTAATATTCATCCTCCACTGAGGAGGTGACGTGTTCACCTGTGTCCATTTCTTTGATAGTTGATTTTTCAGCAGGATTACACACAAAAGAAATGGAGATCCATGAAACTTTGATCCAGGATTTTCTTTCTCACTTACTTATTCCTTATTTTTCATTTAATTCCAGGGAGTAATGCATGGATCTGGATGTAATCAGGTATATTTAGGTGGCTGGTTTCCATTAGTGAGTTTAATTTGCTAACTTATTTTTGCACTCCATTTTACAGTTAACCATATACTTTATTTCACTTAATTTCACATACGTCAACCACCAACTTATTATAAATACAATTAATGCAGATTGCATCTCTTCCATTTAAATTTTGTTTGATGATGATGATGATGTGCAACAGGTTGCACTTGAGGAGGTCAGATTATGGTTTCTGGGCAAATGTATAGGAACCTGTGTTTGTTTTTTTGTTTTTCTGTATGAATTATAAGTGATCTCTGTGAATCTGTCCGTTGATTCTTACCTGGCTGTCAAACTGAATGTCCATATACTTCCCAAACCGACTTGAGTTGTCATTTTTCAGTGTTTTGGCGTTGCCGAAAGCCTGCAGAAGAAACACCACATCACACAGACTCATCAATTAAAGCCTGACCGGCTCTTTTGGTTTGTCATTACAGTGATATAACACAATCATCAGACCTCCAGGACGGGGTTGGACATGAGCATTTTGTCCCTGACGGTGTTGAGAAGCGTGGTGCTCGGACAGCTGACAGCGTAATACTGCAGAATCTTCTTGGAGGCCTCCGTCTTCCCCGCTCCGCTCTCTCCGGAGATGAGGATGAAGTGATTGTCGAACTCTGTCAGCATGGTTTGGTAGGCGTTGTCCGCCAAGGCGTAGCTGTGGTGATGCACGCCAACTTCAGGTTACAATCAAGAGCTTTACCAAGTCACACTAATGTAGAAATGTTCATACAGGTTGTTACACTCACATGTGAGGTGGAAGCTCAAAAAAGTTGATGCCCATGTACGTTTCCATCTGTTTCTTATTGTAGATGTCCAGCTCTTTGTAGGGGTTGACTGACACCAACAATGTGCCAATGTACGTCTAAAAGAATGAGTTGAAATGAACATAACCGTTTGATGAAAACAGGGAATAAAGTTCACCACAAAATCAAAAATAGTAGACTGCAGGTTGGGCTTGTTTCTTACAAAATGGACCTTTAGAGTGACAATATGATACATTTGTTTCATGTAGGAGCTATTTTCTTTCTACCAAACTACACCTGCCGATCGTATCACTGCACAGAAGGAAGCGCGCGTCTACAAGATGCCAGCAAACGTAACAAACGAAGCGAGCTAACATTACGATTCAGCTTGGAAGGACGGCATTAATTTTTACATGCAACCTCCTCTTCCATGGAAAGAAAGTTGAAAGTCCAAGAAAATAATTCCTAAAGCAAAGTCTGTATCTCATCTTGAGTAACTGAGGCATCATTTGAAAAAAAAAAAAGTTGTGTTGCTGTTGAGTTTTTCCAAAAGTCAGCAACTAAAAAAAAAAACCCTCTACATGAAGCCAAGGAAGGAGGAAAAAATATGCACCCAACTCTCCAATTAAAAGCTGCTTTCCCAGACTCACATAGATGAGATCTTTGCTGAAGCGTTTCTTGAGGTTGCTGAGGAAGGCCGCGTCCGTGGTTTCATCCAGAAGGACAAAATCCTGGATTCCAACGCGGTCCCTGGCAGTCAGGGCGCCCTCCATGTCCAGCTGCCCCTGTGCAACAAGTCGTATCAACCATGAGGCAAAGTGTTCAACCTGAGAGTCACATTTCCACTTATTCATCATCACGACCTGAAGATTTCTGTTGCGTAAGCATACAACACATTAAATACTTTAACATCATTACATATATTTTAGTTTTTGAGGGGTCAACTTTATACATTTGTCAAATGCTAACTGCTAAATTAAGAATAACATGTGTAACACATTCGTGCATGCATAACAATGATGTTGAAAAATTCTCAGCCGTGTATTTTGACATGTGCGGCTGAATGAATGAGTGTTTGAATAAATGGCTCCGTGGGGGAGGACGGAGCAGCAAAAAGCACCAGAAAAAGCACAAACATGGTCCCTGTTAGTTCTATTGAAACAAGGGGTCCAGAGGTCCGATGTGTCTTTGAAGCAAAGCTCTGTGATTGTGCAGACGAACAGACAGAAGCTAATGATCGCTACACAGCACGCAGGGAAAACCTTGGCTGCCAGCCCGTAGTTCACCAGAGCTGATGCACCAACCAAACACAACACAGTGTGCAAATGGACTCGGGGAGCGCAAAACAGCGGCACATTTAAGAGGCATAGTGGGAAAAATTCCACCAATCTGTTTTGCATTCTCAGCACCAACACTTAGACCAAAGGTTTTCACAGCTTTTGTTGGTTTTGTATTTTTTTCTCTCTCCCTCTCTCTCTCCTTTGGAAGCAGAAGTCCTTTGATTCTCAACTCTCTCTGTAAAAACATTAAAAAAGATAATCCATTGGATCTAATTGACACAAAGCCCTCCGTCCCCCTACCCTCCCCTGCCTCTGTCCTCCGCCTATGGCTCTCATTTCTTCTGAGAAAGGCCAAGTGTTTTTGTCCTGTAAATACCACGGAGCAGAGACAAAAAAGACGTCTTTAAAATGCAGTCTACAATCCATTACACAAATTCCCCCTGCATATCCATTCAGTAATTATTCATTAGAAAACATTTAACGTCACACTGAATTTCACACTAGGCAGTCGAAACACAATGGAGGAGATTTGGCCTATTTTGGGGTGAGGAGTTGGGGAGGGGTTGGCTGTACAGAGGAAGGGTGAAGGCGAAGGAGAGCGGGAGGAGGGGAGCAGTATTTGTCTGATCTGAGAACCTCTCAAACGGGGCCGTCTTGAGACAACGGGACAGACTAAATAGTGCAGTAACGGTCTGTGCCCCGCTGCTTGCTGTGACACTCATTTAGTGTGCCCTGAGGGCGAACAATAGAGGCTTGTTCTTAGCAATCCTGTGCTGTAATTTGGACTTCATTACTTTGCTCACACGGGGCCCCATGGAAGGATAGAGGAGGCTAGTCAGATGAGAGTGTTTTTTTTTTTTTTTCCACCTGTCAGCCCCGCAGCCCCAATGCTCTCACCCCTCTCCTCAACAATACCCCTCACCCCGTGTCCCCACCAATAACCCTCACCCGACCCCCTTCCCATAGCCGCCCCCCTCCCAGCCACCCACTTTAAGCCAATGAGACAGGTGAACAATATCATTGAAGGAACCCTTTTTTGGACGTCAGAATCAATCTGGCGATGTGATGGTAGTGGTGCTGGTGTGGGGTATCTGTGACACCCCCTTTCTTCATGGGAACAAACTTCTCTCAGGGCAGCACAAGCAGACAATATGCTGGGACAGCGTGACTTAGGGATCTGCCATACAGTATTACAAGTAATAACATGAACAGATAAGCTCCTGTCAAGAGGAGGATTAATGAATTCAGTGGCGATAATAATGCTAATGTTTTAGGATTTCATTCAGGGCGGTGACAACATCTAAAGGTCTGTTGTTTTCCATTCAGGTTTCCTCTGGTGTCCTGCAGGTATTTCTTTTTAAGAAAGCTGTCTGCAGCATGCACAAATGTTTCTAAAGACACTGTGCCAGAAAGGCTGAACACTGAATGGGCGTTCTCAGTCCAAGAAAAGACAAGAAAGTCTGAGTTTGAAGAAAGCAGCGTATACAAAACACTTCTCCTCATGCATTTGTTATCTGGAGCTAAAGAAGAAAACGGTCTAGACCTGCTCCGACTGAAAAGCATTGTGAGATAAGTTTGTTGTGGACTGGCGCTACATAAATAAAGTTGACTTGACTCGACCCAGCCAGCTTTTATAAAACACAAACAAAGTGTAGTGGATTGTAATTCTAGTTATAATTAAACAACCCAATCTGATGCACAGCGGAAAGAATGATTATATAATGAGTCCGCTAAGCCGCCGTCAGATCAGGTGAATTGCCTCGCTACCTCGGAGCACAACCAATTGTATTTTAATTAAGAGATGGTCCCTCGTCCCGGTCTAGAGTGTCAGTGTTGCCTGAGACAGAGTGACCTCATCTGTGTGAGGGATCTTCAGAGAGGGAGGGAGGAGAGAAGCTGCCGCTGAGACGCAGACATTCACCAACCAAGAAATAGGAAAGTTTATCTCCCTGCTAACGAAGGACTCCGTCTAATGATCTCATGTGTTTTGTAACATCTCCTCTGAACGAGAGGTTCAAAGCAGGAGTTCAACATTTTAAGGCTTATTCGTCCCCTTTTGAAAAGTAAGACAAAAAATATGATACCAATAAATGAACAGTATGTAATTTCTGCCTGTCAGTCATAATAATGATGAAGTGTGGGATCATGGAAGTTGTTCTGATGTGATCTGAAAAGTCTTTTTCACGTTACTGTCACTGATGTTCACCTACATCCTCGCTCACTTTCTGACGTATTATCCAATGTTGTGTTTTTGGTATCAGGCAACCAATGTTAACATACCGTTACCTGACAAAAGGTTACATGTTTCTCTAGCTAACTTTAGGCTACATCAGACTTCAGTGCGGTCACATGACTTGAACGTCACCACCACTTAGCGTCTTACTACACAACTGCTATACACGTTTTCGGAAAACTGATCAATGTACAAGTTGTAAAGTCGGCCTGTAAAGATGGACGAGTGAGTGGACGAGTCTCCGTGCTCGCTGCGATGACGTTTAACACCTGTTAGTGCTTTATAATACGACTGTGGGATATTCAGCTGGGCTAACTGTGATGATTGGCTGTTGGGGGAGGAGAGGCGGGATATTTGTCATCTCTCTCGTTACAAAACGCTTCCATTCAAAATGCTTTAAATGGTTTGTCTCCTCTCTTATAAGCTCTCTGGCTCAGTTTGGCCTAACAGACTAACAGAAAGTGAATTGTGTTTTGACACCAGGCAGATTATGATTGATCCAGGCTTATTGTTTCCAGTATTTGTGCTAAGCTAAGCTAACTGCCAAAAAAGCCTTCTTCCCAACACGTCAAGCTTTGTTTTCTGATGTGATACAAATGTGTATATTTTTAAATTATAGCTGTTTTTTGACATTTTAATGTGGACACGTTACTTGTTATGTGATATGAGGCTAAAGTCAGCGGCTGGTTGGATCAGCTCAGCACAAAGACTGGAAAAACTGATTACTAATTGTCATTTTACACCAGGCAGATTTTATTACCTTCAAACTGATCCAGGTGAGCTGTTTCACCTGTTTCCAGTGTTTGTGTTAGGCTAAGCTAACCGACTGAAGACTGAAACTAAATTCATTTTAGCCTTTAAGGGCCTTTGGAAAATGACCTCTCTGAAAATGTACATTCACACTGAACTCAGGCCTCCTGTATCAACAGTATATAGAAAATAGTATATATGTGAAAGAAAGAACACAAAAGTCAAACCTGCATGTCTGGAGTTGTATTGTTCTGCTGTCAGATGCAGAATCTCAACGAGGATCCAAACTGGAAAAAAAAAAAAAAAAGAAATCTCTTCTCTCCGGAGAAGTCAGACAAGAAGAGCGTGTCCTCCTGTGTCTGCTTGCATGGAGACAATCAGTGAACCTGTAAACACTGAATGGTTGACAGTTAGTTGGCAAAAGTCCAGCTTGTGAGATACTAATTTAAAAAAAAAGATTTAAAAAACACATGTACTGTCCTCTCCCCTCCTGGTTCTGTCTGGTAGCTCATTCATCCAGCATGCTGTGGCAGTTCTGGTGCCGGAGATGCTGGAGGAGGCCCGTGTGCAGCTCCTGCACATCATCCTGACCCGGGCTCAGGGCACCATGGGCCGGCTGCTTAATCATTCATGCCGTGGGAGGTGGAGGGACAGAGAGATCTTATTCAGTGCTTACCTGGGTATCTACTGCTCCACTGAGTGTAACATAACAGTGCAGAAACAAGATCCAAACCACACCAATCTAACCATCCCCCCTTCTACTTCTTCTCTCTTTCTTCTTCTCCTTCTCTAAGCTCCATTACATCACTGCCAACAGCAAAAAAGCCCTCAGTCTCCCTGCTGGCACAGTCTAGGTCTGGTTACTGATCTTTGATTAGATGGATACATTACAGGCTAATCACCAACTGCTTTATTACTCAGTGTTACAATGCTGGTCCGGTGGAGCGCCATTGTTTGGAGCGTCCGTCTGAGCTGCCAGTGCTCAGTGCTTCAGTAAAATGCTGCTGGGTTGAAGCCCAAACGCAATTACCTCATTTTTTTTGTGTGTGCTTGGGAGAAAACAATTATCAGATAACCTCCCTGTGATAGCGCTCAACTGTAAATGTTTTAAGGACATTTTATCTGCTTGTCTGAGAGATGACAGGGTATGAGGGGGAAAGAAAGATGGCAACAAACATCCCTGGAAGACTTAAACCCACAAGCCACCAGGGCACACTTTAGTCTGTGACCAGCCGTCTACTTCAGTTTCTAATTTAATGTACCAAAGAGAAAATTTAACTTGCCGTCCATCATCAGAATAAATGTTTGCAATGTCCGTTAATGCAAACCGCAGATATACTCCTGATGAAAATGTACATTTCTATATATTGCAAATCTAAGTACGTTTAGCTTCAATTGTATAATTTGTGTGTCGGTGACGGTGTTGTGCTCATGCTCTCGTGCGGTTTGGGCACAAAAGTTATCTATTTATATGTCACATCATGACTTAAAAATAGTCAGTTGTATCACACTTACAAATACTGGAACAGCAAAGTCCTTAATCAAATATTGTCACACTGACATTTTTAAATCCAGGTTCTATCTGCAGTCAGTGGTTTGGAAGTCTTCTAATCTGCAACTGCAAAACCATCCTCTGCACCCCTGATCAGTTTTATTGGCCAAGTATGTGTTGCATTGTTCATAGTGTAATAAATACACATAATTGCTAAGAAGAATTAACAGGTAAAGTTTAAGAATAGACAGGAT
Source organism: Acanthopagrus latus (assembly GCF_904848185.1). Taxonomy (NCBI): domain Eukaryota; kingdom Metazoa; phylum Chordata; class Actinopteri; order Spariformes; family Sparidae; genus Acanthopagrus; species Acanthopagrus latus. The sequence goes on from NC_051043.1 coordinate 28,066,685, forward strand.
TGTTATACACATGTGTACCAACGACATACATTTAAAAAATCTACACAAGTCAAGTGTTCAGTGAGCTGTAAACACAGTTAAAACACAAAAACAATCATTCATTCCTCTAAAATATGTGTAATACAGAGAAGCATGAAAGCTAATATCAGCCGGCTAATATGCTTACAATGACAATGCTAACATACAGATATTAAGGAGGTATAATGTTTACCACGTGGGTAAATATGCTGACTCTTGATAGGTGGAACCAAACAAAAAATGTCGTTAGTGCAGCAAGTTTTTGGTGATAAACAAAATCAAAGCATCCCAAAGTTGTCTTGACTTGTTAAGATCCTTAAGTGTTGGATGTGGAGCCACACGGCTGGTTTGGATGAAAATAAAGCTGGTACATTTGTAAACAAGTAACAGAACTGCATGAAATCTACATGTAGTTCAAAAACATCTATTACTGCTTTTAACTGGACACTCAATCACTTACTGATTAAATGACTGAATCTGAAATGACTGATCCTGGACTTTGTTTTAACGCCGATCATATCCACTATCAATAAGGCTTAGTCAGGGTGCACACAGGTATTTTTGACATAAATACTCCAACACTTTGCTAATGATGCTAGATACACTGATCAGGCACAATTATGAAGACAACATGGGTGTTCAGGTCTGTTTTCAGGGACCTGTGATGCTGCCGCACCTTCTTAGAAGAGACAGGTGGGAGTAAAACGTGTTTACGTCTGTTACCTGGTTACCACCTCTAGAAAGCACACACACACACACACACACACACACACACACACACCCTGCGGGGTGACCGAAATGTGAGAAAAGATCAGGTTTCACACAATCAGTGGAGTGATTAATGTTTGGAAAGCCTTCCAGTCAGTTATCTATGTTGGGATATCCACTCAACGTATTTGAATTATTCACTCTCCTCTCCAGAAAAGTTGTCAAGGTTACCTCTGCCGCCGCCCCACCTCTCCCCCCGGCCCAGCGGCCCAGCAATGCTTGTCCAATCTTAACAAGCTTTGTGCTACCCACTGGGCTCTGATTCAGCACGAGACCCGGCAAATCCAATTACACAGGAGTCAGAGAGGTTGATTTTCCCATTATAGATTCCATGCTGAGAATGAGAGCTGATGATAACACTCACATCACACCACTACTGCCCCCTCTCTTTCTTCTCCCCTACTTATTTTGTCTCCATTTTACCGTTTCCCTCCCTTTATTTCTCCCTCTCTTCCTATCTAATTCCTCTTTTCCCCAAAGAGCTTCTTTCTTCCCCCTGTCCCTTTTCTTTCGCATCTCTCCCTCTTTCATTGTCCATTATTCTAATTTTTCGGAGCAGCGTAACGAAGCCCGGGCCCCGTCATCGTTTCAGCTCCAAAACTGCCGGGTCAGTGGGGTTACTTCATGCCCACATTGGACATTTTGTCACTTTTAATATTTCTGTCTTGCTTCAGAGACAAGAACGATATATAACATCATTAAGTCCCTCTCCTGAGTTTCTTATTCCATCTCATTTTTTTTTTATGTCCTGTACCTTTAAATATGTAATTGCACTACACTTGATTTAACACATTTGTTTTACACAATATCCACTTACACACCAGGAATAAATATTTGTCAGCTTGTGTAACCTCTCAAAGGTCACTGCAAAAACTAAATGCAGGGTAATTCAGACAGCTTGACTTATAGTGTGTCTGAGTGCCATCCTTAGGGGACACAGTGTGCCTGCTGTGACACATAAATAAAAGTTACTGAGAGCTCTTTTGGAAATGAGGCTCTTTTACACTCAATCGGCTGTGAAAAACCAAGAGGACTTTTGCTCCATCTTTTACCCTTTAGGGCACCAGAAAGGACTGACCTCGCCTCGGACCAGAGGCTTTGGTGTTGACACAGGTCAGCCCGAGGTCGACACCACTGACCTCTCTAAACCCCTCAAGACCGAGTTTTCTGTGATCCTCCGGGACAAAAGGACTGTGAGGTCCAGCGGTCTGTCCGGAGAAGACATGTGCCGTGTCGGAGGGAAACAGTCTTAAAGTGGGACCTGCAGGGACATGTTTGCCTGACCGATATCAAACGTCAGATATCAAGACTGACACGAACTGATGACTGTCAGCGGAGAAAGAAATACTCAGATGTTTTACTCAAAGTGGCAACAGACATTTTTTCTCCCAGAGTGTTTCTAGGAGGTTTTGTTGTTTTTTAAAAAAAAAAAAACAAAACAGCTGGATTGTCTCCATTTTTCCCAGAGTCACAAATAAAAACAACACAGGACAAAAGTCTATTCGATGTCATTATACTATATCCATTATGTAAAATGAGTAAAATACTTAATTATGAGCTCAAATCTTGACTTGAAAATACTTTACAAAAGTCAACAACTGTTTAAAATCCTAATACTAATTTTCAAAATCTTACAAACACCCAAGACTGATATTTATTGTTAGTTTCTGTTGATGACAGAAGGTGATTCATTGACGAGAGGTCACTGCTCTGTGTTGGTTTCTTCTCTGTTAATTCTTTCCAGCAAGTGCAGAGTTCAGTTGTGGAGACAAATCTTCATAATGAGGCAAATGTCCTCTATGACTGTTATACTGTTATAAATATACATATTCTAAATATTTCTCAGATTTGGGGATAATATAATCTATAATAATGCATCATGTATATTATAAACTGATCACAGGGTTTGCTTATAAATAAACAAAAACCTGAGTAATAAAATCAATTTAGTCAATTAATGAGATCCATTTAGCTGCTTACCCAGGCTGACTCACTGTCATGGTTCACTGAGTTTTTCTTACTATAACAAGTCAAAATGTCTGCTGTATAAAAAACAACTGTCATTGTTGACATGGGTGGCTTAAATAGCAAGAAAACTCTCTACACAACTATGCATGTGATTTGTGCGAACTGACCCTTTAATACAGCTGCCTGTAAGTTATTATTAAACTATTGCATAGCAAAACTCACAGCTGAGTGTAAAGACGAACAGGAAACACATGATGGAGACGACGACGTAACATTAAACGAACACCTCGCTGCTGATGTTGTGAAATGTAATCGTGGTGTCGTCACGTCTTCCCTCGGCGGAGCTGTAACTACACTGAAACCTGCCGTCGGTCGTCTCTGACTGACTGACTGACCTTTGACAGGGCAACCCGAGGCCTGACGGTCTGGACACTCTGCTCCGTCCGGGCTGGAGCTTCAGTGAGAAAACAAAGTCTTTGGCAGGACACCGATGCTGCGCCTCAGCTAAGCACGGCTGACAGCAGCTTCCTCTGTGTGGCCAGAGGGTCACTCTGGGTGACGCGTTGTTCTGGGGGGGGGGGGGACACTGTGTCTCTGCCTGCAGAGGAGATTAGAGGGGTGAGCTGACCTCGTTCTCAGAGGGGCTGAGGTGTTTTGAGTAAACACTTGGTGCAAGACAAAAACACAGGCAACAAACACGGGCCAACCCTCCGGCGGTGATCCCATTGTTTCCCCATTACTGGTGAGCAGGCATGAGAAGGAGAGAGCCGTCCCTCTGTGGTCCTGGACTGTGGGGAGTCCTCGTGCTCTCTCCTGAATGCATCACACGGCCAGGTCGGGCTCCCAGAGCCGCCAGCGGGTCAGCGCCATTAACTCCAGACTGAACATGTCTCCACCTGGACATAAATGATTTCTCCATATGTGTATATGTGGCGGCTGTAGAGCAGGTTGTCCTCTAATCACGGGGTTGGTGGTCCTCCAAACCACACTTAGCGAGACACTGACCCTCAAATTACCTGTCATGGTCAAGCCATCAGAGTGTGAGTGTATGAATGAGAAGGAAATTAGAGAAAAGCACTGCACCTGTTTGCCCTTTAATAATCCCATTATGCAGGTATTTAGCAGGAGGAAGCACAAATGCACAGGGACAGAATCACTCAGAGTAAACACCACTCAGAAGCTCATCGTTTTGCTTCCCATCACTTAGTGTGTGTTATATAAGGCGGCAAGGAGAAAACTCAAGACGGGCATCAACATTAACTAACGAGACCTTTAACTGAACATTTGCTCGCAGACATCTCAAAACTGCAGCCGCTAAAATGACCTGACACGACGACTGCACAACTTTTTACTCACTGAAGGCCTGAAAGCATTATTAATTTTCTGCAAATTGACATCGGTTCTGTTGTTACATATCAACATGTAAAGTAAACTGTTCTGTGAATTTTAATGCCCCTTCTCCATCAGCTGTTTCTGATTCACCATTTCTGAATAATGATCATTATTTATATTTTTATATTTTTCATGGTGCAGTGCTGAGGATGAATCCATCATAAGTTAAAGTTCTACATTCACATTTTCACTATAATAATAATAATCACAGACACCTTAGAAATGTCTTTATAGAGTGATTATCAGAAATAAAAGTACTTATAATTCATAACATTTTTGATGCTTCGTATACTTTTGGTAGTTTATGGATCATACTTTATAAACTGTGCAAAGGCTTTGTAAGTAAAATCTTAACTTGGAAATAGAAAAGTGGCTAAATAGTGGAAAATATCATATTTACTGAAGTAGTTGAGTAAATTTACTGAGTTAATATCAAATGTAACTAAGTACAAATGTAGCTTAATTTTCAGGTACTTGCTTGAGTATTTCCCTTTTCAGCTACTTTTTACTTCCACTCCACTAAACTAACTTTGCAGATTAAATGCTGCATCAGAGTCAAATTAGTGCATTCTTAAAAAAAAAAAAAAAATTTCAACCTGATAAACAAAAATTGCTGATTATCAGATCGATCATCTGTCTACTCAGACATACATACCAAGGGTTTAAATCGCAAGTTTCATTACGATACAATATAATATTGATTTTTTTTGGACAACAATATGACATTTGTCGATAGATCAATGATGTGCAACGATACGATTTTGATTTGATTTGATTTGATTTGATTTGATTTGATTTGATTTGATTTGATTTGATTTGATTTGATTCGATACAGAGGCCTGCGATCATGTGAGAATTTCAAAATAAAACAATATCTTTACAATGGCGGCAATATGAATCTATGTCTCCAATTTCCATCGATGCTGTTGGATTGTTGATCATTGAAACAATCTATCGATCCGGAATGATAAATCATTACACTTCTAATACATGGGCTACATGTAAATGTATATAATGAACTTGCTTTTACTTCTAAACTACCAGAAAATGACTTCTGATACTCACAAACATTTAATATCAGATACTTTAAGAGTTTTATTCAACTCCTACTTGTATGGGTAACTTTCACTTTAAATTACTGAAACGTATATATTTGCTTTTAGAGTACATGTGACTTATGGGAAAGTTTGAATATCAGAATAGTTGCAGAGTATTTTTACGTCTCGGTCTACTAATCGACTCTGGTGATTAATGTATGAATGAACTGTTCCGGGACACTTTGCATGTGGTCGTCCTGCTCATCATCATCATCATCATCATCATCATCATCATCATCATCATCATCACCAGCCTCTGTCCTGATGGCAACCCTGCGGGCTTTAGGACCTTCAGGACTTGCTCTCTGAGGATGCTCTTGTTTTTGTCCGTTACGTTCATGCATGTAATCATTGATTGTGCCTATTGTGACAGGCCGATTTACCATCTGTAGGGTCCCATGGGGCTGATACTGCTGTCACTGCAGCCTCCCAACAGACTTGAAGGAATTCCCCTTTAATTTCCGGCAGCACATTTTTGTTTTGTTTTTTTTAATCTCCAGCACATTTTAAAGTCTGCTGTTTAAAAAAAAAAAAAGGACATCACACCTGCTCGTCTCCTTATCTCCTCCAGCACAGACGTGTTTCACTCATCTCTACACTCAGCAAAAGACAATTGAAATGTCAGACAGTCTAAAGTGAGATAGAGGCATATAATTGGGATGACCAGGCAGCTAAATTCAAAATATGGAAATGTTTGGAGCTCCGGTTAGATGTTAATGCAAATATTCATTCTTTGAAATTGCGGGGAAAGTCATTAAACAATCGTGTTTTACTCACTCATCGTCTTAGAAATTGTCGTTTGCATATAGATGTAAGTAAAAACACATTTTAGATGTTCACACGTGAGAAGAAGTTCTTATAAATTCCTTAAATCACACCAAAATATCGATTTGGGGGCAAAGAGTCGCTTTTTCTTTCTTTCTTTCTTTTCTTACTTGTGAGAAAACCTGCAGCTGGAGGTGTTGTGTTTTTCTTTTTCTTTTTTCTTTTTTGACGACTGACACAGTGATTTGTTATTTCTTTGACTGATGCACAGTAATACGGTCAGAACCAGTCCTCCGTGATCGACTGAGAGCCTTTTTGCCGCCTCCTGCTGCAGCCCTCCCGGCCCCCCCTGCGCTGCGCCTCCCTCCGCGCCTCCCCGGCTCTTTTTCCCACTGCTGAGAGGAGCAGGACGCGGCCACAGCGGCGGGAAGCAAATTATCTACAAGCACTTCCCTTAAAAAAAAAAAAAAAAAAAAAAAAGTTCACACTCACATACACAGATGCCTCCACAAGTACCGACTCACACCGTCTTAGACCTGATCGAGGCAGCTTACTGGGAATAACCTGCCAGAGAGGATAAAGTGGAGCACTGTGGATATTTAATATTCTTCCTTTTTGGAGTTTTTACATTTAATTATTTTAACCTTTCTAGAACAAATAACCTTAAACAGGATTTAGGCCCGAGCTCTTGAACTCATTGGTGTTTTTTTTTTTCTTCTTCTTCTTCTTCTTCTTTTTTTTTTTTTTTATTAAGACGCACCTGCTTCAGGAGGAAACACGCACAGGACGCGAGGGGGGAGCTTTCCTTTAAAAAAAAAAAAAAAAGACCAAACTATCAGCTCATCGATTTAATAATCGTCCAGTAAGAGGACGACAGTGTGTGAGTGGAGTATGGCCTGATTGTTTTTTTGTTTTGTTTTTTGTGGTTTTTTGGTTTTTACGCAACAAACTTTGTGTCTGGACGCAGTTGGAGGTGCGCGTAAACGCACCGTGACGCGTAAAACTGAGAGAAAAGTACAAATCTCATCATCATCATCATCATTATCATCATCATCGCTGCTGCTGCTGCTGCTGCTGCTCTCGCCTGTGAGGGGAAGTGTGGCCGCTGTCCGGACTGTTAACAGGAGCTGAGTTAACAGCAGCTGTCAAACTCATGAGACCCTCCTGCCCCTCGGGCCAGTGGGAGCTGCGCCGCTGAGGTCTCCACTGCGCATGTCAGAGCGCTGGACGGCGACCAGAGAGGGAAATTTAAAAACGGTTTTCTGGGAGAATCAAGTGCAACACAGTGAAATACAGTAGAGGGGCTCTCGACCTGCAGACAACACACTCCAGTATCATCCAAAACAGGTGAGATACGAACGATTTCTCTCCTTCTGCTTCACCATCTCTGTCGGATTGTTGTTGTTTCATGAGAATATTGAGACATTAATGATTTTTCTTTTACACTTTAACCATCATTTCTGTGTGTGCCATGCTGAAAGACAAGTCTGAGGCCAGTGAGACCTAACTGTTATGTAAACATGTGATCTGACTGCTGAAGGAAAACAAGTTATATTATCACATTTTTCTACATTATTAGTATTTTTATGAAATTAAAGCGGTGAGATATAAAGGGAATTAAAAACAAAGTGTTCAAACAGCAAATAAATATATTTTATCTGCAACCAAAGGATTCAGATGCTGAATATAATGTCTTAAATTTATATTTTCACATTGTTTGTTCATGTGTATATATTCTTACACTGTGTTTAATATTAACTGAACCTTAGATTTAACTTTTACGGAGGGTTTTCTAGAAAAAAGCACATGTTGTCCCACCATGTTTACACACTTAGATAAAGCAATATCATTGATATTGAAGTAATTTCTTATATCCAGCTTGTTTATTTCAGTTTGATGATGCACTCTTTGCAGAAGGAGGTGTTAACTTAATTAAAATTTTCATACAAAAGGTACCACACATCCCAGGAAATGATAGAAGGTGGAATTACATCCAGGATGTCAGGAATAATTGAGAATGCTGGGCATCATCCGTCCCCACAGGACTACAGGTAAGACTTCTGATTTAATAAATAAACCAGGTCCAACAGCTGCAGGAATCTAAAAAAGAGCCGAACGATGTGTTAGTTTTTTTGTTGCACGTTGTCAAAAACACTCGGGATCAAAATGCGAGGCGCCTCAATAGATAAAAGGCATATTTTTCTATTAATCAAACCCTTTTAAAGGTGTTTCCCAAACAGGCCATGGGACAAACTGTCTAAGCCCACTATGTTTAATCTGAAGGTAGATGGACAGCTCTTTTTGTGCATGGGGGGTTTCACGATAAAGGAGAGAGAAGAAAAAAATCCTGAAGAATAAATGATTTTCAGTCTGAATGGATCTGTCAGAAACCATCAGCTCTGTTTACACTCCCGCTGTCGGCACACGGAGAGCCTGAGCCTCTTGGCCTGCCGGCTCAGGGGGAGACGGGGCGCTCTGGGTCACCAGTATGCACAAGTGGCTCCCAATTAGGAAAAGGAGCAAGGGAGGGAGGGAGGGAGGTGGGGGAGACGGAGGGGGAGGAGGGTGGAGGGTGGAGGGTGGAGGAGGTGCAATATTTAGTGTTGTTGAACCTCTGGGAAGGCTTGGAAGATACATGGAGACACCAGCTCAACATGTTTTGCATCAGTGAACAATTTCTATGCTGCTGGTGGAGGAGGGAGGAGGGGAGGAGGGGAGGAGGGGGACACCACCCAGTGTCTCACCCAGTCTGCAGTTTCCATCAGTCTGAATTCACTGTGTGGTCAAACTTGAGTAGATCTGCGAATCACAAGTGTAAAAAGCAAAGACTGCACAGAGTTTTGAACCACAGATACTTCAGTGTTTTTTATAGAAAACATGAAGGAGAAAAAGTCTCTGCTGTTTTACCTTTCCTCTTCTCTCCCTCAGCAGATTGTGATGCTTGAGCATTAATTTTTTTTTTTTAATGCTGTCAGAAAGCTTACAGCAGCGAGGCAGAGAAAAAAAAAAGAAAGAGGTGCAGCAAACGTCAAAGCTCCTGCTGAGATGCTGTGACTAAACTTCACGACGCCACCGGCTTCAGAAAGGACGATCGCTCCAAATCTTTTTTTTAACTGGCGCATGCGAAGGTGTTCCAGGACGTGTGCTGCTGATTCCTGGCTGCGGTGATGTCACTCACTCAGACGGCAGACACACAGCCCTGACCTCAAACTACACTTGCACCCCCTCTGGCCTCGAGGCTCCGTTGATTTCCCCATTTTTTTTTTTTTTTGTGGGGGGTGGTGGTGGGAGGACGGGAGGGGAGAGAGAGGGGCTGATGGTGGGGAGGAGGGAGGAGGTTTGGGATGGAGGCTGGAAAGGGACAGGGAAGCAGATGGCATCCTATTTGTCCCTCTTATGTGAGGGCTGTCATTCCAACAGATTAATGCAAGGGTCGGGTAAAGAAAAGAAACGACAGAGACAATCAAGGAAGGGTCTGGGGAAGACAATGGGGCCACGTGCCACTGGGCAGATTTGTCGTTTGGGACACAAAAGGTGATCATTTTTCAATAGACGGGGCCAACTGTTGCAGGCAACATGTGCTGCTGTCCCATGTTTCAAACGATCTCATGCGTTGTTTACTTATGATTCAGCCAATGGTTAAGGCGAGAGCGCGGTCACCTGACACAGGGTTGATTTTTTTTTTTTTTTATTAGTGTGTGTATGAGGAGGAGGAGGAGGAGGGTGTTCACTCCTACACTGTCCACAGACACACAAAGTAACTGAATAGTGTGTGTTGTCATAGCGACCCCAATTACTAAACCCCTTGCACAGAAAGTGTGTGTGTGTGTGTGTGTGGAGAAGACTGGAGAGGATTCAAGAGGATTCCTCCCTTTTCTTTCATTTTTCTCTTTGAGGCTCGCCACATAAAAGACGTAATGACTGAAAGCTGATTGGTGCTGGCGGTTCACCAGTTAAACACGAATCCTGCCTCATTTTTTTTTTTTTTTTTTTTTTTTGCTGTGAAGAAACATTTTTTATTCTCTTATCTATTAGCATAGAATTACATTTTAGATTAATTCTAATTTTTTTCAATTTTTTTTTTTATCAATCGTCAACAAAAAAAGCAGACAATTATAAATCAAAAGGAAACAAAGATCACTACCAGGAGAAGAAACAAAAATCTGAGCGGATGATTTGCTCTGGATGAAAAGCTCCTTTAACTCCCTCATTGTTGATTAAAACCACGGCTGCTAAATAACACTTGTAGTTAATCTCCTTGCGGTAAATCCTGGACGGCACGGCTAATACGCAGCTTCACTGAGCGGCTTTCATCTCTGTTTCCAAACACTCACACTCATCGCAGCCGTGTTGACTTTGAGGGACAAAATGTTCCATCAAGTGTTTACATTTAAATTCCACTTCTTGGTCTTCGTGTGTCAGAGCTGACGGCCGTGTTAACCCCCCCGACACACTCCCCCCTCCTAACCTCCCCCATCCTCTTTCTCCCCACCAAGGCTTCTGACCACGGACCCCTCCCAGCTGAGGGAGGAGGACCTCCCCGGGGACCTGCAGTCTCTGTCATGGCTCACCTCTGTGGATGTGCCCCGGCTACAGCAGATGGCTGACAGCCGAGGCCACAGTAACGGGCCCTCCCAGGGCAGCAGCCTGCTGGAGCAACAGACAGGTGAGGTGACAGGGAGGGGACGGAGCAACGTTCAAAAACTGCATCCTCTCTCTGATTGGATGAATCAGCACTGCCCGAGTTTTATGAGACTATCCTGAAAAATAAAAGCCAGTGACAATACAGGACTGGCATTTTTGTCACTGGATATTAACCTCAGAATAATTCAGTTTGATGGTTTTGGAAGTTTGAGTTTTGAGCTTTTGTTCATCTTATTATTGTGATAAACAGATTAATAAATATATCACAAACATAATATAATGCTCTCAAAAGACAAGCACACAGATCTTATACTGAAAAGTTGAATTGTTAAAAAAGGATTTAATGTCTGGATATGTCTGTACTTCACTCTATCATTCTCAAAGACTTACTAATAAAAACAGCTATTGTTCTAAAATGTTTAATCACTTTTGAACGGCTAATTTTATCCATCAGCTTTGAAAACTCATGTAATGTTTCTCAGCTTGTCTTGTTTTGTCATTCAGGGGCTCCGTACACTGTAAAACCCAACAAAGCAACTGTGCCTGCAGAGTGACTCAATGGAAATATAATTTTCCTTTTATTTACGCTCTTAATTCTTATTTGGGTACAACTACACGGTCAGCAATTACAAGTTTTTGATACTGAAAAACGCCTGAGATGATATTATAATAAAAAGCTGTAACTCACTTAGAGAAGATCAGATGGAAACAAAAATTCAAAGGAAGGTCTCAAACAACCTCGTACTTCTTTCTAAATGAAGCAAGCTCGATACTTTAAATGAGCCAGACTGAGACTTAAAGTTGTGCTGAATAAAACGATGGATGCTGACAGCTAGAATAGAGTAAGAAGAACAAAATGAACACTGGAGAATCGGCAACCAGCTGTCAGCTCCATTCCACAGGAAAAATTAAGAACTGTCTGAACGAGTGGAAGAAAAGAAATATCTGACGAAGAGTTTTTGTAACTTTCCTTTAATGTTTCCTCCTCACAGCTCAGCTGAACAACATGACGATGTCAGCTGGTCAAGGCTCCATGCTTCACCTCCAGAGCAACATGCAGCACAGTCCTCTGGGCATCAGCATCGTCAACACCCACAGCGGGAGCGTGAGTCTCAACAGCAACGCAAGAAAAGAAAAACTATCTGTCGTGTTTTATGATGCTTAAATGAATTGAATATCCGTGTATGTGTTTCCCAGATGTCTCCGTTCTCCATGAACGGGATGCCTTCTCCAGGATACCAGTGTCCTACCTCAGTCTACCAGCCGACACCCCAGCAGGTGTACTCACTAACCCAAACTGGACAACAGGTACTGAACTCTGAACTATTAATCAGGAATCACTCCAGTTCTGGTCTTACTAACTCTGTAGAGGCTTTGCTAACTTCTTGAGGAGCAACCGTAACTGTTTTCAGTCGCTTCTCTTACTGGTTGTTAAATTTAAACCTTCCCCGCAGCTGTGAGTCGTTTCTCATGGGAGGCTGAAGCTTAAAGGTGCATTATGTACGAGTTTTAGATTACAAGATTAAAAGTCAAATTCTGAACAGATTGGGGGAAAAAAATAGTTTCGATGTGTTGCAGAAGAAAGAAACTGGTCCATCCCTCTTCATTATACCACTCTGAGCTCACAGTCCGGACCACTAGCTGCATGGCTAACGGAGCTAATGGAGCTAACTAGCTAATGAAAGCTACATACTTTGGTGATATGCTCCCCCCCTTATTTGTATGAATTCAACAGGTGGCCAGTTCTTACATATAGTAGCTTTAAATTAACTCCCTGGCTTGGTGAAAATGACGGTCTTTTGAACCATGTTTATCTTGATGATGTGACGCTCAGAGGATTTATTTCAGACACCAAGAGTCATGATCTCTCCGGTAACACAGTCATATTGGTCCCGTTTCTTCAGGAGGGAGATCATTTTTTTCTGTTGTTACTGATTTGCTCCCTGTTGCTTCTTGTGTGGGTTGTTTACAAGGACCTCTGCAGTCAACAAGACTTGTTATAAACAGTAAAATGATCTTCATTACTCTTTTAATCTCTCGCAGTGTTCAACCGGTGGGCTTTATAGCAATGTCTCTTTCAACAACCAAAGTCTATTCACACAACCTCGCCTGGCTCCGCAAGACCAAGAGCTGCAGCCCAAGTCTTTCCCCAAGCCAATCTATTCCTACAGGTGAGACCTCACCTATGAATCTGAAATATAACATCTGTCATTTCTTTTGAACTATAATCATTAATGTTTGATTTCCTGGTATTTTTTTTTTGTAGCTGTTTGATTGCCATGGCCCTGAAGAACAGCAAAACTGGCAGCCTTCCAGTCAGCGAGATCTATAGCTTTATGAAGGAACACTTTCCTTATTTCAAGGTGCAGTATGTTGTTAATGTTACAGAAACGGATTTAAAGAGAATCTGCATGTAGATACAGAATGTGAGTGACTGAACACTACTCCTCTGCCTGCAGACTGCACCTGATGGATGGAAGAACTCAGTCAGACACAACCTGTCCTTAAACAAATGCTTTGAGAAAGTGGAGAACAAGACGAGCAGCTCGTCCCGTAAGGGCTGTCTGTGGGCGCTGAACCCTGCCAAAATTGACAAGATGGAGGAAGAGATGCAGAAATGGAAACGCAAGGACCTCCCGGCCATCCGTCGCAGCATGGCGAACCCCGGTCAGCAATGTATTCTGTTAAAGGTTAAATGTCTGCAGCCCAACCAGACAGTGTGTAATCACAAACTGGCAATGTCATGAGTCTGATAATCTGTCTCTTCCTCCACAGATGAGTTGGACAAGCTGATCACAGATCGCCCAGAGAACTGCAGACGTAAGCCTCTAGAGCCCGGCATGACCCGGCTGCCCGGCTGTCCGACTGGCCTCCCGCTGCCCGTTCCGGCTCAGATGCAGCCTCAGCCTATAGTCACGCTGTCCCTGCCCTGTTTGCCCATGCACCAGCACCACCAGCTCCAGGCACAGCTCCAGGCTCAGGCCCGTCTGGCTCCCATGTCCCCTGCCCCGGCACAGACGCCTCCCCTCCACACAGTCCCCGACCTCTCTCACAGTCCGCTCACCCAGCAGTCTGGCAAGCCACCGGATGATTTCTACAGTGTGCACGGTGACACACACACAGAGGTGGACGCGCTGGACCCTAGCATCATGGACTTTGCCCTTCAAGGTAAATATATATTTCCAAGGGTCATTTCTGCTTTTTGTCTGCTAGATAATTAGGACCAGCACATTCATCCCTCGATTCTCTGCGCAGGTAATCTGTGGGAGGAAATGAAGGACGACAGCTTTAACCTGGATGCTTTGGGCACCTTCAGTAACTCCCCCCTCCGACTATCAGACTGTGACTTGGGAACGGCCAACCTCCCTCCCGTCTCCGCCGGAGCAAACATGCCACTGGCGGACGTGCAAGTAACGGGCCTCTACACCTCCTACGCCTCCCAGGATCACCTGTCCTCCCAGTACATGGTCACACAGGCCAACAGCAAGCCCATCGCCCTGTTATAAAGCAGCTGAAACCTCCAACAGAGTCGATATGATTTACTCGACTGTGTGCTTGGACGTCTGTGGGCACCGTCTGAATTTCTCGTGTGAGAACGCAAATCACACTGCTTTCCGTCAGTCAGCTGGGAGCTGCTTGGAGATTTCAAAATCACTTCAGTCCGCAAGAAAAATTAACGCTCATTAAGAACTAAAAAAAAAACTGTTGAAAGAAAGAAGTATGTGAGACTTAAGATATCTAGCTTTGCCAAGCAAAGACTCAAAGCCTGTATGAGGACAAAAACTCTGTGGAGATGTAAGAAGTTAGCGTCCGCCAGTTTTTTCTACTGTTCACTCTGCGTTTTAAAACCTTCCATTCTGTAGCTCCCCGTCTCTTGTTTGTTGTATTGTGCTAGACATTATTGCTGTGATGTTTTATTTATATTTATAAAAAGGCAGCTGGAGAAGGTGATGACTCGATCAATCCTTTGCTGTATATATTTGAATGTTCGCCACAGAAAAGCTTTTCTTTCGACTGTCTTTACCCACTCCGTCCCAAAACGCAGCCGCGTGCCAACACTTTACACATTATTCTTTTACACACTGTGATTAACGTGTCTCAAAGTCAGATGTGTATTATGTTCATTAACTTGATCATAATAAAAATCAAAAAGGGTAAATAAAAGAAGTTTCTTTTGCCAAAAAAAATATATCTCAATGACATTTATTAACAGGCCTTGGTGGAAGACAAACAAAAGAGTTTCTTTTATACATTCAATGATATTTGGTGTCTGGTGTTACGTAGACAGTCACTTTGGCATTTAGTGTCCGACCTGAGTTTTAAGAATTACTGCATTATATTCAAGACAAACCGACAAACATGAAAAACAAAAAAACAGTTCAGAAGTGTCTCATACAGTGTCACAGTCTCTCCTTTCATTCACAACCTTGTCTTTGCTCAACATGAACAGAGTGATGATGAAACGATGGACGGCTGAGTCCAGTGAAATGACAAAACCACACTTAGAAAAAAAACAAAGCTAAATCTGCTTATCTGCATTTCAGTGTTACAATACTGGTAAACAATTCATAAATTCATCAACGCAGAAATGAAAAATTATTGACTTGATTTCATTTTTTTTGGTGTGTGTTTATCAATGTGATTATGTTTTCTGTTTTACTTGAAAACTGATCAAAGAACTGATCAGCCGTCTGAGCTACATTCAAAGATGAACACACACATGTTTTACTTAATAACACTCAACTGAAAATGACAACCAGCACCTGAATACGAAGCCTCTGACTTCATGAACCTCGAACGACTCTGGCCTCAGTAGACTGCACAGAGCCTAGTTAAAAGGCTAATTTAACACTGATACACCTTTATGTACAGATACAGTCAAGTGAAATGTGCACAGTGGTTGTTTGTGAACCCGAAAGTTCCCAAACTAAGCAGCTGAAGACAAACTCTCTGCCTGTGAGTCGACAGTGGGACGGATTATCACGCCATTGGATGCCAGTGAGTGCAACAGACCTGCAGATGTGACCGCTGAGGAACAGCTCGCTCTGTTTGTGCTTTAATGCAAACAACTGTCCAATTAATTATATATATGTATATTAAAAAAACATACCATTTTTTCTTTACCTTTACATTTTTTCTACCTCTTCATCCATTACGTACAATCAGCAAGAATGGAGGTTTTTGTTTTCTGAACCTCTTCAGCTTAACTGGTGCTGGTGTCGTCCATAGTGGCGAGCAGATGCGAGAGTTTGGCCCGCTGGGACGGAGTAATGTTCTGGCTCATGTGGATGATGCAGTCCATGGCGAGGTCAGGGTTGGCCTGCACCAGGCTACAACACAAGAGGATAATTATTATTCAAACTTCCAATTAAAGCCAAAATGTTAGGGTCACAAGCTGAGAAATAAAGGTTTCAGGGAGCAATGACAAGAAAACTTCAGGTGTTTTCAAACAATGCTTTAAGTTTTAGAATGCAGTTTAATGTCCAGTCTAAGTCTTAAAAGATTAACTGGGAAAATGCAGTTATAGTTCCAGAACTGACTCAATAGCAACAGATAAACATAAGAACCTCTGTGAGTTATTTGCTCTAAATGCTTCAAGATAATACTCAGGTTTATGTCTATAACACAGCTCTGCTGATGTTTCAGTTGCTAGTTCTCAGTGAAAATCCTTTAATTATTTGTTAAGATGTGACTCGAGTAAGCCTTCATTACCTCCGGATGTGTTTCAGAGTGTTTTCTCTCTTCAGGTATTTGATGTTCTCTCGGATTGCTGATCGAGCGCCGTCCTCCTCAGACAAATGCTTCTCGAGCCACTCCACTACTGCCTGGTTGTTATCCCAGAGATAAGCCTGAGGAAGAAGACGGGCACCTTTAAAACTCTCAAAAAGTTGAAAATGCTCATAAAAACACAGGATCTTTGAGACAAGTAACAGCTAAACATAATCTTACATTAGCAAAGCTTCATCCCTACACAGACATCACATTTAATGCATCAGCAGAGACACTAGTCCTCAGGTGTCATGACATACCTTGACCGTTCCCTCCGTTTCAACAAACCAGCGCCGCAGCATGGACTGCATGTGTCCGTCACTGAGGTCCGCGTTCGCCTGCAGAATCTCACACTTCACTACCTGCTCCAACAGGAGGCGACGCAGACGCCAGTAGAAGAAGGTCCGCACGTTCTTCCAATCCAAGATATCCTGTCCAGAGAGTCACGTTTAATTCAGAACAATCACATTTCAAATACAGTCTCCACAGTTTGTTTGTGATTGTTTATGACGTGCTCACTCACAGTGATGACACCCTTCTCCTGCATCCTGCCCGGGGTGTCATGGAGCTCCACAAACTGCACCGCCACCTGGTGGTAGATGGGCAGCAGGAACTCTTCTCTTGCTTTGAGCTTCAACTCCAGCTCTCTGCTCTGTTTGTCAGACAGTTCTGGGGAGGCTGATGAAAACAGAAGGGTTGCCAGTAAAGGTGTGAACATCCGGGAGTACTGCATTAAGAGACAAATAAATGGAAGTGGTTGTGTGAGTTAAAGAAGAAATGGTCTTTACCCAGCTGCTCAACCAGACCGGCATAGACTGAATCCAGTCGTCTCATGGTCTTCAGCAGGTCCTTCCTCCTGAATTTGATCTCCACTGTACCCTCAGCCTCCAGAACACCACCTCTGAACACAGACACAACAACAACAGGGAGGTGACAAAAGGCAGAAACATGTAATTCTCACACACACACGCCTGTTTCTTAGGGTATATCTATACATGAAGCAATCATGTACCTGCTGTCCTTGTCCGCATAGAGCTCCATACACAGTGGGTTGATGGTGGGGTCTATCACCACCCACGAGCCTCCTCTCAGCTCAGCGTGTGGTGGGATGTACACCAGCACCGGCTGACGGAAACTGCGCAGGGCGCCCACGATGTAGGCGCCAAACTTCAACACCTGGTCGTACATATCTGGGCATGAAACGGTTAAATGATTAGAAAAATGATAAAGTTTTTATTCAATAACAAATGCTCTTGTACATATTGCTCGTGAAGAATTTCAGTATTCCTCCAATACCCTTCATTCCACCAGAGAAGCCCCTCCAGTTGGCGAACACCATGAGAGGCAGACGCTCACGGTTGAAGTCACAGATCGCCTGAGCGGTTTTAAAGGCCGAATCTGGAAACCACACCTGACCAGCCTGCTGCAGAACCTGACGTCAACACACAAAGTCATGAGAAGAGGCGAAATACAATCATATCATCTGTTTAAATCATAAACATGCGATCAAGTTTACTCACTTTAGATTCTGAATCCAGGTTTGCTGGATCGGCTGGGATTGTCAGCTCCACTGAGCGTGTTTCAACAGCGATGACCCCGAGGGGAATTCCTCCCAGCCTGTTTTTACACAACAGAATTAATGAAAAATAAAATCACCTCACACACACGTTGCATGAACATCTAAATCAAGTGTCAACAGATTTACCGTGCTCTGCCCGTCACCACCGTCTGAGCCCATGACTCCATGATCTCCATGAAAGAGCCCTGGTCGAAGAATCCACTCTGCCAGGCACCTCTGACAGCTGCAGACAGAAACGCAGAAAGAAAGAAAATGAACCAAGCTGGATACTGAACTAAGACAATTTGAGAGTTTACACCTCTTCTTGGCACTCACAGGGGTGAGGTCTCCCCGCCAGCATCCAGCGAGGGTCATACGGTGCTTTTGTTGGAGTATAATCAATCTCTCTGTCCACTGGATCTGTAGTTGCTATAACTGGAACAGGGGATTGTTTGTTCTGTGCGGAGAAGAAAAAGAAGAAGAACTGTAGTTAGTGATCTGATGTCTCGTTTACTTCAAACTACACAAACTGTCACACATCCAGCCGAACCTTTGGCATATAGGAGAGCCACTTGAGGATGGTGAAGACGCCCTCGAAGTCGTCCGGCACAGTGGTGTGTGTGACTCCGTTATTGTGCATGATCTGGATCCCTCCCAGCTGGTTGTTGGAGGTGTAGACCTCTCTGCCCAAAACCTTTTATCACATACAAAGACGTCAATGCACTGAATGTAACGTCCACCACAAGGGCACTGTGCTTCCGAACGGGAAGGAACAGGAATTTACAACTGTATCTACTAAAAAATGTGTTTATTCAAATGACATTAATGCATCAGTGAATCAACAAACCTTGTTCAGAGCGCCGGCTCCGGTCAGGATAATGTGAGAGTTCTCCACCTGGATCACCCGCTGTCCCAACCGGACCAGGTAGGCTCCGATTCCAATGGCGCGACACGTCACCTGCAAGAGAATAAAACGTCAATCAGGAAAAAATGTCCAAGAGGTTCACGTGGGCTCCTTCTCAGAGAAATCAGATGCACGTTCTCACCATGCTGATCGTAATAATCTCCTCATAGGCCTGAGAGGATTCTCCTGCAATCATGCCAGAACCTCGCAGGTTCTCAACCCCGATACCATCGTCATTCCCAATGATGTCAGTGATGATGTACCTGAAACAGACGGACGCAGTGATGAGGACCAATAAATCCATATCTATCTAATCTATATCTAATCTTTTTGAGCCCATAAACATAAGTTCCGGGTGAATTTACTTCTATATGACAACAAGAAACCAATGATTGATTGATTGATTATACCTGGACTCTCCACCTTCCTCTACGTGGTGACAGTGAACAGCGCTGGTGGAGCTGATGCGTGTGTAGTCCTGCGGTGTCAGGTAAAGGTACTTGAAACCCTACGGACAAAGAGAAATAACTTAACGTAAATATCAAACTGCACATTCATGTTGCTACAGTCATTTCCCTGACTCGTGTGCGATGCCGATATTTGGAGAAGCAAACGTCACCTTGTAGGGGTCGGAGGGGTCGATCCAGGCCACCTGGAACATGTGTTTGATCTCTTCAGCGAGGCCGATACGTGCTCCACTGTTGGCTGCAATGTAAATGCGGGGGATTCCCTCAGCACGAGCCAACTCGGACGCCTTGAGGAACAGCTCATCCTCTTGAGGACCAAAAGAGCCGATCATGTGAGTGATGTCATTACAGATGACGATGATATCTCTGCCCTCCGGGTACTCTGGAGTCTTCAGCTTCATCCTGAAGGCGACCATTCCCACCTGGAGAAGAATGGTTATCAGTATCATCACAGTGAGAAAGCATGAAGTGACATAAACGCTCTAAAAAGGTCCCTCACATCATTGTCACCAGGCAGCCGGTTCATCTGCACGAGTCGACCTTGTGGGTCCAGAACCAGCTCGATGCACATCAGCACGTCTTTAGGGTGTTTATCTCCAGGACCCCACAGCTTAAACAGAGCCTACAGGGAGATTTTCAGTATCAGAGTCCAACATAAAATAACAGCGATGCACCAATCCACTAGAGAGGAAATTATTGCATCTCAAAAATCAACTGTGAGTGAGTGAGCAGCACCTGTCTGAACATCTCAGGAAAGTCATAGATGTACGTGGTCCCCAGAGTTTGAGCCTGAAAACGTTTGGCCTGCAGCAGGTCTTTGGTCACATACGGAGTGTTGATCAGCATGCCATGCAAAGGACCCTGCTTATCTCCATATGACAGGAACATGATCTGAAAGGGGAGAAATGATAATGTGAGGTAGTGATGCATTACTCCATAAAAATGCAACTGTAAAATAACACATACAGGATATTTTGGTTCACATTTCATTTAACAAAATGAGTCCAGTGCACAGACCCCACCTGTCCAGAACTTGGGTCAGTGACCTCCTTGTACAGGCTGATGTCCAAGTAATAGCCGGACTCGTTAGTGAGAAACAAGCGGACAGGAATGGCGTTCCCATTTGGTGTGAGACGGATGTTGATCTTCAGCTCGGCCTGCAGGACCCTCAGCTTCCACAGACGGCTGCCGTATCGCATCACCATGGAGCGAACAGACTCCTCGATCTGAAGAGGACATGGATGTTAAAAAGGCAGCAGAGAAATAGATGCATATATTCATTTCAATGAATATGGACCACAGAAATGATGTGCTGGACACTGACTTTAGAGGGATCCATAATGACTGTGGGGACGAAGTTGAGGAAGATGTGGTTGCAGTCTGTGCGGACACTGGTGTTACTGAAGGCCACCTCCAACTCATCCATGGCCTCCAGCAGAAGACGCTCTCCCTCATTTTGAAGGTATTCAAAGGAGGCTTCCTGTTTGTGCAGAAAAAATGGATTTAATCACCTAAATACCTTTTCTTTCTTTAATCAACTCTTGGGTAACTACCAATGATGGTGTCTACGTTTCTAAAGAATCGATAAGGTGTTCTTTAATGTTGCTCCGCTTACCTTTGTAATGAGATCTGAGTGGCGGATGATGGCTCGTATGAAGAAGCGGTAGTCTGTGACTTCAGCTCCCTCCTGCACACGAGCAGCACCGAGGTAGAGTTGCATTTTGTGGTTGGCACAGGGGACGGCCGTCAGCTCGAAGTTCCTCATGCGGTTGAGCTCCAGCTGAAACGCTAAAGCCGGCTCCAGATTACGATAAATACGATCCTCTTGGAACTGAGGAGAGGGACGTATCAGGGTCATCTTCTAAAGCCTGGAGCAGCATATCAGCACATTAACTCACTAGCAATATGATTATACAGTGTTGTAAAACTTACCCCATCTCTTGCTCTGAATGTGAAGAACTTGGGAAATTCTCTCTGTTCAAAACAAAGATCAGAATATTAATAATAAGACGCTGAGCAAATGTATTGTGCACTTGCCAGAAGCAGGCAAATTTGCAGCTTTACTGAACAAATTTGTGCAGATATCGTGAGGCGGTGACAAATATATGCTGTTGAACAAAAAGTTATGAACTGCGAGACGATGCTGTGTCGCCTCTAGCTTGAATACAATATGAGGATTTGCAGAATATAGTTGACAAACTGTGAAAGAAGGAGAGCTACTCTAAGAGCATCTATAAGTTCTGTTCATTAAAAGAGAAGCAGACAGGAGTTTAAAAAAAACACAACATATAGAAAATGTTAAAAAGAATTTGTTGTGTTCTTCATTTTTAAGATGAAGTACAAATGTGTTTTCGCACTAATGCCATCTGTGGTAAAACACAAACTGCTGAGAGCAATATGTGGCCTCATCCACATAACTCCAACTCCAAAAATAATAAATATAAAGACATGATACAGTTCCTTTACCTTCTGTGCAATCAAAAATGTGATTCTCCTGATTCCATACTCAAAGAGAACAGCTTTCTGTAAAATAAACATAAGACAGAAATACATTATTTTCTGTTCCGTCATGAAAACAGAGACAATATCTGAATCAACAAGGTTTGGAAACTGACCTTCGACTGGGCAAATTCGGTGAAAGCTGTAACCAAGGCATCGTCATCTTCTGTGTCTGCCGTCTTTATGGACACGTTAATGATGTGGATTGGGTTTTCCCTCTTGTTCTGTAGGGGATGGAAGTGAAATCAGCAGCTGCAGAGAAACGGAAGACAAAAGCCTTTTTCATTTTTACAACAGCACTCACCCTGAAGTTCTCCTCCTCATACAGGCTGGAGGACTCTGAATACGGAGCCGTCTCCAAGAGCGGTTCTGCGAAGCTGGAAAGAACTTCATCAAAATTCCTGCAAAAGAAAAAAAAAGAAAAATATCAGCAGGCAACAACTTTGTTCATATATCTTCGTCAAAATAAAAAAAAACAGAGGAAAGACAATCATCATCTAGTTCAAAGTGACCTTTTGAAGTCGTCAACACACTGGAAAGCCACCATGGCGCCCATTCGCTGACAGGGAGGCGACAAGGATCCGTCCAGGAAGAGCTCGCTGCTCTGCCGCCTCATTTTAAACTGGCCTGATCCACTGACTGGCACAGGAACCCTGGAAACAGGACAGACACACAGACTGTGACAGCAAAGACAGAACAACAGAATGACCACTGAGAAAACACTGAAAACACAGTCCAAATATAATTAAGGCAAGTCTGGATCCAAGTATGACCACCGTTACATCCAATTATAATTACATACAGTCGATAGGCACAATTCAAGTAACTCAATTGAGAGGGAATACCAATTGTTTTTGTCTGATTGAAAGTTGCAAATCATGAATCATTAAACTCTGATGCTGGAGAATACAGGCTCCCCATTCGCTAGCAGACAACAGAATTGCAGGCATTAAGTTTTTAAGAGGAACACGAGTGAAATTAAAGATGAACCTCTTAAAAAGCTAAAGTATTGCTCTACAGGTTGAGAGAAGCAAAAACAAAAAGGAACGTATGGAAAAGCTGGGCTAAAAAGTGAATTAAGAAGGACTTGTTAGAAGAGTCCTTAAGCATGTTTCTGGTTTCACAGGACAGAGGAAGACACGATGCTGTCGACATGCATTGTTGTGAGGCAGACACACGATCAGGTGGTTTGGCTGTTTGGGGAGGAGCTTTACTCTACCTGTTCAGAGTAGGGCTGCTCCCTCTGAAATAAGATGATTGACAGGTGAATGTCAGCGGTGGATGATCAACACTTACCTCAGCTTCAAGGCATCACGATTAGAATGAAGCACTTTAAAAAAAAAGAAGCTGAGCAAATTCACATTAATGTCTAGTCGGTGAAATCATTCTGCGTTCACAGTTCAAAGCCTCAAGCAAGTCGCAGCAGCAGTTTACAGTCCGCTCGCCACCTGCACCGCCGGGCGCAGGTTTTGACGACTCATCTGTATTGATCTATCAAGCCAATATCATGTTTGTGGAGGTGGTATTGATTCACCAGCAGTTAAATAAATAGACAATAATGTGTTCTTCATCGGTGGCCTGAGAGTCTTTGCAGCGTAGTTCGTTCAGTGGGGGAAAAAAAAAAAAGACGTTACCTGTTCGGATGTGACGACGGCAGCATGAACTGGAAGTCTACAGCACACGTTCCATCCTGCAGCTGGTGATGCTGGATGCTATTTAGCTCATAGGCGATGTAAGCTCTGCGCACGTACACCTGAGAGTCATGACAGAACGAGTCATTATCACGCATTAAGTGGTAAAAATGCGTCGACAGAGCAGAACAACAGTAATTTTGGCCCGTGTTTGATCAGTTTGAAACCTCAGGGAGCCTCTCTGTCTCAGTCGTTGAACGAACTGATGCGTTAACGAAACAGAAACTGACAAAATCCTGCATAGGACGCCTTCAGTGTGAGTCCACTGATCATACCTCCAAGGCAGCCATGCAGACGACTTGATTGGAGTGATAGAAGAAATTGGGCAAAACATCAAAAATGGAAGTTTCGGAGAGGATGAGTTTCTGTGCCAAGAAACAAAACACAAAAACACATATTATTTATTTGTTTTTTTTAGCTGATCACAATAAAACTTCTCCACTCGAGACTAACCTTCAAGTTCTCTGGACAGAACTGGTGTCCGTACATGTCGATGGCTGACAGGAAGATGGACTCCACCTGGTTGTGTCTCAGTTCGTATGATGGTAAATGTGAAGCAATCAAGACCTACAACACGTTTAAAAACATGAAATTAAGCAGAGATAATACAACATTAAAACATTACATTCAGAGTATTGATTGAGAAGCGGGCAGAATCTGATGTTACCTGTCTGGCTCTCAACGCCACCTTCGAGTTCTCCATCTTGCTGAGCTGCGTGAGCTCGTTCAGAATGACCATCAGCTCATCCGCTAGCGTGGGATCTCTTCCACACAGCTGATCCTACACAGGGCACAAAGTGTCTCTCACTTAACTCGTGTTGGCAGGTATTGTTTTTTATCTATGCATGACTGTGTTCAGGCTGACGAGCATCTTACTATGAGCATTGTGACGAGGATGTTCTTTTTGGAGACCTGGGCGTGAGAGAAGATGTACTCCAGCACAGGACTCATGTCAGGTTTGTGCCTTTCTCTCAGGTTGATAACACACTTGTCATAGTGAGCTGTTGGTGAGAACAAGAGTGAAGTGATGTTCAGCAAGGAAAGAATCACCCACTGAGGCAAAAAAAAGACTTGGATTGGAGTCTGGATTTTAAATGTTTCTGATTTAGACGTTACAGGGCCGTTCAGAAACAACACGCACGAGTGCAGAGCACAAAAGTGCAAACAGTTCAGTCCATGTCGGACTTTTCTCAGTGCAAAAAGTGCACAGTGCAGTACATTTTTCTTATCTTAATGAAAGATGCATTGCTGTGCATTTTCTGCACAGAGCAAAAGTTCAATCTGGACTGAAAGGTAGAAAAAAATAATAAAGTGCTGCATCGGGTGAGGAGTAAAGAACGCTCTTCAAGGATGAGAGCGCAGGTTATTTGCAGGGTTGAAACTTTTCTATTTCTGCACATTTTTTACTGTTTGTGCATAAAATAGAGACAATTTATATTCCAGACAGGTCAGAATCCTTTTTGCAAGTCTTTCCTGCGTTATAACTTTCTCCCTCACAGCTCAGATTACAGATGATCAAGAGTTTTCACTCAGTTTAGTGGATTCATGTCACCTTGCTGAAACTGTGTCTCCACTTCCAGGTATCGTTTCAGCAGATCGAGAACAACAGACTTCATGTAACCACGAATTCCACTGCGGTACCTAGACAAAACACATTACAACCCTTGTCAATCAATGCAAATACCAGTATTATTCTGTATGTTTTGCACTACTGCTGTTCCCAGGCAGAAAACTAACCTCTGCACCAGCTGAACGATACTCTGAGTGTTCATGAAGAACACCTCTCTGTCAGCCTTCCTCTGCAGGGTGGCTGCGTGGCTGTCTAGAACATTTGCAATCTGGAATAAAGGAAGGGAAAAATCATCTTCTTTACATTGAACACAATAACAGTATGGATTTAGAGCAGTATGTCTGCTCAGGTGCATCTCTCACCCTTTGGCTCGGGAACTGGCAGAGGACAGAGGTGATGTTGCTCGCGTACTGGGCCATGACTTTTCGAATATCCTTCTCCACACCAGGTGGAATCCGACCCGCCACACTCGTCATGATCTCCTGGAGCTCCAACAGCGGCAGAGAGGGGTCCCTTAACGTCTTCATCAGGGTCGCCACCCACTGTTTCAGCTGCAGACATGAACATACAGATATAGTTAATGACACTGATGATATCATTTAAGAATCTGTAGAGGTAGAAAGACTGCTGCATACCTTGCTGCTGAAGAAGGGCTCTTCCAGGCAGAAGCCATCCATGACTTTACCCAAGTTTTCCAGCACGCTGTGAAACACCTGGTGGAGTTTTTCTCCAACAGTGGGAAGAGGCTGCTGGGGCGGAAGTGCGGCTGTGTTCAGCTCCACCTACGACGGGAGGCGGAGGTGAACAGGTTAAAACATAATCTGAGATTTGGATTACATCAAATGAGCTGTATGGAGACCTTTTATGTTTTAACTTCCCCATCTGCTTCAGTTGTTTAAGAGACTGCTGCAATGCTGTTTTGCTGCAAAGCTCCAGAGATGTTTTGTTGTCTACAAAACTTGCAATTACTTTGCACTGGCAGAGTATATAATGACTTACACGATGTATACTGCTGTGATCATCCAGGTCTATACGTGCCACGACAGAGCCCGGCTCCAGAACGGCTCCAGGTCTCTTGACAAAGTGGATACAACCAGACTGCTGCACAGTCAGCGTCATCACCATCTTCATCACCTGAGACACAAAGAGCCAATTAATAAAAATACAGAGAGAAAAAAAAAAGTGTGCCTTCAGAGATCAGTTTCAGAACATTCACCTCAATCTCTGCATACGTCTCTCCTGCACAGACGTGATCTCCGTCCTCAATTATGTACTGCAGCAGTTTGCCAGCAGAGGGCGACCTCAGCACCGTGGGATCCGTCTCCTTCTCAAATACACAAGTCTTGTTGCCAACAGTGATGCGGTAGCTGTGGGGATGAAGTCATTCAGAAGGAATTGGTAAACACAAACAAACCAGGTTCGTCCAGATGTGCAGATTCAAGAGCTCTTGCCTGTCTATCTCCTCCTTCATGTAGGTGGTGTGGCTGCTGCCGTCGTAGGACAGCAGGAGGCCGCCATCGTTCAGCCTGTGGACGTCTATCTCGATGTTTGAGCCGTTCATCATGATGACATATGTCGTTGGGGATTGGCGAGCCACCTGCAGGCAGCAGTAGTGATTATTTATTGATCAGAAAAGGTTACAGAGTGAGTCAAACACTGAACCTGTGCAGGGAATGAAGCAGATACCTTGAGGCAGTACTTGACTCCTTCATATATCAGGTCCACGGTGACAGAGTTGAGGAGGCTGGCTGCAGGAAGCACTTGGCCTCTAGAGATGCAGGAGATGTTTTTATTTGTCAGTGACTTCAGTAATGGTAACATTTTTGACATCAGTGCTCTGGAACAGTAAACTTTCTGTGAAATAAATAATCCCAGGTATCATTTTCTGCACTATAACCTCCATAAATAAAAAGTTCTTTCATATCTGTGCATATTGGGCAACATAAACGCAGATACTAATATCTGTGTGATAATATATCGGCAAATCACACATATCTTAATGAGAAAATAAGACATTTGGAATAATTTCTATTGTGGAATATCTGAACAGAATATGCTGTTATTCCTGTATGAAACTCTGAATGTTGTAATATCTGGTGGAATATCAGGCTACGTTCAGACTGCAGTCAAATCAGATTTGTTTATCAAATCAGACCTGAATGAGAGAGTGTTTGCACTGTCATTTGTAAGTGACCAGGCATCACCAAACCTATCTGCATGGATTGCTGTGGTACCGATGCAGGCGTTGGTCACTATGTATGCTTGTTCTCAAAACTAAAGCAGGAGGAGAAAAAAAGTGAGCCGTAATGTCGTCTTCCAAACAATAATGCTGTCAGGTCACAGAGCAAACAATTTATTTCAGTGAAGTTCTCCAATATGAGCGACCAAAGTGAGATGCGTCTGTGGAAAATCTGACTTTCAAACCACATCCAAAGAATCATTAATTTCCTTTGTTGTTGTTGTTTGTTTGTCCAGACTTCCTAAAATCAATCTGGATAAAATCTGAATACGGCCAGAAACAGAAGACAGTCTGAACGAGGCTTAACTGCTCATATAAACATAGTGACTTACATAAACATAAGGTTGCAGTGAGACATTAATAAGAAGGGACGGTGTCTGCTGACCTTTCCAGAGAATGTAGGAAGTCCGACATGCTCTTTCTGAAACCTGAATCAGCAACATGCAAAGCCCCACAAACGATGCCCAGCATGGTGTCCGGCCTCTCCGCCTGGTGGGAAGGCACATGGCGTCATGAAAATAGATACTACACACAAATTCAGTGAGCAAAGTACCCGTCTGTGTAATGATTTATGTGCACTTTACCTGCACTTTCTCTGCGATGAGATGATCCAGCCAGCCGGTGTCGATGTCATTGTTCCTGAAGCTTTCTGTCTCCAGCAACTTAATGAGGTATTCAACTGTGGTCCTGAAGTCGCCTCTGATGGACAGCTCCTTCATAGCCACCACCATGTTCCTGATGCACAGAGAAAACACGACACCTGATAAAACAAGTGTCTAACATGTATTTATTGGCAGTGTAAGACCATTTTTTTTAACAGAAAGAGGGCTTACGAGATGGCCTCCTCACGGTTCTCGCCCCAGGAGAAACAATGTCCGAACTGGGAGTCGGCAAATTCATGCAGGCCACCTGTCGCCCCGACGCTGAAATAACCCCAGACGTTTTTACTGCTGCGGAAGTTTAGCTCCTGCACGGTGCCCGAGCTGGGCTTGAACCCCTGTTGAGTGAGGAAAACGAGTCAGACGTGCAGATTACAGGTACATGACAAAACTTATGTGCTTCGAGCGTCTATGAAATTGAGCTCTACCTCATCAGGGTTCTCACTGGTGATCCGAGCAGCTATCACGTGCCCTCTTGGGCTCGGCATGCACTCGGGAGTATCAAAGTTAATGATGGTGTCACCCCATGGAGGTTCTCCATAGAGCAGGCGGATATCCTTAATTCTATAAAGAGGAATGCCCATCGCAATCTACCAGAGATGAAACGGTTAGTGGAAGGGTTGGATCTCTGACTTTAGTCTCACTTGCAGGTGAATTACTGAGTTCTTCTCTGGTATAATTGTTGTTCTTGTTGACGGAGCTTTACCTGGAGCTGGGCAGCTGGCAGGTTCACGTCTCCGATCATCTCTGTACAGGGATGTTCCACCTGCAGGCGAGGATTCAGCTCCAGGAAATGAAAACTTCCGTCCTCTGAGAAGAGATACTCCACAGTACCTGCGCTCACGTAGCCCACCATCTTGGCCAGTCGCACGGCATACTGGGCCAGAAAGAGGAGACCAAATGTCAAGTTTCAACTAGAGTTTATCAGGATGGGAGAATAAATACATGCAGAGGTGTAAACCAACCCGTTCCATTTGCTCAAATGTTGAGGGAGCGGCTATGGTGGCAGGAGCCTCCTCTATGATCTTCTGGTGCCTCCTCTGGATGGAGCAGTCTCGCCCGAACAGCGAGATGGCATTTCCATATTCGTCAGCCAGAATCTGAACCTCAAGGTGTCTCGCATGCTGAGCCAGCTGCATGACAAAGATCGGCGAGCCGGGTACCTCAGTCTGAACCTGCACTCAAACAAACACACAAACCAAGCTGTGAGACATACATCAAATTCAACTGCATAAAGATGGGCACAAATCAGACAGAAGTCAACGCAACACAACACACACCTGTCTAAAGAAAGTTGCAAAGTCTTCAGAACTTTCTACTTTGCGGATCCCCTTTCCACCTCCACCCTCAGAGGCCTTGATAACAACTGGATAACCAATTCTCTCAGCCCCCTGAAAAGGAATATCACATAAAATACAAGTGAGCAACAGATCCTTGCTGGCAGGGAATTATTTTAAGAACAAAGAAGTGACTGTGTAGATATCAAATATGCTTACTGCCAGCCCGTCATCTACGTCCTGAACGCAGCCCTTTGTGTAGATCTCTGGGGGAACGCTGATGACATGGCCCTGACTCTGGTCCTCCTCCACCCAGTCCACCCTCAGACCTGCAGCACCACCAGACACAACGACAGAGCGTGAAATCTAGAGCGGCAACAGCTAATCGATTGGTTGTCAACTATTAAATTAATCCCAAACTATTTTGGCAATCCATTCGAGTAAATTCTCAAGGAAAATAACATTCACAGCATCCACAGATGAGTCTGTGCTACTATACATAGTGTGGACTGAGACCGTGTGGGATGTAAAGCATCACCTGATCCGCTCCACGGTAACGTGGGAATGTCAGCACTCTGAGCCACGATGGAAGAAGCCACCTTGTCCCCGAGAGCCCACATGGCCTTACAAGACGGCCCTGAGAGAGAGACGAGCAGTCGGTTAGTGAGATCTGACACATAAATACAAAAAGAAAATGTGAATTATTCTGCGGTTGAGATCTGGATTTTACCTAAGAAAGATATCCCGGCTTTGTTCAACAAGTCGGGCAGTTTGGGATTTTCTGAGGCGTGGCCCCATCCAGCCCATACAGCCTGTTGATGAAGATGCAGACACACACAGGTAATCATTAATCACAGTTTTCTTACTTACAGAAGGAACACTGATGTTTAGATGAATGGTGAACAGTACCTGCACTGGGATCCTTTTAGCAATGTCCACTATGAGCTCCACGTTGGCGTAGTTGTTATTGTTCGCCCCACCGGGTACAGGAACATAATGATCGGCCATTTTAATGTATTCTATGAAAGAAAAGAGCAACAGAAAACAGTTCATTCAGCACAGGAATCATTTTCTACGGCAATAAAGCAGAACAGCTGACTACGAGCTACGACACAGTTTCTGGTGTTTCACCCTCACACAGATAAATGCTCAATGAAAAGTGTTGGTATCTCGAAATGCATTTTCTGGGTAGTAACTTTGATTTCATAGCACATCTTAAATTGTTATGAATGTCTCTTTGTCTCTTTCTGAGTCAAATAATCTTAAATGTACTGCAATATCTTCATACAATGTATTACAGAGAGATCTGCTGAAGTTAGCATGCTAACCAGCTAGCCCCGATCCTGTCCTGTCTCATAATACCACTGCAAGCTCCCAGTCTGGACCAGTAACTGTGGAAGTTAGCTGAGCTCACCAGCTACAGTTAGCAGCAGTTAGCCACAACTCTCATGATATACAGAGTCTAAACTCAAGAGGTGGCAAATTCTTACATAATGCAGCTTTAAAATGTCATAATTTCCCTGGTTAAACAAGCTAAATTAGATTGAGGCCATATACTATTCTCTACTAATTAAAAAATAAATCATACTCCAATTTTCTACTTATTTCTAGACCAGAACCAACTTATTTAAAGATTTCTTGGTAAGTAATAATTATCCTGCTGCAAAAGACTATTTCACTAGTTCATAAATTCAGCGTGTATTTTAAGATTTCCTTTTCTGCAGTGGAGTAAAAAGTATCAAGCTGACAAAAACCTGCGTTGGCTTTCAGGTCCTCGGGCGTTACCATGACCACAAAGCGGACGGTCCTTTCATTGCGAAACATTTCGTAGGACCAGCGGCGGATCGAGCGCATACACTTGACTGCAGCAATTCCATTGTTGGCTATCAGCACCTGGAACAGAAACAGAAACAGCCTCAACAAAGACAGTTTCTGAAAGATGTCATTAAGAAGCAAAAGGGAGGGATTCTCATTCTTACTTTCTCTATGACACGGTTGCCGCCAAACCTAGTGACAAACTCTGCAGGAGAGGCCACCGTGAAGTCCCTCTGAAGATCCATCTTTCTGTGTTCACGTCCTTTTTTCACCAGGTGAAGACCGGACATGCTAGGCCTGCAGCAGGAAGCTCATGGTTAGCCTTCTTACACAGTAACACAGCAAAACGTGATTACCTGGGTGTGTTCTGCAACATATATTCAATAATCCACTGCAGGTTGTATATGATCCCTCAAAATGTCACAACCCGAAGAGGTTTGGAAGCAACCGGCTGCAGTGTTTCTCTGCCGGCATGGTGGTGAATATGTCACACAGTAACAACAACAAGGGAAGCACGGAAAATGAAAAACCCAAGTCAAAGTTCAGTCTCTTTCCCAAGACTGTGGACCAACCCATTCACGTCTGACCTTATCTTCAGAAGTGCTTGTAACTGCCGTTCTAGACTGAAAACAGTTCACAGAAAACTGCAAACGCAACAAAAGTACATAAATCAGGCCAAAGTTAGCACTCTCTGTGTCCCTTCCTATCGGACGTTCATCAGAGCAGAGATAATAAAAGGTAAATGTGTTGTCAGCACGATGCATTCACACAGACTATACAGCACCTTCGCCCAGTCAGGCGACAGGGTCGTTTCCAATAACTGATAAAAAACATACTGTAAGTTCAAAAACATCCGAACTGCCTCAGCTAGAGGACTCGATATGCATCCATATACTTTATAACTCTGGCCTTCAGATGCAGAGATGGAAGAAGTGCTCAGATCTGGTACTGAACCTGCCACAGTGTACAAATACTCAACATATAATCATAAATGCACCGTAACTTCATTCAAACGTAGTTAAATCACAAGCAGAATATTAGAAGCAAAAAATGAAAATGCAAGTACCTCAAAATGTTACTCAAGTAGAAGACTTGAAAATAATCTACTTAGTTGCTTTCAACCATTTTTCTAAATATCTGTGATTAACATGGTGAAGTCCAAACTTATTATCATTTAATTTGACATTATTGAGTCACGTGGTAGATAGCAATCATTGATAAGTATTGATAGAGTTCTTTCCCTTAGTTTAAAGATAACTAATGAGGACCATGAGGGATAAAATGTGCCAAAGTCAACATAATAATCTAATCACATGAAAGTTTGGTTTCTGCCACAGAAGTGAATAATCTGGTTTACTGTTCGATTTCAGATTCTTTTCAGACTGAAAAAGGGAGGTTACGTATAAATGTACAACTGAGCTTTTCCCCAACTTGGTAATCTTATTAATTGAAATCCTTTATAATCTGAATACCAGCAGTGTTGCAACACTTACTGTAGAGTGTGGCACACATTAACACAACGAACACGACGTGACTGCTTCATGTTTCATGAGACGGCATTTGTGTAAAAGCAGAAACAGCTTGAGATATTTGTACGTACCCTTATTATCAGCCGGCTCATATCACTGTGTTCATTCCAAAGTCCCATTGCACCACAGCCCCCTTCATATAGAAATGATGTGGCATGCTAAGATATCTCTGAGAAACACCTGTGAGCTGTACAGTGAAGCTGGAGTGCAACTCTGTCCGAGCCACAGACATGAACTTTACACTTCACTCCAGAAATCCAGATTGCACTCGATCACCGAGCCACTTTTTGATAACCTTGTGTGTCGTGCACTTTCTGATCTTTTTTCCAGGACACGAGTTGCAACCAGGTAGAGTTTGATTTATCCAGACACTAAACAAACAATGAGTATCTAACCATAAACATGAGTGAGTTGCGGACTCAGAGGAAAGCAACTCGTCAGCTTTTTTACTTGCACTGCTTCTTAAAGATAAAGTTATTCTGGTCCGTCTTACACTTCCCTCCTCGAGGGTAAACATTGTCGCAGTGTTTTTTTTTTATTTCCTCAAACTAAGATGTGCCAAGAAAAAGCCTCTGTTCAGTTACATAACTACAGTATGTAGCCACATGAGCGATCCTTCCTGTTCACAACCGTGTCTGTACAAGTTGCCTCCAGTCCAGTGTTCATTCTACTTTCATCATTATGCCTTTTTCCAGTATTCCTGCCGCTGTACGCATGTGATATCTGTCCACATAATAAACACAGCAGCAACAGTATCAAATTACAGAGAACGGCATCCAACTTTTAATGGCTCTTACCTTCGGAGATATGGGAACAAGCCGTTTCCCTCCATTGTGCAGCCTATACTATTATCCTGCAAGGCTAAGTCATGACGCTAGATTGTAAAAAATCTAAGACCAAAACAAAATGTTCCCTTGCAGACTCTTCCTCCTCTCTCCCCTCCCACACTTGCAGAGACATAATCTAGGGATCCCTTGTGACAGATCACAGGCAGTTCCTCACAAATAAAAAAAAAAACTGTGCACAGCGACAAGGCCGACAGCAGGACAAAAGTCTTCAGTGTCCTTCGTTTAGAAAAGACAGAAACAAGTATCCGAGAGAAATCTGCACAGTTCTCAAAAGTGCCTCTTGAAAGATGCTTGAGATTAAGAAGAGGAAAATCTCTTACCGTCCCCTCCCTTCATGATGCTTCCCACACGTAGCACAAACAGCTTAATGCATTTGGGCAATCCAGCTAAGCATGACAAGTTGAACATGCAGCCGGCTGCACAAAACAACCCCTCTGACCCACGATCAGCCCATATACCATCGCCGGGTAGGAAAATAACTCTCACTGTGCAGGCTAAAAATAAAAATTAAAGTGTTTTTGTTTGCTGTGTTGTGACCTAGACTCACAGTGCACAGTTCTCAAAGTCATTTGGTTCAGGCTCTTGTTCCAATAATAGAGCCGGGGGGTGTTTGGTATGCACAATACCCCAGGTCCACTCAATGCAGTCAGGTGATAACACACCGCTTGCAAACACAGGGCAAGTTGCAGCGTGACAATTTATCGCCGGCATGGCCGCACAAAGTGAGTGAGTTTACATTTCAAGTCGTGTTCGGCGTGCGTGGGATGCTTCCATGTCAGATGCCGGAGTTACAGCTTCCAGAGAAGGCTGGAGTGATGGAAACATGCCTGAGTATACGACGGTTGAGTTTACATGAACTGAGAAACAAGCGAGGTCTTACTTGATGCCTGAGGTGCTGGACTGCGGCGCTGCAGAGGAGGCCGGCTGATGAGACGCTCTGTCGCTGGAGGTCTGTGGCTGAGATGCACCGCTTGGAGGTTTGCTGACCAGAGGTTCCTCATCTGAAGAGTTATCCTCTGACGCTCCCAGAATGAACTTGAGGCGTTCTCTCGCCTCGGGCCCTGAGCTGAGCATTGGCACTTTGGTTCTGGAGGGGTTCTGAGTGGTCGTTGGCAAAGATGGCTTTTCAGAATTGACCTCGGAGGACGCCTGCGGGGCCTCAGCGTCTGCTGTTCTGACTCCAGAGGCGCCGCTGACCTGCAGGTTGTTATCCTCATTGCGTTTCGAGGTAGCAGGAGCCGCTGAGGAGGAATGTTCGCCCGGATGAGGGGACTGTGTCGGGGGAACCTCCTCCTCGGCTGGAGGAGGATCACAGCCAGACGGAGATTCCTCTCCTTTCACGGGCATCGCTACTGTCTTGGTATTAATCCTCCACAGCAGCAACAATATCCATAGGATTAATCCCAAACCTGCGAGTGGGAGCATTCACAGACATCCTCCTGGGACTGAAACAACAGAACACAGTGAGCATTAGAAACCAGACAAGATGACATCGTAAGTGAGCCAACTTACAAAGGTCATCGTGGGATCTCTCTTCCACCCACAAAATGAAAACTGTTGTGGAATAAAAATGGACTATTGGCTGATTCATAAATATAATTTACTATGTCATATTTGGAGTCTGACTGATATATCTGTTGGCCAATAATATCAGCTGATATTGGCCTATTACAGAGAAATCAGCTGCCTGATATGAGCTGATATAAAGCCTAGTTTTTTGGAGGATATAATGCAGGAAAAAAAAGCTTGGCTTAATTTATGATGATCAAGTTCACAGTCAGTTTAAAACAAAAACATGTATGTAACTGTGTGTATTAAATGTATTAAACTGTAAAATATCCTGCCTGTTTTACATACATTTGTCACAAATGTTTGAGGGATCTTTGCAACCAATCACACCAGTCACTTAGGAAGATTACTTGCCATTTTAAACAATTGTTGTTACCTCCTATTTTGCTTTCATGTATTTATCTCATCTATCCTATATGAGGTTTTATTTGTGCTTACTTTTTTCGACATGCTACTTTGTCTTTGTGCTGATGAAACACTTGAATTTCCCCTCTGAGCGTCAATAAAAGATTATCTCATGCTTATCTTAATAACTGAGTGACAATCTGGCAGCCAGCGCTCACATTTCCAAATCTATGTCAAAAGTCCATCAGTTGTTCCAGTATAGAGAGGTTTCCAAATACAGAAAACTTTATGCTGTGTAGACCTGCTGTCTGTGTACTATTCTAGTCTGCAGACATTTCTCCTGAGCTGATCAGAGGTCAGAAGTCCTCTCAGGACACAGGCATGCTGGGTAATTTGAGATCAGTCCACTGTGTTCCGCTCAACTTCAAAAGACAGGAGAGAAAACACGTAGAAGAGGTTCATTTTCATGACAGCTCGACCCTGAGAGAGCAACGCCGGTTTTAATCACGTACAGTCAATTCAAATCATGTTATGAGCATTCAAATGTACACAGTCGCACAAACACCTCCTCACTTTAAGATCACTTTAAATCATTAGATCTAGATTTTATGCAGGTTTATATCCCAGCTGAGCTCAGAAGGTTTCCCAGCCAGCGTCCAGTGAACAGACTGCCTGTGACAGCTGACATGACTGCCGAGTGTGGCTGCTTCATTTGGGCTAAAGGTCAACACAGAGGGACTGAAGGCTGAGGAGGAGCAGCAGGAGGAGGAGGAGGAGGAGGAGGAGGAGCAGGAGGGAGCATAAACATCCATACAAACAGCATTAATGACACCTGAAGGCATCTGAGTAAACAAATCCAAAAATGACGTGAGACAAATTCAGAGGGTGTTAATAATGTTAATACTGAGCCCATGAGAATACAGAGACAAGGAGGGATTTGTCCTCTGGAGGCCACTTTGACTTTGACAAATAAAAAAGGATGAGGCATCAATTTTCAGAGAATTTCTTTTTTTACTCTTGAAGTTTCTTTTGGAGGCCATCTGTAGAGTCAGCACTGACCTTTCTGAATGAAAACTGAGTTGCTCCACCAAGGGCCAGCTATGACAAAGTGTGTTGACTCAAGCTTTGTGTTGACTTTTACTAACTGTCAAATGTACACACAGTGTCACAGACTGAACTGAACACACTCCTCACTGAAAAACCTTTACACACGTGACAGTAAAAACATGTTTAAGAGAGAAGTTAATTCCTCTACTTCAAAAGGAGCTTTTCAGATCAGAACAGAGTCCACTTGTGTCCGCAGAGGTTTAAATGGTTAAAGTGACCTTGTAAAGTGGTATTTAACTGTGTAACCGTGTCATTTACACTCACCACAGCAGATAACGGACATCAGTGCTCTGTAGTTGTTGTTGCTGCTGCTGCAATACTAACTCGAGGCTAACAAGCTAGCAACCAACCATCCCTCTCATTATCCATCACAACTGCACTAAACTCTCATTAAACTACTTTGTCCGCCGGCTGTTTATCTCTTTCAAGCTCCACCCGACTGTTTCTGCTTTTATCTTAATAATTTTAATGCCAGCAGCAGAAAATGTCAACGAGTCTCCCACCAGCTCAGTCCCTCAGAATCCCCCACACAGCCGTCAGATAGTAAACATGTGTACGAGGGGGCGGAGTCAACACACGCTCCGCCCAGAAAGGAGGGACGTGACCAAAGAGCGTGTATGTAGAAGATTATTCAGTCTGGTTGAAAAATAAATCGTTTTTTTAAGGTATTTGAAGTTTAAATGAGTATTTTCGATTCATGCAGCTTTCTACTTCAGCTTTGTTACTTACAATACAAGTTTCATGCTTTCATTTGGGTCTCCTTGTTGAATAAATGTACATACTTACATCATTTTTTAGATTTTTATTTTTTGTAATCACTTCTTTGAAATCAACTCTATTGTTTTACTGATTAACTGAGATGGTGAAACTCTGGCAATAGACAGTCTCAAAGTTTTTGATGTTAATGCCTGCAAATAAAGTATAAAAACAGACACAGGGTAGGATTTAAAATGTTTTAACTTTTAACATTTTACATATATCTAGCAATATAGTATATTGACTGCGTGATATAAATACTTCCTTCATTAGAGTCCATGTGGTTTGACCGCAGTGGGACTGGCGGTGTCGTGGTTGTTAATTTACGGTTAAGCGGTGAATACTCTTGGGTTGGACTGACTCATCTTGTCCAGTAAACGATCTTTGTTGTCCCTCCTGTCAGCCCTGCTCTCGCGGGAACTGCACGGACGCGCCAAAATAAGAAAACAGCAGCCGTGCGAGTGACAGTGACGGAGAAAACTACAGCACAAAACTCCGAAATAACCACAACATCCGTTTTAAATGCGGCTTCACGGACGGACTCGTAAATACTGAGCGTGGATTTATTTCACTCCGTGTTGTTTCCGGCAGAAAACGATTGAAAATGGTTCTCCAGAACAGCGGAAGGTACCGATCGGACCGAGGACAAAGTGGAGGAGAGCAGGACAACCAGTGAGTTTCTGCTTCCTTTACTCCAGCGGACTGTAACTGACACTTGTTTAACAGGTTAGTTAACGACAGATGAATATCATGACTTTAATATGGCTGTTATGTGTGTTGTGACCCAGGGACGATGGATCCGCCATGTCCGCCCTCAAGCGGCTGGAGCGCAGCCAGTTCACCGACGAGATGGACGCTCGCTTCGGCTTCGACAGGATGAAGGAGCCGGGGGAGAAAACCGGCTGGCTGATCAACATGCACCCTGTGAGCCTGCAAAGTGTCACATGTGAGGTTGTTTAGAAAGTCACGAGGAGGAAAAGGTGATAATAATAAATATGCTCTTTTGTTTTTTAATTATAGACTGAAATCCTGGATGACGACAAGAGGATGATCAGTGCTGTGGATTATTATTTCATACAGGAGGATGGAAGCAGGTTCAAGGTGTGTTGGAGGGAAATGAACTGTGGACAGTAACTATTCAGTAACAACACACTTGTAAAAAAAAAATGTCCATCCACTTCTCTAAAGCCTAATGTTTCTTCTGTCTGCAGGTGGCTCTCCCCTTTAAGCCATATTTTTACATTGCCACTAAAAAGGTGAGTGTCCCACCTGGTTCATATGTCAAATAAAACAACAAGTTTAAAATCTCCTTGCTTTAAAGACAACTTGTTTTTCCAGAACTGCGAGAGAGAAGTCATCTCATACTTGTCGAAGAAGTTTCAAGGAAAGGTGGCGAAGCTGGAAATTACACCGAAAGAGGACCTGGACCTGGTGAGAGCTTGGTTATTATTAATGGGGTCTAACGATACATGGATCCAGATCGATATATGTGGATTTAGTGGTCAACGATCCAAAAGCATCGATGCAAAGTGAAAACATTGATTCACATCACCACCATCATGAAGATACGCCTTTATTTTGAAATTCTCGTGGCAAATCTGTGTCATTGGACTTTGTCATATCTGCAAATATATCGTTGTCCAAAGAATCGATATGATATCGTATCATGATGAAATGTGCGATTTACAGTCCTGGTTTGGCATCGTTAAAGTGTTTCATGTCCAAGTCAAGTCCTGATGAAAGATTTAAACATTTTTAACATATTATTATCGCAGCATTTTGTTTCTACAACACTGAGCATGTGTTCCTCCTCAGCCGAACCATCTGGTTGGCCTGAAGAGAAGCTACATCAAGCTGTCGTTCAACACCGTGGACGACCTCGTCAAGGTCAAGCGGGAGATCTCGCCGGCGGTGCGCAAGAATCGAGAGCGGGAGCAGTCGAATGACGCCTACACCGCCATGTTATCAAGGTACCTCCCAAACAACAACGTCAGCAGTATCTAATGATGTTTATTCAGTTGTGTTTTAGAGTGATTTGACCTTTGTTGGCTCTTCCAGTGCCTTATCAGGTGGCAACGTGACCTCAGCAGATGATGACGGGATGTTAAAGAGCATTTCGGACCAGCTGGACAACATCGTGGACATGAGAGAGTACGACGTGCCATATCATGTGCGGTTGTCCATCGACCTGAAGATCCACGTGGTAAAGACTGATTCGTGTTAATGCTTTGGAAAGTAATTTAAGATACACGAGTGACACAAGCTGCTCAAATCTTCGTTGTCTCTGTTTCTCAGGCTCACTGGTATAACGTTCGATACAGAGGCAGCGCCTACCCACCGGAGATCGTACGGAGAGATGATCTCGTGGAGCGACCGGTGCGACGGGTTTTATTAATCATGCTACAACACTTGATCTGTAGTTTATTGTGACTCTAATAAAGTGTGTGTTCTCCTTCTTTTTAGGACCCAGTTGTTTTGGCCTTCGACATAGAGACGACCAAACTGCCGCTGAAGTTCCCAGACGCGGAGAGCGATCAGATTATGATGATCTCCTACATGATCGATGGACAGGTGAGTTGGATTTCCTTCACGCGTTTGTTATGTGTATCAATCTGTTCATACTGTCCGTGTCGATCTTCTTTACTTCTTTGTTTCTGTTTTTTTAAGGGGTTCCTCATCACAAACCGAGAGATCGTCTCTGAGAACATTGAAGATTTTGAGTTCACTCCCAAACCCGAGTATGAAGGGCCGTTCACCATTTTCAACGAGGATGATGAGGTGCGTGACTGCGTAGACGATAAATACACTATTGGAGGTATGGTGGTGTTTATAAATGTGATGCTTTGTGGTTTCATCAGTGTCAGTAACACGTGGTGAACGTGTCTTTGCCTGCAGGCCGGGCTCATTAAGAGGTGGTTCGATCACGTTCAGGAAACAAAGCCGAACATCTTTGTGACCTACAATGGAGATTTTTTTGACTGGTGAGCGTGTCGCTGCTCCTTTACCAACATAACATTAAAGTCTACACAAAAATGAGGATTCAGTCACGTGTTCAGTCAGTGCAGATGGAAAGACGGGTTTACAAAACATCTCTGGAGCGTCACACTGAAACAGCGGTGCAGAATTCTGCTAAACAGCTGTAGTAGATGGAAATGTTGGGATGTTTTAAAATGTGTTAAAAATAAACAGAAAATTAAATATAAAATGGCTATTTTTAGCTTGTTTGGCATAATCCCTGTTTTTGGAAGCCCTGAGATCCCAGATTGATTTGAAAAGACTTTATTTATATCCTCAATTTGTGGGCGAGACCGTCCAGACGGGGTGCACGCTAATGCTGTAGCTACAGAAAATAATTCAATTTAAAAGAAAGGGTTTAAGTAACGTCTTTTCAAATCAATTTGGGATCTCGGGGCTTCTGATGACTTGCATTATGCCAGACAAGCTGCATGGAGCCATTTCATATTTCTTTGCTTGTTTTAAAAATAACTCCCCGTCTACTTCAGATGTTTAGGAGAACATGAAACAACACCTCACTTTCCATCGGCACTGGGAGAGAGACGATAATGACTTAACTTTTTTAGTTTAGTATCTCTGAACTGTGATGTTTACCTGTCGTCTCTCTCAAGGCCTTTTGTGGAGACTCGTGCTACCCTCCATGGACTGAGCATGTACCGGGAGATTGGTTTCCAGAAGGACAACCAGGGAGAGTACAAGTCCAGTCAAGCCATCCACATGGACTGCTACAGGTGTGCACACTGCTGAGCGCTCACGTTGTTAAAAAGTTTCCATTGTGTTTTATGTAAACGTGCACTCAGGGGTTAGGGTTAATTTTAGATTAATTAATTTCTGACATCCGGACGGATTCTCCTGCATCAGGTGGGTGAAGAGAGACAGCTACCTGCCGGTGGGAAGTCATAATCTGAAGGCAGCAGCGAAGGCTAAACTGGGCTACGACCCAGTGGAGCTGGACCCAGAGGAGATGTGCCGAATGGCAACCGAGGAGCCGCAGGTACTGGATTGATTTTCAATTTTTAGAGCTCAGAAGATAAAGAATTGTTCTGAAGGGACATTTTCAATTCAATTTCCTTTCTCTGCTTTTCTATTAGACTTTAGCCACCTACTCTGTGTCGGACGCTGTGGCCACATATTACCTCTACATGAAATATGTTCACCCCTTCATCTTCGCCCTGTGCACCATCATCCCCATGGAGCCCGATGAGGTCTGTCTATTGTGTGTTTTCGTAAAAGAAGAATCCTTTCAAAATAAATGACAGCCTCTTGATAACTACTTGTGTCCGTCTGTTACCAGGTGCTGCGTAAAGGCTCTGGCACTCTGTGTGAAGCTCTGCTCATGGTGCAGGCCTTCCACGCAAACATCATCTTCCCCAACAAGCAGGAGCAGGTGTTCAACAAAATGACAGACGACGGCCACGTCATGGACTCGGAGACCTACGTGGGCGGCCACGTGGAGGCGCTGGAGTCGGGAGTGTTCCGCAGTGACATCCCCTGCCGTTTCAAAATGGTACGATCTACCGCTGCTTCTTTGCTTCAGCACTTTTTGAATGTTTAAGCGTGACAGTTCGGTCTGGTGTGTTGACAGAATCCAGCTGCTTTTGACTTCCTGATGCAAAGAGTCGAGAGAACGATGCGTCACGCCATCGAGGAAGAGGAGAAAATCCCTCTGGAGCAAGTCACCAACTTTAACGAGGTGCGTTTTTCTTCCTAATCCTTCTCGTTGTTTTGAAAAGTCGTCCCAGCATTCTCAGCTTGCTTGAAGCCATAAAACGCTGCTGGTGTCTTTTCAGGTTTGCGATGAGATCAAAAATAAGCTGACGTCCCTGAAGGAGGTCCCAAACAGGATTGAATGCCCCCTCATCTACCATCTGGACGTGGGGGCGATGTACCCCAATATCATCCTCACCAACCGCCTGCAGGTAAAAGAAAGAACAAAGGAAAAGTGCGTTGGATTAAATGTAGACAAACATGGAATTAAACGCTTCTTTGTTTTACAGCCATCAGCGATGGTTGATGAGGCCACTTGTGCTGCCTGTGACTTCAACAAGCCCGGCGCCACCTGCCAGAGGAGGATGGCCTGGCAGTGGAGAGGAGAAATCAGTAAGTTAATATCGTACAATTATGTTCCTGGCATTGATTCTTTCTCATGTGGGGTTGAATACAGTAAAAGTTTCTTTCCTTCGTCTGCAGTGCCGGCCAGCCGCAGTGAGTTCCACCGCATCCAGCAGCAACTCGAGTCTGAGAAGTTTCCGTCGTTTTTCCCCAACGGTCCACCTCGCGCCTTCCACACTCTCAACAGAGAGGAGCAGGCCAAGCATGAGAAGAAGCGTCTGGCAGGTACGCCTTAGATTCTGGTTTTCAAGCATTCTGAATGACCGGATGCCAAAGCATGGTTGGACTTCTCTGTTCTCT
Source organism: Acanthopagrus latus (assembly GCF_904848185.1). Classification (NCBI taxonomy): domain Eukaryota; kingdom Metazoa; phylum Chordata; class Actinopteri; order Spariformes; family Sparidae; genus Acanthopagrus; species Acanthopagrus latus. Next base: position 28,109,366 of record NC_051043.1, read on the forward strand.
GTGTCAGACTACTGTAAGAAGGCCTATAAGAAGACCCACATCACCAGGCTGGAGGAGCGAGTCACCACCATCTGTCAGAGAGAAAACTCCTTCTACGTCGACACCGTGAGAGCGTTCAGAGATCGGCGTTATGAATTTAAAGGACTCCACAAGGTGCGTTTCAATATTCAGTTAAATAACAATCTTTTCAATATTGTATACCATGTCCAGTTAGTAGAACTTTCTTTTCTTGGAACCTGTGCACAAGGTGTGGAAGAAGAAACTGTCGGCGGCTCAGGACAGCGGAGACGCTGCTGAGGTGAAACGCTGCAAAAACATGGAGATCCTGTACGAGTCTCTTCAGCTGGCTCACAAGTGTATTCTCAACTCTTTCTACGGCTACGTCATGAGGAAGGGGTACGAGTCATGTCTGGTTTTCATCATTCAGATCATCAGTTATCATTATGCACTGTCACATTCAGGCCCTTGCTGCTGGATAAATCTGCTCTGTCTTTGTGCCTCCATCAGGGCGCGCTGGTACTCCATGGAGATGGCCGGCATCGTGTGCTTCACCGGAGCCAACATCATCACTCAGGCCAGAGAGCTCATTGAACAAATAGGGTGAGTGTCATGTTGATAATGTGATACTGAATTACGGAAATTAGCTTCCGCTCGGTGCAAGGTCAGCTCCGACTCAGGAGAAATGGAGCTGGAAGGTTTCCACTGCCTCGTTTAACATCTTCATCAGCAGCAGCAGATTCCTGCCAACATTTGGGCTCAGATCCAGCTCATGCAGTGATGTTTTTATCTTACTTTCTTTTTCTCCTTCAGAATCAATTCATATTGATATTTTAACTCTACTGCCAGTCTAGTTTTTGCTGCTTTTTGTTAGGTGTTGTGCGTCTATCACTGAGTTGATAATGTCTTTATCCTGACATGGTTGAAATGTCCTTGTTCACTCAGTTTAAGTCGTCTAGGAGAAGAAATGTAGTAACCAGAATCCCTCATTTCTCACCCGTCACTTCTTTCTTCTTCGCTCTTCCTTGTCCTGGTCCTCAGGAGGCCTCTTGAGTTGGACACTGATGGTATCTGGTGTGTCCTCCCCAACACTTTCCCTGAGAACTTTGTGGTGAAAACCAGTAACGAGAAGAAGCCCAAGGTGACCATCTCCTACCCGGGGGCCATGCTGAACATCATGGTGAAGGAGGGATTCACCAACGATCAGTACCACGAGCTGGTCGACCCCACGTCCCTTTCGTACGTCACCCGGGCGGAGAACAGCATCTTCTTCGAGGTGGACGGACCGTACCTGGCCATGATCCTGCCTGCCTCCAAAGAGGAAGGGAAGAAACTGAAGAAGAGGTAAAGCAGTCGTGGATTTCAGACGTCTGATTTTTAAAGTGTAGCGAGATTATGATGATGATTTAATGTTTCTACATCCATTTCAGGTACGCTGTGTTCAATGAGGACGGCTCGCTGGCTGAGCTGAAGGGTTTTGAAGTGAAGAGAAGAGGAGAGCTCCAGCTCATTAAGATTTTCCAGTCGTCAGTGTTTGAGGCTTTCCTGAAAGGGACGACTCTGGAGGAGGTGTACGCCTCTGTGGCCAAAGTGGCCGACTACTGGCTGGACGTCCTGTACAGCAAGGTAAGAATCTGTGATGAAACGATGCAAAACAGCATTTTAACATCGTGGGCTTAGACATGTTACGAGAAGCTTGGATTGTTGTTTGTCTGATATTTTAAAGTACAGTATCAGTTGCAGAGAAAGCAAAATTTTAACTCCAGTTTTTATCACAACAAGCTGATTAATAAATTTCTCTGGTTTTCCAGGCTGCCAACATGCCCGATGCGGAGCTGTTTGAGCTGATTTCTGAGAATCGCTCGATGTCCAGAAAGCTGGAGGACTACGGAGAGCAGAAGTCCACTTCCATCAGCACAGCTAAGAGACTGGCTGAGTTCTTGGGAGACCAAATGGTGAAAGATGCTGGTCTGAGCTGTCGCTACGTCATCTCCCGAAAACCTGAGGGTTCACCCGTCACCGAGAGGTGCGATGGCCCTGCTGAAAATATACCTGTTAGATCTAGCGACTGTATCTCCATTGACATCACTTCTAAACCTTTAAATTACAGTGATCATCCTTTAACATTGTGTTTGTTTTAGGCCTGTAGCTAATGATTACTGTCATCAACTAATCTGCAGATTATTTTCTGGATTCATCGATTACTGGTTGGTCTAAAAAATGTCAGAAAATACTTTAAATGTCTTCTTTCATCATTCCAAAACCCAGAGATATTCAGTTTGATATGAAATGAAATATAGACAAGTAAGAACACTCTGTATTTGAGAGGTCATTTGTCCAAACAGCTGCTTGGGCGAGATCCACGTTGTCATGATGATGGATGTGAAAGATTTTCTGGATCAAATAAAATGGTGTCAGAGTTGTTCACCCGATGTTAAATGTTTGTTGAGAACAGGCACTTTGGGATATTACCAGAAGTAAAAGCCTCGACACTGACAGATTTGTTCTTCTCTTCCATCAGAGCCATTCCTCTGGCCATCTTCCAGGCCGAGCCCAGTGTGAAGAAACATTTCCTTCGTAAGTGGCTGAAGTTGCCCAGCCTGCACGACCTGGACATCCGCACTGTGAGTTATAAAACAAACATGCTACATGCTTTGACAGGAGCATCTGGTGTTCAGACATTAACACTCATGCTGTGGGTGTTTTTCAGATCCTTGACTGGAATTATTACATCGAGAGATTAGGCAGCGCCATCCAGAAAATCATCACCATCCCCGCAGCTCTCCAACAGGTACAAATTAAACTTGTTTCATTGGTCTCTTGGTCTAATGTAGGTTTTTGTGCAGAAAACAATTTTGCAATGTTTGTTTTTTTTTTCATCGTCAGGTGAAGAATCCGGTCCCCAGAGTGAGGCATCCTGACTGGCTTCACAAGAAACTCCTGGAGAAAAATGACATCTACAAGCAGAAGAAGATCAGTGAGCTGTTCACCAGCGAGGGAAAGAAGCAGGTTGGTTCATCTCAACATTTCCTGTCCGACGATCAACACGGAAAGTTTCCTCTGGTGACCACTGTTTTTCTAAATGGCCTCTTCTCTCCCAGGTGGCCCGTCAGCCTCTTGAAGCGGGTCAAGCTGCAGACATAGAGGACTTTGGAATGCCACCCAGACCTCTTCAGCCCGCCATCCTCATCAGTACCAAACGGAAACGGGTTTCTCAGGGAGAGGACAGCCAGGTGGAGTCTCAGGATGTGGAGCTCACTCAGTCCTGGAGGGAGATCCTGGGACCACCTCCACCTAGTGGAAAGACTCGGGTAACTAAGCAGCAACCAGCACAACGCCTTAACCTTCGCATGCGTAATCTTTGTAGAATCTTTTTTAGAGGAGAGAAATAACTCTGAAATGTATTTTGTGTGCAGGAGGAACGTCTTGTGTGGCTGCGCTACCACAAGAAGAAGTGGGAGCTGCAGCTGAGACAAAGGAAGGAGAGAAAGAAGAGGAGGAGGCTGCTGGACGGCGAAGCTCAACCTGTTGGAGGAGGAGTCATCAGAGATGGCCCCGTCACCGGCCTGGGAAGCTTCCTCCGCAGAACAGCTCGCAGCATCCTGGACATGCCGTGGCAGATTGTGCAGGTGGGTTCAAAATCATCATCATCATCACTTTAAAGTCAGTAAACAACTTACACAATCTAAAGAAAACCGTCCTGTTCCCTCTCAGATTGCAGAGACGAGTCACCCTGGTCTGTACAAGTTGTGGGCTGTGATCGGGAACGACCTCCACTGCATGAAGCTCAACATCCCCCGAGTCTTCTACGTCAATCAGAAAGTCCCGAAGCAGGAGGAGGGAGCCACGTACAGAAAGGCACGCAGTCAGGAAGTCTCAGTCACTGTAAAGGGTTTGACAGAATGTGTTTAAATAAATTGTAATCAGTAAATTGTTTGGCTGCAGGTGAACCGCATGCTGCCTCGCTCCAACATGGTGTACTACCTGTACGAGTACTGTGTACCAGAGGACATGTACCAGGAGCACATCAACGAGATCAACGCTGACCTCTCTGCCCCAGATATCGAAGGGGTCTATGAAACACAGGTATCACATACATGTTCATACACCTCACTCATGATGCTTCGTGTGTGTGTGTGTTATGGCTTCAGTGTGAGTGCAACATTAATGTGACGTGATGTCTTTCAGGTGCCGTTGCTGTTTCGGGCACTCGTGCGGCTCGGGTGTGTGTGTATGGTCAACAAGCATGTTGTGAGGGATCTGGCCGGCAGGGAGGCGGACACGTTCGACCTGGAGCATCTGGAGATGAGGTCCCTGGCCCAGTTCAGCTACCTGGAGCCTGGTAAGACCTGTCCCACACACACTGGACCTCTGAGCTGATGTTTCTGTCTTTGTTCTGACTTATTCACTTTTTGATTTCCTTGTCATGTAATATTTGGCCTGAGATCAAGTGATCCTGCTCATGAACTTTGATAAATGTAGCAAGTTTTACATCACGTTTCCCGTCTTTTCAGGGAGCGTTCGACACATGTACCTGTATCATCACAGCCAGGGTCACAAGGCGCTGTTTGGCCTGTTCATCCCCTCGCAGCGTAAAGCCAGCATCTTTGTCCTGGACACAGTAAGAACAACATAACTCTTTTTATTCCACTGGTATCATGTTGATGTTTTGACTCATCTTGTTAAATGAGGCGGCTGTATTGAAATCCTAATGACAGAGTTCTAAAGTGCAATTTCACTTATTTATTTCAAAACAAAGTCCTGAAAGTTTTGAAAATGTTTCATTTCAACCATCATGTTTTCAAGGTTAGGATTATATTTGTTTGAAACCCTTGATTTTATCAATCAGGTGTTTCTTCTCCACAGTCACTGATGCAGAGAACAATCTTTAATGCTGTCTTTGTTTCCCCTCTAAGGTCAGAAGCAACCAGATGCCCAACCTCAGTAACCTCTACACCGCTGAGCGCACTGCTCTCCTGGAGAAGACCACCGAGGAGCTCCTGCCTCCGGAGAAACACAACTTTGAGGTCCGAGCTGAAAACGATGTGAAGGCTATTTACCGCGCACTCCAGCGCATACTGCTCAACTACAAGGTAAAACACAGCTGAAGCTACTCAAGTGCCTGATATTTTTTCTAATCATTTTTACTAATTTAGTTTGCTCCATGTGTTGCTGTTCACAGGAGGAGCGCCGCGGGCCCACCCTCATCGCAATGCAGTCCAACTGGGAGCTGCGGCGGCTGGCAGCAGGGATGCCGGTGCTTGAGGAGTTTCCCGTCGTTCCAGTACATGTGATTGATGAGATCAACTATAACGTGCTGGACTGGCAACGCCACGGCGCCAGGCGCATGATCCGCCACTACCTCAACCTGGACAGCTGCCTGTCACAGGCTTTCGACATGGCCAGGTAAGACCTGCACACCGTAATCTCTGTGGATTCCATATTCCCAGGAGAAAGGAGGCACGGATGTGAATAGATGGATTCTTTTTATTTTAGTCCGACTGGCTCAGTTTGTTGCTGTGGTGGGTTTTTGGTTAGTTATTTATGTTGACAGCCTTCAGATTTTGCGCCGTTAAATCTTTGTCTCTGCCTTTCAGATATTACCACTTACCTGTGGGGAACTTACCTCAGGACGTGTCCATCTTCGGCTCAGACTTGTTCCTGGCGAGACATCTACGGAAACACAACCACCTGCTGTGGCTCTCACCCACAGCCAGGCCCGACCTCGGAGGGAAGGAGGCTGATGACAGTCGTCTGGTGATGGAGAATGATGAGAGGGGCTCTGTGGAGATAAATGCTCAAGGATGCTATTCCACAGGTACCCGATCTTAACCTGTGTCCATGAAACAGCACAAAGCAAATGTTCACCTGGTATCTGTATTTGTGGATGATCCTGCTTCTGTTTCTTTCAGTGTGTGTGGAGTTGGACCTGCAGAGCCTGGCGGTGAACACTATCCTCCAGTCACAGCATGTCAATGACATGGAGGGCGGAGCCAGTCTGGGTGTCAGTTTCGATGTGATCCAGCAGGCCTCGTTGGAAGACATGATGTCAGGAAACCAGGGAGCCAGCACCATCGCCAGCTACGATGAGACCGCTCTCTGCTCCAATACCTTCAGGTGTGTGAACGTCCGTAGTGCGCGACTGTTTCTGCTTCAAAATCGTGTCTGGAAGCTTGTCGTGTTTTAATTTTTGTGTCGGGCTCACCTTGGTTCTGTTGTGCGAGCAGGATCTTGAAGAGCATGGTGGTTGGATGGGTGAGAGAGATCACACAGTACCACAACGTGTACGCCGACAACCAGGTGATGCACTTCTACCGGTGGCTGCGCTCTCCCAGCTCGCTGCTCTACGACCCTGCGCTGCACCGCACCCTGCACAACATGATGAAGAAGGTGTTTCTACAGTGAGTGACACGTCCTCCGCTACACCACAGAAAACACCTGGCCGCTTCAATGAGGCACATATTGAGTTCTAAAAGATTAGTTATGATTTGATTTGATGTGATAATGATGAAATTTGTCACATGTTTGACACAAACACTTTCTATTGACAGTAAAACATATTATTGGTCATGTTTTCAGATATTATGGAGTAAAACCAGTCCAATTGGTTGGGGCACTGGTGTTCTGTTTTTACTTGTTAAATACATAATGTCTGATGGTAAACTTCTATATTTTGATTCCTTTGTACATGTTGCCTTAGTTGATGAGACAGGTGGAGAAAAGCGACTTGATACCTGTCTAGTATTAAATAAATTGTATGAAAGTTGATCGTTTGGGACATTCAGGATTTTAAAATGATGAATGATTTCTTATAAAAACACATCAGAGAGATAACTGTCCTGTGCATTCTGATGATGTTGGCTCTTCTGTTACAGTTCAGAGCAAGATGTTCAATGCTCTTTAAAAAAAAAAAAGGGTGTACTTGCTTTTTATGTTATCATCATCATATCGGTGGCATTGTGGGGTCTTAATATGACAGGAATATCATTTATGGAAAGTATTTCCAGAACAATTTATAACCCAACAACGACAGTTACTCTGACAGGCTTTTCATAACGATCTCTTATGAATCCTTCTGTCATTCTGCTGTCAGGTTGATCTCGGAGTTCAAGCGTCTCGGCTCCACTGTGGTGTACGGAAACTTTAACAGGATCATCTTGTGCACAAAAAAGCGGAGGATAGATGACGCCATCGGCTACGTGGAATACATCACCAACAGGTCAGACATCTTGTACCTATAAAGTTATCCTCCGCTTTGTGCAATTTAATGTTGACATTATTAATGAACACATAAATATGGACAAACATAAATTCATACCTACGTTCATACATGAAAAATATAGATGAAAAACAAAGTACACAGAAAGAGTGTAAGTATCTATTTGTTTCTGGTGTTTTGACGATGTTTTGACGTTGCCGGAACACTAAAATGATTTTAAAAAAAGAAAAAGAAAAAACACGATTGCCCATTAGAGCAATTAGATGTTTGTCAGTGATGGTGCTGCGGTGAAATCTATAAACGATAACAGCCCATTAAACTAATGTACCGAAAAAGAATGAATGTGAATTTGGAGCCATGTGTAAATATTTGAACATAAAACGGATTTTGGTAATTTCATCTTTGTTACAGCCAGCACCGCAATCTGTAATGACTGTCGTGGCAGGATTACAGCAGCGTTTCAAACAAACAACATGGAGGGAATTATTTCAACCAGACATCCGTTTGTTATATTAAACTTTGTGCTTTACGTTGTTCTGTCTGTGTTTTCTTGTATGTAAATTTGCTGAGTTTGTGTTTGTATTCTTTTTTTAATGTATTTGGTGAGTTTTATATATGTTAAAGGCTCATCTAGGGACTAGAATTGCAAATGAACTTAAATTAACATAAATGCTTTGGTGTGCAGCATGTGTACAGATTAAGGTTAAGACTAGTTTAAATGAAGGAGGGGGGAAATAAGGTAATTACCAGATGAGGCCGTCCTCTGTTATTATATTGTAAGTTTACTCAAAACATAAAAGAAATGACGTATCTAACTATTTCTCCTCCAGCATCCACTCCAGAGAGATCTTTCACTCGTTGTCCATCTCCTTCTCCCGGTGCTGGGAGTTTCTGCTGTGGATGGATCCGTCCAACTGCGGCGGCGTGAAGGGCAAACTGCCGTCCAGCGTCGTGCACGGAGAGGTAACTCAAACAGCCGCCTCTGAGAACATGTTGTCCAGTAGAGCAGCTCTGCCTTTTGATTGACACTGTCACAGAGTTAGAAATGTAGCTACATGTTTATTATGGAGGTCACAGTTTGCTGTGGTGTCAGTATAACTTAATCCAGCACACTAATGTCCTTTCAAGACCTCAGTAATGAACATAAACTTGAATTATTACCTTGAAAGTGTCAACAAACCTAAAAGAAATAAAAGGTAGATTAAAGAAGCAGAACACAGAACTCAACACTCCTAAACGTTCCTTTTTTTTAGGAAGAAGCCAAACAGAAAAAAAACAAACGACGGGAGGGAGAAGAGGAAGGCAGCGATGATGAAGACGAGGAGGAAGCTGAGGAGGAGGAAGAGGAGGATGGCGACGGAGAGACGGACGAGGTGGAGGAGCTGATTGAGAGCAACTGGAACATCATGCAGTATCTGCCCCAAACCGCCTCCTGTCAGAAATACTTCCTCATGATTGTCTCCGGTAAATTTAAAATAATCAATACACAGATTTGTTGTTTTTGTTTTTGTCTGTCAACCAACTCTCACACACAAACTTTCCGTGCCAGCCTACATTGCAGCGGTCTACCACAGCATGAAACAGGAGCTGAGGCGTAACGCTCCTGGGGCAACGCCAGTCAAGAGACGTGGAGGCAGTCAGGCTTCCCAGCAGGCACTGGGGGACTTGAGTGCTCTTCCTGGTAAGATACTGTTTGTGAAGCTGCTTCAGTTACTAACGACCTCCCTCGTGTGTGTTAGGAACTTCACATTACAGTCATTAGGGTCGCCACAGGCTAGTGTCTGTTACACTTAAACCTATGATGGGGAGCATTTAATCATATTTGGATGGATTTCCTCTCAGATGTGATGTTCTTTGAAAACCTTCTCCCGCAGGAATGATCTCCTTCTCCCAAGAATACGTGTCCAGTGAGCTGACGCAGAACTTTTTCACCATCACTCAAAAAATCCAGAAGAAGGTGACGGGTACCAGGAGCGTGACCCAGCCGTCAGAGATGTTCCCCGTCCTGCCTGGATCCCACCTGCCACTCAACAACCCGGCACTGGAGTTTATCAAATACGTCTGCCAGGTAACCACTGACAAAGCTCTCTCTCCTTATTGGATGTTGTCATTTTCCTTTTACCGCATTTTTAAGGGGTTTTGCACTGCCAACTTCTCAACGTCTTTTGTCTGTTCAGGTCCTTTCGCTGGATGCCAACATAGTGAACCAGGTGAACAAGCTGAAAAGAGACCTCCTGCGGCTCGTGGACGTCGGAGAGTTTTCCGATGATGCTCAGTTCCGTGACCCCTGTAACTCCTACATCCTGCCGGAGGTCATCTGCCACCACTGCAATTTCTGTCGTGACCTCGACCTCTGCAAGGACCCATCCATGGCACAAGTGAGAGGAGGAGCATTGATCGGAATCACAGCGAAGGCTCATTTATGCTCCGATACGTCCTGTTCAAACTGTGGAATCGTCGCTGCTCACATACTTATATGCGTCCTTTGCGTTGGTGTGGATGGATGTGGTTCAGAGTCATAGCGTCTCATGAGGACATCTACACCGTCCACCTCAGATTTAATTCTGTCTTAATTCTTCCCAGCTGTTCGGTAGTAACTGTTTGTCTCTGTGCCCTGTCAAATTAACATCAGAGATGTTTAGAAGTTGCATAAACTCTCTTCAAAAAGTTCTGCCATTCTTAAAACTTCTTCCTCTTGTCCTGTGGTCGTGTCTCACTTGGACTATTGGCTACAGTGGAAGCACTGCTCCACTGGTCCGTATCAGTGAGCTTTCAGATAACGTGCCAAAATAAGGATGAAATGAACTTCGAGTTCGGACAGTTAACTCCGTCTCTATCTGTATCTAACGTTGAGCATAAATGAGCCTTAACACTTTTATTACTCATGTTTTTACACTCGTAAATTTGCACAAAAGTTCCAGTCAGATAAGCGTTTCTGCTCTCGTCTCGTCTCCTCAGGATGGATCTGTTTTGCCTCAGTGGTTCTGCTCCAACTGCCAGGCGCAGTACGAGACCGAGTCCATTGAGATGGCTCTGGTGGAAGCTCTGCAGAAGAAACTGATGAGCTACACACTGCAGGACCTGGTGAGGAAAAACTGGAATAACATTTTGACATGTGTGTCACCGTGTCCTAGTGGTTGATATGTGGGTCATACTTTGTGAGGTCTTGGTTGCATGTTTGCTGATCATTTATTGACGAGGTTTCCTGAAGCTGACTCGCTGCTTGTGTGATTTTTAGGTGTGTAACAAATGTAAAGGAGTGAAGGAAGCGAACATGCCTCTGTACTGCAGATGTGCCGGAGACTTTGACCTCACGTTCCCAGCCAAGGTTCCTACTCTCAAATACATCATTCAGTTTAGTGAATAAAGCGACATTCAACCTTTTTCTTACGTTATTTTTTTTCCCCTCCTCTAAAGAGCTTCTCCGAGCAGATCACGGTGTTTCGGAACATCGCGTCTCACTACAGCATGAGCTTCCTGGAGGAGACCATCGACTGGTTGGTTGTTATGAGCCCGCACATCAACCAGAGCGCTCGCTAAATGTTACATCAGCACCGCCTGCGCTCCCTCCGCTGCATCTGTGGCGACCTGACGGTGTGTCAGCAGGAAGCTGGTGAGCCGGGTTGGAAGAGGTGATGGCTTTGTGGACTGTAGATATATTTGTTTTGATTATGTCATGATAAAATTTATGTATGTGTGAATTTCAGATATTGACTGTTAATAAAAATGTTCCCATGAGTTTTAAACCGTGAGCCTGAATGTCTTTGCTGCTCGATGTTTCACTCAGCGCTCTGAAAGAAAAGAGCATAAACATCCTGAGTGGCGTCCACTCTGGGTACCTTCGTTAATCAGCGGTCACGTTCTGTCCGAACTTCCTCCCCACTTGGCCGCTAATGTGTCTGCTGTGGCTTGTGCACAGCTTGTGACCTGATCTGCTCCGACTTCAACCCCCTGTTATTCTCACAGTGGAAACACATTAGGCAAGTCTGATGATGCATATTCGTTTACGGTCGAGCTTTTCCTTCATGTTGCGGTTGTGAAGATAGTTTTGATTGTCATGTTTGAGAGATTATCGGGGGCTGTCGCAGTATTCTTGATAACTGTGATGAAAAATGAAACGCTGATATCATGTTGATAAGATCGTGTGAGTTATCCACCGCAGATTTTAGGCCTGCTCACCTTTTATTTATGAGTTGCTTTTTCACAAGTAATTAAGTGTAATTGTAAAACTTTTTGTAGTTTTGTTTTTTCTTACAGTTTTGGCTGCAGACTCGTGATTTGAGGGTAATTTGTTTGCCAAAAAAGACACAAAATACACAGTAAGATGGATCTTATTGGTAGTGGCTGCTGCATCTTTACATTGCAAGGTCGCTGGTTCGATTCCCCTGGTCTGTGTCAAAGTGTCCTTGGGCAAGATCCTGATGTGCTCGTCGGCACCTTGCATGGCAGCCACCGCCATCAGTGTATGTATGAATTACAGTAAGTAAGTTGCTTTGGACAAAAGTGTCTGCTAAATGTTGTGGTGTTTTTAATTTTATTTCTATAGATATTGCAATAATATTGTCATCATGAAGTTGTTTGGCCACAAGTAACGTACATGGTCTTGAGGAGAACTACTAGGAGGAGTATAAAGTCTCTTGGGGCTCCAGAAGAAAGCTGCAGTGTTATCTGATAAATTCCCTCCAGTGATTTCACTCATGTTAACGTTGCATTCGAACACAGTTTCACTCACTACAGACAGTTTAAGATATAAATGACGTAAAACCAAAACAGCAGAGCCAGAGAAATTGTCTTTTTTGCTCCACAATTTCTTCTTTATTTTAGAGACTTGGTGCCTACGTTACCCACAATGCAACTTACCCCTTGAGCGGCATCACTGGAGGTAATATATCAGATTACGTGCAGCTTCCTCTGAAGCTACAAAAGGCTTTACACAATTGTTTTTTCCCCACATATGCAGTAGTTCTCCTCAAGATCTGGTGGAGTTGCCCTTTAAGTCTTCCTCTGATGACAGTCTTTACATTTTAGCATTTTCTACACTGATGATAAGAAAACACTGGACGTTTCTGGCTGGTTGTAAGTACATGTTTGTTCTGTTAAATGTGAGAATCATTTGGTGGTTTGTGATCACTGTGAACAACAGTGGTCTTAACCGCTGCACCTCCCTCACTTTAACCTCATTGCCCCCTCAGATGACTCACTTTGCCTGCGGATGGGTGTCTCCTAGACAGATAATCACATTTCAGACTCTGATCTGAGGCGCAATTAGATTGTCTCTTTGGAGCTTCTTCCCTGACACACACTGCACATGTACGAACGAAGGAATGAGAGCACTTGGAGGGCCTGAGACTAAATTCTTTACATTTTCAAGTGTTCGCCTCTCAGTACAGTCAGACAACGCTCTTTTCTCACTCTTTACACGTCATAAACACCATTTCAACGCAGACGTGTCATCGTCCATCGTGCTCCTCCATCCATCATGACAGATATCGATCCATTAGACTCGAGTCTTCAGCCTTTCTTCACCGCTGACATTTGTATTGCTCTCAGGCATCCAGATGGATTCACACTTCCCCACAATCTTGTTAGAGAAACCCTTTTATGGGAAAATGCTGGTGTTATTTGATTACGGCTCATTGCTCTCTCCTCGTGCGTATCCTGGCCGCTTCCTCCTCTAACCTCCAGTTATGTCAGGTTAAAGGATGAAGCAAATGGATGTGAATATTCAGATCCCTCAAACATGATGTGCACTTCTTTTTTATAAGGCCGATTTGGTTCTGTTCATGTCACAAACTTGAGATAATAGTGGATATTTATTGCAATACATTGACAGAATGGGCATTGGTTGAATGGTTTGTAATTCTTTTCAATACTCAAATATGTTTCTGCTGTGAAACTGACACAATAAACACATTTTCTAAGTGTGTTCTGAAGTCATGTCAAGTGAGAGATTGTACAGTCGGAGTCCATCAAGGTTTGAGAAGATTTCTGAACGGAGTCCACCACGCGGGAAGAGACTTTGTGAGGACTGGCTGTCTTTCGCTTTCTGACAGTTTATGTTCCCACTGAAAACAGCGTAGCGACTGCTGGAAGTCCACAACTCAGCCGACAACCTGAGGAGATGCCGTCGTTGCCACAGCCAGCTGACGGAGGAGAGTCCACACTCTTGTCCAGCGAAGACTGAGGCAACCGTGATGATGTCACAGCGGTACGCCTTCTGACAGGTCTGAGTGGTTTGAGCCGAAGCTGTTGATGTAGCTGAGCTCTGTGGAAATGGGCACCGGGGGCTCCTTGATAACCTGCAGAGGACAGATATCCTTCACTGACAGACCCTGAATATGTTTTACACTTTATATATCGTTATTCTGCAGAGACAATGAAAGATGCACCACAGTCAGAGAGGTGGAGTGTTTTAGGGCACAGAGAAACAGACTGGTGGGGTTTATTTTACTCTTTTTAAATCCTTTTTTAAATGTCTCTTATTATATTGTCTTCTGGTTTTCTTCTTAATGCCGTCACATGAAGCTCTTTGAGTGTATTTGTTGTTGAAAGGTGCTGTACAAATACGCTTGCTTTGCCTTTGTTCTGTTCAAGTGTCCCAGTAAGCCCTGACAGTGTGACAGTGAGCCCCGAAACCAAAGCAGCTAAACTGCATTCAGCTGTCTTTAATTTTCCAATGTGAAAATGCCTGTGCAGACCTAAATAAAAACACATTTGTAAAAGCTTTTCCTTAAAAAAGACACAACAGCATGATGCATTAGAGGGGCTCTGTTGATCTTCTGTGCTGTGCTGGAAGCTGGTTGTTCTGTTTATTTTAGACAGACTCCCTGAGGCGCTGAGACGAGGCACTCAAGAAATGTGCACAAAGTCACATCCTTTGGACTGTCGCTGAAACTCTGATTGTCCCTCACAATGAAATCCATGGTCCATTCATGCTTTAGTGCCCAAAACACATAAGAGCTTTCGCATAATGTCTGAGACCCTCCGTTTTAGCTCCTGTATCTTTAAGGCTCCTCCTCCTGAATACCCAGTCTGCTCTGATTGGTCAGCTCACACATGTCTGAGCCAGCACCGCTTACAACAACAGAGCAGCTTTGCTTAATGAACTCTCATGTGCAGAAAAAGCTGCGTTTTATGAGCAGTGTTTTCTGTGGTAAAGAGGAGCTTCTGTTGGTGCAGACTTTAACTTCTCAACTTTGAAGATCTTTTAAGGTATAAAACAGAAAAAATAAAAAGGACCATTTGTGTTGCTGTTGAATACACGATGCCATGTACTCACTTCATCAAACTTTCTGTCACTGTAGACTTCATTCTTGTCAATAAACGTCAGCATGATCCAGTCGCAGATAATGGTGCACTGGAGGGTTGAGATGTGAAGAAAACAACAGTTTGTGTTGGAGAAAGCGATATCTGCCACTTCAAAGTCTCAAAGATAAGACCGGAATGTTGTAATTACTCACAATCCCAACAGAAGTCATAGCAGTCACTGTACTAATGATGGTCGGAATGGGACTGAATTTACCGGCCTGAAAAACAAAATGAAGCAAAATATAACAACAGTGACCAGAGTGAGCTGAAAGTGAAGTGTAGTGATGACGGAGAATGCTCTCACGTGTCCGTGAACTATGACATCCAGACGGATGCCGTAGGCTTTGATAAGTGTCCGGGACTCTACCCCATCCTTTCTGTAGTATTTGGCAAACCTGGAGAGTTGTATAGAAATCATGAGTGCAGGTTGAATGCTGAACAATAGAAAAGTCGGTGTTGGGTGCTGGGAGCTCACCTGTAATAGTAACCAGAGTTGGCCTGATCCTTTCGGAGATCAAGACGACGGAAGGCGTATGTTGGTTTACAGTTTGAGGGATCGATGTCCAGGTTACACTTCCAGTTGATGAAAACTCCAATAACTCCTCCCTGACAAAACAAAACAGACAGAGGTGGAAGAAGTGGCAGCTCAGTTTGTCTACTTCGACTAAGAATGAATATGAGAAGGAGTCTTGTTCAACATTTTTTAAATCAGAAATCATCATGAATCGAAACATTAGCACATGCTGCAGTGTTGATTAATACTCACAGTCCTGCAGAGCTCAGTGAAATTCTCCTTCGCCTGATGTGCGATGTAGCCCAGGCGGAAGTTCGGACAGTACGGCTCCTTCTCCTCATGATAGTGACACTTATTGAGATATTTCTGCATGTCACGCTTATTTGAAGCATCTTTGATGTTTCCCCTGCAAAAGACAAGAACAAGAGCTCATCTGTTGATGTCCAAAAGCTTCAGTGTGTGTGTGTGTGTGTGTGTGTGTGTGTGTGTGTGTGTGTGTGTGTGTGTGTGTGTGTGTGTGTGTGTGTGTGCGTGTACCTCAGCACTTTAAATTTGGGGAAGTGGATGGAGTTTCTGATGAACACAGTGAAATTGATGGCCTCCATTAACGCTGGTTCTCTGTTGAAGACACCAAATAATCAGAGCCGTTGTATTCGGCCTCCATCAGTTGGTTTCAGGCCAAGAAAATGGTAACAGACATGTTTTGTCAACTTTGTTATGTCGATAAAAATCACATCAT
This sequence comes from Acanthopagrus latus, assembly GCF_904848185.1. Classification (NCBI taxonomy): domain Eukaryota; kingdom Metazoa; phylum Chordata; class Actinopteri; order Spariformes; family Sparidae; genus Acanthopagrus; species Acanthopagrus latus. The sequence continues at coordinate 28,125,143 of NC_051043.1, forward strand.
TGTCCAAAGAATCGATAAAATATCATATCGCGATTTACACCCCTAGCTGATATCAATAAAACTTCATCCAAACACCCACCCTGCCTGTCTGCACTGATGTAAAGACTGACTGTTCTGATACTAAAATACTAGAAATGTCTGACCAGTTAATTTAACAACTTTCTGTAGTTTTTATATCCCAGATGTGGAACTCGTCTGTGGGTTTGGGTCTCTAACCTGACTAGAACTTGACCTACCGACATGGCAGAGAGTTATTTCATCGTCTACCTTACCGTACTACAGCGTACTCCTCAATAGGACACCAGCTTTGGACCTCACAGGTTTTGAAGGTGTGGTTGTAGTACTGAACACATCTGCCCGTTCTTCTGCCTGCAAAAAACAAATGTTTAAACATATGTGCGATGAAATACAAACCAAACAAGCTTGAAGAAAGACTGTGAGGAGTAAAAAACAGTACCATGGCCATCAAAGTCAACTTCTCCCTGGACACAGTCGGAGTCTTTTGTGCAGTTGGCATTGGCGACACTGAAATGCTGAAGTGAAATAAAACAGGTGTTCAGTCGTGAGAGAAAACAGGCGTTCACATGTCTGCAAAGCTTTTGATGACCTCTCACCTCAGCGCAGGTTCCTTGACTCTGATCATACGTAACTTCTCTTCTCAATATCGTACTAATCACATCACCGCCCTGTGAGGGAAATGCATCAAAAATGCAATCAGTCAGTCCGGGTTACACAACGATGCTGTCAGAGTAAAGGAGGTGAAGCATCCTTGGTGGTGCTGCAGCGTTTGTTCTGAACTCACCTCTGATGGTCGAGCGTACTCCACAGTGTCCAAGATGTCATCTCCAAGAACCGCCGTGCCTTTCATGAGCGTGTAAACGGAGCTCTCCGGACGAGTCTCACTCTCTTGGTAGGCTTTCTGACTTATGAAGACATACCTTCAGGGCGATAGAACAGACGGACCCAATATCACATTTTGTGTCATGACGTCAGTTTGAATCAGAGGCATCAGATTACCCCTGAATCAGTTCATCCCTCTCTGCTGAAGCTGAGAGATGAAAGAAAAGATGACGCACTTCCATCATAAAGCTCGATACAGCTAATCTCAGGAATAGTTAAAGATTTGAAATATTCAGACCTCTGGAAGAATAAGATGTTTAAAGAAATTGCTCTCCTCAGTTCAAGTTACATGCCTAATAATGGACAAACACCCAACCATCAATGTGTTTCCATCAATTATGCTGTTTATTTGTCTCCAGTTAATTGCAAATGAGAAGCATTTCCTCTCCACAAAACTGCAATTTATGGGTTTGAGAATTTAAAGCCACAGTGCATTTCTTTATGTTTATACTCCCTTTAGCACACAAAAACACATTGCTGGCAAAATAACAATAAATACCTCATTGTAACTGCTAAAAGAAGCTTTAAACTAACTCACAACACATCTGATAACAAAACAGCTAGAAAAATAACCAAGGTGAAGTTACCAAAGCCTTTCTCTGTCATAGATTGTCCTTTTTACCACATACAGTGGGCATGCAAGTACATAAACATGAGCTTACCAGATGAAATAGGTTATCACAAGAAACTGCACGCCTCTGTATATGACTCCAAGAGTTCTGTTTTTAACCACCATCACTTTTGGTGTCTCATAGTCCCAGAAACTGAGAAAATACTCCTTTACATAGTCACGTAGACCCGTGACGAACTGAGATCCTTCACACATATCTGCAGATGTCCTTGCAAAATCCTATTTTGCTGGTTTTCTGTCTCTTTGTTTCCGTCTCACTGTCTTTTTTTTTTCTAACCCTCTGCAGCTGCTCAGCTCCAATCTGCATCTCGCTCAAGCATCCCTGACACCAGCCGGAGAGAGGGGTAGGGGAGAAGGGGGTGGGGCTCGGATGTGGTTGAATCATGCATTTTATTTTATGTCAGTTTATTCTGATGATTGTACAGCTTTGGGGTGTCTCTAGATGGTTCATCTCAATACAATGCTTATTATTCTGCAACTCATTTTGTAGACATTTTAAACATTTAGGCTGTGCTTTTGGAAAGAAAGATTGGACAGTAAGAAGACTGGAAATATTTTTGATTTATTGGGTTGGTGTATCTTTTGGTCATTCAATTTTCTTTTCAGAAATGGGCATTACTAGACAAAAAGTGTTTTAATATCTTGTCTTGTTTTAAAATAAGAAAATTCTAATTGAAATACAAGGTGAGGTTCCTTTGTTCTGGTTATTCAGGATCAACTCGAACAGGAATACATCAAAAACTGATGAGGCCGTTTTTGTCAAGTGAAAAATCATACAGGAGTAGGACAGCACAGTCCTACACATGGTGCTCATTCAGTCTCCTGATATGAAAAGACAGGCTTTCGGTGGAAGAAAGTAAAATTAAACCATTTCTTAAAATGTGCTCATCCATGTTGGCATGGAAAAGAAAAAGGTCTTGTATTTCAACTGTTTGTTCCGTATTAAGAAACAAAAATCAATGAAACTTTTTAAAATCTTTTATTCTAACACGCGTATCTGCAATCAAAACTGAATGACCAAAAGTTACACTGACCATATTGTCCCTGTATTGTCTGTATTGTCATATTTATCTTAAATATTGCAATAACATACAATGCAAATTAAGGCAAACTTAATAATGTATACTAAAACTGATGTGTGTGTGCACTGATGTACAAGAGAAGCTAAAATAAGACTGTGGGCTTTACTTCCCTGCTGGAAAAAAAAAAAAAAAAACAGCTAGACCAGCACCAGAACACAACATATGCTGGTCTTGCTGACCAGTCAATAGCAAGACCAGCATATGTTGTGTTCTGGTGCTGGTCTATGCTGGTTTTTCCAGCAGGGTTGTTTGTTTGCTTTCTTTTTGTACAGGCGGACACACGGGCGACCCTTCATCTGGGGTCCTCATTACTGTTAGCACCGCCTCCTCTGCGCATGTCAAACGACACGTGCATCTGCTGCTGCTGTCGGTTGCGAGCGTTGTGTTCGCCCGTTAACAACTTAACTTGTAGATAATTATATTTTTCCCGAACTTGTGTGGAGGATCACATATCGTTTGTAAATGGGGGGTCTTCAGAAGAAGAAGGTGAGTGTTGACGTCGAGTCGATGTCAGGCTGAGGCGCTTTAGCAACATGGTTAGCTAGTTAGCTAACGGAGCTAGCTGAAGTTTGTTTTTTCCTGAAATCAGCGTGTTTGAGGTCAGAAAAGCGACTCAACCTGAATGTGAATCGAAGTCACGTTGTTGCTGAGAGTGTGGTGTGCTCGTCTGTCTCTGTTTTACAGTACGAGAGGGGCTCAGCCACCAACTACATCACCAGAAACAAAGCTCGCAAGAAGTTGCAGCTCAGCCTTCCAGATTTCAGGTAACTTAATGCTGCCACGGTGCTTGGAACAGGATTGTGCGATTTGGATGAAGTCATTATGTGATTTTAAATAAGTGTACACTCCGGTGACTATTGAATGTACACATAACTGACAGCAAGTCAACAGATGAACAATATATCTTCCTTTAGTGAAGGTCGTAATGTCCACTTTTTGTTGAAACTGTTGTGTGCATGGCCAGTGAGGAGCTGTAATCTCGTGCTGATGAGTTGTGTTGTATACTGAGTGGTGTTCCCAAGATTTTGTAATTCCCACCCAGTAATGAAATGTAAATACATTTATTTAAGTACCATTTTAAGCTACTTTGACTTTACTTGGTCATTTCCATTTTCTGTTCCTTCATACTTCCACTCCTCTACATGTTGTAAACAAATATTGTACTTTTTACTCCACTGTATTTATTTGCTATATATGCTGCATCAGCACCAAAGCAGACGATATGTAAATTAATTTATCTGCAGTTGTATTTATATATGTATAATGATTTTAATAAATCTAAACTTTTACTTATGTATGACTTTTTTTTTGTACTTTATACAACACTGATCCCACCTCTATCAGGCTGGACATGTAAATGACTCTGATTGCTCTGTGATTTTCAGGCGACTGTGCATCCTTAAAGGAATCTACCCTCATGAGCCCAAACACAAGAAGAAGGTTAACAAGGGCTCTACCGCCGCGAGGACCTTCTACCTGCTCAAAGACATCCGCTTTCTGCTGCATGAGCCCATCGTTGGCAAGTTCAGAGACTACAAGGTATGACGGGCATATCTTTTTATAACCAAATATGATTTCATTGAAAATGGTTTGCTTTTGCCTTCTGTAAATGTAATTTGTTATCTGCAGTGATGATTTAAAGCATGAATACTTCCTAAATGTCAGTGTTTTATGTTTACAGGTATTTGTACGCAAACTTAAGAGGGCTTATGGAAAAACAGAGTGGTCTGCTGTGGAGAGACTGAAGGAGAACAAGCCCACCTATAAATTGGACCACATCATCAAAGAAAGGTGAGACGGTGTTATTCAATACACTCGACATGGGAGGGTATCATTTAGCGTATCTGATTTTAGCCATGTCACGTTAAATTAGAGAGTGTCAAAAGAAATCACTGAGAATTGAAGGTAAATGCATTTTATAAAATGTTTTTGGAGCTTCTAATGTACTAAGAAACTAGTTATCCTTAAAAAAAATGTGTAATTCACACTATATTGAGTTGTATTGACTAACTGGTTCTCGTTTGTTATGGCAGGTACCCCTCCTTCATCGATGCCCTCCGTGATATCGACGATGCCCTCTGCATGTGCTTCCTCTTCTCTACCTTCGCTCGTACGGGAAAATGTCACGTTCAGACGATCCAGCTGTGCAGACGCCTCACTGTGGAGTGGATGAACTATGTGATTGCATCTCGTGGTCTCAGAAAGGTGACAGTTTACACTATATACAGCAACTATGTTTGAAATATAAATAAAATGCTGGTCTGAGGGTATATTGATGTGTCTTGAGTGCATTCAGTAATGACTCTTGTGTGATTCTTTCTAGGTATTCATCTCCATCAAGGGAATATATTACCAAGCTGAGGCGATGGGACAGCTCATTACATGGCTGGTGCCTTATCAGTTCTCTCATGATGTAAGTAAATGATGAAATGTTGTCCAGGGGGGATTAGACTGATGCAGTCACTTGAAGGATTGCACTGAAGGGTGACACTGAGCCAGTGTAATGTGTTGTTTCTTCTTTTTTTGTGCGACTGTTGAGATCAGTTCATTGACTGCCCAGAGCACTTTGCGTGCTCCAGGGATTATAAATTACTATACATGTTTGCACTAGTGTTAATAATTTTACCATTACTTAGATTTAGTGTAATTATTTTTGTTTGCTCTTTCAGCACCCAACAGATGTCGACTACAGAGTAATGGCGACTTTCACAGAAATGTACACCACTCTGCTGGGCTTCGTCAACTTCAGACTCTACCATTCCCTCAACCTGCTCTACCCACCAAAGGTAAACTGGATTCAGTTTTACAGTTCATAATGACAGATTTCAGTAAGATTCCAGATTAGATGATTTCAAGTTATAAATAGTGATGCTATATGATTGCAATTTGTATTTACGACTGTTTGGTTGCATGTTTGCACACGTCTACTCTGTTAATATCTTTACTTCTTTTGCAGCTGGACAGTAAATCAGAGGCGGAGCTGAAGGAAGAGGATGAGGAGGACTACGCCATGAATTCAGAAAGCTACTTGGAGGTGAGGTTCTTAGGTCTTGAGGCATTTTAAATGACTCACTCCTACCTCTAATGGTTCTAATCATACAGATGGTTTCAGTTTTATTTAGCCATATTTCTGCCTTCACCTCATTTAAGATTGGGGCAAGTAGAATATTATTCATGACATGATGGCACTGAAAAATGGCATCACATCACAGTGACAGTGGTTGACCACCCAGAGTAACAGGAACTTTTTTTCTAAAAAGACTCACTGATCTTGACATTTAAAATAAACTCACAACATGCTTTACATGATTCTGTTATTAGTACATTACAAATACATTTGTACTCTATGAATGAGGTTTATAATCTATGTAAGCATAAACCAGTTAATAAGGGGGAAATTCTGGTCAATCATTGAAAATTACAGTCCATTTAGACTTAAGACAGTTCCGACCAAAAACAGCACCGTGTCAAGATATCACACTAATATTAATTAAACCTGTTGCAACAATCATCAGGTAGTAAACAGTGGACTTACCATGTTCATCTAAAAAGATTAATAAACCAGGAGCGTGAGCTTGCTCATGCTGATTGGTCTCCTAATATTGCTGCTAACCAGATAATTATCCAGCTGTATTGTTCCACCTGCTTCTTTAGCATGCTGTCAAAAATCATGCCAAAATTAAACACATAACCAACACAGCTGTCGAGATAACCTCATAGGGCTAAATTATATGGTCATTACACACATTAAAACTTCAATAGAGCAGGACATCACACACCACTGCCCTCAGGGTGTAAGTACAGATTACTACTAACCAGGCCCAAGTGTGCATTGTATTCACTGTTTACCATTTGCATGTTTCTGTTGTGTTGTGCAAACTGTACAACAGCACGCACATCTAATATTATTTAATTTAATTCAGTTTATTGACAGACAAGTGTGTCCCTGCTGTGTCAACACACCAACTGTCTGAACTCGGCCTTGTTTTTTCTGAATGGATCTTATTCTCACTTATTTTTATTTTTTTTATATATTAATATGTAGTGTGCCACATGTCCTTGTGGGTATTAACAGAGATAATATGTAAACTTGTGTTATTGGGAAAGGCTTGTCAGGGATCGTCGATCTAATCCTGTGGGGTTTTTTTGGCTGTGCAGAAACTGTCAGCACTGAGTGCCAGTCTGGCGCGGGTGGTTTCCTCTGCAGAGGAAGAGGAGGCTGAGCTCGACCAGTTTCCTGCTGAGGGGGTAAGAAAACCAAATTTCACACACTTTCTTTGAATACACTGAAAATAAAATACTGGTATCATGAGATGAATTTAAATAGACTGTTCAACACTGGACTATTGCCTTGCTGTAAAAGGTACAAACATGGTGTAGGAGCCACAATGTGCATCTGTTTTGGATTGTTTATTTTTGTTTAGGCAGTGCACATCATTATTATTACTATTGTTGTTTATTTTTTGTCATCTTGTTATGAGTTCAGGTAAGAGGAAGTGGGTTGGGCCTCCACATTATTTCATCTGCGCAGTTTGTTTGTTGGCGCTCCAGTAGACAAAGAAGGTTGAGTGAGGCCCTATATTTTTTTCTTTGACCGTAATTTTGATGTAACTTTGACCATCATTTTTCTACTTGATTTTGATCATAACTTTCGTTAATAAACCCAAGAAACATATCTGGAATTGGACTAAAGTTTTTCATTCAACGAGTCACAGAAAGGAGCCTGCTTAGCCTCTCAGCGGACTATTTATAAATTAAATAAGACGCTACACATGGCATTGGTGGGTGTTGTTGTTTTGCTACCAAGCTAACAGTGCTGAAATGTTGTCTGTCTACGGGACGCGACACGCAGTTAAATGCACTTACATCCAGCATTGTAAATCGTCAATATATTTTGAAATGTCATCATTGCATGCAGGAAAAACAACAGTTGATAGCATAATTGGTCTCTGTGGGCAGAGGTGAGAGGTCACATATCCTCTAACTGGAGGAGTAGAGCCATTTCTAAAGGTGTGAGACTGGGGGATTGCAGTTTCATGTTTGGTCACTAAGGACGACGTGTTTCTCACCATGTTATCTCGCCTTGTATTGTCCAACTGGTTTGAGCTTCCCATCTATTGGCCCTGTTTCACAACAGACACTTTGTCAGGAACCCAGAAACCCTTGAATCAGCTGGTCAGTCTGCTCCGTCATGACTCAACCACCTGTTGTGCTGCAATTAATTCATAGCGCCCCCTGCTGTTGTAGATTCAAAATAGAGGACATTTGCAATTCTAAGCAGGGAAGCATGGTGGTATTTGCAAGACATGCTGTTTTGTTTCTGACGTGCAGGAAAATAGCTTCATATGCTGCCATCATAGGCACCTTGTTTGAAAGTGTTTTTTGAATTTAGTCATGCTTTGTAGTGGCCCATCATTCATGAGGGTTTTACAAAAACTGTACAGAAATATTGCTAAATGTTTTCCTTGATGCTTTTTCATCAGGAGGACATGGAAAAGATGGAGACCATGGAAAAGGAACAAAAACTAATTGAGGCTCAGAAAAAAATGTTCCAGGGTCTCAAATTCTTCCTCAACAGAGAAGTTCCCAGAGAGTCGCTGGCTTTTGTCATCAGGTGAGCAAGAGCTGCTGCAGTAAGAGTCACAGGACGAGCAGAAATAATGACCTCAACAGTTTTCAACTTAAATCCATTCTCAATGTTTCGTGTCCCCCAGGTGTTTTGGTGGCGAGGTGTCCTGGGACAGATCTGTGTGCATTGGCAGCACGTACGAGGTGACAGATGAGACCATCACACATCAAATCGTTGACAGACCCAGTATCGACAAACAGTACATCAACAGGTAAAGAAACTTTGGTTTTAATTGTATTAAACTATTTCTTTCCTTTCAGACATGTAGAGTGCACCTCTTTAATACCAGTTAGATCTACAGTGCATTTCTGAATGCACTCTACAGGAAGTCTGTGCTGTTTAATTGTGCTCCGCTCTCCTTTTACATTACCACAGGGTCCACAAAGCATCCTTTTCAGAGCCATCGCTCTCTCACCTTAAAGCAACCCTGTTCTTCATCATGTTCGACACGCTGCCCTCGTTCTGTTTTTATGTACATTTTTATTGAAGTTTCACACACAGAGAATACAGACGGGGAGAGATCAATTCACTCAATCAGGGAGCCATTACGGCCGGAGATTTACTCCCTACATTTTTAATAAATCATCGACAGCATTCAAGGCAACCATTAATTTACAGACAGCCAGTCAGTAAAAGGGCTCCAAGTAAACATATATTGATCCAGTTTGCCCAGTAGGGAGTATGTAACCCTCTCGTAGGCAGCTAGCTGTGCTGAAGCTAGCTGTGTGTTGTAGTCCATTCTTCATAAGAAGGTGGGTATTTTTTCCTCCATTGTCTTGGTAATATCTGTTTAGCTGTTGTTAGAGCCATGCTGCCCTGTTTCTTTATCCTGCCCTGCATTTGTAAAGAGTCACCACACTTCTATCATGCTGGCAGACTCCCTCGCCAATAAATTTAACAGAAGAAAAAACAAGATGCGCTGATTATTTGTATCCATAGGAGGTTATTTTCATAGCTTTAACCGCGATGCTAATTGTTTTTCAGGTACTACATCCAGCCCCAGTGGGTGTATGATTGTGTCAATGCCAAAATCCTCCTGCCCGTGGAGGACTACTTCCTGGGAGTGACTCTGCCGCCCCATCTCTCTCCATTTGTGGAGGAGAAGGACGGAGACTATGTGCCACCCGAAAAACTGAAGATAATGGCCTTACAGCGAGGAGAAAAACCTGGTACAAACTTCTGTATACCTCTGACGTCTCATCTTTCAGACACCTTTCACCTTTTTTATAATTTTCATTTGGATGTTGATGTTTTTGTCTTGTGACTTTATTACACAATTTGTTGGGCATCATTTTGTATAGGCTATGTAAATCCAGACACCATGGCCAAGTCATTAACATAATTTATTTTTGTTAAAGCCGAAGAACAGGAGGATGAGGAAGAAGAGGAAGATGGGGAGGATGAAGATGAAGAAGAGGACGAAGATGATGACAACGAAGAGGAAGATGACGACGAGGAGGAACAGGCAGAAGAGAAGAATCTTAAAAAGATGGAGAAGCAAAAAGCCCAGGGCAAGGTAAGAGAGGTTTGAACCCTTTTCTGTCTTTTTTCCTGTTTCTATGAACGGGAGTTGTTGACAAAATCCTTCTCAACTCATGTCTCATCTTTTATTTAGTCTCTACAAGTCAAGGTGACGCCTGGCAAAATGAAGGTGGAAGACAAAGCACGCTTGGACCAGGAGGAGAAAGCAGAGGAGAAACGTCTCGCCATCATGATGATGAAGAAGAAAGAGAAGTACCTCTACGACAAAATCATGTTCGGAAAGAAGAGAAAAGTCAGAGAGGTATGTTCCATTTTGTTATTGATTGATTTTGGATTCATGGGTAGATAAGACTGTTAGTTCAGATAACATTCATACATTCTTAACAAAGGATTCTTTATTTTCGGGTTCAGGCATCTTATCTCTGGCTGAGAATGTTTAAATGTTTAACTGCTATGTATAGAGTCACATTCAAGCCCGGTGATGAACCCCCAGAGTTCACTGACCTCTGAACTCTTCATTCTCTTTTACAGGCTAACAAGCTGGCTGCCAAGAGGAAAGCCCATGACGATGCTGAAAAATCAAAGAAGAAAAAGACCAGAAAGTGAATCATCTGATGAAGTATTTGTCAGACTGACTTTATTTAACTCCCTGAGGTAGAGCGCGTTACAGGTTGATGTGTCATTAAACCTGTGGGTGTGTTAGAGCTCTGTTAGTGAGCTACGTGCACCGTGATGTGGGTGCAGTGACCGCTGCATAATTCCAACATGAAATGCAGGATGTGGAACATGCTAACTTGTAATTATTAATGTAAAAGTGTTTGCTTTGATGTTGTTTGTATGTATTGTTCTACATGACACAAGATATTTCTTCCTATGTTGAGATCTGTACTTTAAATGGCCTGTATTTTAAAATAAAAACACAACTTAAGACTTTCCTGATGTGGACTGTGGACCATCACTGAAACGACAACAGCTGTCAAGCTCTCAAATTACTCTTGAATAACTTCATTGCTAATGGCACAAATGTAAACACGCTAGCAGCTGTAGCTTTTTCTTTAACTTGGAACTTGGCCACTTTAATGCCAGGACTCACCTCCCCACATGCAAACTAATACGTTTCCCCACCTGTGACCTTAAAACAGTTACCAAACTAGAGACTGTCTTGCAGTGGACACCAGCCACACGGTCGGTTATGGAATCCCATGTAAGTCTTTTTCTGTTAATCAGAATACCAATAAAATAAGCCAATTTTAAATGTACAGAGTAACTAAAGTAATCAAAGACAAATAGAAAATAGAAATTCCCAAGAGAAGTACAAGTTCGTCACATCTGTACGTAGTTACCTTCCATCACTGGGTGAAAACATAACCAGCTGATGCTGTGGCAGCTGGTAGTGAAGTTGAGACGTCTTATTCTTGTTTAATCATAACTGAGGATTAATTATGCTTCGAGCGAGCATTAGCCTCTAAATAGCAGTTAAGTCACTTCCCACAGCTGTGTATGGATCAGAAAAGATGCTCACAGACTTGGAATACAGTAGGCCTGTGTCCACATCTGTGCTGAAGGCTGAGGTCACTACTGTGCTGCTGTTGGCGGGTCGTCTTGACTGATGTGTCCACACATGGGCGGTGGGCGTTGATGACGAAGGAGCAGAAGCCCCTCGGCCCTCCTGACGATGCTGCTGTGACCGTGGCAGGCCAAAGGCCAGGCCAGTCATGCCCCGCTCTCCTCAATCTCCTCATTCAGTTTGTGACACTCCCTGCCCCCTCTCACCCTGATCTGCATTCCACACATGCCCACCCGGTCCGGGTCTCAGCCTGGCACTCTGGGTCCCTGCAGGCAAGGGCGCCTCCCTGCTCAACAAAAGCAGCAGTGTGGCGCTGGATGCATGACGAGTGTGGGATGAGCGGCACGAAAGGCAGTGTGCCTCGCATGAATCAGGGTCACAGTGTGGAGAGAGACAGAGCTCACACGTACTGTAACTGATGGAGCGTTATGACCACATATTGCTACATCCTGCCGAGCAGAGCCAAATAGACTGTCACCCCTCGTTTGATTGTTCATTTCTTTCTCCATTGAAATGTCTGTGCTTGTCCTGCACAAGAGATTGTACTGAGAATGGCAGGTTCCCAAGAGTTTACTGTGTGTCATCGCCTACAGGACCCAGAGTTAGAATATTCACAGATTAATAAAATGCAAACATTGTAGGAAAAGACTGGGAGGACAAAGACCGACCACTTATAAACTGAAAACAATATAATCTCAATAATTTATACAGCATAAATGCATCAAATTCCAGGCTGCTCGGTATGTAAAGAAAATGGTGTATTTATTTATTTATTTGCTTTAAAATATGTATTTCCTCCTACAGCATCTATAGACACTAATGCTACATAAGCATTTCAAACAATACAGACACAGAGACGTCTTGATCAAGTGGTACAATTAGAGCCTTTGTGCTGCTTCTGCATTTTCTTTTTTTTATGCTGTTTTCCACCCCTCCTATCAGCTTGCAGCTCAGACTCCAGTGTCTACACTCAATAGCCCTCTGTATGTAGACACAGAATAGGGACTGTACAGCCTCTCTCCTCCCTGCCTCCCTTCCCTTCTCTCCTTTTTTTTTTTTTTTTTTACTCTCACTGACAAGTGCATATCCCCTGACAGAGACCCTGACGTCACAGGTGGCTAAATGAGCCTCCCTCCAGTGCTTTATTCAGCAAGATCAGTTTTTGGAGTTGGAAGTTGAGGTGGGGGTGGGCGGTGGCAGGTGGCCTGAGGCATCAGGTGTGCTTGCAGAGAGAAAGAGGAGAAGAGGAGCCGCAACCAGATGAATGAGCTCCGTAGCCGTGGACATGTGATAAGGGGAGCGCGGGACTGTGCTGGTTCTATAACAGCATGTGTTATGTCAAGATCAGACATAAGAAGAGCTGCAGGAGGGAGATCGTGGATGCAAAGGAAGGAACACGATGCTGCTGGACAAGAAACACGGCCTTTAGTTTCTCTTTTCATTCATGAATGAAGGTAAGAAATCCTCCTCCCTGTGCTTTATAATATTGATAATAGTCTTTATCACTAAATGTTAGAAGATTGTTAGACTTACCAACACCCTCAGCTATGTAATCAACTGTGTTTACTCTGTTAAACAGTGTTACTCCAGAACAATACGTCTTTGGACTCAGTGCAGCCATACAAAACACAGGCTAATCATTTCCAGGCTAAATGTGAGCCTTAAATTTGACTGTGGGAACTCCTTATGTTTGAAAGCTGAGAGTATTTCAGGACAATAGATGAGGCTACACTATTATACATCCCAAAATGTCATGCTCTGAGGTTATATGGTTATATTTCGGTGGGGAAACTTGAGCAGACAAGCATATAAACAAGCTTTAAAAGGTTTGGAGGTTATTTCATACAGCAGAAAAACAGTAATGTCACTTACAATTCACTCTATTTGCAGACCGAACTGTTCCACCTTCTCCTCAAATGTCTCCCAACACAGGGGCTTCTGATGGCAGAGAGAAAGCCCTCTCACATGCCACCATAATAATAGCCCCTTCACAGAGTCCAGACAAAGAGCAGAAATGACCGTGTTTGGAGAGTAAATGCTCTGATGATAAGACCGAAACTAAAGCATAACTCTGTGGTTCATAGGACCGAGACACACACAGTAACTCAAGCCAACATGAAGTCTCTCAAGCCTCAACCCAAAGCTGGACTAAATCCAAAAATGAATAATAAATGACACACTGGATACCAAAAATACAGACGCCAAACTTAAGACTAGACTGGGATTTAAAACCAGCTATCATAGTCACAGTGCGTCATGGACTCATTTAATATCCAGAGTGTGATTCACAAACATGATCATAGAGATGTAAGTTGTCTAACTTCACGTGTTAACTCGAACAGAAGAGGAGGGAAAGTGTCCCAAACACAATTTCACACCATTTAAATAAGTCATATATTTGAAAAATCTAACTGCATTACCATAATATGATATATAACTTACAAGATAGAAGAAAGAATTGTGACTGGTATGAGTTGATGTGTTGCATCAGATCAGTATTTAAAAATGAAGACAAACAAACATTTGCATCCCTCCATCACATGATACACAATTTAGGGATGTGTCACAAACCTGGATGAATAATTTTGTTTTTACAGATTTTTTACTAAAATTAATGTATTAACAGATTTTAACTCTTGTCCCTGATGCGAAACGTACAGTTTTCATCCCAGTTTATATATAAACATACATACAAAAAAATATTACACAAACTTATGACTGTTTCACAACGGCGATAAAATACAAGCCGTCTAACGGTGTTGACCTACATGTGGGTTCAGTACATCTCAGATTCTGGTCTGTATTGGGGTCACATTGGGTCACATAATGCTGCAACTTACAGGTGGTGAGCATTACTTTGTGTCTCGTGTAGCTGAGTCAGCAGGTAGCTCGTCTTACTGCAGTCTGCAGGGGGGGAATACAATATCACTTTCCACAATAATGCATTATTTACTTAATGGAGCAGCTGAGTAACATGGGGTTCATCATTTCAGGTTGTAAGTATGTCATTTTGTAGCTCACCGTACCATTTAACTCCACCGTATGTTTAAGATGTTTATGAAGTCGACAGCCAAGTGAAATGATGTTCAGTGTGGAACCGATGACAGCACTGCACTTCACACAAGAAATTACAGTTTTTGGAGCTGCCATTAGTGGATCACTTTAAGTTGTTTCTCCCAAATAACAGGGAGCGCGACAGCATCTAGTGCAAACGAAATGTAAATCCAGTCCTTTCCTCTCAGTCTTTTCTTCTCACTGAAAAAATAAATCAAACATCATGAAGTTATTTAAATGTGCCCACTCCATTAGAAATCAGAGAACAACAATTGAAACTACTCCTTAATCTCTCTTAAGTAACCGTGTTAATAAATGATTCAGAGTGTTGTACTTGTGCCTTTTAAAAGTCCAGAACCAACATCTGGGCAGCCAGTCAGTAAATTAATACTCCGATGTTTGATGATTATCTTATGTGTTTTTTTAAAGGTGGTCCTTCATTCTGCTGGACCATGGCTGGCAAGAAAGGGAGGCAGTGGAGGTCTATGTGCAAAGGCCTGGTCCTGGGTACCCTCCTGACCAGCTGCATGATCCTGCTTTACTGCCTCTCCACCCCACAGGTCCACTTTAGTCTGCCTGAGTAAGACTCATCACACTGGTGCACACAAACATACTGTACCATATCCAACACATTTCAGTCATTATTGTTACATTATTTATGTAAAAATGCAACATTTTTCTGGTTTCGCCTTCTCAGTTGTGCTGCTTTTCTTTATCTTTTGTGACCTAGTTGTATTTTATGTATCTTGAGCATCTTAAATCAAAATATAGGCAAGAGAACAAAATGAACAAGGTCATGAGTAACACATACAGCATCTAGCAGCACAAGTTCCAGTTAAATATTAAGTAGCTCATATTCTGCTTTTGGGGGTTTTATTGTGTTAGGTCGATTTTTATATTTTCATTATAAAATATATACACTCCATTCAGTCAGCAGGCACACATATCTTACTGCTGTGTTATTTTAGATCACACTACCTCGCTTTGCATGACCCGCCCTACTCTGCCTCTGATCTGCCTCTAGCTTAAACGAAGCATTCAAGACACCGTGTGAAAAGACCTGAAAACCTGAAAAGTAGCATCATATGACCTCTTTAAAGTAAATATCCAGTTTCGAAAGGAGTGTTTCCCCACTGTAATTTGTATAAGAGGGTATGAAGGAACAGGAAAAGATGTAAAGTGAAGCGTGAGTGTAAATCTAACCAGAACAGTCCAGACTTTCATCATGTGATTGTTTTACTCTCTGTAGGGTCCCAGTGCCTTACTCATGTGCCCACCGCCCGTCCCAGATCCACCCTAAACCAGCCACAAACAGCTCACAACAAACCACCGGCCAGACCTGCACTCCGAAAGTGGATATCATGTTCATGAAGACCCACAAAACAGCCAGCAGCACCTTCCTCAACATCCTTTTCCGCTTTGGCGAGAAGCACCGGCTCAAATTTGCCTTCCCTGACAGCAGAAATGACTTCTTCTATCCCTCTCTCTTCCAGCGCTCCCAGGTTAAAGACTACAGACCTGGAATGTGCTTCAATGTTATCTGTAATCACATGCGCTTCAACGCACCTGAGGTGGCCAAGCTGCTTCCTATGGACACCTCCTACATCACCATCCTAAGAGACCCCGCAGAGCTTTTTGAGTCCTCCTTCCACTACTTTGGCCGGCTGGTGCCTTTTACCTGGAAGATACCAGGTGATGACAAGCTGACTGAATTTCTGCGTGACCCTCATTACTACTTTGACGCCGGCTTCAACTCTTTCTACCTCAAGAATCTGCTGTTCTTTGACTTTGGACAGGACAACACTCTGGAGCTGGATGATCCGCGGGTGGAGGAGGGAGTGAAGTTCATAGCTGACCGTTTTCAGCTGGTCATGTTGGTGGAGTACTTTGAGGAATCACTCATCCTGCTGAAGGATGCCCTCTGCTGGGAGATGGACGACTTGCTCTTCTTCAAACTCAACGCCCGCAAGGGATCCACTGTGTCCAAACTGACCCCTGAGCTGAGGGCCAGGGCGCTTGAGTGGAACGCTATAGACTGGAAGCTATACCAGCATTTCAACAAGACTTTCTGGAGGAAAGTGGATGCCTACGGACTGAAGCGGATGGCTGAGGATGTGGCAGAGCTCAGGAGAAGGAACGCGGAGATGGCATCCATCTGCATTGAGGGGGGTCGTGCTGTAGAGGCTGGCAGCATCCAAGAGACGGCCATGCAGCCCTGGCAGCCAATCGGGGAGAAGTCCATCATGGGTTATAACCTGAAGAAGAATGTGGACAAGGCGCATCGGAAGTTGTGCCGTAAGATGTTGACGCCGGAGCTTCAGTACTTAACAGAACTCGGGGTCAACCTGTGGATCACCAGGCTGTGGGGCCATGTCCGAGACATCATTAACTGGTGACTAGACTTGTGAGCGAGAGGGGCCAATTCAACTCCGACAGACTGTATTAAAAGATGTCTGACTGTGCGGCTGATAGCGTGAAAGGTTCAAGGTTTCTGTCAATCCTATGACTCATTTTGTTGAAGTATCCACGTTGACTTGTTTGCATTGTGCGCTGTCATGTATCTGATGGGTGCTTGAGAAAAAAAAAAACACTTTAAACCTCACAATCTAAGAATACTGAACAAGTTTACCAGAAGCAAATGAGTCTGAGTATTGTTGTCTATGTGAGCTGATGGTGTTGATGAGTGAACCAGCAAGGTTAGAACTGGTTTTATAAGCCCTTTAATGGAATACAGAAAAAAAGTTGCCATCCCTGCCAAGTTTTTAAGGTTGCTTGAAGAATAAATGGGACTTAACCCTGACATAGTGTCGATGTTCACCCTCTTAAGTTGAAATACTTAATTTCTTAAAATGTGAATCCTGACTAAAGGCTCAAACACACATGTGAAGATAGTGAATGTAAGTGTTACGTCCAACTCTACTGCAATGGAGGACAAAATCAGACCTTATTTAAAGGTGCACAATGCAACTTTATTATGGATCTATGAACAAACAAAGGCGGAGCTCATGACTTAAGGAAGAGGTTTACCATCCACGTCTAAAGGGCGCCACACACCGCCCAGACTCGAACCAACAGCCAGCTGCCTTTTTCCAGCCACTCCGTCGCCTCTCATCTGACCCGTTCGGCAGAAAATTTGCATTGAACATACCGCTTCGCCGTGCTGCCAACAAGGAAATGACGAAACCGAGTGCATCAAAAAACAAAGCGTACGCAGTATTCCACTCCTCCCACACACCACACTGATTCGCCAACACACCGCCAATCAGAATGGTCATACAGCTAGCACACAACCAATCAGAGAATCCAATGGCTCAGACCGCCAACAGCCAACCTTCTCAGACTTCGCAAGTTCCAATGCAGCTGAACACACCAAACAGTTTTGTTCACGAACTCGTCCGAGTCTCCCAAAATGCTTCAGACTGCCAGCGGTTGGCCCGGTATGTTTCAGGCTTTACACCTCCCGAGCATGGGATGTACTTTCAATATGTGTGAACAGTGTGTGTATTTTGAGTTTTGTTGAAGTGAGACCAAAGAGAGCCAATCGCCCGCCAGAGTTCCTACAGTTCAAGAATCGAGGTATGAAAAAAGTTGCATAGTGCCCCTTTAAGAAGAAACAGGTGATTGTATACGGACCTTTTTAGACATTTTCATGTCGTACCAGGGAAAGCAAAGGTGCAACTAAAAACATTAACAACCGCTCCTCTTCCAACTTCTGCAAATCAAATGTAGTGATTATCTGCTTTTCCTGACAAGACATGAAAAAGGTCTGATAAATAATATGCATGATATGAAATGAATTAAACAAGAAAGTTCAGCACTGTGCAATCAAGAGGAAACATAATTTTCTAACTCACACTTTTACAGAATATTCTATATATGAGTTTTCTCCTTTTAGTTTTTCAATTTTAAAAATCTCCTGATGTCACAACGTCGAGCCTAACAGCTTTCACCCTGGCCAGGTGTTTTGGTAGGCACACTGATGAACCAGTGGGACTTTGGTGCATAGTGAGCCAAAAATAATAATCATTGTCAGCAACGTGAGGTGAATCCTATTGGGAAAGGCACTATGACAATGACTTACAGTGTTAAACACCAGCTGCATGTGTTGTTTACACAGCGTCATTATCTTAATTAAACTGAGAAATATCTTCCTGTTCATGCCACGTATCTCTTGTTTATTTCTTAATTTGTGTCCATTCACCTTTATATTAATCTATGTTGTGTTTCTATGCTTTTTATAATTTCTCTATTTATGTTTATGTTTATGATTCTGTCATTAATTCATTTCTGTGATTTACTGATTTTGTCCTCCATGCACATCCCTATCTATTCAGTTCTTTTGGAAATGTATGATAATCTTATTATCCCCACAATAAAGTGAAAGTTATCCATAATATTGAATGTTTGAAATGTTCTGTCTGATTCATAAAAGTGACAGCTTCCTCTGTGTCTGAGACTGTTTATTAACCCTTATTACAAATGTATAGGTAGCAAGACTGTCCCTAGTTTATTATATATTTTTGAATACGTTAAAAATGACATTTTCTATTATTATTCAGGTAAACAATCCTCCTTACCACTAAAAGTATCCTAATCAGAGACAAGATAACAATTTTAAAAAAGCCCCACATACTTCCAGTAATGCACATTATATATACATCAAACATGTGCACACACACACAGAAAGATACATAAACACATTTATATTATTACATGCATACTACATATAGAAAATATTACTTTCAGTACCACTTTATCATAAAACACATTGCATAAAGTGTTTATAAGTTACAGGCAGTTATAAACCATTATTCAGAAAGACAGTGAAAAACCCCTCCGGCTAGTTTACGTGCAGCTTAATTGCACCAGACCAAATAACATGTAGACGTGACACATTTTAGTTATTGTTGTTAAGTCACAGTCACATTTAAAATTCTGTCTGATGGCTTATTAGAAAATAAGAAAATAACACGACTCTTATTACATATACAACACTTTTTTTTTTTTTCTACTGTGTGATGCAACACAAGACAAGCGAGTGCAAATTGGAGACAAGAAGACATGAGCTTAAGACCTAATGGGAGGGAGCTTGTTCGTTTAGGTGGGCGGTCAATTAATACATTTTTTTTAATTATTTTTTTTTTTATTTTTTTTTATGCAACCTGAGGTACGTGAAGCCCCGAAGCTCTACACTCCGTACAGTAGGTGGCGGCATGCACCTTTACACCTTGGTTTACGGTTTAAACTTGAGTTAAACTAGAAGAAGAAGAAGAAGAAGAAGAAGAAGAAGAAGAAGAAGAAGACCGTCTCGCGCTCGGGGGCGTGGCTGTCTGAACGTGCTCTGTGATGACAGCACTGTTGTTTTGCTAGTGTAACTTCAGTTGTGAGGCTAATACCTTCACAACATAATCCCTGCCGCTAACTCGTTTAGTCACCACACTCACTAGCTTAATTACTTCGCCGTATAAAGGAGATGTTTTAGTCTAACATTAGTAACTATCCGTTAACTTACTATTCGCTGTGACTGTTGTTTGTCGTTCAGCGGTGGCTCAAAGATAGCTAGCTAGCTAGCTAGCCGGAGCTAGTCAGTGTTCGTTTTTAGCATCGCTAGTAGCTAAAAGTTAGCAGGAAGTTTATAATCCTCTACCGTAGATAAAGCGGATTTTAGCTCTACCTACATAGGTGTAAACCGTGTCAGAAACACTGATTTATCTCTCACACTGGAGGATTGACTTAACGATGGCGCTAGCTGTGGACGCCCCTGCAGATGAGTGGCCTTGAGGAATGACTTAGCTGGATGAGTTAGCAACAATGTCCTGCAAATCAACCAAAGTGGCCCCGAGTGTTGATTTCGACCACAGTTGCTCCGACAGCGTGGAATATTTGACTCTCAACTTTGGCCCCTTTGAGACTGTCCATCGTTGGAGAAGGCTGCCTCCGTGTGATGAGTTTGTCGGCGCAAGGTAACATGTTGACAGATGAGAAGATGCAGCTTCATCTGACTTCACTGCATGTTTACAGTCTGCACTTATCCTGAACTTAATTTGCTCTGTTTTAGGCGCAGTAAACACACTGTTGTGGCATACAGGGATGCCATTTACGTGTTTGGGGGAGACAATGGGTGAGTAGTACTGAATCTCTCCTTTACATTTACTGTACTCTACATCACCTTCATGTATGTTTCCTGTCACCCAATAGGAAGAACATGTTGAACGACCTGCTCCGCTTTGATGTGAAGGACTGCTCATGGTGTCGGTATGATTACAGCAATGTTCAATAAATTAGCAAATTAAAGATCTATAGACTTCGCAGTCTGATTTATTGGCTGTGTATCATTTCACCTCAGAGCCTTCACCACTGGAAGTCCACCTGCTCCCAGATATCACCACTCAGCTGTTGTCTATGGCAGCAGCATGTTTGTTTTTGGTAACTTTTCTAAGATTATATTCTTCGTTATCAAGTATTTATTACACCCATTTTAACTCCATTAACTCCCATTGTATCAACTGTGACTTTAATGCATGATTTAATATTTTTCAGGTGGCTACACTGGTGACATCTACTCCAACTCAAACCTGAAAAACAAAAATGACCTCTTTGAGTACAAGTTTGCAACAGGGCAGTGGACTGAGTGGAAAGTGGATGGGAGGTAATGTATTCTTAAGATGTGCTATTGTTTCTATGGATGATTATTATACAAAGTGTTTTAATGACACAGGCAAAAAAACAGTCCCCTCAAACACTATTTTTGTTTTTACTACTTTGGGGTAGATCATTTAAAAGGCACATACACAGAAGTATTGAACTGTGTCTTTTTGCAACTGGAAACAGAACTATTTTTGGATGTGTTGGGGCATAAAATCAATACAATGAATCTGTGAAAACAGAAAGCTCAGCGAGCACGCTATCAGAATGAAACTGCTGTCCGTTGTCTCTGTTCCAGCTTGCCAGTGGCCAGGTCTGCACATGGAGCCACAGTCTATAGTGATAAACTCTGGATATTTGCTGGCTACGATGGAAATGCCAGGTATGTTTGATTTTTTCCACTTTTGTAACAATGGGCACATTGTTATGTCTCCATAGCTGTGACTGGAGGCTGAAGAAGTGTGTGAAGCAACCATGTTTTTAAATTCCCCCCTCTAGCTTCTTTGCAACAAATCCATATTTGAGACTTTGTAGTCCTCCTCATTTGGATTTCTGATATTGAGCTTCAGGTGTTTGTTTTTTGCAACATGGTACAAAGATTCTTATCAGTGCTCTGTAGTCCTCAGTACAAAACAAAGACACATGCAACAAGGGAGAGAGCCAAGCACATTATGGAGTGTTCAAATAAAGGGACACGGAGAATACATTTAAAATGGAGCTCCTCCAACTACTCACTCTGTTTCTGGATGTGTTCCCTCAGGTCTTGATGGAGAGTGCTTTTAAATTAAAGCTTCATATCATTCGGTTAACAAACAGAATCACCGCAGGCACTTATTGTTCATTTTCTCTCAGTCTGTGATGCCAACACGTAATCTCTTCCGCCTACCTTTCTGTCTGCGTATGCCCTGCCTCTAAACGATGAGTAATGAAATGAGCAGTTAGCAAAACTGTTTAGCCAGTCACCACTTTCAATTCAAGCCGCTTCTGTGTTGCTTACGTATAATAACAAGAACAATTTTCACCATGTTCAGGTTGAATGACATGTGGACCATCAGTCTGCAGGATCGAGAACATGCTTGTTGGGAGGAGGCCAGTATAATACATTTCATTATACTATAACCAGAACAACATTGAGATTATCATACACACAAACAGTGTCCTGTATGTGTTAACATCGCTGCCTCTACCTTTGTGTCCATCAGATCGATCAGAGTGGTGAGATTCCTCCATCTTGCTGCAACTTCCCTGTAGCCGTATGCAGGGACAAGATGTTCGTCTTTTCTGGTCAGAGTGGAGCCAAGATCACCAACAACCTCTTCCAGTTTGAGTTCAAGGGACACATGTGAGTTCACTTCCCCCTTTGTTTGTGCTGACGACTGACCTCAGTGACACTTCCTGGTCCTAATCATAACGTCATCTTCTCAGGTGGACACGCATCCCAACCGAACACTTACTGCGAGGCTCCCCTCCGCCTCCACAGAGACGTTACGGCCACACAATGGTTGCCTTCGACCGCCACTTGTATGTATTTGGAGGTGCTGCTGATAACACACTGCCCAATGAACTGCACTGCTACGATGTGGATTCTCAGACCTGGGAGGTGATCCACCCCAGTCTGGACAGTGAGGTATGAAAAATAGTGTTTTGAGTTCAGCCTCTCCTCACTGAACATTTCAGGGGACATTCTGCATTTATTTCCTAAAATATGTCAATAAAATCTTCATTTGTAAATAAGTAAAGTTGAATTTGCTCTGTCCCTGTCTCCTCAGATGCCCAGTGGGAGACTCTTCCACGCTGCTGCCGTGATTCAAGACGCCATGTACATCTTTGGAGGAACTGTTGACAACAATGTGCGCAGTGGGGAGATGTACAGATTCCAGGTTAGTGTCAAACACATTATACAAGCACTGCGGTTTAAAGTCTTTATTGTCTCAAGAAAACATTATACACTTGGTATACTTAAATTTGTTTGGGAGTTTGTTTTCTTATATATATATATATAATCTTCCTCTTTTAGTTCTCCTGCTACCCAAAGTGTACTCTCCATGAGGACTATGGCAAACTGTGGGAGAATCGTCAGTTCTGTGATGTGGAGTTTATTCTGGGCGAGGTGGGTTTGATCTTTATGTGTTATGTGTAGGATTTCACGTAACTGAGGTGATTTTTCCATCTATTTGACTCCTTGGTTTGTTGTTTGCAGAGGGAGGAGAGAGTCTTGGGGCATATTGCCATAGTGACTGCACGATGTCAGTGGCTGCGGAAGAAAATCCTGCAGGCTTGGGATAGGCAGAGACAGGTGAGAGCCATGCAGCACAAGTGCACCTCATTCCCACTGTGACAATAGGAAACAACTAACGAGTAAAGAAGCGTTGTTGTAACAGTAGGAGGTCACTGCTATAGAGGAACCTCAGCTGGAATGTTAAACAAAGTTGTTACATAATCTTTGTGCAGAAGGCAAAACAGGAGAGCAGCGAGGAGAGTGATGAAGGGGCAGCTGGAGGCCCGAGGGATATCCCAGCAGGCAACAGGCCATCAGGAACACAGCCGCTGCTAGAGGTAGCCATCAGGGAAGCGGAGGCCCAGCCTTTTGAAGTCTTGATGCAGTTCCTCTACACAGACAAGATCCAGTACCCACGCAGAGGTACGTCGGACCTCATTGTTTCACTGTTTGTCAGTTTTAAACCTGCAGAAAACTCATCACTCATGTTCTTTTCCTCTCTTTTCTCTGTAGGTCATGTCCAGGATGTTCTTCTGATCATGGATGTTTACAAACTGGCACTTAGTTTTAAGCTTTCCCGCCTGGAGCAGCTGTGTGTGCAGTACATTGAGGCATCTGTCGACCTGCAGAACGTTCTCAGTGTTTGTGAAAATGCCAACAAGCTGCAACTGGACCAGCTCAAGGTATGTCTGGATCTCTGTGGGAGAGTAATTCTGTTCTTTACTGCCCTCCTGTGGTTGGTTCAGGATGTCTTCAGCACAGTAAATGTTTACTTTAATTTGTTCTGCAGCTTTGTGTGTTGCATTAAAAACAGGGATTGATGAGGAAAGAGAGATATTTGATTGTGATATCATTGTTAACCAATTATTTCTTTCTCTAGGAACATTGCCTTAATTTTGTGGTGAAGGAGTCGCACTTTAACCAGGTGATCATGACGAAGGAGTTTGAACATCTGTCCACCCCGCTGATTGTTGAGATAGTGAGACGAAAGCAGCAGCCTCCACCCAGGATTTACTCAGACCAGCCTGTGGACATCGGGACCTCCCTGGTCCAGGACATGAAGGCTTACCTGGAGGGAGGCGGGCTGGAGTTCTGCGACATTATCCTGCTGTTAGATGGACACCCACGACCAGCTCACAAAGCCATACTGGCAGCCAGATCCAGGTAGAGACAACACAGGTTTATGATCTTGAAAACATTTCTGGAAGGTGATTGTGTTCTCATTATAACACTTGGAGACATTTTGGTCCATTTCAGCTCATTGATATGTCTTTTTTTTTTTTTTACTCTTCAGTTACTTTGAGGCGATGTTTCGCTCCTTCATGCCCGAGGATGGTCAGGTTAATATCTCCATCGGTGAGATGGTTCCAAGTAAGCAGGCCTTTGAGTCCATGCTGCGTTATATCTACTATGGTGACGTCAACATGCCCCCAGAGGATTCGCTGTATCCTTCTCAAGTTCAGACTGCTTTGTAATTATTCATCAGATTAAGTATTAAGTATTTCACAGGCAGAGTCCCAACTATTGTGACATCTTATCAACATTTTATGCAAATTTAATGAAAAGAAATTATAAATGAGGCCACATCCTTTGATGAAGGCAGCCTCTGAAATGGGACACAGCTTCTGCTCTTCTCATCCGTTGAGCCATAACGTAAGAATTTGACTGACAGAGAAGTGGTGGAATTAAAATGGGATGAGAAAGTTGAAACCACAGTGTGATAAGCTGAGACCCTGTCAATCAAGGCGAACACACTCAAAATATAATTATCTCATAACTTTGAGGTGTTCGCTTCTGTTGAGACCCGAACTGTCAGTTAAGGTAAAAGTCATTTCATTGGACATTTTTGTTACAGCAACACTTTTTTAACTTTTGACTTTCAGAACTGTCTGTTGCCGTCTTTACATCCTGTGTAATAGTTGCTTACGCTATCCTTTGTGCAAAGTTTAAAGTGACTATAAAAGTGCTCAAAATATGCCTAATTTGGTTTTTCAGCAAATTGAAAACCACACAAGTTTTCACTGGCATGTAGCCAATGAACAGTTTTTGTCACCTCCTTAACCTGTGATGATAGCTATCTGTTTGCTGCACCATATTACTACGGGTTCTCCAACAACAGGCTGCAGGCTTACTGTAAGCAGAACCTGGAGATGAACGTCACTGTGGAGAATGTCTTGCAGGTATTTATGTATTTACCCAGGGGGGGAGAAGTGACCTAATTTTACAGTGTTGGCTCATACTTGAAGACTTTCTAAATGCTGCACGAATCATTTCCACACTCACTTCTCTCCCTCAATATTTTGATCCCCCTCTTTAGATTCTGGAGGCGGCCGATAAGACCCAGGCTCTGGACATGAAGAAGCACTGCCTGCACATTATTGTCCACCAGTTCATTAAGGTGGGTGGGCTTGTATCCGGAGCCTTTGGGGTTTGCTGCCCACTCACTGCAGCTGAGCTAACCCTCTAGGCATGTCTTCTTTGCGGGGGACTGACACCTTTGGCCTTCTAGTGGATCGCCCTCCATCTCCTGCGTGGAGAGGAGACTGTTTACAGGCCGGCCGGCTGTACAAGCACCTCATCACATAACGATGAGGGTCAAAGTGCCACTCTGATTATTGTTTGTTATTCAAAGAAACAGCGAAGTGCTCAATTTTCACCCTCCTCCACTGGAGTGTTGCTAGTGTTTTTGTTTAGCTTCTTTCTGTTTATCTTCATTTTTCATGCATGAGCAATCGAGGGCTGCTTATTCCTCATTTTACTCTGTTCAACTCATTGGCTGTGTTCCGAATCGCATACTAATGTTCTATCACGTCAAATTGAGTATGTAATTTAATTCAGCTGTATTTTAGTGTATGTAAGACGAGCCCAGATTTATATATATATATATATATATATATATATATATATATATATATATATATATATATATATATATATATATATATATATATATATATATATATATATATATATATATATGAAATAGATTAACAAGAACTTCTGAGTAGGCAAGATGAGTTTACACATACACAACTGAAGTCTCCTCAAACTGTCTGATGGTGGACTTTTATATAATATGTCATCACTAACTTCTGATAATTTTTCAGTTAAGAAATTAGATGCATAGATTATTGAGGCCAGTGATAATACTGATAAAAGGGTGTGAAATATGTCAGAGATTGATGTATGAGTTAATTCACTTATATACACTGGATATATACATGAACACATTTGATCTCTTAAATGTGGTTCAAACACAAAGATACGTACGTGATTGAGGCAGACATCTTTATATCTGTGATCGGCAAATATCGGCAATTGATATCTTGTTTAGATTTTGAATATTGGCAGTTTTAAAATGATAGCAAATAGAAAATCTGCTCATTGTCATTTTCAGAGTTTCGTAGTTTCACAAGTGCCTGCAGGATGCGCTACTTTGCTGCCGTCCACTCGTTTATATACTCAATTGAACACTTCAAAATAAAATTCCACGTCCTGTTTGTTCAGGACAACACTAGGCTACGGAAGCTGCACAGGAGTGGCCTCAAAGAATCCAAGTAATTACATACTTAGTTATACCTAATTAGTGTCCAATACATGCTGGTTGTTTATGCAGTTGGCAGTATGTTAGTATGCGATTCCAAACACGGCCATTGTCTTAAATTATGGCTCATCCTTTTCATTTTTTGCTCTCCTCCCCTCCCAAAGGTATCCAAGCTCCCCAACCTGCGGTCTCTCAGCCAGCTGCTGCTTTTGGACATCATTGAGTCTCTAGCCACACACATATCAGACAAACAGTGTGCTGAGATGGGCTCCGACATTTAGGATGACGCAGAGAGCCGAGGGACCTTCTCTCCTCTCGCAGAAGCCATACATCTCCGCTCCACCTACTTCTTAGTCATTCCTTCGTCCCCAGTACTTTTTCTTTTGCGTTGGACCTGGCATGTCTCGACTCTCTTTTATCCACGCAGTATCGAATTGTTCTCATCTCTCACTCTGCACCTGAGTGAGAAGTGAAATCAGTGAAAGATTCAAGCTCAGTTTTAATGTTAAATGGTCCAAAAGTTCCCCTTTTTTATGTTTAGTTTGTCTTTTATTTATTTGGAGAACACAGGAGGAAAATGTCTGTAAGGTTTTTATTCTGCTCAGTATTGACTCGGACAGTAAAGAAATGTTCATGTGCTGCCCTCAGCTGTCTCTTTTTTAATCGTGTGCTCAGATTCTTAAATTACGCTGTAGAGCTGATTATTTATACCTGTATTCATCACTCATATTACTCTCAGCGCTTTACACACTTAACATGCCTGGATTAAATGTACAAGGAATCAGAATCATTATATGATAATAATCAGAAAGTACGTCTGTCTTCAAGCTCTTTGTCTTGTTTAAATGTTACAAATCTTTGTAAGACTAATCACCTCTTACCATTACTAACAGACAAGGTCTCTTTATCCGTACAATATAGCAATGTGTATTTAGTGACACATCAGTATGCTGTTATTAAATATATATATACACCCAGGTGGGTTTCATGTATTTAAAGCCTTAATAAATCTTATACAAAATGCGTCATGTTGCTCTGAGTCTCTGTCTCCGATCCACCAAGCGGTCTGAACTCTTCATGAAGTCTCACATAAAAGATTCTCACCTTCTCAAAGCTCCCAATGAGGCTTTTAAGCTGTCTGCTGGAGTAAACCACCTCATTCTGTAATTAAAGATTTGGCACAACAATCATTTGGCGGCTGTCCATAAACGCTTCAAGTGTGCCAGAAGTTTGGAGAGCTTTCCTTTAAAGGATTGCTCGAGTGATAGTGGACCCTCCTGTAGCTTTCAGACCCAACTTACCTTTAAATTATCACACACAGCTGCTCGACTCAGCTTTTTTTATTAAAACTTTTATTAAAAATTTATAAGCATGTGTAAAAAAAGAGTATTCACATCAGTGTACCAGCATAAATGTGAACTTCTCACACAAACACCTGTCATAAACTAAAGCCTTTGTAACTTATACACCATGTGAGAGAAGCTGAAGGTTAAAATCTTGACCTTTCATCAAATTAGCCGCACGTCCTTCAGAGGTTTCAGTTTCCACAGATCTATAGATGATAAGGTGGGACAATGCTCCTCAGTTCGAGGGAGTGGATTCCTCCAGCTTGTGAGATGTTTTGCACCTACAAAGATTTTTATGAAGTGAAGAGAGCGAGATTGAATTATAACAGGATGAATCTTTGACATGCCCAGCCCTAAACAGTCAGACTACATTATATGTCTTAAAGGATACGTTAATAAACCCAAAAATGAAGATTCTGGTATCTAGTCCCATGCAGATGGAAAGTCAGCTGAGGTTTCATAGTTCACAAAACATTTCTGGAGCTTCACAGCAAAAAAATCTTTGCAGCTTTCTCCTAAACAAGTGAAGTAGATGAAGACTTGTTAAACCATAAACTGGCCGTAAAGTCCAGAGGTTCCTAATTGTTGCTGCTAAGCTGAAAGTGAAAATAAAGTCTTTTCAAATCAGTTTGAGATCACAGGGCCTCTGGACACTCGGATTAGGCTACACAAGCTGTATTGGGTTGTTTAATATCTATCTTTTTGAAGTTGTTTAGGAGAATGCTGCAACGCTGTTTCGCTGTAAAGCTCCAGAAACTTCAACCTGCTTTCCACTGGGGTAACCAGACAAATGGGGATGCAGGAGAAGAAATTTAGATTTTAGATTTTTTGTTATGCGACAAGGGGTAAAAGTTGTGGTTGCAGATTACAACCAACTAAATATCCTGTTCCCTGAGGTTGCCACTAAAACAGCAATAAGAAAGAAAGAAACTTCACCCAACCTTCCATCAGCAGGGAGAGTAGATGACTGAATTTAGTTTTTTTTTGGGTGAACTGCTCCTTTATATAAAATGGACAGATTGTTAGGAAATTGCTGCATGTTGTGAATGAGTGAGGCATTTTAAGTTGTTTGGAGCATTTTGTAATCGGGACTGAGAAATAAAAGGCTGACCTAAATGCTGAGGCGCAGCATTGAAGTTTCTGTGAGCTGCCAGTTGTACTGCAGGATCTGTGAAAACTCTCGGTGGAATTCACAAAGTGTTGGACTCTTTTGGACTCTCTTGTAAGCACCGTTGCAGGGAGCACAAAGTGCTATTCATTGTCAGGATACTCGAGCCACTTGGCAAATCAAAAGCTCCTCGTTCGATTTCCTCAGAGTGGGAATGTCTTCACTGAAATTCATCCAAAATAACAACAACTTTTTAAAAAGATGGGCTACATTTTACAGCCGCAGAGAAACAGGCCATTATAGTTGGTAGCTTTTTGATTCTGCTTCTGTTTTTGTGCGCGCCCCCTCATGTGCAGCTCGCTCATGTTTCATTCATTTGAGTCCACTTGTGTGCACACTGCCCAGAATCCCGTCAGACGTATCTGGTTTCATGTAAAAACAGAGTTCATTGTTCACTGTGATGATATTGAGCACTGAAACAAAACAGTACGTCTGTTGTCGTGCAGCAGTCACGGATTATCTCCC
Source organism: Acanthopagrus latus (assembly GCF_904848185.1). NCBI lineage: Eukaryota > Metazoa > Chordata > Actinopteri > Spariformes > Sparidae > Acanthopagrus > Acanthopagrus latus. Next base: position 28,154,874 of record NC_051043.1, read on the forward strand.
ACTTCTCAGGTGCAGGAGTGGGCCGGCCCAAGTTGGTCCTGATACCTCAGCGGGCGGGACGAGCTTCAGAGCCATTCTGGATCTGGGACCTGAGCGAGACTGGAGCCAGACAGCACAGCAGAGGGCAAAGATGGTTTTTCTAACACCTAAAATCATGCAGAGAACCGCACTCTTTGTGACGTTCGGGGGTTTTGTCACATCTCTGATCACGACCTTTCTCCCATTCTGGAAGACGATGAACTCGGACCTGAACGAGGTGGAGAACTGGTTCTCTGGACTGTGGCACATGTGCCTCTACACAGAGGAGGTGGGAATTCAGTGCAAAGCCTACGACTCCATCATGGCACTTCCGATGGACCTGCAGATCTCCAGGGTGCTCATGTCGGTGTCCATAGGCACGGGAGGCTTAGCTCTGGTGGCTGTCCTCCCAGGACTGGAGGGGGTGGATGTGTGCCTGGGGCAGCCTGGCCTGAAGAGGCGGCTCCTCATCCTGGGCGGGGTGCTGTCCTGGGTGTCAGGGCTGACCACTCTGGCCCCCGTCTCTATCGTGGCCTACACAACTGTGGTGGAGTTCTGGGACGAGGGTTTTCCAGATGTGATGCCACGCTGGGAGTATGGAGAGGCGATGTTCTCCGGGTGGTTTGGAGGTTTGGCTCTGGTCATCGGAGGGACTCTCTTCTTCATCGCTGTGTGCATGTCAGACTTCGACCAGAGGCCGCCGAGCGTGCCGGGCAGCCCGCAGGTGAAGCGGAGGACGAAGCACTACCTGAAGACGGAGGTGTTATAGAGCAGACGGAGGCCTGAAACACTCCTGTGACTCTATTTCTGTGACAAGACTCTGAGATTATATGAATACAGTTCATCTTTTATAAGTCAAACTGTTCTCTGATTATGGTTAACAGAAAGATTATTTTCACAAACTGTTGAAGTAATGTGAGATTTAACCAGCTGTAGTAGTTTTTAATTCTCCACAGAGGACAGATGGACCGGGAGGTTTTATTTTCCAGTAAACACGCGACTACCGACCATAAAAGAGTAGAAATACCATCATAGAATAATAAATCACAATTTTGTGATTTGAAGTTGTATTTGCTGTGAATTCCTCTTTGTGATTTCGATTTTAGAGGTTAGAGGTTTGTTTTGAGGAAGAAACATATCAATAATTACATTTCAATAACTCAATAAACAAACTGACCTTTGACATAACAATTTCTTTCTGTTTCACTGTGTTTATATGTGGCGGACCCTGCCACTTTTTCTAGCTTCAAACTGTGTTTTCTTCTGAGAACAGCTTCTTTATTCACTCATGGACCAAATGAATTTCCCTGAGTTTGTGTTATTATCTCATTAATATTGTTAATATTAAAATTCTGGGTTTGAATTTCTTCTCCAAAACTACACAGCGTCCCTTTAAAGAAATGTTTTATGTCTAAACAAACCAAATAAACAAACTGTCTTTGTTTCCATGACTGAATAAACTGAAGAAACAAACCGAACTGTTTTACTTTGTTTATATGTGGCGGACCCTGCCACCTTTTCTCGCTTCAAACAGTGTTTTCTTCTGCGAACCGCTTGTTTATTGGTTATGGAACACAAAAATAATTCTGATTTTGTATTATTACCTCATTAACACATCATCATTTTTTTTCTGTGCCCCTTTAAACTCACTGTGGCTCCTAAATACATTCCAACAAATTTAGTTTGAAATTGATCAAAAACAGAAACCTAACTGCTAAATGCTACAAACACAGTTGTGTTGTGTTGAAAATAAAGTGTCTATTCTACTCTAAAACACGTACAGATAAGATAAATATCTAATCTCTAGCCTGATGCATGGATTTATTTTACTAAAAGGAGTAAAAGTGCTCTGACGTTTGTGTCGCACCGGGTCTCTGAGCCCGCGGGCAGGTCAGGAGTGAACGGTTGCATTCCAGCGCTGCAGCTCCTCTGTGTTGGATTTCGTCTCGGGGAGGGACTTGGCACCATCACATCCTCTCAAGTCCTTAATACACTATTTGGCTTCGGCGCACTGCGTGTACATTGTGATGATTAGAACTGATTTGGACGGTTTTTTTTTTTTCTTCTTAATGTCAAAAACAAATCAGGAAATGATTCCAGAATAAATTACTGTGGTCTGTTTGTGTCACATCAAACTGTGTGTGGATTGTGTTTATTATGCGTATTCGCTTGACAGACAACTCTGTTTAGATCCAATTAACCAATCGGGTCGAATCCACCCTAATAACAGCTGACAGTAATATGTTGGCACGCTGATGCGATAGTTTAGCCTATGAATTATTCATTCACACCGCTCGCCTCTCTTAATCTGGGTTTTTGGATGCTGCAGCTCTCTCTGGCCCCTGCAGAAAAGACTCTCCCCTCCTCCTCCTTGTACTTTAATTAAACTGAGTGATGTATCAGTGATGTAAGGCAGGACCTCCCCACCCCTTGAGAGCCTGATCGGTCATCATGTGCACACAGTTCACCCCCCCCTACCTCTGCTCAAACATGCTTTTACATGTGCTTGAACACACGCAGAGAGCAACACAAACACGGTGACACGTGTCGGCTGTCAGCTCACTGTAGGAACACCGAGGAAATCTCCTGTGAGGCATTCTGGGAACAATGTGCAGACTGTCAACGCTGCATCCTGAGCGTCATCCTGTCATCATTTTCATTGAAATGGATCTGAGATTCTCAGGTGAATGACCTTGTCCCAGCACTTTCTACTACCACAGTGGGAGCACAAGCAGTGGAAACATGTTGGGAGCTCATTTCTATAGGACTCGATGTACACCTTTTTTTTTTTTTTTTAAATCCTGCTCCACCCACCCCTGACTGAAAGTGGGATTTACTGCACCAACTGCACTTTCAGTCCCCCCCACCACCACCTCGGCTGCACACACTGAAAGAGGTGCAGCACACACAGACAGCATGCATCTGTCTGAAGAGTTATGTTGTTTATATGTCATCCTGGCTGTCAGAATAAATATAATAAATGTGTGATACTCCTGCTGCAGCGCAGACATCCGGCACAGTGTGAGAATAAGTGGGCAGTGCGGTGGAGAGGGCTGCAAGTGTTTGATCAGGCTTAACTGGCAAGTCAGGTCTTTGACATCTGAAGGCGAGGCTGGAAGGCTCTGAACTGAAAAGCAAGCAGCCTGTAGGAGGGAGAGAGTGTGTGTGAGTGTGTGTGTTAGAGAGAGAGAGAGAGAGAGAGAGAGAGAGAGGAGGGGGGGAACGGTGAGAATTCATGCTGTGTTAGCATCCCCTAAGCAACTCCATCAATACTGCATACAGCTGAGGAACTGGCAGAGGTCCTCCGTGCTGCATTTGCAGGCTCGGCCAGTGATCGAGAGCAACTCCCACGACCGGTCGGCTCAGTCTGCTGCTGCTGCTGCTGCTGCTGCTGCTGCTGGAGGGGGGGCACACACACACACACACGCACACACACACACACACACACACACACACACACACACACTCATACACAATCACTTGAGCCTCTGCTGCATCAAGAGGCAGAAGAAGAGGAGAGCGGAGGAGGGCACAGAGGGACACACAGACTGGGAATACTCCAGTGGACGGAGCCAATCCCAGCAGAGGGACGGGATTGTTGAGGAGACTCATGTGCTAATATGCTTCCGTGCTCCGCAGGGGGAAGCTGAGCACCAGGGAGTTCTGACAGGATCTCAGTGCACCTGCTCCATGCACACTGGTGAGCTGATTTATTCTTCTTCTTTTTTTTTTTTTTTAGTTACAGTTACAGGGGAATGTAGCTCTGTTTTATTAGTCTCCTGTTGTTCCATGATGTGTTGATGTGATGCTCTGCGTGCTCTTCAGAAACCTCATTATTCCTCTGTTGGCACATGGAGCACTTGTGTGGAAGTTGTTTGCTCGTCCCTGGAGAACAATGTGCTTCGGTTGCCGCTTTGGATAAAAATGAAATCACAACACCTGAAATGCAGAGCTGCAGCACAAACACGTGTAAAACTAAAAAAAAAAAAAAGAAGCAGATTGAACCCTCATCTGAAGGACAACTTTCTAACTGTTAGTAGATCTTCATCATCTGTTTCTGTTGGTTCTGATGGTCCCTTGTGTGTGTTTGTGTGTGTGTGTTTGTTTGTGTGTGTGCATGCTGAGACTCCGGTCAATAGCAGAGTTGTTATATGGAAGCACAGCTCCTCTGTGGGGGTGTACAGCCCTCTGTAGACCACAATTTTACTTTTCCATGACATCACGGAGAGGTTATCGCTCAAAGCAGCAGCAGAATGACCTGATAGAAGCCTGCGGTGCCACTGTTAATCAACTTCACACAGACGGGGAAGTTTAAGTCGACTTTTTAAAAGGGAAAAAAAAATTGACACAATAATTGAAGATTTCCGTCCTGTGAGCGCCACAGTAAACAGGGCTGAATTTTTTTTTTTTATTCTAGAGCCACGGGACATTGATGTATTACCCTAAAAACTGAAGATTTGTTTGACCTCTGTATCCAGTTAATGCCAGAAAAATCATGGGTCAGACTTTAGACACTGTTTTCCCACGTTTTTTGTAGTTTTGAAACACAGACAACATGCACGACGTCAGCTCCTCCAGTCTCACTGGAAACAACCAGCAAACATTCGTACAAACTTGGTCAACCCTCGCAGTGTGAATGAACTCGCTCACAATGTCTGATTGTGTCACGTACAAGAGCTTCTTAATGAGGATTGTGGTCAACCGTAATCCACTTCTCTATTCCTTTATAGTTAACACACGTAGGCAATGGAGTAAATAGAAGTCAGTCAAAAAGCCTCTTGGGGTTTTTTTTTAGAAGGGACATCTGGTTGATGAACTTGCGTAAATCTGACTTCAGCCGTGGCCTGAAACTCTTCTCTCTACTTCCCCCCCTCAAGATAAAAGATGAGAACAGTTTCACACACTTGTCCCTCACATCGAGCGCTTCCTTGAGCCGATGGTAAACAAAATAGCTAACCACCAAGAGCCTGGCGAGAGAGCAACTTACGCAACCAGGGGGACGATTCCTCTGACTTATCTTGTTATTTCACAAACCGGGAGAACGTGCAAACTCATGCAGAGGTGTGGTTGGATTGTTGTGAGCTCTCCTTTTATCAGCTGACGATCAGAAAGCCCCTAATCGTTAACTACAGGCTCACAAACCTGCCGAGCAAGTGTGGGAATAAAACAGACGCCTCGAGTTTGTCTTGTTTGAGGGAAATCAGCCGCTGAACGAGAAGCTCTTCTTTTATTCAGGTGCTGCTGAGAGTCCAGAGCAATGGAAGTCTGTTAAGTGACAGAGTAAAGTTTTCTCTGCGTGTGGATGTTACAGCATCTGTTCTTCTGCACGCTGATGTTTAGTGGTGATGATTGCCGAGGGGACGAGGGTCTCGTTCTAGAAAGGTAAAGTCTTTCTTTGAGGAGCAATAACATCCCTGCTGGCTGTCACAGAATCTGTGTTTTCTCAAGTGCAGTTTTGAATGACGAGCGGTCAGAGCACAAGCGCTCTGTTGCTCAACATTCCTGCATTTTTTTCTCTCTCTTTTTTTTTTTTTCCACTCACAGTCAGTTTATCGTTCAGCCGCCTCACCACCAACCAGGAGCTGCATTTTGCTAATTCTCCCCTTCGACATTCCAGTAACAGGTATTACATTTGTAGGGAAAGTGAGTGAAACTGACAGCTTGTTTGCAGGCAGGATTATTAGCACTGCTTGGGGACAGGCCCAACAGTGAGCGAGTGGGATCTGCGTCATATGTTGTGAGGACTCAAATCTGCTTAACCTACTTTAAGTTTTGCACAAAATATCTCGGTCTTGCTGGAGCTCCAGGATGGCAGCCCAGCGGCACGATCCAATTTGTTGTTCATCAAAATTTCAGAGGTGACAAATTATTAAACGGCCCACCATGCGACAGACGAGACTCACACACATGGCATCACTTCGTATCAAAGTCTCTGTTGTGTTGACACGACTGTTAAACTGAATGCAGGGGAGGATAAAATGTTTGGCACGGATGCAAAGTGCAGCAATTACAGACCAAAACAAGACATTTCCATCAGTGTTGGACGCTCAGTTTGGACAATCTGACATGAAAATAGAGCCATAAGTAATCTTTCAAGTAAATACAAGTAAAGACCTGCATTTGCATTTCTACAGAGATAAAAAAATATATAATATATATATATACAGTATTAATATTGAAAGCTGTCAAAAGTTTAAAGCGAAACTCTCGCTAAAATGTAACCTAGGGTCTTTTTATGAACGTACCAGAGTCTTTTTTAAACGTTTGTTTAAAAGCATAATTATGACGAAAGAGGCACTTTTAAGATTTACTGTATTTTGGTTTTCGGGTCAAACTCATTTTCAATGGCGTGCAAGGGGCAACTTTACAATAGCATTAAAATCTCTATATTTAAAACAGTAAGAAGTCTGGACACAACATGAAACTTTGCTGGTAGCATCACCAGGGTCTCTACACATGAACACCAGCACTGAGAACATTGTTTGTAACCTGGAGGATTGTTTTGTCATTAGCGAAAAACAATATTGACCTGGAAGTTGAAAAAGGAGCCTCATATAAGAAACAATACTAAAATCAAAAGCCAGAAAAGTCGCTGGAAGACAGTAGTTCCACCTTAACTGTCCTCCAGGTTACGTCACATTCTGAGATCGACTCTTCTCCACTGGCAGGACGGCGGCGAGCGGAACAAGCTACTGCTAACATGAGTTGTTCAAAAACTTTCTTTTTAGTAACTCTGTGTACACAAACAATGTTATCGTAAAAGTGCCTCTAGCTTGCCACTGAAAATGAATTTGACCAGAAAACAAAAATAAGGTAAATCTTAAAAGTGCCTCTTTCATTGAAATATGCATTTATGCATTTACACAAAGGTTTGACTCATATACATTCACAAAAAGACCTTAGGTTGCATTTGGGTGAGAGTCTCACTTTAAGTACTGGATATGCCGATTAATGGCCACTGTGACAGATTTATTAGATATTAAATTGTAAGAGTGTTAACATGAATGCTGGTGAAGGGAGGAAGCTGGTGTAACAACTTTACAGGCAATCAAGCAGTTTGGTCCGGCGGTTCCTAATCTGGAGGTTGGACCCCTGAAAGGGTCACGAGATCAATCTGATGGGTTGTGACGTGTTCAGTGGAGGAGAGAAGAAAAGAAACCTGCCACATTAATCTGTATCCAGTCAGTGGATTCTTCTCTTGTTGGGTGATTTTGACCTCTTTGGGCAGAGAAAAGAAACTGACAAGTAACTCACTTTATAACCAGAATGGACCCCCAGTAGAGTTCGTAACTCCGCCAAGGCCAAACTGTCTCCTTTTGTCACTCACTGATAGACACCAGCCATATAAATACGCCAGATTTTTTTCTCACAAGGTCAAAGAAAGTGAAAAAAAACTTCCCTTTGTCTGGATTTGTACCAAAAGTTAATGGAGCTTGTATGAAATCCTCCATCCAAGTTTTTGTGGAAATCCGTTCAGTAGTTTTTGTGTTTTGCTGCCAACAAAACAACCAACCAACAAATTGAAGACACATATTTTTGTCATAGTTTTTGTTTTCACCCTATTTCTATCTCGTCGTCATTTAATCTGATGACACACAGGTTGAAGACGAACATTTTTGTCATATGAAATTAAATTTACAAACCAACCAACAAATCTACTAACGTGTGAAAACATAACCTCCTTGGCGAAGGTAATCACCGCATAAAGTTTCAGCTGATGATCATACATATTGTGTTGTTCATCTTTAAACATCTGGACGGCGATTATAAAGTTTCAGCTGATGTTTATGAATCTTTACAATTGGTTAATAGATTACCAAAGCATGTTATTGTATGTATAGAATTAATAAAGTAAAAGCAGCTTCCTTAGTAACTTAGTTACCGTCACCTCCTGCGAACAGATACATAGTTCAGACACAACGAGTCGTCTCAGCTGCAGTTCAGAGCAGATCTTTCCATTTCTCATTTGTTTCCCGGGAACTTTTTCTAAGCAGCGCTCCTTTCAACGCTGCACACTTTTTTCTTTTTTCTTTTTTTTTCTCTGAAGTTCAGGGACATTAAGATGTGCTCAGAATATCAAGCAGCCCTTTTGGTTGTTACCTCAAAAGGATAATTGGGTGATGGATCGCACCACGTTGGGCGGGTTCACCTGCCACCCCGCGTCTCTGCTCAGAGTCATAGCAGCCAGTGAGTAACTAAGTACTGTATGTGTGGGTGAAATACCAGAGCTGGCACAAATGTGAGGGCAACGTGGCAACAACAAAAAGGGAGGGGAGAGTTTGAAACTCAAGGGGCCCCTGCTTCCCTTTAAAGCGCAGTGTGACGAGAAAGTTAATAGGTGTCGGAGCTGCAGTTAATATTTAACGGTTTCCATGCAATATGCATGAACAAAGGTAACAGTGTGTGTGGAAACAAACCTAATTAACACAATTGCTTCCTCTTTACAAGCACTAACATGTCATATAGACACACGCAGAAAACATAATCTGGTTTGTCTTGGTTGTCTAATCCACACTTCAGAGGAGCATCAGAGACTTTTTGTGAAAGATAAAAAAAAAAAAAAGGGGCCAAATGTTTTGTTGGTTATAAAAAAGCTGTGAATAAAAAACAGATGATTCCAACATCTTCAGACTCTCCAGAGCGTCTTTAAAACTGCCTGAGCAACAACAAACGAAAACATGCTTGTCAGATTTTTTACATTTGTAAAATCACAGATCCGGTCTGATCCGTGTGATTCTGATGATGTCGCCCCGTCTGTCCACACAGATTATGTGGAGGAGCTGAGGTGTGCCATGGCCAGCCTGGACCTGCAGGTTCTCACACACACGCTTCTGTGTTACTGTTACCTCCCGACCAAGCAGCCCAGCCCGAGGATCTGACCGCGCCTCCCGCACCTCCCTCTCCCCCCCTCTCCCTCCCTCGCTCCCTGGTCGTCCCTCAATCCTGGGCCCATCATGGGAGGATGCTTCTCCAAACCCAAACCAGGTAACAGACATGTGTCCCGGTCTCAGCCAGGTGTGTGTTATTCAGCAACAGCAGCTCAGGTGAGGTACACGATAACTGGGCGATGTGGTTAACGAAACAAACAACCTCTCTTTGTCCTCATGAGCGAATAAACTGAATAACTGTTTTATTTTGTTTGTATGTGGCGGACCCTGCCACCTTTCCAGCTTCAAACGGTGTTCAGGAACCTTCATGTTTATTTATTTATTATTCTCCTACAAAGTCAATATATTATGATATTGAATTATTGCCCAGCTCTTATTTGCAGTGTTGTGTGCAGCCGGTAGTGTTTTGTCTTGATAGACGCTGCAGTGTGATGGATATTTGATGTTAAAGGTGGACTATGCAACTTACAACTTAACTTTACAGACCTATACTCTGCTGAGGATGGGCTGTTTGTGCTGTTTAAGTGATTAAAAGTAAAGTTGAATTTTATGGCAGTGGATTGATAAGATGTAAACACTGATCCAGTGATGATAGAAACTATTTTATTGGTGATACAAGGAAGACTCTCTCTCTTCTTCAGTCGCTGCCGCAGCGTCAGTGAATCTGTACACGTGTTTAAATCTCGTTTCCATGGAGAGACGGTTTATTTTTTTCCAGGACAGTTTGAGTCATTTCCAGAACTACCTACAGCCTCCAAATCCTGTTATACGCGTCCTCTCACAGGCAGCCGCCTCTGTTTCCACTATAGTGTTTAGTGTAGGAGGAATTTTTGATGTTCTCTGTGGCATCTTTGGTCAAGAGGATTTCATACAGAGACAAGAACATCCAGATATGTGAAGCTGTGCGTATCCATTTTAGTGTTTGCATGGCGAGCGAGTGAGCTGTGCCGCGTGAGAAACACATTTGCAGCTTTTCATTTGTGCATCTCGTGGAGGTGAAGTGAGGAAGGAAGGTTTGTTCTCTGTGTGCAGTGACTGTCAGACTTCTGAGGACTAATTAGTCACAGTTTGACCTTCAGCTGCTACTAATCGTTGATAAAAACAAATCAGCAGAATAAATGTCAGCAGTGTACGTTACTGCAAACCACGGATATGTTCAAACTTTATTTATCATTGTGTTTCATGTTCAGTGTTGGCGCAGTGCTGTGTTTATGGTCTGGTTGGGTTCAGGCACAAAAAACACTTGATTTTAGTGACAATGTCTCATCAAAAATATTATTCAGTTACAGTATACAGTTATTCCCTGTTAGAGTTATCTGCAGTGTTTTAAATCAGGGAGTTACATTACGACAGGCAGCTACACCTCTCCTCCAGGTATCCAGCCCAAAAAAATCCTCCATAATCCACGACAAAGAAGTCCAGGTCCAGGTCTGACGCAGTTCACAACCTAGTCTGAAGGAATCAGATTAATAAATGATGGTATTAATATATTTTCTCAGCCCATTCTGAGACCCAGTGTTGAAGTGTGAAGTATAAATAAAGACAACTCCCACTGAATATCGAGAACATTTATAGTTACACACTTCCTGTAAGTGTCGGTGGGAGTTAACTGGCACCGTGACAGGATCCAGGAGGGAGAGAGGTGGAGGAGAGCGTAGACCAAACACACAGATGGTTTCAACAGCGTCGACATATGAAGAAATGCAGAAAGATTACAAATACTGTGAAACTGTTAATACATACACAAACACTACACACGTCGGTGCTGAATGTCTGAACACTCACAGGATAAAAATAAAAGCATCACTCAAGATGTTTTAACCGGTTTAACGTTTTACTGGTGAACAAATGAAGCCTCGCTGTTGTGATTTAGCAGCAGACATCCAGAGATTCTCTCCTCAGCTGTGGAAAAGCTTTTCTCTTTCTTTTTTTTCTCTCCCACGATTGCACTCACTATTATGATTTTCCATTGATTTTAATTAAGACTTGCTCAGCGGGAGAAAATTCCAGCCAGATTACTGTGTAAGAACCGAAATGATCAGCACATTTTTCCAGCCGAACAGATAAAGCCTGCTGCAGTGCAACAAAAAAAAGGAGTTACACAACCATTTTCTTAATGTTCAGAAGTATAAACCCGACTGCAGCTCATCACATGGCATGAAAAGGAAATATGAAAAATAATCCACTCTTCAGAAAAACCTGCAAAACTGAAGAAATTCGGGTTAAAGCTCAGAAACTAAACATGGAAATCTCATTATATAAGGCCTTGTTATCCTGTCAAAGTCATATTTTCCAGCTTAGAAAGTTAATTTAGATGTAGACAGGTTGAGAGAAAGGTGTGATTTTCTTTACATTTAGTGGCGACATGCCGAGCAGCCTGTCTCTTCTGTGGATTTTCCATATTACAACTCCGGTAAATCTGGTATGAATGACTCTGCTCTCCATAGGGAGGTGTAGGTGCTTGTATTCCAGCTGAATTCCAGCTGTTTAGAAGATGTGTGTGTTGTGTTTTGTAAGTGTTTTGCTAGCAGAGGTAGGAAGGAAGAGAGGAAGGCGTCTCCCGTCAGCTGCTTTCATTTGTTTCAGTTGTGGAGATGTCAGGTTCGATTTGTCCGAGAGCTGCGAACGTGACTCCAGCTGAAAGCAAAATTAATCTTCCAAAGCAACGGAGAAGGGTAGTAATGAAAAACAAAACACAGAGCCCAGATATTCAGGATTAATAGTGCAATCCACTGGTGATTGGTGGCATTCTGCAAACAGTACTTTAACAGATTTATATTTGAAGGTTTCACAGCCTCGTTTTACTGCCATGTGTGATCCGGCTGTGTGTGTTGGCTGTGAGTCATGCATGCACAGATATTTTTCTGAAGTGCGACGTGTGTGTGTTGTGCAGTTGAAGTCAAAGTGGAACTCTCTCTCCTGGATAAAGAAAAAGAGATGGACGGGCTGTCGCCTAACGGCAAAGCGAGTCCGTTTGCCGACTGCAGACCGAACGGGGCCCTCGGTCACGGCTCCGACGACGACTCCACCCAGCTCCCCCTCTACCACAAACCACGGGACTATGTGGAGGCCTCCGTCTGTCACGTTAAGGATCTGGAAAACGGACAGTAAGAAAATAAACAATGACTTCTTTTTTTTTCACACACACACGTGCAGAGGTACATGAATGTTGATCAAACTGAAGAAAAAACTAAAACATCGGGGTGAAATGAAGCTTGAGGATCCAGTAGGATGTAAGTTCTTGTTAACAGGGTCACAAATAGACAAAAAAACCACTTTTCTTTTATTTACGGTGGCTCTGAGGATCAAAAAACTTTCAGAAAGCCTGTTTGAGTTGCTGTAAATCACCTCTGTACTGCACCTCATGTCTTCAATCTGTTGTGGTCTGCCTTAAGATAATATGCACATTTACTACATGGCTAACTGATTTCTTACAAACTACACCTTTAATGGACACCGATGACCAAATAATATGTCTAAAAACGTGAACTGTGGCTAACAGAGTGTGAAACTTTATTACAGGTGAGCTGTAGCTGCAGCTGTAGTCCTGGTATCCCCTTGTTTTGTTGTCACGTTGTCACTTTGAATGATTTATTTCATTAAACAAGTTACGAATGCACTAATTTTTGTTGTCTCTGTTTGACAGGATGCGAGAGGTCGACTTGGGAAGCGGCCGAGCGCTGTTGATCAAAGAACACGGGGAGTTTTCAGCCATGGCCCACAAGTGTCCGCACTACGGAGCACCGCTGGTCAAAGGTGAGCGAGAGATTTTCCAGGCACGGTGTTCACGTTCTCAATAATACGTCATATCGTTCTCTAGACTGTCTTATGTCGCTCCAGGTGTTTTGTCAAAGGGACACGTGCGCTGTCCCTGGCACGGTGCGTGTTTCAACATCGCGACAGGAGACATCGAGGACTTCCCCGGGCTGGACAGCCTGCCAACCTTCCAGGTGACCTTCCCCCCCCCCGCCGGTGCTGCTTCTTAAACACATTCCCTGCCTTATCATGTCTCTAAGCACCATCAAAAAAGTGTACACATCGCTCATGTCTGTTTGCTTCAGGTCAGAGTTGAAAAGGACAAGGTGATCATTCGTGCAAACAAGCAGGTAACAAGAAGGAGAGTGTGGATGATTTATGCAGCAAACACACCGACCGCCTGATTGATTCGAGTCTTTTTCTTTTCTTTTGTTTTCTCTCAGGCTCTTCAGTCACAGAAAAGGTCGAAGCCCATGGCCCGATGCTCAGCAGTCATTAACTCCAGCACAGGATTCAGCCATGTCCTCATCATCGGCTCGGGTCAGTGTGTTGTTTTGTCCTGTACGCTGTCGTCTTTACTTGCAATCAGGTTAAATCTATTCAGGTTATTTTTCAAGACAATAAGGGAGGGACGATCTTAAACAAGCTCACACTGCAGACTGACAGCACTCATGAATCAAACAGTACAAATAAACAATTCGAAGTACAATTTTGAGGTACTTGCTACTTTATACTTCCACTTCACTGCATTTTGGGAGTAATTTCTGCACTACATTTATTAGATAACTTGAATTACTCGTTACTTTGCTTACTTTGGCTTTAATTGATTTAAAGGGGATTGTCGGGCCTTGGTGGAGGTTTGCGCTCTGCTGAGTTCCTCTCTAGTTTTGTAAATGTTGCGATGCACATACAGCTTCTCAAACAACAGAGACACACCTGTATTTAGAAAATGTCCTTCACTGTGAATGTCTCCACCAGGTCCAGCAGCTCTGGTGTGTGCAGAGACGCTGAGGCAGGAGGGCTTCACCGATCGCATCGTCATGTGCACCATGGACAGACATCCTCCGTATGACAGGCCTAAACTGAGTAAGGTTTGTACACAGACCCTGGCCACCCAAAAAAAAAAAAAACAAAACCTGAGACAGATCTGAATTTGCCGAGAAAGTTACGTAACACACACTGCAGAGGTGCCGCTTTGATCAGCGGTGGTAAAAGCAGGAGCTCTGTGGAGAACAGCTTCGCCTCACAGCAGCAGAGATGTACAAAGAGTCCTGGCTGCTCACAGTTGTACAAACTCTTGGTTTTTGGGAGGATTCGTTTTGCGAGTCTTGCGTTTGATTTTTGTTCTCTGATGCATTAACCTGTCGACCTTTAGTCCTTAGAAAGCACCGCAGAGCAGCTGAGATTGCGCTCCATGGAGTTCCTGCAGGACCATGACATTGAACTGCTCACGGAGAAAGAGGTGGGAGCAGGTGACCTCAGAATCTGACGTGAGGAATGATTTAATAACACCTGATGATGACTAAACCTGTGTGACTCCATGATGTTTGCTTCAGGTCGTGGCGATAGACGTGAAAACGCGATCTGTGACCTTCGAGGACGGACTGAGGATGGAGTACAGGAAGCTCTTTATTGCTACAGGAAGCAAGTGAGCAAAACAAACAAAAATAAACTTTTATCACACGGAATAATTTAACAGCTGAGATGTTCAATTAATAAACATTTGCTTGCTTCCATTTCCTTTTTGAAAAAGACCCAAACCGATGACCTACAAGGGCAAAGACGTCAGGAATGTGTTTCACCTCCAGACGCCGGAGGACGCTAACAGCGTAGCGAGGCTGGCCAACAACAAAAACGCTGTGATCGTGGGAACATCGTTCGTTGGTGAGAAAAAGACACATTTATTTAAAAAATGTGCTGATTAAGAAACTGAAAATGAAGAGAAAACACCAGAAAGTGAGCTAGTAACGTACGGCAGTGACATGTGCACATGTATTATTATTTTCTCTTCATTTATCGAGCCAGTTATCTTTATGAGCAGCTCTAAAACGTTTAAATCATTAATCATATGTATTAACAGCCAGTCAGAGACAAGAATCTACATTTTTATTTGACACAGTTGTCTATAAATACGCTCGCATGCCTCTGGACTGACTGCAGTGGATTCAGGTGTTGGAGACCGACTCCTAATTAATGAGTGGACGCAGCCCGGGGCGTTCCCCTCTCAGCCAATCAGGGTGTGATGACGCCCTTTTGTGAAGGCTTCAGAGAGGCTGGACTCGCTCTCGCTCTGAATCTGTCCCTGATACACTGTCACCTGGACATGCTCGTCTCTTTGCTTCCCCCATTTTGCTCTAGTTAAGTCAAATCCTGTTTATTCTTCGGACCACTAAGGTCAGCAGACAGCTAGGCTACCTGCAGGTGCTGCTTGCCTTCCAGAGGCCGAACACATGCAGGTTTACTTTTGTTTGTTTATGTTTGGTTTATCTTCACTGAACCCCTTGAAACTCAGGATCCTGCACACCTTCAGTTTTTCACCTCATTGGGGACTTGAGATGTTTTTTCATTATCCCCTAAAAATGTGTTTATTATCCAAGTAGCTGACATTTAACATTCCCTGTAGACATGCATATTTTCTGCCACAAGGTTCCTGTTGATGCATCCATGAAAAATGTGTTAAATTAATAACCTGGTCACAAAAAACAATCTAATATACAATATTTATCATATTTGGACATTTAGATTGGAGCAAAATACAGTAACAAAAATAAAATCAAACTGGAATAGCATTTATAGTTTTGCTGTTGACCGACGACGGACACAGAGAAGTTATTTTCTGCAGAACGAGTCTGAGAGGTGATCAGCTCCTCATCAAGCTCTGATAACGATCCATTCATTAGAATCAGGAGTGTTGCACCAGGGAAACATCTAACATGTTGTCCACACATGGGGGTGTTTATTAAAACAAAGCTTTTTGGACCTCCTTTACACTTTACAGCATTTCAGGTCACTTTAAAACAGAGTTTTTGGAAACTATTACCAGGTGAAGATTTTCAGAAACAATGTTTTAAGTGTTTCCATTGTTTAGCAGGCTTCTGATTGGCCAACGTGGACTTAAAGTGGCGGTTATATCGCCACATGTCGCTTTGACATACGCTTGACAGCAGACAGATTATTTTTTTAAATACAGTTACTGTGGACGAGAGTTTTTCTCTGGGAACATGTGGAAGAAATGATACCTGGAAACATGTGGACAAGGTCTAAATCATGCAGGTCAGGAGGCCCCAGGAACAGAGCTGACACTGCAGAAAAATGAGTTTCAGTATATTAGAAATCTGATTAATTTTATTCCTTGAGGAACAAAATAAATCACAATTAAGTCGTTATCTGTACAAGCAATGTGGCTGCAGACTGCGATCAACACAATACCCGCTCTAAACAAGACCTTCTCTAGATCCAGAGTTTGGACGACTCCATGGAAGAAGACGGAGGCCGTGTTGCAACTTTCATACGTTTCTTTTTTACTTTCAATACGCACTCCAGCAGCCGTGACAAAGTGCCTTGAACTTTGATCATCTTGCTGTTATCCGTCATTGTGGCTTCTCTAATCGGCCGCCTGTCTGTGCTCTCTCTCAGAGGTTCATGTGATTTGATGTGTTTTCTTCGGAGCAGAGAAGCCAGAAAAAACATCTTGGCTTGTACACTGAAATATTGGAACAGATGACTAAATCATTTCCTCGCATAGTAAATAGTCTAAGGCAACAAAAACATAAGATTGGGCTGATTTTAACATAATCATGGATATAAAATTCTGCACATTCCTAAACTGGGACTTTAAGTGCAAAGCTGAACTTTTAGTAGTTTCATAAATGAAGGCCTTAACTTATGAATCCTAACATTTTCACCCCTGTATGTATTATTATGCATTAGCTGCTACCTACATTAACTGCATGCTGTTTATGTGTCCTTGCAGGCATGGAGGTGGCTGCAGCTCTGACCGACAAGGCTCACTCGGTGTCTGTCATCGGGATCGAGACGGTCCCCTTTAAAAAAGCTCTCGGGGAGAAAGTAGGGAAAGCCATAATGAAGGTAGGGGGACACAGCGCTCAAGCTTTTTCAAACAAAAACACGTGGCACCCCCGGAATTAAAAGAAAATCCTACTTGTTAAAATGCCAGTCAGGCTCTTCTGGTCAATACCACGGTAACCACCAGGGAGAGATCGTACATCTTCTCATTATCCAGAAGACACACGCAAATGTTTTTCCACACGGTTGCCGAGTCTGAGGTGTGGTTTTTTGGGTTTTTTTTGTCTTCGCAGCTGTTTGAGGCCAACAGGGTGAAGTTCTACATGCTGAACGAGGTGTCAGAGATGATTGGCCATCATGGACAGGTATTCAGAAAGTGAGAGAAACAGCATGACATGATGCTCAGCAGCACTTCCCAACCCTTTTGTTCAAATGCACAATGAAGATGAGTCACAAAAGAATAAACACAAAGCGACATTATGTAACGTGCCTTAAAAATAGCAGCTTCAAAATCGTGTTGATGGTACAGTGTCTTATAATACGGTGATTGGTGTCTCAGCCTCGCTTTGTTTTACAGCGAAACTCTCACAAAAAGGCAACCTAGGCTTTTTTTGTAAATGTATATGAGTCAATGACGAAAGAGCCACTTTTAAGATTTACCGTATTTTGGTTTTCGGGTGCTACGGGCACTTTAACAACAGCATCAGAATCTCTATATTTAAAACAGTAAGAAGTCTCGACACAACATGAAACTTTGCTGGTAGCATCACCAGGGTCTCTACACATGAACACCAGCACTGACAACATTGTTTGTGTACACAGAGTTACTAAAAAGAAAGTTTTTGAACAACTCATGTTAGCAGTAGCTTGTTCCGCTCGCCGCCGTCCTGCCAGTGGAGAAGAGTCGATCTACGAATGTGACGTAACCTGGAGGACAGTTAAGGAGGAACGCTCCTGAAGCTTAGTTCCATATAAATACACGGATAATTTGTTGTTTTGTCGTTAGCGAAAAACAATAATGACCTTGAAGTTGAAAAAAGAGCCTCATATAAGATCAATGCTAAAATCATAAGCCGGAAAAGTCATGCGTGGATGGTTGTTGCTGGAAAACAGTAGTTCCAGTAGCTTTTACACGAAGGTTTGATTTGGGTACATTCGCAAAACAAGCCGAGGTTGCATTTTGGCGAGAGTTTCACTTTAAAATCTACTTATTTTCAAGGTGTTAAGGTTGTAATGTAAGTGTAGGAGAGGTGACAGAAAAACATGTTCCTCTAAAGAATGAATAGAAAGCTGTTTTTGTATGTGATCATGCATCTCTATCAGACGGCCTGGACATTTTGTTTTTCCTGTCCCGCAGCTCAAAGAGGTGGTGCTGAAGAGCGGGAAAGTCCTGCGGGCCGACGTGTGTGTCATCGGAGCAGGTAATGGTCAAAGATGATGAAAAACATTTTTTACATTTCTTATGATTATCTGCAGTGACACAACAGGTGATGAAACTCCCTGTTGAAGAGTTTAAAATCTAAAGAAGTGTCTCCTCTCCTGCAGGAAGTGTTCCTGCAACGGGCTTCCTGAAACAGAGCGGCATCCACATGGACTCCAAGGGCTTCATCACTGTCAACAAGGTAGCCTGCAACAGCGACTCTAAGTATTTTACATTCAGATTTAATTAAAGTACGCATTTTTATCGAGCGAATCCTCTGAACTTTCTCCCAGATGATGCAGACGAACGCTGACGGAGTCTTTGCCGGAGGAGACGTTGTTATTTTTCCTTTCCCGCCACGAAACAACAAGAAGGTGAACATCCCTCACTGGCAGATGGCTCATGTACACGGTGAGACTGTTACAGCTTCACTTACTGTGATTAGGATTCGTGTTGCTGTAAAGACAAGCACCGTAACGTTTTCTGGTTTATAACCTCACCGTCAGGGAGGGTGGCGGCTCTCAGCATGATGGGCAGAGCCACCGAGATCAAAACTGTGCCTTACTTCTGGTCAGCCATGTTTGGGAAGACCATACGCTATGCAGGTAGGTACACACCTTTTATCTGTATTATCTATTAAGTTCAGTCAGTGTTTGCTTTAACCAGACATGTAATCAGCTGTAGTAAGTTAAGAGACTGAGGTTGAGTTACTATACTGCCATCTAGCTGTAAACATAAAGAAATTAAGACCTGAGACTGAGAATCCAGCCTGAACTTGATTGTTTTTTTTCTTTTTGCGGTTGAGAAAGACAAACATTTCTGTTTCTTTCGTTTCGTTTTGTATTTTATGAAGGTTACGGTGATGGATTTGATGACGTCATTATACAAGGAGATCTGGATGAACTGAGATTTGTGGCGTTTTACACAAGGTATTTTTTTATATATAGCAATCTTGAATAAACTTGACAATACATGTACCTTCTCTGTTTTTCTGCACCTGCTGTAGTCTTAACTTGTGCCTCCTGCCTACAATAGTTTTTCTCACTGTTTCTTCCTGCGGTCCATCTATAGGAGCGAGGAGGTGGTGGCCGTTGCCAGCATGAACTATGATCCCATTGTATCCCGAGTGGCAGAGGTCTTAGGATCCGGAAAGACGATTAAGAAGCGAGATGTGGAGTAAGTTTCCTTCCCCCCCCAGACTTAAATCTGGTCACGGTTACAATAGTTGTTATGTTCTTTAGGTCCCTCAGGTTTTACTGTGAAGAAAAAACATGACAAATGAGTTATTATCAGTCAGACAGAAAACACATCGAGTCATGGAGCCTTGTGACTTCAGTCACACGGAAAGCATTAAACGAGCCTGTGGAGACAACATGACAGAGAGCTGCGGACACAATAACAACAGATTATTTATCTAGTTATTCTATTATATCACCTGATTAATTCAGTAAAACTTGATTTTACGGGGTTAAGCGATCACATAGTGAATGAAACAAAGCTGTTAGACAAGGTCGTGACAGACGACATGAGATAACAACAGAGTTACTTAGTTGTGTAAAAGGATATTTTTATCAAAATATTAAGTGCTAACAGGAAAATATAAATATCTTTATAACTTCCCATTCATAACACAATGTAATGTTGTCGTAAGCAGATATTTTTTTTAAAAAAGTGAAACTGCATAATGCCATTAATTAATACACTGTAAATGTATAGATAATTACATTTTAGTTATTTGACTGTTAAATGAAGTATTAACAATTTATTAGGCAATATTTAATGTTCATAAACTTAAGCTGCATCTTTATAATGGACATCCATATAATATTTACAGATACACAGTATTTGTTAGTAAAGTATTATAAACATCAGCTGCAACTTTACAGGAAACAAATGCTTAATAAATGATGGTTATTGACTGACACTGTACATTTACCATTGGTTAATTATGGTGGTATAAAGTGTTAATAAATGTAATTTTATCTGTGGAAAATAAATGATAAAAAAGGCAGAGACAGTAAAACACAGCTGTGATCTTAACTGATCGTATTTGATATCACACATAGAAACAAAAGCTAACAATGTGTTATAAAACCTTTTATTAACTGTTTATACACACAAGGAAATCATTCACAGGCAGTTTAGAAATCATTATAATAAGATAGATAATAAAAATCGTGAAGAAATGAATCAAAACAATTCTTTCCTTGAATTTATTGTCCTGAAAACTGTCAGTAGTGTTTACACCACAAATAACTGCAAAACTGTGAGGGAGGATTAATAAAAAGTGTCGGTGGAAATTATTTTCTTTAAGCGTTCATCTGACTCGCTGTGCTCTGAATAAAAGTATTTATGTTGCATTTGCAGGAACATTAAAATATGATCAACACAACTTCATTTGCAAACCATGAGACCTTCAAAATAAAGTGCTTCTTTAATATCTTTGCATGCATTTCTGTCTGTTTTGCTCAGATTTGACTGTCGTGTCTCTCATGTCTCTCATGTCTTTCACTCCTCATAATGCAAACTCAAAAATGTGAAGGATGTTAGCACGGCTTGGCAAGTACGAACAAATATAAGCTCCTTTTTTTTTTTTTCTATCTTCCATTTCACTCACGTTGACCGTGTGAGGGAGCCGAGTGAGATGTCGACTTTATGAACGTGTGAATGTGTCTCACGTCCGTTTTTGTTCTTATTCGCAGGACTGGAGACATTTCTTGGCTGATTGACAAAGGCTCTCAATGACTTCACATCTGAAGGGTCACAACCTCAATATGGACGCTTATGGTGCTGAGACACTGAGCAGCTATCCCGGTCTGGACACACACACACACACACACACACACACACACAGATACAAACTGGGGAGAGGACTGTTGGAGACACACTTCCCCGAGGACGACACTGGAACTCGCTTTTGTTTCCTGAGAGACACTTTAACGTGAGCCGTTCGCAGACTGGATCAACTGTGTTGGCGTGTTGTCATGTTTCACAACAAAGCAATATATATATATTGGATTGAGCGTCTGCGCTGCTGCGAGATGTATCTACCTGTACACTTTGTTTATAAGAAGCCAGGAATGGGCATTGGCATTTTGTACAAAGAAAAATATATAACAATGTATATAGCTATAATCCTGAATGCACTGTAACAGAATATGAACATACAATCTGAACTTTGTATGTTTTAAAAGTAACAGGATTCGGTTGTGTGCTGGCGTGCAGGCCTGTAGATCTGCATGCTTTTAATTTACTATAAGAGGAGTTTTAAAAAGAAATAAACCCCCTAAACTGAGTTTTTTTTTTCTATTTAGATGCATCAGCAAAAAAAAAAACTTCAATCTGCTAAAAAAAATATGCAAAAAAACAAAAATGCAGAACCCTGAATGCAGCTTTAACACACACACACACACACACACTCGTGCAGCTTTAATTCGTACTAATAAAAAATCACTTCTAGTGTTACAACAAACCTCTTTGTATCGGTTGCCTTGCTCGTAGATTGCACAAATGAAATTCTAATCAGACTTTGATCACACACACACATTAGCGCTTGCACAATAGATTCATGTATTTTCTAACCAATAGTTGTCAAACCTCCCTTTTAGCAGCTTAAGGTTATTTTTTATAGCCGGGATATTCTTTGTTACTAACTCAGGGAACTGAGGTTTGTGGGGCCTGGTCTTACTGGAGTTACTGGTCCTTTTTGCAAGCAGAAATTAAATTGTTGCTTTAATATATTTGTTTGTTTGTTTGTTTTTTCTCCCTCCCAGTTATTATGATTACTCTCATTCTCTTGTTTTTCATTCGAAACTGCTCATGAGGAGTTTATATAAAGTAGATGCTTGATCACATCCTGGTGTGCTGATGATCCCCAAACTACCCGACAGTCCACACATTGTTTTAAGAAAAAGAAAAAAAAAGGAAAAAAAAAAAGAAAGCATTGTTGTTCCTTCAGAGAAGCCGGCATTTTTATAACTTAACTTTGAAATAAAAGTCTTCCAACAATAACCGTGTTGTTGCACTTCATTAAAAGGAGACAGATTATGATAATTTTCAGGTTCATCATTTTATTTTGGGGTACTAGTAGAATCAGTTTACATGCTTTAGTATCTTCTCCCTTCCTGTTTCTTTAAGCTCCTCCCTTCCAAATATCCAGTTTCCTCTGATTGGTTGGCTCACACATGCCTGAGCCAGCACTACCAACAACAACAGAGCAGCTTTGCTAAATTAATTCTTGACAGTTAATTCAATCGTGATGTAGTGTTATGTCACAAAATCGCAGAATTAATGTTGGGACTTCTGACGAGGCGTTTCAGGAGCAATGTTTTCTGCAGGAGACAGGAGCTTCCGTTGGTGTCTGGGCTTTGGCATTTTAAAGTTTCAAGACATTTAGTAATCACAAGATGTAATAATAATAATAATAATAATCAGGAGAGAAGAAGTCAGTAGAAAATGTTTAATAATCTTTTGAGGAAGAGACAGAGCATAGTTTGAGTTTCATTCTTTGAGTCGGAGTTAATAGAAAGTCATTGCTAGACAAAAGAGGGTTGAGTCTCGAGAAAGACAATAACTGGAAACATTACAGAGAATAGACAAATTCACATACAATGTATAAATGAAATATCTGGTAAAACAAAGCTTTTTTTTCCCTAAAGGCGAGGGAGCTAACACACACAGAAACACACAATACACACTGACAGTGTTCACAATAATATTGCAAACAGCCCAAATAGTTTTCTCTACAATATTTGGACAGAAAAAGCACCTCAGATACTAATAAATATGTCCACAAACACTGGAGTGAAGGCAGTATATGGTGATTAAGTCATAAAACTAGATTCAATGGACGACATGACGGGTTCAGTGCTCATTAACAACTAAGTCGGTGCAGCGACAGACTTCTTTTCTCACCTGCTTCACTATACTGTTGTATTTAAATCACAGCGGTTTCTGTAAATACTATCACGTGAGTTATATATGAACATATCTGACGTCTCTACACATCACACGACACAAACACAAGTTGAAGAGGAGGACAGAGACTCTTTGGAAGGAGGAGAAAGCTGGCAGCTCTGAATTGTGGGAAAATATTCGCCGAACTTTAATGCCCCGAGTGTCATATTGGTTATTGCGATATTGCAAACGTGAGACATTCTGGTGTCGTATGAAGACAACAAGACCGACTTCAGGACTCAACGGTCTCGACTACATGAGCTTTACAGAGGACATTGTAGAAAAACTGGCAGAAAAACAACTCATTATCATTTATAGTTTATAGAGATTAAGAAAAAAGTCCAGTTGTAAACACTTCTAGCATAAATCACTTCACATTATGAAATTTTGCTTTCATGAAATGACAAATCACAGTTACGATTTAAGGCACTTTCTTTTTTTTTCCAATTTTTGATCTTCATCTTTAATCTGAGATCTTGAGATGAAAAAACACTGGCAGTGATCCGAGCTACACCCGTCGGACTGAGAGGAGAAGAACCTGATTGACTGGCGGACGATCATCTGTTTAGAAAGTCCAGCTGGTTCCAATTTTCACAAAAAATCTTGAAGCAATGTGCCGACACGCACGTTTAATCTGTCTTCAGCTTATCCCGGCGGTCAGAGGTCGTATTCTGCTGCACACTGCTGCAGGTACCATTCATACAGCTTCCCCTGTGGAGTCAAAATGTCATTTAAATGTGCACTGAAGTTGTAATTATTTATATTTTCATGAAATCTAACCACATCTTTGACGCTGGTCATGTATAACCAGTGATGGAATGGATGTCAGATTTATATTTTGAGTACTGGTAGATTTAACTAATGTCCTTGAAGTGGCATACCTTCTTAGTTTTGACGATATCCTGGATATAATCGCTGTACTCTGCCATCGCCCTCTTCTCCTTCTTCGTCAGAGTCTTAGTCCCTCGGCTGAGAAGAAACAACATCACAACAACAATCATCTCCAGCTTGCATGAGAGAGAGAGGGTGTATATGTAGGTTTTGGTTCAGAGGGTGTGGATGTGTTGGGATGATATATTTTGTAATACTCACCCTGCAAAATATTTGGCCAGGAACAGCAGGAGGTAGCAAAAAGCCCCGAAAAAGATCACAAACACAACTTGTCCATCTTCTGGTATCCAGTCCCATATGTACATCACTATTCCCTGTGAGACACGTGTTGAACAGACAGAACAAAGTGTACACAAAAACAGAGAACAAAATGAGATTTTCTTCCTCGGCGTGACTCCCGGGACTTACCGTGCAGATGGAGACGGTCCGCGCCGTCCCTTCGCCCAGCAGCTCATCTAGTTGCTCTTTGGAGAGTGTGTGCACAATGAAACTGAGGATGAAGAGGGCAGGCAGGACAATACCCAGAGCGCCGCACAAGAACGAGTGAAGACGGACGCTTTTGTTGTAGCTCGCGTCTGCCCTGCGCGCACAAAAGAGGATATCTGCTTTTAATATCATATTTTCCACGGCGGGTAATATCTGGCGCCTCTTATCTCCTCCGTACACACATGATACGGGTTATTTGCTCTGAGGTGCCACCTGTCATTTTCTACCAGGGTAAATTAACTTCGGCAATAAATGAAACAGAGTAACACGAGCTCACCTGTCCTTCTCCAGTCTGCTGCTGATGGTGGAACAAATGAGGTCAGAGTCCTTCTCCAGCTGATCCAGAGTCTTCTGAACGGCCTGGTTGATGGTCTTCTCGATGGTCTGACACACCCCATCGATCTGGTTCACACACCGGCTCGGCTAAACGAGACAAAGCGCATCAATTTTTGGAATAACTGTGCCAGCACCAGTGCATCTTAAAAGAGGGATGGTCTGGAAACTTCCATGACAAATCCTGAGGGTGTTTTTTGACTGACAGCGGGAAGCGATGCTGCACTTGCTCAGCGAAAAATAAATTGGAGGTCAGGAGGGAGGGATGCACAAATCTACCGCGCGGAGTAGAGCTTTGCGGCTGTAGATCACAAGATGGTGCAGCAATAACTCAAGACCAGGGGCAGCCGGTGTCAAAGGTGGCTGATCAAATGTGATGGTTTACAGCCCCTCTTCCTCCCCAAACAGTGGATAACTCTCTCAGTCATCATACTGCAGAACAAATCATCCTGTTCCAGCCATCGAGACCCAACAGGAAACCTGAAGTGGGGAATTTACATTCAAGGGCAATCAATGACTGTTCAGCCCCAAGGATAGCAGAGAGCTTTAAATCCAGACTCCAGATCAGAGCTGGATCACTTAAAGGAAAAAAAAAAAGGATCTCCAGTCTGGTGACGAGGACACTCGGCATGATTCAGGGGCAGTTTCAGACGGTTATTGTTGTTTTCATTTAGTAAAGCATGAGCATTCTGACTTAAACTGCAGTACATAAGGTTTTTGCTTCACCGTATCGCTGTAAAGTAAATGTTAATGGGATGAGAAAAATTACACCATCTGCATTTAGATTGGCTCCCTACAAACCTCACTTTTAACTCCCAGGAAAATGAAGGCCGCCAGCCCGGCACCACTTCAGTCTGCTTTCCTGTCTCATTACAGACTAAATGAATGAATAAACTCGTGTTATTTCCTGAGTTGTTTGTTGGTTGCTGATACTCAGGAAAGCAGAAGCGGTTCAGTGGTGATTTTTCGAAAGCAGCGTCAGTAATGACACCAGGGGAGGAAAAGTTGTCTGCTCCCACTTTGAGTCTGAATCCAGATCCACCCTCTCTGGACTCGCTGACTGAGCCCTCGCAGGCTTCAGTCATACGTTCTCATGCCTGAATCTCATCCTGGCTAACCGGCCATCACATGAACAGACAGAAAAGAAAACAAGCAGTCTCACCTTCGATGGGTTGGGGATGTATATTGTCGGCATCTCAAAACCACACTTGTTGAGACCTGGACGGCGACACAGTTCCTGAACTATCTGCATCATCACCCTCTGCAGGCGTAACAAAACACAGGGGATTCATTTTAACTTGAACTTTTTAGATGAAAAAAGCCAAATATTAAGGAGGCATTCTGGTACTTTCAAACATGGTTACATGTTTTGTCAGACAAGTAGAACAACAACCTATCAGTAGCAAAAACAAGTGATTTAAGTGGATGTAACTCTGACCGTCAGTGTTACACACAAAGGATTAAATTATATCTTTTGCAGCTGTGTCACTGCTGCAGGATTTACTAGATTTACTACAAAGAAACATGTTTCCAGACTACCAGACTTCACCTTTAAGTGGACGTACCTGTCTGTCGGTTTCACTCCCAGCTTCATCTGCCTTGCTGAGGTAGAACAACAGCTTGTCTCCACATTTCTCACTCAGCTGCTCCACGATGTTGAGCGTGCGTTTGCAGAGCGCCTGACCCATCGGGTCGAAAAACACAAACACCAGGTCGGCCTGTTCTCCTGCAAAAAAAATGGAAATGAAACGTTCGTCCAGAGATCTCGACAGCCTCGGAGCAGATGGTTAGACTCGGAGCTGCAAAGACGTACCCAACCAGGTGATGGCGCTGTTCACGTTAAAGGGGTAGACCATGTCTCCGTCCACCAAACCGGGCGTGTCCACAAATGTCACCAGGCTGAACTTCTTCTGCTTGGAGGTGGAGATCTCAGCGGACAGATAGTCGGTAACACCTGGAAGACACAAACAACGTGTGTGTGCAGGTGCTTCCTTCAGGGAAGCTACAGATGTGATGAATAAAGAGTCGACTCCCCTGCAGGAAGCCGTCACCTCTAATGACTCCATCATTATGTACAACTGGGAGCCGCAGTGCAATCAATACTTGGAATATCAAGAACTCTTGTCATTTTTTGGGGGGGTGCTTGCAAGGCTGCATTTCCAAGAAAGTCATTTAATTGAATCACAACAAATATAAAGGGACGATCCGCGTCGAGAAATCCTGCAGCCACACCCTCGCTGATTAAACTTCTACTGAGACTCGTGATAACACTCGCCAAGGTCCGTCCTCTCTGAGCATACTGGTTGTCATGGTTACACACAACAGCTCTTCAACTGGCAGCTTTAGCACGTAGCGTGGGGACATAAAGCTAGCCAGTGAAGAACGACTGTGAGGCAACGCACTGTGAGGGTTACGGTACTCCGACACAACCGCCACACACGACTCCGAGCTTCAGAACAGGATCAGCATTTAGACCCACTACTCACGAAACAGACCCCACCCACACGCACCATCCCCATCCTCCCTCCACACACACACACACACACACACACACACACACACACACACACACACACACACCCTGGCTTGGGGATGACACTGAGCTGTTTCATAGGAGGAGGCAGGTGTTAACAGCCAGCACAAATCACATCCTTGTGCTGCAGCGAGCACGACCACTGCTGCTGTGGCACATTAGCATTCCCTTATGCTTCTCTTACATCAGCAATGCATCTTCCTCCGATCACGAGCCTTTCCCACGGTCCCGCAATAATCGTTGCACCACAGGTGACAGGAAATATTATCAAGATGCTTCACATAGATCACTACGAGGCTGCCGGTCTGTACTCAACCCAGTCAGGACTGTACAACATGCACATGCATGCATCCTTTGCAAAGAAAAGTAGCAGTTAGCTCATTTGAAAATAAGTGAATAAAACAGCCCTGATACAGACAAATTCCCAGTCCTCTGAGTCTCCTGAAAGGTGACGAGGAAACGTGAGCGATACTCGCCAATGGGTGCTAAGTTCCTCAAGTGACTGTAACTGAGACGGCAACACTGGAGGTCCTGTGAACGATGAAAAGGGCAAAGGCTCTAATAATGCTGCATCGACTGCACGACTAAAAAAGAACTTGTTGGACTAAACAGGTCAAACGAGACGCATTGCGAGCATATCTCAAGAAAAACGCAAAGAGACAACGCAGCCTGAAATCTCACGATGACTCAGAGGACCTGTGACGAAAAAACTGTCACAATTCCCGTGAAGCGTGTAGTCAAACTCTTGACAACAGGTTGATGAGGAAGACAGAGTTAAACATGCTTCATGTAAGTCTCAAACAAGATTAAAAATTCTCTCCTGGTGTCTCCCAAAGGAGACCACACTGTATAATCAGCAGCTACTCCCACATAAGGATACTGTATATGGTGCTGTTTTCTGATGAGTCATCCTCATGAGCCGCTGTGACAGGTAAACAAATGCCTGATATAGAGTATTTCCTGAGGGCGGCGGTGAAATAAAAAGGCTCCTTGTATTCCGGCAGCAGCAGATCGTTGGTGCTGCAGGCCTGCAGAGCTGCTCCGGTCTGGGCTGTGCCGTCTCTAATGGCTGTGACATTTCTCAGCAGCTCCTCCACTGCACTGCTGTCGATGGGGCGTGTGACTCACACGCCATACCGTGAGCGCTCCGGTCCGCACCCAGTGAACCCTCACTCTGTGCACGCTCACTGTCAACGCACACACATACATTAACTGCCCTCCTCTCCCCTCCCCCCTCCTCTTCCACGCTGACGCTCCCACTCAGACGGCAGGCACACCCAGACTTTCTGCATGACCACCTCAACATCAGGAGGCTTCAGAGAGCTGAGACCAAATGTGCTGCTGATTGCGTCTCCCTCTGTGAGAGTAATCTCCTCTCACGTATCTCAGACAACACAATGTAACAAGAATGGGGGGGGAGAGAGTGGTCTGGTCTGATTTATAAAAAAAAAAAAAAAGCTCTGACTCAGTGTTGAGTCATCAAGGTGAAGCACCTGAAGTTGACATCAAACCACTAAAGATAATCCCGACCCGTCACAACTAGAACCATTAAATAACTTGCACATTTTCTGTTCATTCTACAGATGAAACTATTTTTTTTTTTTTTTTTTTTGCCCGATCCGAAACAGAAACACTCAACTTTCTGTTTTCAAAACTTGAATCTCTAACGTTCACTTCGATTAACTTTAAGAGTTTCCAGCGGTCGGAAATATAACCTCAAATCTCAGAGGAGCTGATCTGCCTGCAGCTCATGATCACACTCACCTCCTGCTCACTCTCACTAACGCAGCCTCTCCCTGCTTTTCCACCTAATTCGAGTTAAACACCCTCTCTGTTTGCTCTGTGGTGGTTGTTTCTATCATGACGCCAGCGGAGGAAAAAACAAAATCAATACAAAACACAATCTTCTGCTTTTGTCCATTGCACACACTTCAAAAGTGACTTCATTCATTTGACATTTTAGGCATCACGGTAAAGAGTTAAAGAGAATGTGCACAAAGACTGCAGTGCTGATCGTGTCATCCTACAGAGCAAATAATACTTTATGCAGTGTCAGCATCAAATACGTAGAAAACTCCTCTAATATGTGAGATGTTTACAAATGTTTCCGTAATGTGACGCATCAGAATATATACGGTGAAAACTCTGCATGCAGAAACCACATCGACAAATAATGACTCGTCCAGGAAGATGAGAATGGATTATTTGAAGGAATAATCACAGACGAGAGGAACAGAGTCTCAATATCACCACATTTTCAGTTCAAACATGCTTTCAACAGTGCACTTTTTAGGAAGCCATTACGAGTCACTGATGAAGAGGAGGCTTACCTTTGAACTCAAGCAGTGGTCGAAAGTGAGGGTAGAGATGTAAGGTTGCATTTCCCTGAGAAAGATTTAAAAGTGACATTGTGAGAAACAACCTGACGAGACAAAGATGAATCTGCAGTTTGCTACAACAGAGTCGTCTCTCTTCTCAGCACTTCGTACCCGAGTCTCACACCAAGCAGCTGTGCTGCAGCTCGGTACGCTCTCGCGCTAAGCTTTTCCCGTACACAGTAGATAATCCATCCATTCTGCAGTTCACAGTGCAAATATATTATTCATCTTCATCACCTTCACCACAGCAGGATATGATCAGAGAGGCAGAGGAAACGGATGAGGGAAGATGGAGAGACAGGTGTCTCCCGAGCCCGTTTATATGCTGCAAAGATGCCTGTGTGTGTGTGTGTGTGTGTGTGTGTGTGTGTGTGTGTGTGTCTATACAACAAAGCCCCTCATTGGAGCAGCATGCAGAATGAGAAATCACCACTGACTGAGGGAGTGCCCTCCAATACGAGCTGACGTCCAACATATCGTCTTCATCAGCCTCTGCGACGCGCTGCAGCTTCAGTTCAAGTTAATTTACTTAAAGGAGACGTTTACTAAGTTGTGGCCAGAATCTTTGTTTAAAAACATTATGAAAAAAATTAATTATAAACAGAGGAAGCAAAAGTGTTGCTGTTATGTCAAAGACGTTTGTGTGTGCTGTGCTGCAGAAATGTCTACTGAAGTGAGATGTAATACCAGTTTGCACCGACAGGAGGCGATAGTGTGACGGCTCCTGTAGTGTCAGCGTGCAGATATACGCAACGTCAGCTGGACGTAGTTATCACGACTGTCTTGTGAAGCATCTTACCGTCAGTGATTCTCTCTTGCGACCACTTGTGATGAACGTGAATCCCTGCGTTTCGATGGCAACGCCTGTTTTCTGAATGTGCTCTTCAGCGTACCTACGATGAAAACAACGACAGGCGGGTTACACCAGTAAGGCTACGATTATTTCAACTAGGGCTGCATAAATGAATCCAAAAATAATCAAAACGCACTGCGGCTAAGTGCAATAATCAAAATGCAAGACGCAGAAATCTTTTGATAGAAGACAAAACGTGTGATAAACTGCATTCTAATGAAGTACTGTGGTGCTGCAGAGATGAGCTGCCCTGTAAACTTTGTTCTCTAGATGCAAGAAAACAAGATATAAGGTCACATCATCACAATTTTACTACTTTTTCTAGTGATAGTAGAGTAACAGATCTTCATTCTCGCTAATTTTGAATCATATTGCAATTACAATATTTGTCAAAATAACCATTTTACGCAGGATCATTTTCACAATTTATCTTTGAGGATGTTTAGGTCCCGGTTGAACACAAATATTTTACATATTTTTACAAATCACTGAAAGTTTGGTTAAAAAAAATTTTAAAAATCATTTTTCTACCCAGCGATATTAAACTTAGCAGCGGAAAATCTAGTATTTCACATTTGAGAGGCTAGAACAAGTCCCTGGCTCATGTGATATCCAAAATTTGATATCACGATATTGTTCCGCCCAAATATTGTGATAGACAATATTATCGTTGCTCGAACTAATCGTCCTGCTAACGGCACAGACAACATGTTTCAAATCTGAAATATCAGCAAACTGGGGAGCTGCTGTTCTCAGAAACTAAGTCCTCCATGTGATATACGCTAAGCCGCTGTGTGATCGCCTCTACGTCAGGCCGATTAAAGCGTAGCAGCCTCCCAAAATAAGGTCTTTTCAAAATAAAAGCCTGAAGATGCTACAAAAGCTGTTTGTCATTTCTGGATTAACAGCTGAGGATGTTAGATAATAAACTGCACTGTGAAATACGATTAACATGTTAAAAATGTGCAGACAGCTTCAAAAACATCATCTCATCTTGTCTGAGCTGATTTATCCGATTCCAATATTGTTAATCCGAACAATGAAGACGAGCGCTTCCTCTCAAGTGTTGCCGTACACAAAACGCTCAAGTCAGCGAGTGCAGAGAGTCTAACTCATCCCATATTTCCATCCCTGTTGACTCTCACTCACACAGCAGCACAACAACAAAACAGAAAACACCTCCGGCCTCGGGGCGAACAGCGACTGTGAGACAGCTGAGCTCTTCATGAAGGAGGTTTCAAAACACATTCCTGAAGCAGCCGAGAGCCACAATTCAATAATAACAGAATTTATGACCCTTCAAAAACAGAACAGGAGAGATGTGTAATAAATAACAACAATTTTCAACCCCGGCTGCTTTAACTTTCTGCTTCCTCTAAGAAGTGAACGACTGTTGCTTTTCTTTCAAGGCTGTTTTAAAGCTAACTCCTAGTGACAGAGACATTTTATATTTCATACAAATGATTAAATGATCGCAGGAAGAAAATAACATCTGCAGCAAACTGAGCTGTTTAAAAACAGGCTGGTGGTCCAGGTTGTATTAGGCCACTGTGGAAACAACACAACAATTAGCAATAACTGAGATTAATTGACAGAAATGTTGTTTACATGACGTTATGATTAAGTATAAGCGACCTGGGACGGCACCTGAACGCTCAAATAAAGGGACCGGGTTTAAAAAAATATCAGAATTCTCCCTCAACAAGAAAAAAAAAAAGAAAAAAAGATTGTGTTACCAGTTGATGAAGGAACTCTTCCCTGCAGAGTGGTTACCCATTATCATCACAATGATCTTCTTTCTGGGAGGCAGCAGCCGCACTCCAAGACTGCTGGCGATCTTCACCAGGCCTGAAAACACACACACACACACACACACACACACACACACACACACACACACACACACACACAGTTAGCAGGTACGTATTAATCATCACCATGTAACACTTAAAATCAGCTGTGAAATAAAATACAAATACACAACAGCCAAAATCACCAAAAGAGATTCAATACTTGTGTTGTTTCCAATGAACTTAAGTGGGATCTACAGGAAATATCAACAGAGAGCTGATTTTCTATTTTAATGTTTTTTTAGAGTTATTTCTATTATTTAATTCATGCAGGGAAGGTGAGGATGGAGTTAAACCACCGCCGAGGAGCCGCTGAGCAGCAGCGTTTGTAATCAGTGATGTGACCAGAGAAGAGATTAAATAAAAATGTACAAAAAGTTAAATTATTCAACTATTTGGAAAGTAATTTTACATGTTGAGGCTTAATTTTAAAAAAGGGTGTATTTATGTTTTTTGTTCACAATTAAAAAGGGAAAACGTCTAAAAAATATTCTCCTATCAGCTCATACACAAACACAAACATACAAACTTCTCAATTCATCCACGACTTTATGAAACACATTGTTTTGTTTTTGCTGTGATGCAGATTAAAAAGGTACAAATACTGAAATCCCATTTAAACCCACTGAGATCAGGCATTTTGTGCACAATGGGAAAGTGTAAACTCTGCAGGTTTCTATTACTTTGGACCCGGGTGAGGACGCTAAATTCTGCCTCTCGAACTGATGATGCAAAAACAAACATCCAGTGGTGAAAAAAGGACTTTGGGATGTGAAATATTAAGGACGTTTCATCACTGGACACGGTGTTGGAGGTGGAGGCCTGTTCATTCCTACGAAGGTAAAAAAGTCTGAGGACTTCCTGGAGATGAAAACACCGACTGACTTGAAGGGGATAAAACAATTTAATTGTGGATCTTTCAGAATAAAATTAGACCAAATGGCTCAAATTATGACTGTGAAACGAGTCGCGTCTCGGGGTCTGTGATGTTTGACAGACGTGTCTTTCACAATGGATCTATTGTTGGTTTCTGTATCGTGACTTAAAAAGTACTATTTTTTGTTTTGCAAACCTTGTGCTGTAAGAGATAAATAAATGTACCCTGTACATATCGTTGATCGGCTGATAATATCAGCCAGGTGATATATCGGTCGGGCTCAAATCGTAAGTGGAGCTCAGGAATCTACAACAATCCTCCACCTTTATTATTATCCCTGCAGGGAAGCAGCTCCTGTGTTTAACCAGAATTAACTAACACACTGTGACGACAAAGACAGGGAACATGTTGAAGGCCACTCCTTTAAGTGCAAAGTATCCCCACACACACACACACACAGTGAAGTCCACAGTACACAACAGGATTATTGTTGAAGTCACAACATGAATCAAAGTAAAGAAAACCATAAAACCAGGGAGACGTGAGGCCCTGCAGCAGTTTTCACTTTGCATGAGTGTCTGTTTGTAGGTAAAGTGAGATAAAGGCGCTGCAGCCCTGCAGAGGAGCCACACCAGCCCTCAATGTCATGTGTGTGACACTGACAGACAGCTGCTGCAGACCTCCTCCTCCTCCTCCTCCTCCTCCTCCACCAGCTTCATTTCAGGCTTCAGTCCACCACAAACTTCACACTGACTCAACCGCTAACTTACATAAGAACTGCAACTACCCGAACTGTACGGCTGGCACTGATCGATCCACCGATCTATCGATTATTTACCGTTCTCGGTGTCCACATACAGGCTGTGGCATTCCTTCAGTATCCTCTCACTCGGGGTGGTGATCGCAGACTCCAGCGGGTTTGCCACCGAGCGGGGCTTTCTGCCCGACATTGTCCGACCAGCAGCAGCCACCAGCCACGACCCGCCGCCGCTCTGCTGTTTCCTCCTGCAGCGGGGGAAGACTTTCAGTGTTGCACAAGGACGCTCCCGGTGTCCGGCCGCGCGGATGACGAGCGCCCCCCTGCGGCCAGACAGTGACGTCACACCAGGGACGGACACGCTGCTCAAACGTGTTTTCTGAAATGTTGCATTCTGTGAAATGTGTTTTTTAAACTGATGAAGTGTTTTGGGAATTGTTGTGTTTTGTGTATTTTTGTTGTGTTTTCTGAAATGTTGCATTCTGTGAAATGTGTTTTTTAAACTGATGAAGTGTTTTGGGAATTGTTGTGTTTTGTGTATTTTTTTGTGTTTTGTGAAATGTTGTTTTTTTAAATGATGCATTTTGTGAAATGTTGTGTTTTGTGTATTTTTGTTGTGTTTTCTGAAATGTTGCATTTTGTGAAATGTTGTGTTTTCTGAAATGTTGCATTTTGTGAAATGTTGTGTTTTGTGAAATGTTGTGTTTGGTGTATTTTTGTTATGTTTTGTGAATTGTGTTTTGTGTATCTGAAATGTTGCATTCTGTGAAATGTGTTTTTTAAACTGATGAAGTGTTTTGGGAATTGTTGTGTTTTGTGTATTTTTTTGTGTTTTGTGAAATGTTGTTTTTTTAAATGATGCATTTTGTGAAATGTTGTGTTTTGTGTATTTTTGTTGTGTTTTCTGAAATGTTGCATTTTGTGAAATGTTGTGTTTTCTGAAATGTTGCATTTTGTGAAATGTTGTGTTTTGTGAAATGTTGTGTTTGGTGTATTTTTGTTATGTTTTGTGAATTGTGTTTTGTGTATTTTTTTATTTTTGTTCTTTTGTGAAATGTTGTGTTTTATGAAATGTGTTTTTTTAAATTGTTAACGTGTTTTGTGTATTTTTGTTGTGTTTTGTGAAATGTTGTGTTTTTTGAAATGTTGTGTTTTGTGTATTTTTGTTGTGTTTTTTGAAATGTTGTGTTTTGTGTATTTTTGTTGTGTTTTGTGAATTGTTGTGTTTTGTGTATTTTTTGAGTTTTGTGTATTTTTGTTCTTTTGTGAAATGTTGTGTTTTGTGAAATGTGTTTTTTAAATTGTTAATGTGTTTTGTGTATTTTTGTTGTGTTTTGTGTATTTTTGTTGTGTTTTGTGAAATGGTGTGTGTTGTGTATTTTGTTGTGTTTTGTTGTGTTTTGTGAAATGTAGTTCGACTGAGTTCTTCAAGCTGCTTCAGTTACAGTGCTTCTTTTGTCTGCCGTCTGTGGAGCAGAACCAAGAGCTGTCTGAAGATGATATCACCATGTCTGCTGCTCGCAAGAATAAAGAAGAAAAAAAAAAAGTGTTATTTCTGTTGTGAGGCGGATTTCCACTTGAATGCTCAGATGGTGGTGTGCACACATTCTCAGAGGCTCTTTCAGGATTAAAAGTTTCCGCCAGTAAACTATTTAACTGTTTGGGTCATGTGTGCTGAGCATGACCTTGAAAAGCCCCATAAGACTATTATCGGCATATCAGCAGCAACCCAGAGCAAAATGAACCTGTGTTAAAAAAAAGAGTTTAAAGAGTTGTGACCCAGAGTTATTCAACCCACGTCTAAGAGGTTTTTTTTTTACTGACTTACAATAAATTTGGGTTGAGTGGACTGGCCTCTGCTGGTCGTCTGCGTCCTACTAACTTCACAGGTTTGCACCAGAAAACTTGGTTCATAAGCTAAATATGAATTCTCAGTATCTAGAAAAAATGCAGATCTTTACAAAATTAAATTCCTTTCAAGTCTTTTGTGTCGAGTCTGAAGTCATGAACACCAAGTCAAGTCAAGTGTTTCGTCAGTGTTAGTCAAGCAACACTCGAGTCCTCATATTTGCAGCTGACTCGAGGTCCCCCACCTCTGCTAATCTGTGACCTTCACATGGAGAAAACCTGATGCAGGGCCACATAGGCTTCCCTTCATGATAGTAAACAACCTGACATTTACAAAATCTACGCCTGGTGTTTCGTCATGTAACAAAACAATCTTATTTTTTGCCAGGGATTGGCACTGTTTGACCATAAATGCATCAGGACCACCGTTAAAATAATTCTGCGATGACTTTGAATCGGAGGGAGGTGATCGGAGTCAAAGTTCCAACAAGATTTTGATATTGTGCAAGAGGAGCGTTCGCAGTGCAACACGCAGGTCTGTTACAAAGTGAAGACTTGATTTATCTGTCTCTGTGGGTGTGTTTTCACCCTGAGTCACTAATTCTTCCTGAACTTAAAGGAATAATTCACAGAGAAGGAAGCGATAACCTTTGGTGATCACTCAATACCTTACATAGGTCAAAAAACAACACAAAGGATCAATAAACAACCTAAAAGGAGGTCACAGGTTACAGGTCATGTTAAACAGTTACACTGAACATTCCTGTGTAAGACTTCGGTTCACATCTCTCTTCATGAAGTACAAAATTTCCATTACAACCATCAGAGCAGTTGCTCTTCTCCCGACTCAGCCAGCGTCTGCTCTTTCGTCCCTCCTGCTCCATCATGTTGATTCATACAACAACGAGTAAATTTTATTTCTGTATTTAGGTCAGCAATCCCTCCCTCATCCAAGAACAAAACCCAGCACAATGCAGGAATGTGCTGTAGGGAGTTAGTGAGACTTAGATGAGACTCCCCCCCCCCCCGACCACCACCACCACCACCACCACCACACCACTACCAACACCACCACCTCCTGGAGCTGAGATCATATGCTGCACCTTTTAAAAGGCTGCCATTATGTAAGAGCGTCGACTGAAGTGGAACATCCATTTTGAACGGTTCATTCAGGAATCTTTTCATGGCAGCTTCCCAAATGAATTTCGATTATGAATCTCCGCAAAGAAAGAAAGAGGTAAGTTCAGATTGACCCTCTGAGCTGTTTGGTATTTAACACCCTGAGAGGACTAACAAGGTTCATTCATTTGTTAATTTATTGATATTTTTATCGGCCCGTCACTCAAATTAATGGTGAGCAAGTCAAGTGGAGGCAAAGAATGTGAGCAATGTTTTGTGTTGCAATGTGTATTAAAGCAACACTATGTAATTTTTTTTTTTTTTTTTTTACCTTAAAATAACAGCTTTAGGATCCTCTTGATGGTGCAGTGAAAAGGGGAGCAAATTCTACATGATGTTGCTTTAAAATTTAAACTACACGTTGAGATACGTTTTGGAGTTTGAAGACAGGAGCACGAGTGCATTGAACATTTTCCGGTTCAACTGGAGGAGGTTTTTTTTTTTTTTTGCTCTGCAGGATTTTTGACATCCTCAGTATAACTTACGTTAACATGGCGTGAATCACAAGGTTTCCAGCAGGAGGTTCAGCTGGGAGACATCCGCACAACAATGACAGGGAGATTTTACGTGATTATAAAACAAAACCCTGAGGAAGGCATGTACAAGGAGAGTAACCTGGCAACCCAAAACCCATTCTAAAAGCATCTTTAATGGTTCAATAATTAATATTTCTCCTTAATACATAAAGTCTCAAATATGAGGCTTTTCAGATCTGTATCCAACATTTCATGAACTTAAATTAAACTTAAACTTTTTAGATGACTTTGGCAATGTGAAAAAAATATATCCAAAGGATTCTCCATAATAAGATATTCAACACTTTTGTAGTTAGTTTATCTTTCCTTCATTATCCGTCTTTTGCCTTTACTGCTGTTTGGAAACTGATGCTCTCTTTTTCATCACATTCACACATGGAAGCTGCAGCACCACCGGAGCGGTCCGAGTTAATGGGGCAGTAACAATTTGCTGGTTTCAAGTCAAATAAATTGCAGCATATCACGAGACTAGCCGCTAACTGCTGCTAACTCCCATTAGCCAGTAAGCTCAGTTAACCGTGCAGCTAGCGGTCATATCAGCTGACTCTGTCAAAGCACCGACGGATTGATGGTGTTGTTTACTATTCCTGTCATTTCTTCACATTCTGACATAGATCATCTTTAAAGGGGCCTTGCTCAAGGGCACCTCAGTGGCTGTAATGGGGGTTGAGCTCCAGTCACAAGATTACTTCTCTATCCTTTAGGCGACCACGACTCCCATTGCCTCGTGGAAACCCCTCATCAGTCCTGCGTACTCTCAGTGACAATAGCCTTTGTGTGGAGAGTTTCACACCGGAAATCATTTTATTTCACCCAAGAACAATAACTACAATTCTATAACTATACCTAAATTCCCTTTCTTTCTGAAGAGTCTGTATGGATGGACATAAACTGCAACTTGACTTGTGCGCAGAGGCATATTTTGCTGTGAAATACGGCCAATACTGCAACAGCTTTTCCTGGAGGGATGCTCATCCCCGCTAGTATTTCGAGGGAGGGGGGGGAAAAAAAACAAGCAAATAAGCTCATGCAGATAAATTGCTGTGAAATCTTGACAAACACGGTATAATGCTGTCAATTCTCTTCACCCCACGGTCACATTATGACAGACAACAGCTCATTTGTATCACCGTGGACATAAAGTCATCCTCCTGTCAGAACTAGCGTCTGGTCGCTCTGCTCGCCAGGAGCAAACTCTTTACAGGAGGAAACTCAGAGGACAACATAACTACTGGACGAGACTTTGAGCAAAACATCAGCGACAAAATGCCAAAACAATTTATGGATGAATATGAGCCGCTACTTCTTAAAGACTTCGAAGATTCACAGAAGGCAAAGGTATGAAGATAAAGAGCTTGGAGCAAAAACTGGAACTGTAGTCGTGGGACACAGAGTTTTATTTATAACCACCTCAATGTCTGTTTGTTTTGTTCTTTTTTTTATTGCAGTTTCCAAACTTCTCTCTTCTGCTGGCTTTGTGTGCTGCGTGTATAGGAGGAACCTTTCAGTATGGATATAATATATCAGTCATTAACGCACCCACAGTGGTAAGAAGCCTGTTGTTTGTCACTTGTATATTTATAACCAGTGGTGGAGGAAGTATTCACATCTTTTATTGAAAGTTAAAAAAAGAACAAGTTCATTTAATTTCTCATTTTAAGTTGTAACAACTCTGCACGTCGTAGTTTTGGAGATGGAATTTTAACCAGAGGAGAAAAAAAAAAATCTTTTTCTGCCTAAACAAACTAAATTAACAAACTCTCCTCATTTTCATGGCTGAGTAAACTGAATAAACAAACTGACCTTAAAGGACAACACAATTTCATACTGTTTTACTTGTGGCGGACCCTGCCACCTCTCTAGCTTCAGACAGTATTCTGTGACCTTATTTTCCTCTGAGAACAACTCCTTCATTCAGTCCTGGATATTAGGTAAACATTTTGGAGTATACAGTTTGTAGTTTGTTTGAATGAGTTTGAATATTTCATCTCACAAATTACATTGTGCCCCTTTAATAAGTAGAAATATGATTTAAAAAACTACTTCAGACAAATAGTTATATTTATTTACCTTTCTGAAGACAGTGGTAGGTAGTGAGTAAGATCAGCTTGAAGTTAGTATGATCAGGAAAAGTAAGTAATAGTATTTTTGTTTTCAAACTCCAAATGTGGACTTTCTTCTAAAAATTATGACATTAGTCTCAGAATTTTAAGTTTTTCTCGAAATTGTATTTTCGACTTTAAACTCAGAATCCTGACCTTTTCTTTTCTCTGACTGTAATTCTGAGATTAAAGACAGAAATTTGAGATTAAAGTCAGAAACCTCCCCGAAACCTCAGTGGACCTAATGTTCTTCTGAAATTGTCAGATAAAAGTATATCGTATTTGTATGTATAGTGTTGAGAATAAATGTACTTATTTACATTCTACCACTGATCCCAATAAATAACAGTAACTAGTTATTAGCCATTGGATGCAGATTTTCACCGCTCAGAGATTTTTATTTCACCTGCTGAATGTGCACGTCATGTTTCTTTGTCCGTCTCCAGTATGTGCATGACTTCATCAACCAAACCTGGAAGGAGCGTTTCCAAACCGACATATCAGAAGATGTCCTCACCCTGCTTTGGTCCACCATTGTGTCTGGGTACACCATTGGAGGATTCA
Organism: Acanthopagrus latus; assembly: GCF_904848185.1. Classification (NCBI taxonomy): domain Eukaryota; kingdom Metazoa; phylum Chordata; class Actinopteri; order Spariformes; family Sparidae; genus Acanthopagrus; species Acanthopagrus latus. The sequence goes on from NC_051043.1 coordinate 28,195,125, forward strand.
TCGGAGCAACCATCGGCGGGGTGTTATCCGTGAAGATGGGGAGGTATGGACAGAGAAGACTTTGGCAAATCAATCTTGTTTTCCATGTCGCGGTTCAGTTCTTAATGCTGTGTTGCATTTCCAGGAAAATGACCCTGTTGGCCAACAACATATTTGCATTAACAGCTGCTCTGCTGCTGGGTCTGAGTTACCCAGCAGGACTGTTTGAATTACTCATCATCGGGCGTCTTTTTACTGGAATAAATGCAGGTGAATCATTTAGAAACACATTCCAGTAAAACACATCTTTGTATTGAACTTGTCTTAATATGATTTAACATCAAATCCCTAAAATGTGGCTTCAATCGTGTTTTCTTCTCACAGGTGTTGCCATCTGTGTTCAACCGCAGTATCTGGGGGAAATAGCCCCGACTTCGCTCCGTGGTGCCATGGGAATGGGAACCTCTATTTTCATCACTGGCGGGATCTTGTGTGGACAAATAGTTGGACTCAAGTAACTTTCTTTGAAATACTTGATTTTCAGCATCACACAATATGAGCTTCTCTACAGGATATGTGTTTGAGCCGTGTGTGTTTTCAGAGAGCTACTGGGAAGAGAAGAGTACTGGCCGATCCTGCTCGCCAGCACATGTATCCCAGCGTTCCTGCAGCTCCTCATCCTGCCCTGGTTCCCAGAGAGTCCACGTTACCTGCTCATTGACAGAGGAGATGAAGAGGGATGCAAGAAAGGTAAACTTAACTCTTCTTCTGCTGCTGCTGCTGCTGCTTCCATCTCCTCACCAGCAATGATTGATTTCAAACACATGACAGGGTGGTTTAAAAGGTTCGATTACTCCCTGGAATCACAAGACTTCAAAGTTGTGGGTTCACACATGTGATCACAATAAATGTCTCTCACATCATGTGAAAAGGAACTGAGAAGAACGCTGCACGTGGAGAAACAAACAACCGCACAATCAACTCTTGTGCCATTCTGCTTCCCTGTGTGCAGCCCTGAAGCAACTGCACGGCGCTAACTGTGATCAAGAATGGGAGGATGTCTACCAGGAGAGGACTAATCTAGTAGGTCTCAAGGCTAATTCACCCTGGGAGCTCTTACGTGATCGAAGTGTCCGCTGGCAGCTTCTCACCATCATACTGCTCAACACAGCACAACAGATGAACGGCATCAACGCTGTACGTACACGATGACGCACCTTTCGTCTTCCTGCTGGATCTCGCAGGGTTGAAGTAAAGATGTGAAAGGGATGTTGTGTATTTAAATGTCTCTTCTCTGTGTTTCCTTTAGATTTATTTCTATGCAGATTACTTGTTCAAACAAGCTGGTATTCCCAGTGATAAAATACCATATGTGACCATCGGCACCGGCGGCTGTGAATGCATCACGGCTTTGACATGTGTAAGTATTAGTTTTGTTTTACTTTGTCTGTGAAGTTTACTGAGAATTCTGGTGTTTAAGAGCTCTTAGTAGAGCATGTACCTCTGCCCAGGCCGCACAGTCAAGATCCATCCATCATTCCCTGAGAAATTAACAAAAATGTCAGAAAACAGCACATCTATAAATCAAGAAAGTGACGAACAATACCTCAATGTGCCTCTAATGCAGATCTGCACCAAAAGATAAAGGCGTCTATTCTGGGCTCTGACCTATCCTCCATCCCTGACAAACCAATCAAACCGACCAGTACTCACAGGTGAAAACATTACCTCCATGTTGATGCCAACAATGCAACATCAAGCTCTTATATTCATCGCTGGGAAGTCGAGCTTTTATGTCTTCAAAACACAACTGAGCAGCTTTTGTAGGACTGATCGGGGCTCCACATCCAACGCTGTGTCCACAAATAAAATGTCCTTGAGTGGACCACATCCCAAATTCTCTCCTTTCCGATTTCAACATCCAACACGTCATTTAGCGTGTTCACCCAGGTCTCACGTTTAGATCAAAGCCAAGCCGAGGGGATAAAAACCTGTGTCTACCTCAGAGTCAATGGTCCCGGGTGTAAAGGCAGAGTTCTCATACTTCCATTGAACACAACGTCCTGATCTCAGAGGGTTTAAGGTGGATGTTTGACCAGCGGAGAAGGGGTAATAGTTAGAATGCTGATGAATGTGTCAACGACACAGCATGTAGAATAAACATGACCTGGATGACTGAGAACTTTCATCAACAGGTTTCTAATACAAACTTTTGCATGTTTGACTCAAGTTATGAAAAGTGAGAGCGCTATTGAAATAAATAGTGGTTATATTGTCCAACAGAGTGGGAAAAAAACATCTTACATTATAATATTTTAAAGGAATAAAAGGACCAGAATGGGACATTTGACAGTAAGACATAAACCCAAATACTGTGGAGCATTGGAGGATTTTGAGAGAACATGACTGATGATATCTAGTTAAAGGTCAGATTCACTCACACAGTGTTTGCCTGGAGAGTCTTCTTGGTCTTGTGACATGCTGTGTGTCTCACAGGGTATGCTCATTGATCGTCTGGGAAGGAAGGCGCTCATCGGAGGAGGATACTCGCTGATGTGCATCTGCTGCATATTATTCACGCTGACGCTCACTTTTCAGGTAATTAACCCCCCGGGGGGTTGACATTTGCCAACACTTACAGCAGCAAGTTATTTTCTGGCAACAACTGGATTTAAGTACACGTTTAAAGTAAAATAACACATATCTACAGGTATGAATCCACTGCTTATGTCACTGACTGATGAGTTATAAAATCCAATATTCAGCATTTTTCGGATGGTCAGAATCAGTGTCTGTAATTTAAAAATATGCTACTTTGGCTCTGATGCAGAAGGCAATCTGTTAGGTAACTAGTAACTAATGTGATCAAATAATTGTATTGAAAAGTACAGTATTTGCTTCCAAAATGTGGTAGCGTGGAAGTGCAAAGTATCAGGAATACTGCAGAGCTCTTGAATAAATGTACTTAGTTACATTCAATCCAATATCTTATTTGAAACAGGAGAGACTGATGTGTAAAAGAAGGTACAGAACAGATATTTGGACCATAAATTTGATATAATATGACTGTATAATGCTTCTTCTTCTGTTCGTTAAGGATGCCAGCCCAATTATTCCGTATCTGAGCATGGCGTGTGTGTTTGCTTTCATCCTGAGTTTTGGCCTTGGACCAGGTAACGGACTAAATAATTAGCTTATCGACTCTTTTCCTCTGCAGCTGCTGTTACAACTTTCTCTCTCTCTCTCTCTTTTTTTTTGCCTCATCTCACGTGAAGGTGGCGTGACTAACATCTTGACTGCTGAGCTATTCACCCAAACCTCACGGTCTGCAGCGTACATAATCTCAGGGTCAGTGAACTGGTTCAGCTTCTTCTTCATCGGCTTGGTCTTCCCTTTTATTGTGGTAGGTGTCACAAATGATTGAACATGGTTTTTTTTATCATTAAGACTTGTAGCGTCGGCGTGAATGTTTCACTCACTCATATTGTGTTTTCCTTGCACAGCTCGGGCTGCAGCAGTACTGTTTCCTGGTGTTCTTGGCTATCTGCTTCTCAATGGCGATTTACATCTTCCTTGTTATTCCCGAGACCAAGAACAAAACCTTCCTGGAAATCCACAATGAATTCCAATCACCCAACAACAGAGCAGTCAATCACACTGGTGACGCTGTGACGATGCTGTCAGCAACATCAAGCATATAAAGCCTTAAAACCTCCTCTGGACCTTCGTCCTGCTGGTGATGTCAAGTCATGTTAATTTGTAATATTTTGGTATAATTTAATGTTGATTTGTACAACTTTTCATTTTTCAATAAAGAAACTGTAACAAATGTGAACTTATGATGCCATTTGAGCTGCCTGATATTTCAGCTTTGGGCCATACATGCACATACAGTACTTGAGTAAATGTACTTTACATTCCATCACTGGTGCACAGTACCAACATACCTCCATTAAGTGGTTGTTGTGCCACAACAGCATAACTGTCGGCTGCACTGTAACCAAAAAAATAGGACAACATTTCATTAATTATTTATTTGAGCAAAAGAAAACTGGAATGCACTCGGATGTACAGGCGGCACCACAGAATTTTAGTAATCCCATTGAATACTCACCTTGAGTAATTGGCTCAAATTCCCAACTCATATAATCGGCTTAACTTCAGAAAAATGATGCCCGGTAGCTGCAAGTTAAAAGTGGGATCAGAGTACATTTCTCTCTTTCTTAGGGTTACAGTGAGGGTTAGTGAAGTATTAATGTACTCATGAGTTAATGGTTATTTTTTACATACCATTATAATAGTCTCTGGACAGAAAACCTTTCATTCTTACTCTGTTTTTGTCATTGTCTTGCGTCTATAACTACACCAACATTTCTGGCTTGATTCAAAGTGACTTTTAATCCTTCTTTGTTTTATTATCTGTTATATGTTGTAGAGCAGTGGTCCTCAATAGGCGGCCCCGGGCCACATCCAGCCCACCGGCCTCCTATTTGTGGCCCCCAAACTGTTATTCCTTCACTATGTGTTTTGGTTGGGTCAGCACGTGTTTACCGTGACTTGTCTCCATGCCAATGATACACAGACAACGTGTTACTGGGTCACTCACTGCTGCGAGCGCAATTCTTAACTTTCATTTTCATTTTTTGGAGCAGTTCGCATATTGACATTTTGCTGGCTGTAGGAGCCAAGATTGCATGAAAATGGAGTGTTCCAAGTTCACTGTTTAAAGAAAACTGGACAGTGAAAATCGGCAGTTTAAAGAAGAATGGACTGAAATTTGCATTCATTCTCCGTCTAACCAGCACAAGATCAATGTGCTCAATATGCCAGGAGACAATAGCTGTGATGAAGATTTCCAACTTGAAACGGCATTATGAGATGAAGCATAGGAATTTTGAAGAGACATTTCCTTAAAATTCAGAGGTTGATTTTGGGTAAGAAATAATAAAATAATGCATGACTGAAGTGCTGGACACAATGTTTGAAGGCAAACAAAAAGAGGAAATATTCAACTGTGTATTTTAATTTATGTCAAAATGGAAATGACATTTTATTTTAGTTTGTGTTTTTGTTGTTGTTTTGAATGAAAAGGACATTTTGTTTTGAATATTACAGTATTATTGCATGTGTGTACCCCTGTTGTAGAGCATTCACAAGGCAGGATGTTAAAATAAGCAAAACAATAATACAGAACCCATTTTAACCTGCTGATCTTGTTAGTTGATCTCAGATGATCCCGTTAGCTGTGTGTAGACTTAAATGTGAACTAAAAATACCACAGAAAAATATTGCTATATTATAAACTATATATTAGCACCATCTGCTGGATTGAAAACAATATACAATACTGCTAATAATAGTAATAGTTGTGGATGTTGCTGTTATTATTAGAAGAGAGGAAGATGAAGAATGTCTCATAAGCTGGGTGCCAACTACCAAAAAACAAGAAGAAGAAGAAGAAGAAGAAGAAGAAGAAGAAGAAGAAGAAGAAGAAGAAGAAGAAGAAGAAGAAGAAGAAGAAGAAGAATTGTCTCCCGTCGGGCTGCACTTGAACACACCATACAGACTGCAGCCGACGGCAAACTACTTCGTTCGTACTGCGCCTGCGCGAGAGACAAACAATGTGGAACCGGAAGTACCCAAACCGCGGATACACAAACTCGTAGTAAAGCACCAGCGTTTGTACAGATTTTTCACCTCTCCCAGCTGCTGGACGTCTTCGTAACACTGCCACCTCCACTCGAGAACATGTCTCATAAGATGAGAATGGCCCTGGCGTTGTCCGCCCTCGGTCTTCTGCTGGTGGAAAAAGAAGAAAGGCAGAGGCGGAGGCGAAAACGAATAAGGAGAAACCGCACAAAATGGGTGCAATCGTGGATACTACAGCGGCAGGCTCAGGAGGAGGTTTTACCGACCCCGTGTCGAGAGCCGGAGTTCAGTGAAACCTCCGATTTTAAAGACTTTGCTCGGCTCTTTCCTGTCCAGTTCCACTCGCTGAAGGAGCTCATCAGTCCGCTCATCCGGAGACAGAACACAAACTACCGGGACTGCATCTCGGTGGAGGAGCGTCTGACGGTGACACTGTGGTACTTGGCAACAGGTGGGCACCGACACTTTGTTTGTAGTGCTTTTGAGCAATGACAACCGCGGTATTATAAACCAAGACCACATATTCCCACGCTGAATGCCCACTGACTAATTAGGAAAGCAATTTTTGAAGTTTGAGTAGATTGAGTTAAAATTACTGTTTTTTCAAATGGAGACTGGTGGGCTTGACGAGGGAACGTGGCATGATGGGCTCCAGGATGAATAACAACAATGCAGCCAGTATCAGTCAACATGTAGCGAATTATTATGATGATAATTGTTGTTGGGGTTTTTTTCCAAAGATAAATTAAACTGATGTTCTTGTTAATGTGTCCAGGGGGAAGCTTCAGGAGCCTTTCCCACCACTTCCGAATGGGAATGTCAACAATTAGACAATTCATTCCCGAAACCTGTGCAGCAATCTACCAGGTTTTAAAGGAGAAATATCTGAAGGTATGTATGATTCATGTGTTTTCTTTATGAATATACCTTCAGGTTTAATTAATTCACATTATTTATTCTGTGTTTGTTTCGTTTTCAGTGCCCAGATACAGTGGAAGCCTGGCAGCAGGTAGCTGAGGGATTCCAGGCTCGGTGGAACTTCCCAAACTGCCTCGGTGCTCTGGATGGGAAACATGTCAACATCCGTCCAACGCCAGGAAGTGGATCATCAGTCAACAAGAGCAAGCATCCATCCTCCATAGTACTGATGGCTCTGGTCGACAGCAGCCACAGGTTCCTGTATATAGATGTTGGTTGCAATGGGCGCGTTTCAGAAAGTGGAGTGTTTGCTGGATGCTCACTGCAGGACGCCCTGGAGAAAAGGATATCCAACATCCCCTCCCCTGCACCGCTTCCTGCTTCTGACCTGCTGGCCCCCTATTGCATTGTGGCAGACAAGGCATTTCCCCTGAAGGAGTACCTCATGAAGCCTTATTCGAACCGCAAGCTGACTGAGGAGCAACGTATCTACAACTTCAGGCTGGCGCGAGCTCAGCAGGTGGTAGAAAATGCCTTTGGCGTCCTAGCCAACCGTTTTCGGGTCCTTCTATCCACCATTAGTATTCAGGGCACTGCCAAGGTGGAGAACATTGTTTTGGCTTGCTGTGCTCTTCACAACTTCCTGCAGACAGAGAACTGTGACCTGTACATGGCAGGAATTGTTGACCAGGAAGGACCCGATCATGACACTATCCCAGGAAAATGGAGACAAGACCCTGATCTGCAGCAGGCCTCCCTACCACACGGAACAAACACAACTACCCAGGCCAAGCAGCACAGGGATGGACTATGTCACTACTTTAATTTGGATATCGGGTCGGTGCCTTTTCAGTGGGCTAAAATATAGAGACTGTCACAAATCTCAAAATAAAGTTCTCTATTCTGTGTTATATTGTCTTGTCCAGTGTTCACTTTTACCAGAGATGTGCCAGTACTTTTGGTTGAACCAAAGATAAGGTACATGGTGTGTTGTAATGTCAATGCTTACTGGTTATTTTCATGTAAGGAATTATGGTCAAGCACATTTATTTATTATAAAAACAAATAAGTAGATAATTTTTGTACTTGAATAATGTGACTAAGATAAATGTGCTTATATATCAAAGAGTTTTGGAAACAGTCTGGGATCAGGAACGCCCTTCCCCCAGAACAATGCGACAGATGTTATATAAATATATATTTTTATACATTTATTATAAAATATATACACTCCAGTCAAACAGCAGGCACACAGTTGCTACTGCTGTAGTGGCATTATTTTAAATCACACTACCTCACTTGGTAAGACCCGACCTTCTCTGCCTCTGATTGGCTACATCCTGCCCGTTGAGTAACATGCATGAGTGTCTCTCACCAAAAGATTGAAAAGAAGTGATACCTCTCACTCTGTAACTAAAACAGAGTGTTCAAGACAGAGTGTGTAAGGGAATGCTTCAGCAATTAACAATATCAGAAAAATAATGTGTTTTTTGAAAATTAAAGTGTATAAACTTATTCTTTAAGGGACCCCAGATAAAAATACACACCTGAAAATTAGCATCATATGACCTCTTTAAAGAAATAAAGTTGAGTTTCAATTTAAGAGACATTTTATAAGGAAGTTCAAGCGAGAAATGTTATCAAGCCTTGTTACAGTATCTCAGGAGAGATATTTGATAGAGAGAATATAACTTTATTTTATCTATCTATCTATCTATTTTACTTTCATTATCAGAATTAGTAGAAATCAGACTCCTGCTCCACTCTCCTCACCAGCTGGTGGCGCTAATGCACCAAAATGTTGTTTGTCTACCGCCATAAAGAGCCACGAAGAAGAAGAAGTAGACTCCTCCCACTAAACATGGCGACCTAGAGGAACATCCACGCTCGTTTGTTGACATATATGTACAGAAACCGAACTTGTGCTGTATTAGTGAAGTTACACCAATTACAACAATGTCGAGGCTCATCGTTAAGAACCTCCCTAACGGGGTGAGTAACCCGTCCGGATGTCAGCAGCCGGTACCGGCTGCATTTTGTTTCAGTCCGCCCGAAAATGTAACCGTGTGTGTGTTGTGTGCAGATGAAGGAGGAGAGGTTCAGGTCCATGTTCGCTGACTTCGGCATTGTGACAGACTGCTCTCTGAAGTTCACCAAGGACGGCAAGTTCCGAAAGTTCGGCTTTGTGGGTTTTAAAGCCGAGGAAGACGCCAACAGAGCCCTGAAACACTTCAACAAGAGCTTCGTGGACACGTCCAGAGTGACGGTACGGCTCCTGTCATGACTCCACGCGTTTTGTCTGCAGGGTTTGTTTTTCTTTCCATGTTTGAAAACGTGGTTGTCATTTGTCGCAGGTGGAGATGTGTAAGGCGTTTGGAGACCCCACTAAGGCCAAAGCCTGGAGCAAACACACCCAGAACTCAGGCCCGGACAAACCCTCCACTCCTGCAGACACTGACAGCAAAAAGGTACCTGCACACACACGAACTGACAGGACTGGGATGTAAACCAAGCACTTTTACTCAGGAACTAATTGTGATTGTGTAAGTGTGTGTATTTAATTTAGAATATCCAGGATTTTTTATTAAAACAGTGTAGTTTAGTTCTGTCACTGTCACTTCTCAAAAATGTTGCATATGTCTTTTTATTTCTTCCCTCAGAAAAAGAAACAGAAAAAGGAAACCAACAGCTCGCTTGGAAATGTGAGTAAATTTGTATGATGTGTGTAAAACCTTGTAAAATCTGTATGAGATGGAACGATCTCAATAGTTTTTTGTTACCAGTCATAATCTGATCAAAGCACGATGTATAGAAAATAAAGGTCAAACTGAGGGATTGATATACGGTAATGTTTTGCAAACTGTACCAAAACTCGACAGCAACATGTAAAGAAATCGCTGTTAATGATGCTCGACTCTAAATTGAATTCACTAAATTGTTTTATTCTAATAAACATTATCTGCTGCATTCTATATAAACTTGTAATAGTTTGTTTTAATGAAGTGCAGCTTACATTGTTTTCTCATACTTGTGAAGTTAATCACTGAGTTCACTGCATCAGCTTTGCACGGTGTAATAATTACTCTCTGTCTGTCATTTGCTCTGTGTGTCAGCTGGAAGAGGACCAGGCCTTCAAGGAGTTTCTGTCAGTCCATCAGAATCGCAGCCAGGCTCCAACCTGGGCAAACGACACCATGCAGCAAACAACCGATTCTGATGGTGGACGGACCAAGACCCAAGTCAAGAAGAAACCTGCCTCAGATGATTACCTCAACTTTGATTCAGACCAGTCAGAAGAAGAGGACGAGGAAGAAGAACATGATGGAGATGACGGTTGGTAATGGAAGTCCCTTCATAGAGTATGTTAGTTACAGTTGTGTGTTTATCTAAACTTTTAGCACAAACCAGGCACATTATTTGTCAGTTATCTATCACACATTTCTTAAACTTATGCATGAATATAGTGTCATTAATCTTCCCACTGCTACGTTGTTTGGAGGTTGCAGCCTTGAATTGCGACGCCGTTGATGGTTATAACATAAAATTAAACTTAATTCACCAAATATACCTCACCAAGATCCTACGTATATGTAGTGAAATGAATAGCTTATATGAATATACGTGTTATTGTAGTAATACACTGTACCTGCATGGTAAAATAAAACATTTAAAATAGATAATCTGTGGCAATTTGTCGCTCTCAGGTGCCACTAAAGAAGCACTGAAGTCTGGCTTGTCAGATATGGAGTATCTGCGCTCAAAGGTAGCACAGACAGATGACACCCTGGAGGAGGAGGAGGAGGAGGAGGATGGCGAAGGGGCTGATGATGAAGACGAGGATCAGGGTCCGGTACAGCACACAGACAGCGCCTATGAGAGCGGTGACAGAGAAAACGCCTCCAAAGCCAAAACATCAGCTTCGTCTGAAGAGAAGAAGCAGAGTAAAGCAAAGAAAACTGCCAAGCAAGAGGTGACTGATCAAAGCACATTAAACATTATTTCATTATTTTGTTTTCAGCCTGAAATGATTTACACCGTCGTGTGTTTGATGCAGATGGAGCCGGTTACAGAGTTCACTGTGAAGCTGAGAGGAGTCCCGTTCAATGTTAAAGAGGTGAGTTAACAAGTTTTAAGTGAAGAAAATCGACTGAAGCCACTTAAAAAAAACAAAAAAAAACCACTGACACCAACATGTTTTCTGTGTGTGACATTAACAGCAACAAATTCGAGAGTTCATGACCCCATTGAAGCCGGCAGCGATCAGGATCGGAAAGAATGAAAGCGGGAATAGAACAGGTATGTTGTTAAAAGCATAATGTATTGAACTGTATACCTGGTGGGTGGATAGTTGCCTGTGTGTACTGTGTGAGTCTACTCAAGGAAAGCCAGACTCCCTCCAGATGTGGTCAGGCAGATCCAAATATGACGGTATTACACCTTGCATTAACATTTGTTTCTCCTCATCTGTGTCCAGATAAAGATAGTTTTTTATTACCAGGTGTTTGTTGTCCATGTATCATCACAGGTGTCTTTTGTGTGTGTTTCAGGTTATGTATATGTGGATCTGCACACTGAAGAACAGGTAGAAAAGGCCATGAAGAGGAATAAAGACTACATAGGTAAGAAAAATCAAAATCCTTGAGCCTATTGTGACCCCTGCTGTGTGGTCGGGTCCTCTGGCACATCATGACTTCCCCTCTGCATGTGTTTTTTCAGGTGGGCGTTATATTGAGGTCTTCCGTGTGGATCCCTCTGGCGGTCAGAGTAAGAGAGACAGAAAGGCCAAAGAAATTGACAGAAACTTCACCAGGAAGCTGAAGGAGGACGAGGAGGAGGAAGATGTTTCAGAGTCGGGTCGACTCTTCGTCAGAAATCTGCCTTACACCTGCACCGAGGAAGAGATCAAGGAGCTGTTCGAAAAGCATGGTGAGGAAAAGAAACATGCACCTGCAAGAAATAACTGCCAGCTTGTCTGACTTTCTAATAATATGACAATCTTTGCAGGTCCTTTATCTGAGGTTCTCTTCCCTATTGACAACCTTACCAAGAAACCTAAAGGATTCGCTTTCATAACCTTTATGATACCAGAGAATGCTGTGACGGCTCTGGCTCAGCTGGATGGACACGTATTTCAGGTACCTTAAACCTGTAATGGCTTCCTTATTCCGTCATAACCCTTGTTTTTCAAATTAGATTAGAAACATTAATTATGTTGTGCTTTTAGGGAAGGATGCTTCACCTGCTTCCCTCCACGGTAAAGAAGGAAAAGGTGGACACAGATGCTGGTGGTCCTGGTTCTTCGTCTTACAAACGGCAAAAAGATGCTAAAAGTAAAGCTTCAAGTTCCAGGTATAAAAAATTACTTCTTCACATTTACATGAAAGGATAAACAAATAAATGAATTATTTTGTTTTAGTGCTTATCCCTTATTTTAATTAAATGTTTCCTTTTAGCTCCCACAACTGGAACACTCTATTTGTGGGCACGAGTGCAGTGGCAGACGCCATCGCTGAAAAATACAACACCACAAAAAGCCAAGTCCTGGACCATGTGAGTAGCCCTGCATCCGGTTCTAGTACAGTACAGTGCCCCCTTAACTAGTCATCAACTCCAGCATTAGTTTGTTGTTAGTGGGTGTTCGGACTGGAAATAGCCTAACGATGCAAGTGAAATGCAAATGCCTCAGGTACCCATGAGACGATGATATACACTTCAGCAGAAGTTCAGTTTGAGTAACAGGCCTGTGAGTTTGAAGGTTATCAGATGCTAAACTCTGGAGGGCAGTGTGTGAAACAAGAGGTATGGTTATACTGCTCTGAGACGTCATCAAGGTGGCAATATTTTCTTTTTCGTTGCATTGTTTGAAAGGTTAACAGGCAAAATAAGACACAGATTTTGCCCTTTTTGGCACCTTTTCTCAGCCAACACAGCATTTATTTAATCAGATTTTTTTCAGTCTGCTGTAGCTACAACAAAGTGAATTGTTATGAGTGGTGCCCGGTTAAGGTTTCTTTGTATTTCTTGCCCTCCTCTGCAGGAGTCAAAGGGCAGTGTTGCTGTGAGGATGGCTCTGGGAGAGACACAGATCGTTCAGGAGACTCGACAGTTTTTACTGGACAACAATGTCAGTCTGGATTCCTTTAGTCAGGTATGTTTAACATAAACTCCCATTTAACTCAATTGTCTATTAATAAATTACCGTGCCTGTTATCCAGTTACCTTGCCTTACGCTTTCCCCCTGGTGTACAGGCGGCAGCACCGAGAAGTACATCTGTCATCCTGGTGAAGAACCTTCCGGCTGGAGTGACGGCGTCAGAGTTGGAGGAGCTCTTCTCACCTCACGGTTCTTTGGGCCGAGTGCTGCTGCCGCCCTCGGGACTCACTGCAATCATTGAGTTCCTTGAGCCGACCGAGGCGAAACGAGCCTTCACTCGGCTGGCCTACAGCAAGGTGTGTAAAGCTTTTTTTTTTTACCAACATGCAGGATATATTTAAGGAGAGTAACTTTAACACTTCTACTTGTTTCTAAACACTCTAGTTTCAACATGTCCCGCTGTATTTGGAGTGGGCACCTGTCGGGGTGTTTGTAGCAGCCAAACCAGAACCAGGTAAAATCACTCAGATACATAAACTTAAATTTTAATCTTCAAAGGGATCATTTGAATAACTAGAATATATTTTGGTTCTGTCTAACCAAGTATTAGAAAAGGAGATGCCAGTAAAGGAGGAGAAGAAGGAAGAAGAGGAAGAGGAAGAAGAGGAGGAGGAGGAGGAGGAGGAATCTGCTCCTGGTTCGACGCTTTTCATTAAGAATCTTAACTTCGACACAACGGAGGAGAAACTTCAGGAGGTGGGTCACTTTATAAATACAACCCTCACTCATGTTTTAATACTGTATGTTTTAAAACATAATGTTGTTTTTTTCATTTGTTGCAGACATTCTCCAAATGTGGGAAGGTCAAGTCATGCTCCATCTCCAAGAAGAGAGATAAAACAGGTACGTAATATTAAAATGAGGATATTTCACATTCACAAGCAGTGTATCCTTCCTTAATAACCCCTATTATGATGTCGGTTTGATTCCAGGCAAGATGTTGTCCATGGGTTACGGTTTTGTCCAGTATCAGACAGCAGAAGCAGCACAGAAAGCCCTGAGGCAGCTACAGGTATGTCCATGTTTCCTCTGTGACAGTCTCCTTGCTTTTCTCTCTGGTTTGTGGCTGATGTGTGTTTTATGTCTCAACCCTCCACCAGCACTGTACTGTGGATGATCACCAGCTAGAGCTGAAGGTTTCCGAGAGAGCCACGAGGTAAAGTGCGCACCGGCAAGGGGTTTAATGAACTTTGAGTGTGGTGAAGAGAAGAAATGGGGGGTGGATTAATTAGATTCATGACTGTGAATGACTGTCATCTTTATTAAGGTACTACAGGCATACAAAACATCAAGCGTTAAGTAGTTTACCAGGACAGAAAACTGCAAGCTCTACTGGAGGAAACAGGCAATACTCATTTAGTCCTTTCTCCCTGTTTGCAGGACGACTGAGGTGTCACGCAAAAAGAAGCAAGCTGAGAAGAAACAGACAGGATCCAAAATCCTTGTGCGCAACGTCCCCTTCCAAGCCAGTGTCAGGGAAATTCGGGAACTCTTCTGGTAAGCGTCAGTCACTCACAATTGTTTTTGCGAAGAAAAAGTTTGTAGTGAGGTAATTTTAATAATACTAAGATTTATTCCTTCTGCCCTTTCAGTACATTTGGAGAGCTGAAGACTGTCCGTCTTCCAAAGAAAGCAGCTGGCACAGGGAATCACAGAGGCTTTGGCTTTGTTGACTTCCTCACCAAACAGGACGCAAAGGTTAGTGTGTTACATGAGCTTTTCAGACATTTTTTCATTAGGTAGACTTACTGTCCCCTAAGTGCCTTTGCCTCTGTTGTCTCCTTAGAAAGCATTTGCTGCACTGTGCCACAGCACCCATTTGTATGGGAGACGCCTCGTGCTGGAGTGGGCTGATGCTGAGGACACAGTGGAGACACTAAGACGGAAAACAGCAGAACATTTTCATGGTAGGTCAGATTTCCTTTGCAGAAAGGATTTGTGAAAAACTGTGGCATTTATTCTTTATTTTTATGCCTTAATTTCATGTCACTTATTCTCTGTGTCAGTGGCCGCCAAGAAGCAGCGAAAGGCAGAAGTCTTGGAGGGAATTATGGAGACGATGGAAACCGACGGGGGTGCTGAAGTTCCCTGAACGCTGCCCTGAACGTTCCCTGAACGCTGCAGTCGTCATCGAAAGCATTGACTCAGCTGTTTTTCATTATAAATAGAACTGTGAACAATGAGGGCCTGCCTGGCTTGTGCACAAGGAACTAATTCTAATGAATCTACAATCTTGACAAAGTTCACTGGAGTTTTAAAAAAAACCTCTGGATGTTTTTGCATCTTTTGTATAGAATAATGTCTCAAAAGCAAGATGATTGGACTAATGTCAGTTTTTTTTATATAAAGTGATATTTCATGATTTTAAAGTTTGTTTTTGTAACTGAAAACCACAAAAAAACAAGAAAAAACTGCCAACGTGGTCTTTTATTTTGAAAGTACCGCCCCTGTCAGGTGACCACTCACCCGCGTCATCATGTGACTGGCTCATTCAAACATGGCGTCCGGGGTAAACAAGACGTCTGGGAGGTTCTCGGCGGTTGTAAACGTGATAGCGGTTTTAGCCGGGTTGTGTTTAATATGTGAGCCTGTTCGAGGGGAAATACGAACCGCTGTCATCGACAAAGCGAGCGGACAGCTGTCTGTCGTGGAGGGATACAGAGAAGATTTTGTGGCGTGGGCGAACTTCACTGATGACATTAAAACATCGGGGTGAGTTCACTGCCGCTTGTTGTGGCTTTGTAGGTCAAAACATTCACAACCTTTTTCTCTTGTCCGCCCTTGTGTAGCTCCACCAGCTCCACAACCTAGTTAATGTGAAAAACGACATTAATGTGTAAAGTCAGAGCTTCATCCACCGCGGAGACACCCAGCGGCGGCTCTTACTCAGTTCCCCCCGGTGTTGGCAGCAGGAGGACGGTTAGCTTCCTCCCAGAACTTCGAGCTGCTCTGCGCATCAATACATTTCTCCATGTTTTGTTTTCTTCCACAGTTTCTATGTCATGTGACCCAGTGACTCCGAACCAAAGCCGAACTGTGTTAGTACGCAGGCCACCTAAAACGCACCTGTTTTTATTGGATTTGGCGGCTTCTTCTAGTTTTATAACAATATTTATGATGTAAATTCAGCATTTCTTTTCAATAACTTCCATGTCATGTGACACAGTGAGTACAAACCAATGCCGAATTGTGTCATTATACAGGCCACATGAGACATATCCGTTTTTATTGGATTTCACTGCCTCTTATATCTTATATCAATTCTTTTATCTAAATTAAGCATTTCTTTTCAGTAGCTTCCATGTCATGTGACCCAGTGACTCCAAACCAATGCAAAGCTGTATTACTAAATGGGACAAATAAGACACACCACCTCCCTGTGACTCGACTTCGTCTTTCTCGCTTTGCAGATCTTTACATGCGTAAAAGTGCTACATTACAAAATAAAGGAAAAACAAAAACTGAGGAAGCAATCTTTTTTCAATCAAAAAATGTGTGCACCACTGTAACAAGTAGAATAAAAAATAAAACTCCACTTGAACTAAAATGAAGACAGTACAACACACAGAAGTCACAAGTGTTTAACTTCCACGTCCAAGCAGAGTGTCTAGTCATTTGTTTTTCTGATCACAAGTCATCAAAACAGCGATTCCACTTCTCTACTTTTCTCTTGGACTTCTTCAAATATCATAGAAACATTTATCAGAAGTGAAACATGTGAAAGAAGTGGTCAGCTTTTTGATACTGTGGATATGGATAGATATATAGATATATATTCTAAAATATATTTCAGTATAGCTGCAATATATCCATTTGATTTACATATGTTTGCATTTTTCTCACTTTTTCTCGTATATCTTTTACACCCAGTTATACAAAAAATAACAAAAGCTGAAAACAACAAAAAAAAACTATATCTATCCACATAAATTTACACATACATGTATAAACATGCATATATGATTTTACGATACATTAATTCATTAATGCCAACAAACAGATTAAGAACACTTAATGAGAGTCAAATGATAGAACAATGTAATTAAACATAATTTCCTATCTGTGCACCATGATATCTTTGTTAAAACCTGCACTCAGATATTTAATTGTTGTCATTTGCTCTTCAGCTGGTCGTTCTTGGAGGTCACCACCAGCAGTCAGTACAATGACAGTATCCAGGCCTATGCTGCTGGTGCAGTGGAGGCTGCAGTCACATCTCAGGTCTGCTTCACTCTACACAGCCTTTTTAATGTTGCATCACTTACTTTACAGTGAATTTAATCTAAAAACTTATATATATGTTCATGTATGTTTGTTTTAGCTTATCTATAAGCACTGGATGAACACTTTGATGGGTTACTGTGGGCCCTTCACGTCTGAATCCGATTACTGTCAGCGCCTTAAGGCTTTCATTGCAACCAATATGCAATGGGTTCAGGAGCAAATAGAGAAGCAGCCGACTTCACCCTACTGGTACCAGGTACTTAATGAGCATTTGTAGGGTCAATAAATCCTCTTGCATTTATCTAAAAAATGTTTGAAAGCCAGAAATAAGATGTTTTATTCTCTGGTTCTGCTTGTCAGGTGCGTCTGGCACTGCTGCAGCTGAAAGGACTGGAGGACAGCTACAATGATGAGCTGTCATTTCCTCTTGGGTCATTCTCCTTCAACCCATTTGGTTTTCTGTAAGTGGCCGTTTTTTTGTTTATTAATCAAAGATGTTCTAGTTTCTTCCTGTTCCTGGAGACATGAAATTATCCAGCTGACATCTTCCACTTTGTCCAGAATCTTCCAACTGGGCGGAGATCTGGAGGACTTGGAATCGGCTCTGAACAAATCCAGCCAAACTCGACCTCTTGGATCCGGCTCGTGTTCTGCACTCATTAAGCTGCTGCCAAACAATAAGGAACTGCTGGTGTCACATGACACCTGGAACACCTACCAGGCCATGCTGCGCATAATGAAGAAATACACCTTTGCCTTTAAAGCTTCTCCTTTAGGTAGTTTACCGATGCAATTATGTGTCCTGTACATCATTGATCAGGTTCTAGAGTCCCTCAATGTTTACATTAAAGGATTAGTTCAACATTTTTGTGAAATATGCTTATTTGATGAGCGTAAAATGAGGAGATCAATATCACTCCTGTTTCTGCATGAAATATAAATCTAAAGCCAGTAGTTTATTAGCTTAGCTTAGCTTTAGCTTGGCATAAAGAACGGAAAGGAGGAAACAGCCAGTCTGGCTCTGTCCGGTGGTAGCAGAATATCGACTTCCTTGCAGCCTCAGCTGATTGTCTGTTGAACTCATGCTGTAGCTGAAAGGACAGCAGGAGGACACCAATCTTAAGGAAATGGTCCTAACCAAGGCAAGCTGTTTTACCCCGCTTCAAGTCTTTATGCTTAGATAAGCTAAATGACTCCTGGCTTCATATTTACCAAGCAGACACCAGACTGTGTTTGGTATTCACATTAACTCCAAGCAAAATGCCAAGTATGTTGCCCAAAACATTGAAGATTTCTCATAAAAACATTATTTGTTTCTGAGTTTAAAGCTCCAGTGAACAGACTGACAATGTTGTTGCTGTCTGTGATGCAAGTTAAAATCATTAAGCTCTTTTGTTTTTTGATATTCTTCTTTCAGACAATGTTTTTATTCCTGGAGGAACTCAGGCCTTCTCGTCTTATCCTGGATCGATCTTCTCTGGAGACGACTTTTATATCCTGAGTAGTGGCTTGGTGAGAAGCTCTTTGAATTCATGATCGAATTGATTCATAATTTGCTGTTAGTTCACTTTAGGTTACAAATTGAGTAATGCTAGATGGAGTTTCTGTTGTTAATGTACCTTGTGTCTCCAGGTGACATTGGAAACCACCATCGGCAACAGTAACCCGGCTCGCTGGAAGTTTGTTCAGCCAACAGGATCCGTCATGGAATGGTTGAGGAACATTGTGGCCAATCGATTGGCTTCTACTGGCGCCGACTGGGCCAAGATCTTCAGCAAGTACAACAGTGGAACGTGAGTTTTACACACAGGGAAGAAACTGGCTCCAGGTTGTGTTGTCTGCTGCATTTTGTCCTGTGTTCAAAATTCTCATTGAAGACATGATTAGATTAGATTTTTTATGACCTTAGACTGTCATGTGGATTGATTAGTGGAGTAAAGGAACAAAGACAATACCCTTCATTATCAAGAGTCACATGAGTAGCATTCAGCTCTAACGGGGTCATCAGAGTGTTTGTTGTGTAATGCTGATTCAGCTGAAATCAGTTACATGGATATATAGTAAATAAAGAAATTATAAATCAGTAAACATCACTAATTTTATGGTTATGCTTACACTGTGTGTGCTTTGTAGGTACAACAACCAGTGGATGATTGTGAACTATAACCACTTCACTCCGGGGAAGACCGACATTAAGGAGGAGCTCTTTGTTGTGCTGGAGCAGATTCCGTAAGACTTTCCATACAGTCTTTAATCAAAAAACAAGATTATTCCATTATTTCTATTTATGACTCATAAACCTGTCACTTGAAACTAAGCTTTAACTCTTTTAATGCTGCAGGGGACTCATTATTTTCACCGATAAAACTCAGGAACTGCTGGAGAAAGGGTACTGGGCGAGTTTTAACATACCGTAAGTATTCACTTTGTAATCATTTTTTATAGATTAACTGTAATCATGTTTATATATGAAATTGTCTTTTGTTCACATGTGTTCATATGTAGGTATTATGTGGACATATTCAATGCCAGTGGCTGCAATGAGCTGGTTGAGAAGTACGGCTCGTGGTTCTCTCTGGACCAGAATCCTCGGGCTCAGATTTTCAGGAGAAACCAGACAGCTGTCACAGATATAGACTCGATGGTCCGCCTCATGAGGTAAGGTCTCAGACAGGTTTGGTGGTGGAGTGATGGTAAAAATACAAAAAAAATAAAAAATAAAAACCTATTGTTGTATTTTATGTTTTGTAGCATGATGTGAATGTCTTTGTGAATGACTCAGGTCAGATTATCTCAAAAACGATGATGGGACTTTATGCAGGTTCTGTAGTGCTTCACCTCAGTGCCTCTCTCTGCTATGCTAACAGAGAGCAACAGCAGCTAACATTAGTTTAGAAACAGAGTCCACCAACATAAACCTGCCTTCCAGCGAGTTCTTTTCAACTAAATATAATTTCATGAGATGCACATTTCTCTCTTCAGGTACAACAACTTTAAAGAAGATCCGCTGTCAAAGTGCGATGGCTGTGATCCACCTGCCAACGGAGAGAATGCTATCTCAGCCCGTTCAGACCTGAACCCGGCTAATGGAACATATCCGTTTGGCGCCCTGAGGCAGAGATCACATGGAGGAACAGACATGAAGGTTTTAACTGTCACTTTGCTCAAAACATTTGACTCATCATGCCTCTGAATCTCTTGCACGCGTAAGAGATGTTTACGAAGTCTGATCTATTGTGTTATTCCTTTCAATTTTGCAGATGACCTCCTACGGGATGTACCGTGACTATGGTATGGTAGCAGTGAGCGGGCCAACGTGGGACCAGGTGCCTCCATTTCAGTGGAGCACTTCCCCTTACAAAGACCTGATGCACATGGGGCATCCTGACACTTGGGCATTCAAGCCTATAAAAGTCAACTGGACTCCATAATTGTTGTCACACTGTATCTACAAGTAGCATGATGAATATAAGTACTGCCAGCTGTGCTTTATGAAGTTTTGACAAAGGGAAATGGTACTTTTAATTCAGTGTGACGTGACTTTGAACAAAATAGTCATGTAATTGATTCTCAGGAGAGTGGCAATAATATTTCAAGTTTTTACAGCATTGCACTATTTACGTAATTATGACACGTAAAACTTAAAGATAGATTCACAGTATGATCAAGAGCAACTTCCCCACTTTGCTAAAGTAAAGTGGGAGCTTTTACATTAGATAATATCTGATTTTTATATTAAGTTGATTCTTTCACTGAATTTGTGAAAATGTCAGATCCACTTGTTTTCTGATGGCCTTTTGATTTACTGGAGTTTCCACAGGATTGTACATTTCTGATTATTGATGCATTTGCAGATTTTCAGTCACTGTGAAGATGAATGTCTTAATCCTGAGTTAGATCATTTTTGAGAAATTCTTAAATGAGGCATTGTTGGAATTATTTTTTGGGAATATTTTTTAAATAAACTATGCTCTGATTGTTTGTTTGTTGCTTTAATTTTGATATAATTTAATTGTATTGATCTGATGTAATCTTTGTAAATACAAGAGTAATGACAGAGTAAGTTAAAGGCCCTGCACACCTAAGGAGTAAGTGTAATTGATCACAGTTATGTCAGAATCAGCAAACTCCATGATAGAAAATTAAACATAAAAGTCTGATTTGTCCCACTCAAACAGGTGCAATGGGAGAATGAGGAACTTGTCACTCAAGCGCTGTGGATACGCCCCTGAAGTTCTGATCAAGTAAAATAAACACCTGGAGGGAAAGAAAAACCTGTTAGGTTTGGCCAAGGTAATCGTTAGTCCTTCAGCTAAATAAGCAAGATCCGCTCTCTACACTGTGATGATGAGGAAGTCATCAGTACAAAAACACAGCCAGCATACTTTTCAACAATTCCTTTATGACTAAATATTACAAAACATGTGGATGAAACTTATGAAATAACAACGTGCATGTTAATTTAAATTATTGTGCCGGGTTAGTAAATTTTGTAAGTGTTCATTTATTACTTCACTTGAATTTCTGCTTAAAATCGGGATTTGTACTTTGTTATCAATATTATACTGTTATGAAGGAAATTCTTAATACATAAATGCAGATACTTAAAAACTAAACCTTGTCAGATAACCATAAAGAATGAGTTAAAATTGATAAGTAAATCTCTATCAATGAATGACTGACAAAGTTTTGTCTTTATTAACTCTGTACAAATTAATTTTAGTTGAGGTCGGCTTCTTTTAGTTTTTATTTTACGTATTTATTAGGACTCTTGTTTTTTTTTTTTAACAGATTCTTGATTTGTTTAATGTATGCTTGTATTCTGAACGAGTTGTATAGTATTTCATACACGTATTATGTACATTCTCCTTATAAAAAATAATAACACAAAATAAAAATAAAAAGCTTTACTACCGGTCACGTGACGCACAGACCGGTCGTCGTCATGGCAACTGAACTGTCGTAAACCGACTGCGCTGTGTCGTGTTGTTGTCTTCGTGCTGCTTCGGATGAACTTTAAACGTCCTAAATGTCGAGCTCCGGTTTACTTCTCATCGAGAAACTCGGATATTACTGCATTTTACCAAAACGACGTGGCGACGTGATCAAAGAAGGCTGCTCAAATTGAAGGTATGAAGTTAGCTGTCAGCTAGTTAGCTAGCAACGTTAGCTAACTTACTTTGACAGTACAGTTGAAGCTGTTGCTGGCTGATATGGGGGTGAAGTTACACGTCTCCTGTTGATCTGTGATCGAGCGGTTAAGTTTTATTTCGTCTCACTGTAGAATAGAGTTGAACAAGTAATCGTAAATCATCATCACATTATCCTAAACGTAACAACTGCAGTTATTTAGTTAAGCTAATGTGTCACAAAACAGTGTTTTAAAGACATTTTGTAGCGCTGCAGAGATGCTCTGACCTACAAACGTTGTACTCAAGATGAAAATAAACATGTTTGTCTGAAAATTGTGATGTAAAATTTAATCATCCATGATAATCATTGATCATATCGCAATCGCAATATCCGTCAAAATAATCGCAGTATCCCTTTTTGACCATATGGTGCAGCCGTACTTGGCTCTTTTCGCAATAAAGTGCTTCTGTTGACAGGAGATTATCTTTGATCGTCAATAATTTTAGTGCTTTGCTGTTGGATATCCAGCTACAGAGTCATATATGCCATTTTCAATCCAAAATAAGGGCCGTAGGGGGATTATTTGAAACTTACGAACTGAAGTGACTCTCTTCTGTTTACAGCTTGTCAGTCCCAGGTGTATGTGAAGTCTGATGATGGGTGTCTGGCAGCCGATGACCAACCTTAGAGATTATGTTTCCCAGAATCCTCCAGGGGTGACATTTTTCCTGTGCCTGTTGAGTCTGGCTGTCTCGTTCATCTGCCTCAGCTCTTACAGCTTCGCCAACACTCTGCCTAACCCTGACACAGCGACGGTAAGGATTTTATCCTGTGTGCAGAGGAATCCTGACTGCATTTACGCTTGTGATTATGGAAATACTGATGTGGAAATTATACATGTTATTCCTCCCTCAGGACTGGAACCGTATCCTGTCCTCCTTATCACAGTTCCAGCTGTGTGTGAAAGCCAACGCAAGTTCGTCTGAGCCTGTCTTGCCTGTCCCCTCTCCTGTGATCGACAGAGACACTTCAGTTGAGTCCACAGTGAATTCCTCTGTCACCAGTTTGCGTCTCAAGGTTCCTCTGACTGTGACTACCAGCTCAGACAGTGGCTCTTTGAAAGACCTTAGTCTCCACACTACCATGAGAGCCAAGCAACTGAATCTGGGAGGTTTGTTTCACAGTACGATGTTTTTGTTGTGAGACAAAGTGGGTAAAAGTGTTTGTATCATGACATTCTCACCCACTATTGATTGTGTTACTCCTCAGGCGACAAGCTTGTTAATTTGACTCTGGAGTTGTCTGAAAGTGACACCTACACCTGTCTCACCATAAGTGCCCCGACACACGTCCTGCCCATGAGCCTGTAAGTTCTTGTGTGTTTCCAAGCTTCCTTAATTTAAATCAGCAACTACTCTTACATACGGAGAAAGGCAGTCAACTCACCATAAGAAATCATTTTTGTGTGTTTTGTATGTTTTAATGAAGACTTCCACCGAAGTGCCCTGCAACGGAGAAAAACATTTTACCCATTCATGTGGAAGTGAGCAACCAGGTGCCCACAGCGTCACAAACCTGCTACAATCTACACTCCAAGAATGACCCTAAACTCACAGTCATGTTAACAAAGGTACACACCTCACACGTGAACCACATGACTTTCTCAGGCTGTTTCTTGTCATCCTGTCGCTCATTCTCTCTTTTTGTTTGTCTTCTTTAGGAGGAGCAGAGTGTGGCAGTGCGACATCTGTTGGAAGTCAGCATGTGTCTGCTGGGAATTTGTGTGATTCTCTGTGTCATTGCTTGTCTGACACAATCTGCCATTCGCCGCTACAACTGGAATGGACTGGATCTACAAAATGTAATTCTGAGTTACCTTCTCACATTAATAACAACATCAGAAACCACTGCTGCTCGCTTCATATTAACCTGACTGAAATTCTCCTTAGACTCTCAGCAAGAAAGCATATAAGTGTATTTTCCAAACTATTCCTTTAACTGAAGCTATATGATGTAGATTTTTTTTTTTTATAGCTGCACCTTTCAAGCAATTTTTTAAGGCACAATTTCCCAGAAATTTCCAGAAAAACACTTGAGGCTTAAGACGTTAAATACATTTATACTAATTATACAAATGTTATCAATGTATGCATGAAATATAGGACACATGTTATAGGTTTTGAGAGTGTTTGTGTTACTTGTATGACATGAAATGTGCAAATTATGTTTTTCCTAACTATGGCTTTACTTCATTTACAGGAGCCCTTGATGGACAGCTGAGCATTTTTCATCCTCTGCATCCTGAAGAATCAGCTGGTGGTTGAGAGTAAACATCAATATGTATCTGTACTTCCCGTTGATTTTACAGAAGTAACCAGTTCATACGTCCTGTGGGGTACTACTCAGCCTGCTAAAACAGCTGCATAACGTCTTGTGTGGCTCTGGAAATGGCTTCCATAAGCCTGAGAAATTAACCCTGATGATGTCATGAGGGTTATCTGAGCTTGGGTGTGCAGACTACATATTTATGTAGTATCTAGCAAATTTCAAGCTCTACTCAGACAAGGGACTAAAAGTCAGGATATTCCCCCTCATTTGTGTCAGTTTTGACCATTTTTAATCCATCTCACACTTGAAGGTACGACACCAAATCAGTGGAAGATTCCTGCTTTTGGAAACTGAAATATTATATAACATCCAAGTGAGACACATGGTTGTGATGAAGGAGTTAATTTTTAATGGGACCATTGTGTAATGGGAATGCTGGTCATCCCTACACTGTTGACTGGTCATGCATTCACTATCTGTATCTTATGTTCAGTGCATTCCATGTGTTATTTTCGGTTGAACTTCTTTACTGTAATTTAGCTTCCACATGCCCAGAATGACTTTTAACAGCTTCTAGATGGACATTAACTTGCTGTAATCAGTCAAGTGATTTAATGTAATGTACTTAGAATAAGTATTTTCCAGTCAAAAATCTGAATCTGATTTTTTTTTTTAAACTGTAGTATGTACTGTTTGCCTAATAACATGTTTTCGGTTCCAAAAAGGTCTTATATTTTACTTGTTTTACAACCCAGTCTTCATATCTGACATTGAAGGTTGATTGAATCCAGATGCCAGACTTACATTAAGTATTCTTGCATCAACCTACATGTGACTTGCCACTTTAAAAGTGAGTGTTGAAGGAACGCTGAAATCTTTCTTGCTTAATATATGTTTTAAAACAAGAACTTTAAGCACAGTAAGTGCAGGGAAATTACCAGGGTTAATGAAATGACATGTGTTTGTATGCACTAATGTCTCAGAAACAAATGACTGGCATTCTGTTTTCACACTGTTTTTCTAATTTTAACAAGAATTAAACTTGAATGAAAAATATATCAGGTTTCTCTTGTGAATCTTACTGGGGAGTGTAGGAACTTTTCAGTAACCCACTCTGATTTCATTTACTGATCTGCCAAGTGAAGGAGTAATACCATGTAGTCTTAATGTGATGCACACAAACAATACTAGTAATGATAATGATTTGCCAAACTGTTCTTAAGAAAGCTGGAGAAAATGACAGACATGGTTGTATGAGGTCGTAGTGAAGAAGCAGATCAAATTTGTAAAAATGAAAGTGTTTTAAGTCAATGTTTTAATTTCCACACATGAATATAATGTCATTTTGACAAATGAATGACATGATGAGAAACCAATATCCGGCATTAGCTGATGCACCGGTATGTTACCTCGTTCATGTAGCCGCTTCTCCTCCAATCAGCGTTAAGAATCTTGACACGCGGCGCTCCTATTGGCTGAGCGCAGAAAAATAGAGGCGGGTTTTTTCCGCAGACCAGAAACCAAGTAACCACGGTCGAAGTGGCTGGATTCCTCGCGGCCTGGCGGATTTGTTTTCCTTGTCAGAGAAAAGGAAACGTAACGTCACAAAGTACTTCTACCTCCTCGGACGGACTGTAACAGTAACGCGAAGCCACTCCAAAGTCGCCGTCATATGAAACGGCCTTCAAAGTTGGTGAAAATTACTTGATATGTTTGACGTCAGCTACATGTTTCCTCAGTGAGAAGCTAGCTAGCTAGCGTTGACGCTACATTATAAACACTGGAAGACGCTAATATCCGCTAGCTACATATGTTAGCCTAACGTTAAACGTTAATAACAGTTACAGCACGTTACCTGGAGTGCTTCTGTCGTTTGCTCTGGACTGAATGTGACTGGGCCTGATTTTGCAGGAACCTAGCGAGGCCAGTCACTGACATACGAATAAATACATACATGCTTGTGTCTTCACTGCTAACATCTTGCCTAAAGGCGCCCTTTGGTCATAACCCTAAACAGGCCTCCCACGTGGTACCCTTCATATGGGTGTGAGGTTTTCAACAAGGAGTGGGTGTAAACTTGCCCCCCCCGATTTGTTGTAAGGCGTCCACGTTAGTTGGTCTTGCATCATGTCCATGTCTTCAGTTAATGGAGTGAGGGGTGTTGCAGGTTAATATACAGGACCTGTGTTGTTGTTCCTCCATCTGCAGGATGACAGCTCCATAAAAGAGCTAAACTGGACAGGACGAAGACAACCACGGACAAGGAAGGAAACAGGAAGTAATAGTTTCTGGTCATGGCCTACTCAAGCTACAGCAACCTGAGCAGAGCTCAGCTTACTTTTGAGTACCTGCACACAAACTCGTAAGTACTGGCTTCCTGGTATTTATTATCTGCTTATCATCTTGATGCTGAAATAATAATAACTTCTGTTGAAGACAACCAGTTACACGCAGATCCAACATATTACATCAGCCCATCCATGTAGCATGTAGCAAGGCTCACAGACTGCAAATTTCTCTGTTGTGGGACTAATAAAGGATTATTTTATCTTAGACGGCTGCAACGGTTAGAACACATCAACCCCTCCTCCCCAACATTTATGTTTATATAACTTAAGGAAACAGTCTAAAAGGCTATTTGGGTCAGGTTTAATTGTCAGTGTTGTTTTGCAAACATTCTTTCACTCCTCTGTAGTGGCCCCGCACTGATGCAACACATGATATGTGCTACAACACACACGTGTTTGTGTTACATTGCCATTATTTTATCTAATATAATATTTTTTATCCTGTATGACATTTTTACAAGTATTTAAAGTATTTCTGCATTGCCTGTTATATTTCATGTGTATATTGTCTTACTCATAGCATCCTGTAACTTCAAACAGAGTTGCACATAAACACAAAAATATTTTGCAACATGGTATTGCACACTACTTGCACCACCCCAGTATGTTTTTTTTAAACCATGGTCACAACAGCTGAGGGCCAAGGTTTTCCAGAAAATTTGTTGCTTGTGAGATGCTCTGGCTTGTCATGTTAGAGATGTGTCCAGCAAAACTACTTACATATTTATCGGGGTAACTTCATCTGTCTTCTCCTGGGACAACTGTTTGGATGGTACCTTTACCGTGGTCCCATTCAGAGCCCGTGTCTGACACTGTGGCATCTTGTTCCTCAGAGGATGCTACTCTGAATATTATCTGATTAGATCTAGTCAGATGCATCCTTAAAGCATCTTGGGATAATTTATACCTGCACCTAGATTTGTCCACTTGTGATCAGATCACCCAGGATGCACTTTGATACCTCGTCTGAACACAGTCTCTTAGAAACACAGCCTGGACTCATTTGCAAATCCACTGCTAAGGGATTATGCACAGGTCCAGGAAGGGTTGAACCACAAGAATAGGACCAAAACAATTAGTGTCTAATAATATCTTGGAAAAATGGCGATTGAGCTTGCGGCATGCATTTACAAGTAACTGTTTAATGTTGCTGGCAAGAGTTTTTGAGGAGAGTAACTTGTGAGACAGTGCCAGTCTTCATTGTTGTTTTTTTTCAACAACAAGATGTCAGTAATGGTAATAAAAACAGGGCTATTTTTACTAAAGGGCCCCAAGAAACAAATCTAAGAAAACACGGGTTACATAACTGAATAACAATTCCACAGAGAATATTAAAACGGAGATCAGATCCTGTCAACAAGCATTTTATTCACTATCTTTCTCAAACCACTTGTTAACTCAAGTTAAATCCCTTTTTAACAGCCAAGTCTGTGAATTAATGACATTATTTGTCTGCTTTCAGGACAACTCACGAGTTCTTATTTGGAGCCTTGGCGGAGCTTGTGGACAATTCAAGGTACCCATAAAGCTTTGCAACAGAGCTAATTGTTGACAAGTTATGCAGACTGGAAAACATACTTTGACATCTTTCTTGTACTAAGCAGAAAGTCTCACAGTTGGTTTATTCCTTTCACAGAGATGCCAATGCCACACGAATAGACATCTACACAGGTACACCTCAGAATAATTCCCACATTGAAACATACACATTCATTAATTGTTCCTAATGTTTCTTTTTTTTCACCTTCCCGTTTTGCTAACAGAAAAAAGGCCAGAGCTGCGGGGCGGCTACATGCTCTGTTTTCTGGATGATGGTACTGGAATGGATCCGAGTAAGTGAAACTTTATTGCCAGAGAAATAATCTCAAGCTATTTTTTGTTTCAGCGTCCATTGTGAGACTTTGTATTTTGTGTGTGAAACCTGATGTTGATCTCTGCTCTTGTATTAGATGAGGCAACTCATGTTATTCAGTTTGGAAAGTCAAGCAAACGCTCCCCTGAGTCCACTCAGATTGGCCAGTATGGAAACGGATTGAAATCGTAAGCTCTTCACCCAATTCTTGTGACACTGACATTGTGCATTTTGTACGCAAATTGCACTTTTTAATATGTGTATCTTTTCACAGAGGCTCTATGCGTATTGGAAAAGACTTCATCTTGTTCACAAAAAAGGGCACCACACTGACTTGCCTCTTCCTGTCAAGGACTTTCCACGAAGAAGAGGGACTAGATGAGGTCAGAGTTCAATGCTGGATGATATTGTTACAAGGGATGACCAATGACTGTGCCTCTTTATTTTTATTAGAGGCTTGCAACCCACCAAAGAAAAGTGTAATGAATTCAAGTTAAACTAATTTTATCATTTTCTAAAAACGGAAGTGTGAGCAGTGCAGTTTCACACCTGCTTCATCAGGGGCGTCTCTATTGAGGTCAGATTTTCTTGATGTTTTGCTACACAGCCAAAAGGTTTTGCAAAGTTTTGTTCCTCATGAAGCTATTCTGTTAACAAGTATAACAAGTATATTATGGCATTACATATCATTGAAATAACTGTAAATCATCCTTTTGCATCAACTGCCTGATCTGATCTGATCTGTTCAGATGTGTTCAGCCACCCCTTTTAATTTGTTTAAGCTTCTTAAGCAACCTTAAACTTTGTTTACGATATGCTGTTGATCCTCTCTCTGCAGGTGATAGTCCCCCTTCCCTCCTGGGATCTGAAGACCAAGGAGCCGCTGACCTCTGACCCAGAGAAGTATGCCATCGAGACGGAGCTGATCTTCAAGTACTCACCTTTTAAAAACGAACAGCAGCTGATGGAGCAGTTCAGCAAAATAGAAAGCAGCAGTGGTAAGCATATTGAATGGCCTCCATGTTAAGGGACTGATTTGGTGTTGATTCATATTGATTATGACTCTTATATCTGTGTTGTGTTTTGTTTAAAGGTACTCTTGTGATCATCTATAACTTAAAGCTGATGGACAACAGAGAACCAGAGCTGGATGTAGAGACAGATCACCAGGACATACTGATGGCTGGGACACTTGCTGAAGGAGTGTAAGTACATTCAGAACTTGATGTGACTCTTTTTAATCATACGTTATCTTGTATCTTTAAAATATTGAGCAAACATTTTCTCCCTCTCACAGGAAGCCAGAGAGGAGGTCGTTCAGGGCGTACGCTGCAGTTTTGTACATTGACCCACGCATGAGGATTTTTATCCAGGGACATAAAGTCAGGACCAAGAGACTGTCTTGCTGTCTATTTAAACCAAGGTAATACGGTAACACACTTGCACTGTGTCTGTAACTGATCCACTCCACTGACAAGATGTTCATCAGCATTTCTTATTTTGTTAACAGGGTTTATAAATACTCATCGACTCGTTTCAAAACACGAGCTGAACAAGAAGTGAAGAAAGCAGATCACCTTGCTAAGATTGGTGAGTCAGTGATGAAACGAGTGATTGTATTTACAATGAGCTTTCCTGTTATGTAAAAAAAAAAAAAAGAAAGAAAGAAAAAAAAAGAAGCGAAATTTGAACCATTGTGTTATTTATTTCAGCGGAAGAGAAAGCCAGAGAGGCAGAGAGTAAGCGTGTAGCTTTGGAGGCCAGATTAGGAGAGGATCTGTCAAAGGATTCACGGGTAAGCCAAAAAGGATATTGTGCTTAATTTGTAAACAAGCTTTTAAACTGAAACTGGCACACAGATTAATCCAAGGTTATTATAATGTCTCAACTGATTCCTCCCCCGCCTTCTTTTCCTCAGGCAATCCTGAGAAAGGTTCAAGATTCAGCCATGATGCTTAAACGGGACGCTGACATGAAGAAAAGGGTTCTCGAAGCCAAACAGAAGTATGATAGACTTTCTTTTATGAGCTTTTCTCCTATTTAGATTTTCACTCCATCACTGTAAAGAAATTAACCTTAATACTGGATTTTTTACCGGGTGTGGTCCTTACTGAGAACAAAAACAAAAAAGATTGCCAAACACTTTAATTCCCTTTCTTTCCCATCAATATGCAACCCTTTTTTGTTCATCAGAGCATTGAAGGAGCCCAAGGAGCTGAACTTTATATTTGGAGTGAACATCGAACAGAGGGACCTGGATGGGATGTTTGTCTACAACTGCTCTCGTCTCATCAAGATGTACGAGAAGACAGGGCCCCAGCTGGAGGGAGGCATGTGAGTAACATGCACGTAGACTGAAAGAGTTTGAGTGATTAAGAACACAAAAAAAGTTTACAGTAATATGATTTGTGTGTTTTAGGGCCTGCGGCGGTGTGGTTGGAGTAGTGGATGTCCCATATTTAGTTCTAGAGCCGACTCACAACAAACAGGACTTTGCAGACGCTAAAGAGTATCGACATTTACTGAAATCCATGGGGGAGCATTTAGTTCAGTACTGGAAGGACACTAACATTGGTGAGTTTGTCTAATTTGCTGGGTTTCTGTTAGACACCAACACATCATCTGCACAGTTCAAATAAGTAAATCAGTAAGTCTTACAGCCAGTTGTTAAACATCAGTGTCTACGGGTTTGAATCACTGCTGCTAGCAAACATTCGAAGTTGATCTGTTCTCTGATACCAGGTTAGAAAAGGCATTAACACTGAAACACTGAACTATTCAACTAGTAGCCACATGTGCTTCTAACCTCTTACAGATATTATCATCCTTTTAAATGGATTTGAACTCCTTCACCACCCCCACATCCCAGTCAGTGACCACAGTTTAACCTGGACAAAAGCACAGGTGTCTCAACATTGTAAGAATGCAGCATTTGGGCTATTGATATTTTAGAACCCTAACCTAACCCTGTAGACAAATATATAACGTGCATCTCTCACGTTTTGCACCTGTTCTGCACACCACACGTAAAAAGTTTGAAACAGCCGACCATCATAGTCTCCTCCTGCTGCGTTACTCTGCCCTCCCAGTTTCTCTCCAGTGTTCACATACCTTCACAGGTGCAGTGAGGAACAAGCTCAAGAGTGTTTACTTCAACCAACACCCACTTCCAAAATGTACTTTTTGATTTTATTAAACAATGTGCTGCTGCTTCAAATGCTGAGTGTCTGTGTGTGTTACGCAGCTCAAAAAGGCATAGTGAAGTTCTGGGATGAGTTTGGATATCTGTCTGCCAGCTGGTCTGCGCCGCCATCAAAAGAGCTGAGATACAAGAGACGTCGTGCCATGGAGATACCACTAACTATTCAGTGTGGTATGTTGCAGACTCACACACATACAGACAACACACATACTGTATATTATCAAACTTAAATTGCCTCATATTCTGCTCTTTATTCTCAGATAAATGTTTAAAGTGGAGAACGCTGCCGTTCCAGATGGATGCTGTGGACAAACGCTACCCGGACAGTTGGGTGTGTCTCATGAACCCAGACAGCAAGCAGGACAGGTAACACAGAACAGTGTTCGATAGGAAATGTCTTTGAAGTTGTTAATTACGCTATAGAATAAGCCACTACAGTATCGTTTTTCGATTGATGCAATGTTTCTTCATGCTTCGTATGTTGTGTGTTCAGGTGTGATGCTCCTGAGCAGAAACAGAATTTGCCATGTGGTGTTCTGAAGAAAGACAAGCAGACATCTGAAGACAAACAGAAAGAACTGGTAGACAAAATCAAACAGCAGCAGGAGAAACTAGAAGCCTTGCAGGTAGGTCATCAGCCTCCCGTTGTCTCTCGCTGACTCTCTCTGTTCATGAATATCAGAACATAATAATTTTATGGGGGTTTTTTTTTCGATCAGAAAACAAGCACCATCAAATCTGCAGCAGATGTGAAGAAGCTACCATTAGACGTCAGCATGAAGCCAACAGAGAGCTCCTCTCAGGTACAAACCCTCCAATTTATCTTAGTAATTATTCTTACTTTTAACATCTTTTAATTTGTTACATTCCATTGATGATCCTTGTCATATAGTAGAAGCACAGTACTTTGACATTTTCATTATTTAAGATGATCTCTGATAATTTCACTGATTTCACTCACAAATTAAGCACACAGTAGCTCATTATACTGCTGTTGGTGGTAATTTTCATTCATTATCTCACAGAAATGCTTGTTTTGTCTCCTTTCCACATGTTGTCGGTTCAGGCTACCAGGTCTTCTGAAAGATCCAATACACGCCCCCGCTCCCCACCTCTCCCAGCTCACCTCAAAAATGCCCCGAGTGCCCCTCCGCCTCGTGCGTCTTCTCAGCGCCCCACCCGAACACCTGCCCCTCCGCCACCCAAAGTGGAACCATCCAGGTCCAGAGCTGCAGCAAAGCCTTCTCCAACTGCAGCAAAGCCTGTACCCAAAGCTACTGCCAAAACACCCCCACCCAGCCGCAGCTCAAGGGTAAGTTACAGGATTTAGAACAAGTCACTCCTCTAATGCCACAAAGTACCAATGCAAGGTTTTATTTCTGAAAGTATTGGACGTGGCTTCATGCACACGTGACATGTGGATATGTATCCTCATATAGACCCCTGCCAAAGCATCATCAGCCAAACCAGCAGCTACGGGACTACGCAAGAGAATCATAGAGCAGGAGGACAGTGAGGAGGAGGAAGAGGAGGAAGAAGAGGAGGAGCAGGAGGAAGACGACAGTGAGGAAGAGAGTGAGGAGGAAAAGCCGCAGACAAAGAAATCCAAGATGGCCGCAGCAGTTAGTAACCGCGGGAAGGTGGTTGAGAAGGCCACACCTCCAAAACGTGGCAGGTTGGACGAGGTAAACACACAACACAAGTTAGCTAGCATCACGTCAGAGACATTGAAGCTCTTCTTTTAAATCTTACAACTTAAATCAGTACTGTAAACATTACATATTGCACTGCAACTATTCAAGCATTGCCTGTGAGTGTGTGTCTGTCTAGTTTTGTCGTGCATTGTGGAGCATTGCTGTGAGGATTGTGCTGTGATGGTGTGTGCTACTCTGTATTCTGCTGCCTGTTGTGTTTCCTGTCTCCCATAAATGATTTAGCGTCTATGAAGTGAGTAAAAGAAGGGAACATAGCAAACAAGGAGGCAGTTTGTTTACAACTGCAAACATCTTCATATTACAGATGAAGAGTCTCACAAACTGAAATCCAAAAGGTTACATACATTCTTGCATGTTCTTTATCAGGATCTGAATTCAAACAGCAACTAAACTGCAGTAATAAAAGGCATATGATGCTCCATGAGTGCCTGTAACAACTAATGCATTTTAAAGTGTTTTTTTTAATTTTCCTGTAATTTATGTTGCAGATCAGTGCAGATATTCAGCGTAGTGCAGTATCAGCATCTCATCTTCTTTGGAAAATATCTTTTAATGCCAAACATTCAGTCAGAAACACTTGTGTGTCTTTTGACAAAACTATTTATCAGATGACTTTGAACTAAACTCCACTAAACTTAATCAGCTTCCTACTGTATTTGGATTGCAGGCAAGTTGAAGAAACTGAAAGAGCTCGTATAGTGAAGGGGGAAAAAAATGAAATGCAGTCATTTCTGGATGGTTGAGTAGGTTACTGAACCTCCAATCAGAGCAGCTGTGATGTTGACTTTGCAGGTTAAAACAAACTCACAGCCTGAGAAGAAAGGGGTTTCTGCTCCTACACGGCAGGCACCCACCACACCAGCCTCAGTCCCCAAATCCACTCCCATGCAACCGCATGGAGCTAAAGCAAAGGTAGCTTTCCTCGGTCCCTCTCTGCTGCCGGCAAATAAAGCTGAGCTGCATCTTTGCCCACAACTTCTAACAATCTTGACAATTTAATCTGTCATCTGGGTGTAATGCAAGATTATTACTCTCTTGTCTAACAAAAACCTCCACCAAAATCGAAGTTTTCACGATCTTCTCTAACTCCACAATCGAGCATGCCATTCCACTCACCCAAAGCCTGAGCTCACCTCTGCTCTTTCACTTCTTTCATTAACCGGAATGAAAATAGTTTCTTCAAATCGTCGATTCACTAAACAGTGTTTCTCTGATTGCTGATGTAGTAATGATTGTTTTGTTTTTGCATGCACACAAGCAGACCCCACAGCAGGAACCAGACAACGACCCTAAGAATGCTCAGAAAGGTGAGAAGACCGACTGCTCTGCACTATCGTACATAGAACTGGAAAAAGAAAATAAAAATTAAGTAACTTTTCTACGTATCTATTTATTTTCTTCAGATAAGGGTCTGCTGGTTGAAGTGCGTGTCAACAAGGAGTGGTACACGGGCAAAGTCATTGCAGTGGAGGCGAATAAACAGAGTATTCGCTGGAAAGTAAAGTTTGACTATGTTCCAAGATCCACCCCTAAAGACCGATGGTATGACGCATCTGTGATTCTGCATTCAGGACATTTTGTTAACATGCCAGGTAATTAATACCCTGTTTTTGTGTGTGTTTGTCTTTGCAGGGTTTTTAAAGGTAGCGATGAAGTCCGGTTGATGCGGCCGCCATCTCCAATCTCTCAGACACCTGACACACAACAGGAGACCGAGAGGGGGCCGGCACCCATGGAGCCAGACACTACTCAACCAGGAACCAGTCGGGAGGTGACTGACAGTCTGGTCACCATGTTGAGGTGAGCTGAACACAATGACACTGGTGTTGTTCCCTCACACCTACGCCACAGCCTGGTCACAAGACTGTGACAGAAAATCGGAAGACAGATCAAGTTGTCAAGAACTTAAAAAAAGAAGAAGAAAGAAGTCAACCAGTGTAATGAAAGAATCGTGCTGAGGTGGAGAGTTTGTCACGCTACAACTAGGGCGCATAGCTTCAGGATTATTCTCCATTAAAGTTTCATAACACCGATTGTTCACTGTGCTGTTGATGTTTGCAGGACCATGCTGCGTTATTTCTTCCCTCCTGCATTTCGGATTCCAAAGGATGATGTTAACAGCATGACAGCTGAGGAGTTGGTGGCGTTTCCTTTGGTGAGAGAGATGATAGATGATTAAATAAATCATAAAAAAGAAAATTGCAATGCTGTGTCAAACAGTAAAAATGGAAAGCAATCATTTGTACATGAATCGAGTTTATGGACAACAGTTTATACAGTGATCCTGAGCCCGTGTGGTTTAATAGCCTTCATACACTCACCTGTTTACCTGTGAAATATTCCGAACAGGTGTTTTTTGAGCAATCCACAACTTTCCCACTCTTGTTGCTGGTCTCAAATCCAGGATAAGCAAATATTAGCACAAAGCATGAAGGTAAAACATTAAATATTTAGTCTTTGTGCTGTTCACGTTCTGTTTTACTTGTTTTACGCAGCATCCCAACTTTTTTGTACTGTAATCCGTTTTTTACATTTAAAGGAATAAAATGATTTGAAAGTAGAGCAGGAAGTGGATCGTCTCCATTAATATAGTCATGTATTCTTGGCCTCTGTGTTGAGTATTTGTGTGTTTTCTCCCCTCCATTTAGAAAGAGTATTTCCAGCAGTATGAATCGGGCCTCCAGTCGTTGTGTAACTCGTACCAGAGCAGAGCCGATGCCAGAGCCAAAGCTGTGGAAGAGAAGAGCAACAGCGCTGAGGTCAAACTGAAGGAGGCAGACGAAAAACTACAGAAACTACGAACGAACATTGTAGCACTCCTGCAAAAAGTACAAGAGGTAAATCTCACTGCACATAATCCAAAAAATATATGACTCCTTCTCACCTATCAAATGGAGTCTTTGCCATATGATTGCTTTTGGTAAGAAATGTTGAACTAAAACTGCTCTTTTACACTTATTCTCAGGACATTGACATAAACACAGATGACGAGCTTGACGCCTACATAGAGGACCTGCTTACCAAGGGTGATTAAAGAGGAAGAAGAGAAGAGAAATATAGAAGAGGGAAGAGGAGATGCACATTAACAGACTGGCAGTTTCCATTCAAGCCATTACTTTCTGACGACTCCCCAAAGGACTCATGCGAACGTGCAGAGCTGGTTGTGAATATTTGGGGAAACTTTCATTGTTGGTCCCACCGCTCGTTGACTCAGATTGTCCTAAGTTGGATCTTTTTGATTTTGATTGTTGTTTTCAGCATTTAGTCAGCACCTGTGTGTTCTTCAGTTTGTCCAGGTTCTCTGGTGTTTCTACATCGTTGGGTAGTGTTCTGGCAAGTGGTTCTCTTTAGTCCCTTTTTATATACCTGCTCATATATGTTAATCTATGTTTAAGCCATCATATCCTGATTGACCTTCAAATAGTTTGTGTAGATTTAATGCCGTTTATTCTACCTTATATATTCGACTAATGCTGTGACAGACTTCAGACTACATTTTCCTATTTTTGTCCATCGTCAGAAGAGGATCAGACTCGAGACCCGGGCGCGACTGGACGGTGCTTGGCACTGCAGCCTGTACTGCAAATTTTTATTTTTCTACACTAAAACACATCAGTGTTTCCCATTACCTTCCTCCACCCTGCTCTAAGAGCACACACCAGGTTAATATTTTACGGTTGGGTGGTGCGTCACACCCACAAAAGAGAACTACTTACTGGGTTTTATCAGTATGATTATTTCCCTATATCCCTCCTGAATTTAAGCTATGACTGTTCTGTGTTTATTTTTGAAGAAAAAAAAAATCACTTACATGCAAAAGTTGTGTTCAGTAATTATTCAGTGCCTGTGTCCTTCCTTTTGAACAGATTTTAACTTGTCATTGAAATGTTTTATTAAACGGTGCATGCTCTGTCTTTTTGTTCTGATTGGAACAAAGGACTCTGTATTTTTGACAAATCTTTACTTAGAACAATAAAACAGGTTCAGCAACACCCTTTGATGAGTGTATGTCTGCTGTTTCTATGCTAAATAAGATACTGGTTGTGGGAAATTTACATTTTTATGAAAACTGAAGAGTGTTGACTGAATTATGTGAAGTAACAAGCACACTGTTATTTGAATGAAATATTGGTTTTCTTTTTCTTTAATGCATTTTAATATTTTTTTTAATTATGTTATGTATTTTAGTCTGAGGAAATTAAAAGTGTTGCTACACTACTTGGTTAAGTAAACGTGTGTTTTTATGTAATTGGAGACGAAGGACCCTTTAACAAGGAACAGGACTTTTATTTTGAAGGCGTGACTGCAGCTGTGAATGTAAACACTGCTGGGCTACAGTCAGGTAAGAATGCTAGTTTTCTCTTCCAGCCATGAAGTTTATATGTTTGACGTGCACATAATTCAATGTTATAAAAGCAGTAATTAATATAAATGGATACGAGTGACTGTGAATGAACACAACTGGTAAAGAAAGGAGTCGGAGCTGTTAGCTAGCTCGCTACGTGTCGTAGCTAGCTAGCTGCTGCAGAGCTCCAGGTCAGTTGGAGTTTCAGTTTGATGAAAAATGAACTTGTTTTCTGTGTTAAACGTTAAACTTTAAGTAAATCAGATTTAAAAACAATTATCGATCCAAATAGAAGGCTAACATCTGCACAAACAAGGCAGCGGAATAAAGTGAACTTTGACCCACTTTGGTGAACCCTCAGCTGAATGTTAGCTTGAAGTTAGTTTTCTGTTGGTTATCGGACACTCAGCGGTGTGTCGTCCTCAGTTTCCCCCGGTGTTGGCAGCAGGAGGACGGATAGCTGCCTCCCTGAACCTCGTGCTGCTCTGGAGGCTGATTTAGGGAACCATCAATAAATGACCCTATTGATTGTTTGATTTACACTAAAACAATGTTTCTTCATGCTGACTTGATGATACTAGTGAAAATTATGATTTAAAAAAATACTAAACTGATTTCATGTAGCACATGCTTTGATTGCAAATGCGTAAATATGAATATTTGGAAAATTCAGCATTTCTTTTCAGTAGCTTTCGTGTCATGTAACCCAGTGACTCCAAACTAACGCCGAATTGTATAACCATATGGTACAAATAAGAAACGCCTCTTTTTGTTAAATTTGAATTTTTCTTCTATTTTATATGAATTTTTTTTCACAATTCAGCAGTTTTTTCCAATAGTTTCAATGTCATGGGACCCAATGACTCCAAACCAATGCCGAATTGTATAACCAAATGGTACAAATATGAAACGCCTCTTTCTATGAAATTGTACTTTTTCTGCTATTTTATATGAATATTTTTATCAAAATTCAGAAGTTTTTTCCAAGAGATTCAATGTCATGTGACCCAGTGACTCCAAACCAATGCAGTGTATCTAGTGTATTTGTAAAGTATCAGTATTACTGATGGATTAAATGCTTTGTGATTCTCATCTGCTTAAATTGACTATAATGTAGTGTGCATGCTGTCATGCATGATGTCAGTTTTCTTATTCAACATCAAAGCAAACTGACAAAAAATAAAGAAATGCAGCCTGAGATGTAAAGCGATTATTTACATTTCTGTTTAATAAGTGTGAAGTTTGTCTAAAGCAAGACA
Organism: Acanthopagrus latus; assembly: GCF_904848185.1. NCBI lineage: Eukaryota > Metazoa > Chordata > Actinopteri > Spariformes > Sparidae > Acanthopagrus > Acanthopagrus latus. The sequence goes on from NC_051043.1 coordinate 28,234,231, forward strand.
TAAACTATTGTTCGCTACTACTAACTACCACTATTTGCTGCTGTACTGATTCTCTTTTCTCAGGCTTGAGCCATGTCTGTGTGTTCAGTCCTACTGAACCGCCGTGCAGCTGGTGGCTGCTGCAGGGTTTGGTGCGGTGTTCCCCGACAGCTCGTCCACATCAGATCGGCCAGCGCAGCCGAGGCGGGCACGAGAAGATCTGATGAAGAACAGCTGTGGGAGGCAGCGGTGGGCTACCTGCCGTTCTCCAGAGCCAAGATAGGAGCTTTCTTTCAGGAAAGGCCAGTGCTGAAGAACCCATTTCTAGAGGATGCCTTGCTCAGAGGGTACCTGAAGAGACACATGCCCGAGAAGGTGAAGATGAAACAGTAATTTGTCATTGACTGATGGACAGTTTCCATTTGTTTTGCTGCTTCAACATCAAGTAGCTCATGTTCTACATATCCAGACTTGAGCAAACAGCTGGACAGGATCTATGCTGTCTGAGGTGAATGTATGTGTATATTGAATTTATGTGTCTATGATTGTTCCCAGGCAGCTTTCTCAGACCTGCGTGCGTTTGGAGAGCGCGTGGCCAACGAGGTGGACGGGTGGGGCAGAGAGTGTGAGGTGACCGCTCCTCGGTTGGTGCACTTTGACCCCTGGGGCCGTAGAGTGGACCACATTGTGACCTCACCGGCCTGGAAGCGCATGAAAGATCTGTCAGCACAGGAAGGACTGGTGGCCATTGGCTATGAGAGGACGTTCGGGGAGTGGAGGTGCTTCATGGTTTTTCAATTAAGCTCATATTTCAGTTCAGTACAGCAATTTCTAACTGGATTAATTGTTCTAAATGAGAAATCGTGTGTGTGTGTTGCAGTCGCGTCTACCAAATGAGCAAGTTGTACATCTTCTCTCCCTCCTCTGGTCTCTACACGTGTCCTCTGGCCATGACAGACGGAGCTGCTAAAGTTATCCAGGTAGCATCATGCAGCATACTGTACTGTCTGTACTCAACCAACACCATCATCATCTTGTATCATTAAATGGTCTGAGTGTTATAACTTCATTTACAAGCATGTAGGTCACAACAGAATAGATTATTTCTGATTTTGTTACAGAACAAAAACAATAGCAAGAATAAACAATATGATTAAAAAGGGAAGAAATACATATTTACATTATATAGTGCAAAATTAACAGCACTCATACATTTAAAATTCCAGCTTTGCTTTAAATTTTTTAGGATAAAGTTGCAGTTAGCAGAGAAATAAGTCTTCTGAACAGCTGCGTGTAATTGTGGCTTTCAAAATAGACAGATTACTGCAGTGCATATTAACAATTTATTGTTTTTTTCAGGAAGTGTTTTTCTGTTGTGTATGTGAAGTCTATAGGTGTTTCCTGGCCAGTGGACGAAGCCTACGGGCGTTTGACGACCCGTCAGCCTGAACGTTTCTGGACGTCTGGACAGTGGATGACAGAAAGACAGGGAGGATCTGATGTGGGTCGGTACCAACACTCTCAGTTTTCTTACACGAACAACTATGATGAAGGAAAACTGATGATATTACAGAAAATGCTAATAAATGGTCTTGTTTTTCCTCAGCTAGTGGCACAGAGACGGTGGCTGTTCCTCAGACTGATGGTTCATACAAACTACACGGCTTTAAGTGGTTCACCTCTGCTACCGACGCAGACATGACTCTCACACTGGCCAGAGTGCAGGACAGAACAGGAGCAACAATGCCAGTATTTCTGACTTCTGACGCTTCTCTAACATCCGTCATCTATCTACTTTTGAATGACTTAGATCTCATTGCACTGTCCGTGTGCTTGTCTCCGTCCACAGGGGAGCAGGGGTCTGTCTTTGTTTTACGCAGAGGTGAGCAGAGATGAGGATGGCCGGCTGAAGGGGATAGAGGTTCAGAGACTGAAGGACAAGCTCGGGACGAGACAGATGCCCACTGCTGAGTTACTGCTGGACGGCCTGCCGGCACACAGAGTGAGTTACGTTTTCTGTTTTCTGTTTTCTGTGATAAAATACCTTTTACCTCGTTTTGTTTCCAAAAATCTTCCTGAAGCTGTTAAGCCATCGGCCACAATTTGAGCAGAGTATCCACTGACAGCACACTTGGTAATTGAGTTATAATGACCTTTTAAACTTTTTCAATGTAAACATAGTTCATACAACAAGAAGGCAGGTTCTCTTACCTCAGGCTCTATTATAAGAACCATGTGTTTTTTTTGGAAATAGAAGCAAGATGCTGTTGAAATGCTTTCTTCTGGTGATTTCTTCATTTTGTTGGGGAAGCTGATTTGGATTTGCAATCAATCAGTGACATCTTTATTCCTCTGTCACATTCACAGCTCTCAGAGGAAGGCAGAGGTGTGGCCTCCATCGCTAACATGCTGACTATAACCCGGATCCACAACAGCGTCTCTGCAGCGGCTGCAATGAGAAGGCAGGATACTACTGGCGCTACTGCATTACATCCCGCAGTCATCTCTAAAAACATGCCACAAATAAGCTGATAAATAACGTTTGTGTGTGTCTGTGTGTTCACAGGGTGGTTCAGTTAGCTCGTGACTACGCCACCCGCCGCACTGCCTTTGGAAAGCTTCTTAAAGACCATCCGCTGCACGTACAGACTCTGGCCAGGATGGAGGTAAGCTGGCAGGGGGTGAACATACTACAACCTATAGTGTCTCATTGCCTCACCAGTGCTTCCCTCTGACAGGTGGAGACTCGTGGAGCGTTTCTGCTGGTGATGGATGTGTGTCGTCTGTTGGGCCGGGAGGAGAGCGGCATTGCAACCCAGCTTGATGCTCACCTGCTACGTTTGCTCACTCCTGTGGTCAAACTGTACACAGCGAAGCAGGTGCACAGCCTGTACAAATCCGATAAGCTGTCATCTCGCTGTTTTGATATCGATGCTTAAGGTCCTCGTTTTGTTTCGACTCAGGCGGTGGCTGTGGTGTCGGAGGGTCTGGAAAGCTTCGGCGGACAGGGCTACATCGAGGACACCGGGCTGCCTGGACTTCTTCGTGATGCACAGGTGAGGTCATTTCATGAAAATAGCATCTCATAGTTTTATAATTTTGAAGCCTAACCGTGTCTTCCTCTCTCAGGTGTTGAGTATTTGGGAAGGCACCACAAATGTTCTGTCTCTGGATGTGCTGCGCTGTGTGGCTCGCAGCTCAGGAATGGTTCTTCATGCTTACTTCTCTCATGTCAAGGTACAGAGTCAGGGAGTGATCTCACCAAACAAGCTCAGTAACTGATTCCTGAACAGGAATGTGATGTGTTCTTGTCTTTTTGTCCTTACAGTCCCTGCTTGCAGGTGCATCGGATGTTTCCTCACTGGCCCCAGCAGTGAAAGCAGTGGACGGAGCTCTCTCTGAATTGGAGGTTTTTGTTCGGGGAGCAGCTACCAAAGCACCCGGCTACATGGAGCTTGCAGCCAGAGACCTTGCATACAGCCTGGCTCGTATCTACACAGGTAGTTACCACGATCACAGATTTTACAAGGTAGCATTATGATGTTGTTATTTCAGCGCCCTTCTGATCCATTTATCGCCGTCAGATCACAGAGAAATCTCTTCGTTCTGGGTTCATACGGGATGTGGTTCGCAGTTTATTTTTGGTGGAGTTCCCCTTTAACTCTCTGTCTGTTAACAGGTGCTCTTCTCATTGACCACGCTTGTTGGAAAGGAGCCTCTCCGTCTGACAGCTATGCAGCTCTCAGGTGAAAAAAAAAAAAAAAAGAAGAACTACTCCTCAAACAAACACAAATGTTTCCGTCATGCATCATACGTGTTTCTGCTGTTTCCTCATCAGGTGGTGTGAAAACGACTTGTGTCCTGTGGCGACTAAACAGGTGAGAGGCTGCTTTGATTCTGGCACGCCACCGCTGGATGCTGCGCTGGTGTTCGACCGGCCGACCCAAGACTGAAAGTTTCAGGTTGAATCTGTCACCTGATCTGCCTTTAACGTGCCTGGCTTTAATTCTGTGAAAGATCTCATTGCTGCTTCACTTTTAGTTTTTACTTTGTAGATAACTGAGATTCTGTTTTATAGAAAAAATAATAATTAAAACCCACTTCTGTATAAGAGCATCAATGAAACTGAAAATGGATTTTCTAATATTATGTATTCCTGTCTTTGTGTAGCATTTATGTGCATTTATATTTTTGCTATGTACCTCTGTTTGTAAATCATCTGCAATAAATATGTAACTATAGATGCACAATTTTTGTAGTGTACAAATTATTTTTGGAGCTTTTTGTTTAAGTGGATAAATAAAACATGACTCATCCACAGTCATGATTGCCCTCAAAGAATATTGTAAAAATGTCTTTCATTACAGTTCCTAATTACCTGTTGAAAATGTTTTCAGTAGTGTAATCCAAGTATCACAATATATTAAAGTAACTTGATTACTTTCTATTAGATTTAGATGGAGGAAGGAAAGGAGGAAAGAAATATCTATATGAAGACTTTTATTTTGTTAGTAATCCTTGTTTTTACTGAATGTATCTGTAATCTAATTACATATTCTTTTCAATTACTTTGCCGGAATACAGTTTATTTCTTTATTTTTTTGTATCCTGATAAATACATGTATTAACTTACTCCTGAGGGCTGGTAGGCAAGCGTAAACAAAGAAACTGGACCACAAGTTAACTGGAGCTCAGGTCAGATGCAAGAAGACCCCTGACAGACAGATACACGTGAGGGTTTCTCTTACATGCTGCCTTCTAGTACAGTTGGGAAAAAGCAGATGTGTGAGCTCAAACTATAAAAACAACATATGTGAACATTGGAGTTTTGCATAATTTATTCACAATTTAATTGTTTTAAATCAAAATCCTTTGGGGACAATAAAAGATCATATTGCGGATCAAGATAAAATCATATATATATATATATATATATATATATATATATATATATATATATATATATATATATATATATATATATATATACATCTTCTTTTTTTTTAACACTGTTGGTGTGAAAGGGAATGGTTGTTTCCTGTGTGATATCCAATAAAAAATACTCATCTCCTAAAATAATAATAATAATAATAATGTAGTTCCAGCATGCTTTAAGCATGCAGTTCTAGCTTTTTATGAAGTTTTATGAATATTTTGATGATTATCAGAATAATATCATGAATCACAATCATGACCATGACATTTTCATATCGTCCCATGCCTAGAATTACTAATTAAAGAATACCGTAGAATTTCATGCACCTATCTCCGGATCCTTTTCTTATTTGTATTGCGACGTTGAAGTTCTGAGATTTACGAGGAGTCCGTGAAGTGCACGGTTGGGGAAAAACAGTAGGTGGGGTTTAAAGCGAAGGTGGACACGATGTTCACACAGCAAACGGACACTAAACAGGTCCAAAGAAACAAAACCACAGACGTGAAAGTGGAGCGACAGCTACGACAACAATGTCGTGTTGGGGGGGAATTTATCCTCATGAGTTTTTCCGGTTGAATTCGAGCTGAAAAATCGGGATTGCAGGATTAAAACAACCAACCACAGTTGTTTTTTTTGTTGATTTTTTTTCTCGTCAACGCACCAGGAATGGACGCAGCTCTGGGAACAAGTGAATCATGTCTGCTGGTGTGTATCTGTCGGTTTTATTGGTGATATCCTGTCAGCAGCAGCAGGTCACCGCGGGATCCCGTGTCGGAGCAGCCGGGTGGGCTTCAGACTCACCACGAGCCGGGATGTTTAAAAACACCAACAATGAGGTCGGTGTGATTCGATGTCTCTGATTGTGTGTTTGCTCGTTTAATATTTTGGTTGTCAGCAGGTTTTGTCCAGATGTCACATGATAAGAAAGGAAACCACAGGCATGAATTAAGTGGGCCGAGCGTGCACGTCCACATCCGGAAGGACCAAAGCTTAAAATGTCATAGTCCTCCAAAAACAGCTGGATGGGAATGACAGTGATTGTGTTTGTTTGTAGTATATAGTGGGGACACAGTGTCACAGGGGAGTTTTCACCTCTTCTACAGACTTCATTCAGAAAAAAAGGACATTTCTATATCGGATGTGTACATTTATTGGGGTTTAAACTTGAAGAGATTTCCCTACCGCACCAAACGGTCCCGAAATGTCTTATTTCAGCTCTAAGTTTATAACTGCATGATATTAAAATTATTATATTATAGTGTTTTTCTAATATTCTCCCTCGTGTGTGGTGAAAACAGTCCAGTGGAAGTTGCAACCTGAATGATGAACATATAATGAAATCGTTACCTCTGTGACCATGTGAACCAACAGAGGACATTATTATCTTTTAATTTATGGCCCAGCTGTTTTGTTAGATTGCGTGACATTTTACAGGTGGCACTAACAAAGTGGCCACTGGTTGTTTTGTACTGAGACAATATATTAATTTGTCAACGTGGCTGCAATTTCCTCCGCATCTCTACAGGCCATTGTAGGCAAATGTTGCAAAAAGAGGCAGACCAATTTTTGATTTGTGTGGTCAATACAGATATTGGGTTGTAAATCAAACTCTGAAATAGATTTATCAGCTATGGTTGGCAGGCAGACATTGATTACTAATCCCTGACCATCAGAACATTGTGATTTAAAAAGCCTAGAGTTGTGGCGGCTGTGTTTCTTTTCCCTGCAGGCCGCTGTTTCTGTAATAACGTTGTTATAGACAGTTTCCTTAGCTTAGCTTCTTTGGCTAGTCAACTAATGTTGTTTTATGCATATGAGGCTGATCAAAGCTTAGTTATTAAGATGTGGTGCAGAGACGAGGACCTGGCATGGGGATCTATGTCGGTGGTAAAAAAGATATTGTTACAGATAAAAGACAAAACAAAGTTACAAAGTGCTTTGCAAGACCAGATAAAATGTCTCAAAGCAGACAGTCAATTATTAAAACAATTAAAAGACATAAATGTTATAAAATATAAAGCAAAAGTAACTAAACAAGTTGAGTGAAATATGTTAAATAGAATATGTATGATAGATAAGATGATCAAATATAATAAGATTAAAGAGAATACCTTTGTATACTTATTGGCTTAACAAGTAATTCTTACAGGTAAATGTAAATTCAGACCACAAACTCTTGTTATCTTAGTGTTCTGAGTTAATATCATGCTTGGATGCTGCATACTGTCAATACTTTTATGTTATCAGATTACAGAAAATTAATTTGTGGAAAAGCAGTATTGATTGATTTCTAAGTTTCTGGGCAAATTATTACAAAGCTGCAACATTTACTGTGTAATTATTCGAACCTGATGTCGAGCATGTGATATAAGTAGGTCAATAAGAACCGGTTGATCAATTTTACGCCACGTCCCACAGTATTAAGGCTTTGCTGAAAGTGATTTCCTTTACAATAATTTGATGTTATGCAGCTGTATCTTATATATGTCACTTCAATCACGATAACGATGAGGGGATAAAAGCAAGAAATGTTTGTCTGAATCTTAATGCTTTTATTCACACAGAGTCATCCAGACAAGTGAGTAGGAAGACTGATATCTGTCTTTACTTTTCTGTGTGTTCAGTGCGACCTCGTGATGAACGTCAGTGCGGCAGACCGCTGTGCGTTTGTGAAGACCACACCAGACTGCAGCATAGAAGATGGCTTCATCAACTACCTTCGTGTGGCCTTCTGTCTGCTTCCTCCCAACCTCATGCCTCTCACTGTCACCCTCTGTGTAAGATCTGTGTGTAGATAACTCTCGTGAAGCAGTGTGAAACTCTGCATCTCAGCACCAGCTGATGTTTCTTTTTGAGGAAGTTGATTTTGCTGAAGGACAGCCGGAAGTTATCAAACGCCTGATTGACTAAACTCAGTAATTTCACTCTTTGTTAAATAAAGGATTTTCACAGATTGTGTGAACTTCCTGAATTCCCCCCTTTGCAACAGAACAAATCAAACTGTCTGTGTGACAGATGAGAAACAACAGGGTCAGTGTGTCGTTTAACGGGGCCACATTTTTCATGGTCAACCTTCTTGTTTATCTTGTTTTATAGAGTTTTGTTTGAGTCCAGTGGACTCGAGCAGCAACTCTGTCTTCTCTGAGTGTGTGTTAAGAAATTAAGTCCGCCACACCTTAACTTTCTTCTGTTTCTCCACAGATGATATGGCTGCTGTTTTTGTTCGTCATTCTTGGACTCACAGCGTCGAAGTTGTAAGTGTCTCGCTTACATGTGAGGGCGGCATGGATCATTTACTCTCATCGATTAGTTTTAGCTATGGATACTGTAACACCATCTTTACAGGCCCACATTTGCAGGCAACACACATTCGTGTCACCAGTGTGGGCAGCTTTAACAGTCACATGGCTGTAAGAGAGTTTTTATATCATTTCTTCAAAGGAAGCAGTTTGTTCTGCTTTTCCTTCCCATCCCACCCTCACTTCACACACTGAACAACACTGTGCAGCTTCTGCGTGTTTGAGATAAAATGTCCTGAACTATTAAAGAACATTTAATTTATCATGTTTCCCCTCTGTGTCTCCTCAGTTTTTGTCCCAACCTGTCAGCCATTTCTACCAGTCTGCACCTCACTCACAACGTGGCTGTATCCTTCATCTGCATCAGGGGTGTAGCGATATAGCAGTATTGACAATAATCATAATATTTAAGATTCAGACACTGATATTATGTTAATACATTGTATTGTTTAATAGTTATAGTTACTGGCTCACTCTCCACCTCCTTATTTTTCTGCTTCATTGAATTAAATTCGACTGTTGGACCTTGGTGGAGGTATGCGTGCTACTAAGTGCCATTTTAGTTTGATATTTTATAGACTAAATGATTAATTATGAAAACAATAGGCAGATTAGTCACAATGAAAGTAATTGTTAATGTCAGCTCTGCTGTATGTCTGTCAGAAGTTCTCATTTTGTCCTGACTCAGTACAAAGCAGTCAGTCTGATGATTCACCAGTTCCTCTCTGAGAGTGATTTCACTTTCTACAGTTAGATTTTTCTCAGGGTTTTTATTATTATTATTTTTTTCGTGAAGAATATGTTCCTTGACTGGTGTTTGTGCTGAGGGTGTGACGTTTCTGGCTCTTGGTAACGGAGCTCCTGACATCTTCAGCGCCATTGCAGCTTTCTCCAACCCACACACGGCTGGGCTGGCTGTCGGAGCCCTATTTGGTAGGCACACAGTCTCTCTCTCACATACACAAAGACAATAAAACATCTTAAATCTGTTTTAATATGAAAACTGGGTTAGCCTCATCACGCTCATCCCTCCCTCCCTCCACAGGAGCTGGTATATTTGTGACCACAGTCGTTGCAGGCAGCGTGGCGCTGGTCAAGCCTTTCACTGTGGCCTCACGTCCATTTTTGCGTGATGTCACCTTCTACATGGTGGCAGTGTATTGGACCTTCTTCATGTTGTACAGAGGAACCACGACCATGAAGGAAACGTTTGGTACAGACACACAGATACACACACACACACAGCTTATCTATAGTATGGTGAATATTTTTATTTGCAGAAATTTTCAGACATTTATTATGGAACTTTCAATGAGATGTTTGAGTTTTACATTTATGAATCAAGAGTTAATTTGTGCAGTAAAGATTTATCATTTGAAATGATAATAAACCACGTGTAATTAGTTAGGGCTTGACATTATGTCGATATATTGTTATGGTGATATGAGACTCTCATCTTAGATTTTGGACATTGCTATATGGTGATATGACAGTGGTGTATTTTCCTGCTTTTAAAGGCTGTATTACAGTAAAGTAATGTCATTTTTAAAACTTCTACTTGCCTTTGATGATATTTAATCAGTAATGTCACTGTGTTTCTGAATGATCAGAATTTATCCCTAGATAATCAGCTCTGAGATATTTGGTTAAAGATTTTGTGATACTGATTTTGTTGGCATCTATGAAATACTTTTTTAGGAGAATTCAAAATATATATTGTGTAAAGAACTACAGCCAAAAAAATATTGTTTATATTATTATTTTAAAGGTGCAGTTTAGGGGAAGAAGATTTTTATCAGAAGAACATTTTTATGACTCAGGCAGTGCAGGAACAGTGTTTTCTGTGGGTGAGAGTCCTTTGGGCTTTTTCACTTTGCAGAACTTTTACATGCACAAAAATGTTATATAACATAATAAAAGAGGTGATGTCATGACATCACCTCTTTAAAGCCTCAGAAACATATAACCTCTGCTTCAGAGCCATTTGTTTGTTTGTTCTAATTACCCATCAGCTGATTTTAATGAGATCATGAGATCCAGGTTAAAGATGGAACATGAGCCAAGACAAGACATCATGCTGCATTGTTACCATCAGGCAACAGCACCTGTAACTAGAAATACATCCCATAATATCTTATCACTTCTGAACAATCTCTTTTATAAATACAGCAGTTTACAAGCAGTTTTACTCGAAGCGCTCGCTAGTTTTGAACACACTGTGAGATTCTGAGCTTCACTTTGCTTCATTTCCTTTTTTTCTAGGGTACCTGGGCCTCTACGTGGTCTATGTATTGACTGTTATCATCAGTGCGTACATCTACAACCGGCAGAAACATTCAATGAACTCAAGTGTCAGCAGCGTTGACTGTATTCCAGGTTAGAAGCGCAAATAGATGGACACACTGACAGATAAAAAAAAAAAAGTGTTTCAGCACTTGCCAGTGATGATATTCATTTTGTTTTTGCAGCAGAGTTTGACTCGTCAGACTCCTCTGATTACGACGTCCCCTGCCTGAACGGTGGGACCGTCCAACAGGAGTATGGTAGGAATGCAGGTTTTTGAACAGCAGTATAAGTTAATAAACACCAGGATTTTAATGAATCATCAGGACTATAACGTGTGTGTGTGTGTGTGTTTCAGAGTCAGAGTACAGGCCGCTACTGCCTTTTTCTGAGTCCACGAGTCAAATCTTGCTGAGCTCCCTGAACCCGGTGGACAACAGGAAGTGGAGGAGAAAACCGTGGAGTTGGAGAGTCTTAAAAGTATTGAAGGTGTGTATGATTAAAGCAGATACCAGGAGCAGTGTAAGAGCTCAGTGTCTGAATGAAGGAGATCTAAAAGTAATGAAAAGATTTTGTAAAAATGACTGAATATTTTAGGATGATCATTAGACTTTCTCAAAATAACGACACAGTATTTAAAAATAATTCTTTTCCTCCAAAAAGAGAGTTGGTATCTCAAAATAATTACACTTTCTCAAAATAATGACTTAGTTTCTTAAAATAAAGACAGCTTTCCTTAAAATAATGACTAAATATCTGAAAATAATGAGAAACTCTCAGAATAATGACTTTGTATCTCAAAATATTGACTTTATTTCTGAAAGTAATGATTTAATATCAAATAAAAGGTCAGAATTTTCAGAGTTAAAGTCAGAATTCCCTCAATAGTTGGAATTCCCAAATAAATCACAGTTTTGGGGAAAAAAGTCAGAATTCCAATACACATCTAAATTTTATGCAAAAATCAGAACTTTGAGGAAAAATTCCCAAATATGTCGTAATTCCTGGAAAAGCCAGGATTCCTAAAAAAGTCAGAATTCCCAGCGGAATAAGATTTCCCATAAAAGTCAGAATATTGTGAAATTCCCAAATAAGTCATAATTCCCCCCAGAAAGTCATAATTTCAAAATGGTCATAATTCCTAGAAGAAGAAAAAAAGGTCCTGAAAATAATGACTCAGTATCTCAAAATATTGATTTAATATCTGAAAAAATGACTCAGTTTCTGAAAATAATCAGAAACTTTCGCAAAACACTGACTTTGTTTCTCAAACTATTGACTTAATATCTGAAAATAATAACTTTGTATTTGAAAATAATGATTTTATCTCAAAACAATCTCAAAATAACGACTTAATATCAGTAAATAATGACTCACAGTGTTAAAATAATGACTTAGTGAAGCAGAGAAAAGCTATTTAAAGTTGTTCTTGTTTTGTAAATCATCTTGTGCCATGATCAGACACCTGTAGAGGTGCTGCTGCTGCTCTGCATCCCTGTAGTCGACCCTGATAAAGAAGACAAGAACTGGAGACGCCCACTGAACTGCCTCCATCTGGTCACTGCTCCTCTGGTGTGTGTGCTCACCTTCCAGTCTGGACAATGTAAGTGGATCACCTTTCGTGATAACGGCACCTTGACGTATTCCAGAAGCCATAATCTGTATTTTCCTTGCACTACTTTCTAGATGGAGATTATATGATCCAGGGGCAGTTTCCCATCTGGCTGCTGACTCTTCTGCTGGGACTCTTCCTGTCCGCTATCGTCTTCTGCAGCACCACTAATGAACGTCCTCCCAAATATCATCCAGTAAGTGTTCATAGAGATCAAAACAGAACATGTACTTTCCAAAATATACAGGATGTAACGTATTAGAGAATGTAAAACATTACACAGCCAGGTTAGCAGCTCTGTGAGGCTCAGTGGGTTTTAAAAATAAGGATGTTGTATCTAAAAACATTTACTTTACTTTCTTAAAATAAGACTTAGTAATAATGACTTTGTATCTCAAAATAATGAGAATATTTTTTAGTTTTTTTAAGTCATGACTTAATTGATGAGACAAAAAAAAGACAGTTGTATCAAAATATTTCTGAAAGTGACGACTCAGTTTATCAAAAATATTGACTTCAATCTTAAAATAATGAGAAACTTTGGTAAAATAATGACCTAACATCTCACAATGAAGACTTGGTATCTTATTTTGCCAAAATAATGACTTGGTATCTTAAAATAAAAAAAACTTTAAAAATTATTTGGTATCCCAAAATAATTGATTTAGCTGAGGCTGATGGGTTCTTTGTTTTCATGTATTGTTAATAAAAGTGGATTATGTGCTGATCAAATACAAAATGTGACGTGATATTGGTGCTACAGAAGTCAAGTGATCCACCAAAGTCAACAGGATTCAACATGTGTGAGCTCAGACTTCAAGAAAAGTCTCACGGGGATCCACTGAGCAGTTGTTCAGATATTTCAGTTTAGTTGACAGACCAGCTGAACTAGTTGCTCACCTTTAAGCCAGCATGGCTAAAACTACACGGCATACTGCAGGAATTCATCACTGCTCTCAAAACATTGTTATTACCAGATGGGGTTAATGTGCTGTTAAACTGATGCTGTGGTGATGAAATTTCTTCTGTTGCATGTCTCTTCCTCCCTCCAGCTGTTTGCTCTTTTGGGCTTCGTGGTGAGTGCAGGGTTGATCAGCGCAGCAGCCTCTGAAGTGGTCAGTCTTCTGCACATGCTCGGTGTGGTGCTCAGTCTCAGCAACACCGTGCTGGGTCTGACTCTGTTGGCCTGGGGCAACAGCATAGGAGGTGATACTTCAGAGACTAATTCTGTTTTTCTTTTTTTTGCAAAAGACGTGCAAACATAGATTTGTACTTCAAATCTCTTCTGTTTTTCAGACTGTTTTTCTGACATCACCATCGCTCGCCAGGGTTACCCACGGATGGCCATATCAGCCTGCTTCGGAGGCATCATTTTCAGTATCCTTATTTCTATGAGAACATGTATGCCAGTGTAAAAACACAACTTATGGACATGTATGGCAGTGGCTATTAATGACTGCGTCCTTGACTGCATTTCCTTCAGACATGGTGTTTGGAGTGGGTTTAGGATGTCTGGTGCAGATGTTCAAAACACACACTCATGTGGAGGTAATCTCCTCACATACACACAGATCTGGAGCTGCAGATGTAGTAATCTCAGATACATGAGACTGTTTTTGACCCTACAAACATGATGCATGTTTTGTCTCTTTCTCCTCCTCAGTTCGAAGTAGACGGCTTGTTGACGTGGGTTCTTGCAGGATCTTTGGGTTTGTCTTTGGTGCTGTCCTTCGTCATTGTTCCTCTGTGCCAGTTCAAGATGAGTCGGGTCTACGGGATCTTTCTCCTCTTCTTCTACGGCATTTTTCTTCTCATTGCACTGCTCACAGAGTTGGGAAAGATCCACATCTGACTCGGAGGCCAGTCTGAAATCAGGGATGTCCTCCTTTAATTCAAAAAGACACTCGAACAGAAGCTGCGGACAAAGGACATCTTTTTTCTACACTTAATATTAATGCACTATTTATACAACAATCAACACTTTGTGCACTTGTCAGCCATCCTGAGGTTCGTTTGTGGAACCAACAGGAAAATTAATGACAAACTAAGACTTCTCTGCTCAGGGAGAGCTGAAATTAATTATCACACTGTGCCTTTATTTAACTTCTCTTTTGTGCTGACTGGTGCTGTGGTGGCACTTTGTGAATCCAGGAGGAAAATACAGGTTGTAAATTAACTACATTTAATTTAAATCAAAATGTTAAAATGAGTCTGTACAAAGCTGCTTTTGAGGAATTAAAAAAAAAATCCTTTTTTTTTTTAACAGATCGTTATAATTCTTTCTAGTTATTTACTCACTTTTCTTCCAGGTGAATGAGCAGTTACGAGTGTTATTATACAGCAAAAAATACATCAATGACAATTTGAACAATTTAATAAAATCCCTTCTTAACTAACTCAAATACATTACAGAATAAGAAGTTATATAAAAGTATAATAGTCTGTTGAGACATTAGTCAGGAGATACAATGTAATTGTCTTGTTGAGAAGAAAGGAGTGGAACTGTTTATACTTTTGGTCTTTAGAGAACTTAGTAGAAGTAGTGTCTGGGTTAATACTGATCATTGGAGCCACTGGACTAAGGCATCAGGTTTAAGTATTACATGATTTACAAGAGGTCACATAAGGCCTACAGTAGTATACATCCACAGAATACTGTAGTCCTGCAGGCTCTGGTAATACTTGCTGCAGTCTTTGAAAAGGCCAAAAGAGGGCAACATTCCCGCTTCACTGTTCGAGGGACAGAGCTGCACTGCTGTCCTTCTTTCAGTCATCAATAACTCGTCTCACTCTCCCGACAGTCCAAAAGGTCCCGGACCAGTTTCCCAGCTGTGCCAAATGAGGATCGTGAGCGGGGAAACTGAAAGCGACCTGGAGTGATGGCGTTCCTTAGCATTTAAAAATAAAAAATGCTGCGATGGTGGTGTGTATGCTCTGCCTGCAAAGTGTGCGTTAGTTGATGCTGTGAGGTCCAGTCTGTGAGTTGAGCTGCGGCTCTGGGCAGGTAGACAGGTCAGGGGCGGGACTCTCCGGATCCAGCTCCAGGCTTTGGTCGGACTGAGGCAGGTTTTCCCTCGAATACTCGGCATACCACTCCTGCAGCAGCAAGACAGAGAAGCAGGTTAGGAGGTTACGAAAGACCAAACTGCTGTCATGGTATGCAGGATGGTTTCTTCTGTTTCTTACCTGTATCTCCTCCTCGTACATTTTTATGCTGAGGTCACTCTTCGTTCTAGACCTACGGCCAAGGTACACTAGAGACAAGTGCTGCACACAGCACAGCAGGAGGGAAAGCAAGTCAAATAAGTTGGAACTAAATATGACGAGCAGAGGATGAACAGTTTATTCTGTGTTTGTGTGAGTTCTTACCCCTCCTCTGTCCATGGCTGTCAGGACCCCCTGTAGGGAGCTGAGGGAGGACTGACCCGGGCAGGTCTGTTTGTACAGCTCCAGAGTGGCCAGAGCTTCGTCTCGACTCACCTCTACTTCAAATACTATCCCGTTTTCATCTAGAGCATGTACGCAGAGATTAAAATATTCACTGAACGCTCATCCACATTAGAGAAACATGATATATCAAACCCAATATTGGTAAATATATTTACTGGTGCGGGTAAAATGACACTGTATACATGGAGTTGATAATACAAAAGCCAAATCACTTTAATGGACTTAGGATACAGTAGGTGGGGTGTTGCCTCTGATGTCACAACACTGACTTAAGTTAGCTAATCACCACTTGCCTAATTGTAACTTCCTCCCTAAACCTGACCTGAATCCAAGCCTTCAACTAGAGGTGGACAAAAGTACACACAGTCTTGACTGAAGCAGAAGTACAGACACATGTGTAAATAAAGGTAAAAGTATTGATTTGTCTGCCGTGCCTCATGTGCACCAATCGATAATTTCCCTCAAATACATTAAAGTTAAAGTGATAAGCCTGTTTTGAAATGTAAAGAATAAGAAGTACAGATATTTGTAGTAAAATGAGGGAGTAAAGTACATATACCTCAAAAATCTCTGTTACCTCCCACCTCTGCTTTCACCCAAGAATTAAATGATTTAAGTTATGGGGAAATTTTTTAACAGGTTTATATCTGCACAACATGAGTAACACGAGGTCTCACCCTCTGGGTTCTCTACTGGTTCCCGGTTCTTGCGGCTGTAGTTCATTCGGAAGACAAATGCGTCCAGAATGAACGCCACAATGATGGTCATCACCACCTACAGAGACAACACAAACTTTCACTATCACTAGTACACAAATAAAGGCCAAACTCCAGTACAAACTTCTGCAGATAATTCTCAAACACTGAGAGTCTACAGGCCTCACCATGGTAACTATGTAAAAGGTCATGAAGTAGAGTCGGCTCCAGTGGCTCGTCATAGAGGTGACTCCTTCCTGTGAGAGAGTGAACAGGACAGCAGTCAAACAGCGACACCCACTGATCGGTAACAACACTGCAGAGATGTGACTGAGGAAAGAGTACAGATAAAAGATTTGATCTCACCATGGTAATGTACCAGTTATTGACCACAGTCAGCTCAAACAGAGTCACTGGAGGAGAGAAAAAAAAACATAATGCTGTTATCAAGAATAAAATAAACTGATCCTGGTTGAAAGTGCTAATAAAAACATGATCTTTCATTCCTCGGCCCAACACGGCATCAGTACTCACTTTGGCATCAAATCAGCAGTTGAAAATATTCCCCAACAACAACTATTATTTGCTCCTTCTGAACAAAATACATAAACTACAGTGTACAGCTGTTTTTGAAGTGATTTAGAGTTTTTAATGAAACTAAACTAGAGCTCAAGCTGATGACATTGTAAACTACAGACAGATGGACTAAAAAAGGATTACCAAAGCTGCTGAGAATGTTGTTGAAGTTATTGAGATAGTAATAGCCCTCTTCCAACACTGTCTTGTTGCCAATGGTGATGTTGATCTGTCTGTAGGAGTCTGCCACTGTGCTGGCGCTGAGAGACAAAACAGACGGAATTAAGAGCGGTTAGTGAAAGTGAACACAATTCATCCTTTTGTAACACAAGCTAAAAAAAAATGCAGAAGACCAGTATTCAAGGAGAATTCTGGTATTTTTACGCTAGGACGCTAAACGATTTGTAATCAGTCTATTAGATCACCTTAGCCAGCAGCAATAACATAGGCAACACTAACCCAATCATTCAGGCCAACTCTGACCCTCAAAGCAAGTCAAAAGTACTTCTTTTGGCCACTGATAATAAATGAAGAAACCCTTAAAATGTGAAAATATTAAACTTGGAATTTGCCCCCGCTGCTTCTCTAATGTCTGCTCTCCCCCTCGCTCCTCTCCTGACACCTTCACATCTAACATGGTGTGGTGACTTCTGGCTAAGGCAATACACTGGAACAATTCCAAAACTTTTACACCTATTTGTCATTTACACAGGGCCCAGGTTTAAAAAGACAACACCAACACATTCCAGTCAGCCCATATGTAGAATACTGACATTTCAGGTGACTTATTTTTAAATGTTAATATGACTTCTTGACTCACTTGCAGCAGTTGGGGTAAACCACATCTGCGAAGAACTCCATCCCCACAATGGCAAAGGAGTAGTAGAAGATGATTAAGGTCAAGCCCAGACTGGCCATCCTGGGGAAGAGCTCGAACATGGTGTCCAACACGTTACGATACCTCTGCTTTATCTTAAACAGCCTGTGAGAGAACAACAAAAAACATTTCAACGTAAAGGAGAATATAAATGAGTACGTGGACGCTACACTCTCAAGAGTGAGAGATAAAAAGTGTACCGGAGCAGCTGAAGGGGTCGGAGAACTACGATGAAATAAAACGGCTCCATATCAAAGGCGAGAGCGATCAGACCCAGGAAGGCAAACACAGTCACTGAGAAGTCAAACCTGGACAGACAAAAAACAAAAACACACAGTCAGTGTTTGACACAGGGTCAGAGACATTTGTGATAAATTTTCACCCCAAAAAAAAAAACACATTAAAATGACTGAAGTTTTAGTAAGAATACTGAATCCAAATGTTCACACTCCAACAGCATCTTTGGATTTATGCATGTGAGTTTTTTGGAGTCTGACATTTTGGATTCAGTGGTTACAAATAAGACAATCAATCAATCAGCATCAGTGTCCAAGTTATTACTCACAGATTCCACCCAGAGCTGAAATAAGCCATCGGCCCCAAACCTGAAATTTTCAATAACACCTCTACACCGTAAACTAAAAGAGGAGGAACAGAGGTAGAGTTGATATTAGTATTGGAGCGAGCACACAGTTTGACACCTTGAATGATCAGTTTTACATTGTATGAATGCTTTGAGTCGGAGACAGCAGACGATCTACTCACTGGTCAGAAAAACAATGTAACTCCAGGGGACAAATCTGGACCAAGAAAATCCACCTGCAGAGGGAGAGGAAGGTGAGAGGTCTGCAGCGCAAAATCTCCAGTGTTGTGCGTTTATGTAACCCGGGGAGAGATCTTACTATTCAGCGTGTACGTCTCCACGAGGATCCACACACCATTGATGGCCACCACCGCATCTGCAGGCACGAGAGAAGGTTAAAGGATAAGTTCACCCAGAAATGATAATTCAGTCATTCTCCACTCAGACGATGAAAAGTCAGGTCGAGTTTTGAGGTTCACAAAACATTTCTGGAGCTTCACAGCAAAACACAAGCAATGTTTACACAGACAATATTCTTTATTCTGATTGAAATCGTTTACAAGTGAAGATTTTGGGTTACTGTATATTCACGTCAAGACTGTGGGCACAGAAAAAACGCAGCAGTAATAGAAACGCTGCTTGGTGTTTTAACCATTTAAAGAGCCAAAATCGTCACTCTAGCTGCTAGGTTTCACCATTTTGCTGTTAAGAACCAGAATTTATTGGTGGACTACGAAACTTTATCCAACTTTCCATCAGCATGAGAGTGAGTTGACAATGATTGAACTTCCATTTTTGGGTGAACTTGTCCTTTAATAGGTTTATCATGACAGATTGTTGTTACTGCTGAGGAGAGCGGGGCAGATATAAATGATTTCACTTACACATGGCATACTGGAAGCCTTTTGACTTCACAAGCAGGTTGATGCCTGTTGAAGCGGAGAGAGAGCGCTGACAATAAGGAACTGAGAGACTGACTTCTTCAGTTGTATATACAAACAAGGAAAGAAACAGAGAACTTGCCTTTGAAAATGAGGAAGGTCGTGTGTGGAAGGTCATCAAACCAATGCTCTCCACTGCGCCGCGCCTTAACAACAGACACTTGTATGTTAAAAACCACCACAGGGACATTTGGGGTGAATTATAACTGAACAGTACAAATGTTTAGCTTCTTACCTTCCATTTAAGGCCTGTGACCTCATAGAACTTATAAAAGTCCTGTAAACTGCAGCACAAAAGACTCATTAAATCACATTAAATGCATCAAAATGAAGGATTTTAACGTTAAAGCAGTGTCAGGCAGTCACCTGAGCATAGGCGCCCCCGAGGTGTTCAGAGCTTTGTATGTGAGGAAGCGGTCTCTTGCAGACATCCGAGGTCTGTAAAACCGCATCAGACCGTCAAACTGTTTGAGCGACACGCCCATCGGCCTCTGGGGGGAGCGCCACATCAACACAGACAAACGCAACAGCCGTGAGCGCCTTGTAAAATAAATCATTTTTTCCAAAGATACATAATAGATGACACAGAGCAAGTGAGGTCATACCTGGCGGCTAACCAGCAGCTGGAAGGCGTGGTCAATGGCAGAGCGTTTGTGAAGCAGAAGAGATTTAAACTTCATCTTCTCGACATCGTTAAATGTATCGAACACCACAGCCAAGAGCTGGAGAGGACACAGAAAATGACGTGAAGTACAAATATATCACGAGAGACACTTTGGAAGGAGTGAAAACGAGGCTAACTGTACCAGGTTCATGATGAAGTAGAGCTCTATGGAGAGGTAAACAATGAAGAAAACACAGGACCAGCGGTTCTTGGAGTACGCCGGCATCATCACATCTGGGAAACTACAAGAAAGACGGACGCATGAGAAAACTGCACACATGTGGTGAGACACAAACATTGGCGATGAGCTCTAAAAGGAGGAAGTACTGCTGGCATGTCGTGTGTTGTGATAACTGAACCATTACTTTGCTTACTTTGCTGTGGTCAGCAGCACAAACAGACTGACGAGGCTGTTCTCCAGAGTGCTGAAGTACTGCGGTGGGAGGAGAGGAGGAGAGATGTGATCATCACAGACACAAAACTGAAACAAAGACAGCAACCACCCCGAGTCCCCGAACTTACATCACTCAAACAAACTAACATGAGGTGAACTAAAGACTCAACGTACCGGGTCAGAAGTGTTTGGAGAGAAGAGACAGAAACCTGGAGGAGACAAAAAGGACAGTCAGACAGAAGATGGTTCACTTTTTGATAAACTATATTACATTTTTTAGTACAAGGAGAAAAAAAACCCTCAAAACAGCATCGCAGCGTTCTCCTAAACAACTGAGGTAACAAAACATAAAATGGCTCCATCTTCCGGATGCCCAGAGATCCTAAATTGATTTGAAAGACATGATTTGAACCCTCAACTTCTGAATCAAGCTCTAAGAACCACAGGATTTAGCTTAGCAGCTGCAGTAAATGTTTCAGCTTCAATCAAACATTCAATTTGGGATATTAGGGCTCCAACAGACTGTTGCAAGATCACACTGGACATGCTGCATGGAGAAATCTTTTTTTCTATCGTTTTAAAACAAGTCTCCAGCCACTTCAGTTGTTTAGGTGAATGCTGAAACGCTGAAGCTTCAGAAATGTTTTGCAGGCAACGAAACATTCCATCTGCCTGAGAGTGAGTGGAAAAAAAATGAATTTTCTTTTGGGTGGCTAAACTTTATATATTAAAATATATACGTTTTCTTACCCAAGATAGCAAATATAACCATGAAGAAGAGCAGCAGTAGGAGGATGTCAATAAAAGGTGGGAGGGACTGGAAGATCTGACGCAAATTCCTGTTCGAGTGAAAGACACTTTGTAAATGAAGACTGCATTAAATAGTTAAATCAGTGGTGTCAGTTTACTCAGGGAGCTGGAGAAGATTGTGGTAAAAACAAAACTAACTCGAACATCGAAGTTATACGAAAGGCTCCAAGTCCAATACAAAGAAACTCTTATCTTACACTTCTCAACTGAGGAAGCTGATCCTCTACAGCTGATTTATATTTTGTGATCATGACTTTAACCTGTCAGTGTAAATTTCATTAAGTGTCACTGCGTACCTGCGTACAGCGCCGCAGTATCTACAGTCCACCAGGAAAATTGGCCTGAGAGCTCGAGTCACTCTGACGTGAGACGTCTGTCTGATCAGAACCACTATGGCCTCCACGAACTGCAGCAGCAACACACACGTCTGTGCAAACAGAGCACACAACCTGAATAATACACAGTGACAGAAGATGAATCTAGCTTCAGAAATTACCCATCATGCATTAGTTACCTTCACCATTGTCCTCTTGTGTCGTATGAAGGTGCCGAAACCCAACCAGCGAAGTTTCATGCATAGCTCAAACGCCACCATAACCAAAGCCAGCAGCTCCAGAGTGGCGTGGACCTGCAAAGGCATCACATACGCTTTAACACCAAACTGTGTGTATGAGCTTGTGTTTGCGTGTGTGAGTATACGTTCACTCACGTAGACGTCCAGGCGCAGCGAGGGCACCGCGGGAGCTTCACACAGAGACAGCATCATCAGCAGGAGGCCCGTCAGAAGCTCCATCATGTAGAACAGGTGGTTGTGGGCGAACAGGTACGCTGCCAGCGCCTTCGGGTTTCGAGGATGGGTGAAGAACTTGTCATTGTTCTCTCCCTCCTGTATGTGAAATTTAAATGACACATATATTTATCAGACACTGTAAGCCTTTTGATTATACTTAAAAAGGTGAAAACGAGGTTACTGATTATTTTAAACTATCTGACAAATTGCTTCTTTAAATGTGCAGAAAACTCTGAACGTTTGGCTGTGTTGACGTTGAACATCTTTACTCAGGACCTTTTTAAGTTAGCGGATGACTCTTGGTTACCAGCAGAGAACTTCCATATTTCTGTCACTACTTCCTTCTATATTTTGAAGTTCCTTGTATCCGAACTTCACTTATCTTGTCACAGCTGCTCATGATCTAAATATAGCCCTATGAAAGTGCTCAATGTTTAACCATGTAGAAGTAATACAGTGTGGAGGGTGTAATAAAAAACCATTATGATCATGTGAACCTTCATGTGACTCATGAGCCTGCACACTCTGTCACTAATAAATGCCACAATCCATTGCTTGTGAATACCTGCAGGTAGATGGCTGCTTCTTGGTAGTTCATCTCCCAGCTCTGCCGTAAGGACACATTTTGGCCTCTGTGGTTCTGGGGCCCAGGCGTGGAGATCACAGCGTTGTTCACTATGTCATAATTGCCTCCTCCTCCATCTGGAAGAAAACACTTCAGTGTCAGCGTATTGAAACAGCTAATGATTATGTGCAAAAGAAAAGAAGTGGTCTACACACAGACAGACGGAGTACATGAAGGTGTGTGTGCCTACCGGTGCAGCCTAGTTCTAACGTCGAGGCGTACGATGAGATCACTACCGGACTCTCGTTATGGGTCTGATCCTCACGGCAACCAGCTGCCTGCCTGCATAAGCACTCCATTGATCAGTTAGGATTTTTCTGTGAGCCTCAGCTTTGTGAATGCACTAATGTTCCTGTGTGTGTGTGTGTGTGTTTGTGTCATTCACAGTATGCTGGTCTTACTCCAGCATCCACACACATCTGGAGATACAGATGGCCAAACATTCCACTCAGGCCAGATGCAAACTCCAGAGACAAAGTCACAAGTGGAGTCAGAGTCCTCACAGTTCCAGAAATATCCAGGCAAGGCTCAGGGAAACAAGGCTGACACTGTGACACTGGAGACCAAACAATCATTCAATTGAAAATGTTTATGTAGCTCAGTGCTTCTTGGACAACTGTTTGCTTCTTTAGGAAAAATGTTTCTCTGACATTCACCTTGACAATAGACACCGTCACCAGTGATGGTGAACTGTGCCTGCCTTAGCAGCCGAGTTTAAACTTCGAACCCAAAGCTGCCAGTAAGTGAGAAAGTCTCGTGTCTGCACTGATGTCACATTGTCTAATACGCCTCCTTCCTGCCACAGACAGGATGCAGACCGGAGACAGATAAACCACAGGCTGACTTAATCCCGTGCAACCGGAGAACATACGACCAACTCTAAAAGACAGGGAAGACATCTAGATATATAATATCACAGAGAAAGCAGCATGTCATTGTAGAATTTTAAATGAGACTACTATCAGTAAAACCTGCACTGTCTTCACAATTACCTCAAAAGTACAACAGAGACAGCTGAAATCCAGAGAAACTCTCAAGCAGGATCTCTCATCAATAAAAGTCACAGTGTCTTTCTTGAACAAACTCTTCCTCTAAGCGTCTTCCTGCAGCTGCCTATTTTAGAGGTCTGTCTGGGTGCTCTTCCCACACACTGTACATCACATGTTTCTGCTTTAGGCACCACTCCTAAGAACAAAAAAAAAGCCGGTGAAGAGATCGTATGAGTCTGTGAAAAGCAATCACAGACATTTCCTTCCCACCATGACGGCGGCAGATCGAGCTGAAGTGTGAAGATCAAATTCCAGTCCAGCAGCAGCCTGGCTGTTATCCTGACAGGAGTACACCGCGTGTCCGCCGTGTGCTATTCCAGCCCCTCATTTGTTTGAGAACAATAACATGTTTGAAGCTCCCAGTCAAAAACACGGTGAGGTCAGGCTCACAGCAACACAATCAGGCTCAGCAGTCATGACTCTTTCTCCAAGGACAAACAACAAATAGTTTGTAGAGATCTGAAGGGTCCTGACCACCAGCAATAAAAACTGAACTCCACACGTCTGTCCAGGCATGTGATTTGTCACAGAGGTGACACTTTTCTCCTGGTCCAAGTTCAAACTCCCTCGCTTTCCAGAAAGCTCCAACAGCAGTCAGACAGAACTGAAGGATCTGTCCTCCTTGTCCACCACTCCCAGATATCCTGAGAAAAAAAAAAAAAACCTCCTCTCCTCTTCCTGTTCACCTCCGGAGCCAGAGAAAATGATCCAGTTAGCTCACACACACAGACACTTACACACAGGCTGCAGACATTCACACACACAACACACACATGCTGCCCATGAGCAGCAGGGAGGGGCTGAGGGGGTGCACAGTCTGCTGAGGCTGCAGTTTCTCCGATGGGTCATTTTGTAGCTTATATGTGAGGCATACAAAGGGCAGCGGGATTACTATGTTGAGTGGATGCATGGATACCTATACATACTGCACACACACACACACACACACACACACACACACACACACACACACACACACACACACACACACACACACACACACACACACACGTGATCTCAGAGCCTGGTGGACAGCCTCCATCAAAGCAGAGTAGCCTGGACGAGCAGCGTGTACACAGCCGACTGTCAACAACATTCAGTGGCTTCAAACTGCACATCTGGTGAGTCGACGAGCTTCAACTTCATTTTACAAAATCTACAGCTGGAATTACACTTGTAATATATACAAAAATACTAAATACTCTTCCATCAACAACACCAGAAATGTTAATGATCTCCTCTCAAGCAAGAAAACACACTTTCATGAGTCTATACAACAAGTCTGTACTCAGCTGTCAGTTTATTTGATGAACCATACTGAAGCTAATTTTGTTCAAACTGTTTCAGAGAGATGTTGATTCAACTTCATGTGATTCTGGAGGCTCTAGTGGAGAAGCCAAATCTAATATTTCATCCACCTCATTTCTATTGAGGGCAAACGAATAAAAACACACAGTACGGATGTTTTCTGATACTGATAACCAATAATTAGCCGCTTCTCTTGGCCGATACCAAAATGCTCCAGAATCAGTAAAGCACCACAAACTACAGCCTCCAAAATGACTGTAAAGTTGAACAGACACCGAAAATAGTTTTAATAAAAACTTCATGGAGGTTGGATTTAATGTGTGGCTGTTATCATCGGACTGCAGGGGTTTTAGCGTTGTTTACCAGATAAACTGGCAAATGAGGGTATGTTCACCTTCACTCAATTTTTTTTTTTCTCCATGTTTCTACTGTTGAATGTTTGAGCTTCACTGTGTAGTGCTGGGTTTCACATACGTCTGTTAAAAGCTCATTAAAAATAGGATTTTAGGAGGTGATATGTGACATCACAAACAGTTCTGAGACCAGTCTTGGTGTAATATATTTATCATGTGTTGAAGAAACTTGACACATCCAGTGCAAAAACACTGAGAATTAACTTTACAGTAAAGTAGGAGACATCTCCTGTTGTCAAGTGCTTAAAGGTGCACTATGTAGAAGAAATGTTAATCAGAAGAGAAATATCTTCACTGACTTATTTCTTTCTGTCTATAGGAACTACAGAAACTCTTTAGTTTCTTTGACTGTATAAACTGAACAAACTGACCTTGAAAGGACAACACAGCTTAAACTGTTTCACTTTCTTTATATGTGGCGGACCCTGCCACCTTTCTAGTTTCAAACAGTGTTTTAATCTGAGAGCGGCTTGTTTATTCACTTATGGAAGTAATGTATATTTCTGAGTTTGTTTTATTACCTCAAACTGTGCTGTAAAAAGCCTCTTATAAAGTTGCACTATGTAGAAGAAATCAGAAGAAAAAGCTCCTCACTGACTGATTTTATTCTGCCTAAACAAACTAAACAAACAAACTCTCTTCGTTTCACTCCTGTTTATATGTGGCGGACCCTGCCACCTTTCTAGCTTCAAACAGTGTTTTCTTCTGAGAACAGTTTGTTTATCCACTTCTGGGTGGGACCAAACATGTTTTGAAGTATTATCACCACATCAGTGTTTGGAATAATACCTTTCTGAGTCTCTGAATTTCTTTTACCAAAACTACACAGTGCACCTTTAAACTTTTGCAGTGACACATATTTACACATCATGTCTTCAAGGTTGTTTTGTCTTCAAACAAGATAAGGGAACATTTTTTTAGGCGGGGGGAAGGGGATCTTTTCTTGTTTATCTGTGCCTGTATTCCCAGCAGACATGGCTGCCCTGTGGGTGAGGATCAGGTTGTGACACTTACTTTCGTCTCCTCTCTCAGCCTCCTCGCTGAGCAGCCCGCTGTTTGCCTCGTCCCAGGTCAAGATGAGAGGCACATCGTCGTCCGACTCCATGCCAGCAGATGAAGAGGTTGAGGATCCCGTTTAATCGCACTTAATCTGATCTACTCACCAGCTTAAAAAAAAGGGACATTGTTTGTACGACGGCAGCAGCAGAGCTCGCAGCGTCTGACGTGAAGTTTGTTGTTAGCTAACTGAGTGGCTAACTGATGTGCTAGCTAACCAGCCGTTAAAACGTCCGTTGTGACAAACGCCGCGCGGGAGGAACCGGGTTTCCTGCTCTCAAGCCGTGTGAAGCGGGTCGAACCTGTTGTGTCCACACTCCGTCTCCGCCCTGTCCCGGATGGCATCTGTCACCGAATCAAGTGCTTCACTGTCACTCAGGCTAACGAGCCGAGACGGTCCGTCTGTGTCCATCACGGGATCATCATCATGTTCATCAACTTCATCATCATCATCGTCGTCAGCGCTCTCTGCTGTTTAACTGCTGCTGCTAACATTTAACTGACAACCGAGAACAACTGTTGTTTATCTAAATGAATCCTGTCCAAGGAAACAATCCCCGACACTTCACACAGACACTACATGAAGCTCTACAGATACTGTGGACAGCACAGATCAACAAACATTCACGACAACACTGACGCACTTTACGGCAGGCTGAGTGACGGAGGGGTCATATTTTCAAAATAAAAGTCGATGGCTTTATGAATGAGTTTATTATTATTATTTTGTGTCACGGAAGGGACTGGAGCTGTGACCTGCAGGAGCTGCTGAGCTGAGGGACATCTGGTCAGACTGTGTGCTTCACTTTCTTCATGACACGCATGAAACAGTGCTGACTGGAATCATGGAGATCAACTGACTGAACTTTAATTCCTCCATTCATAACATTTAACATAAACAAACAAATTGCAAATGAAGACTATTAGCTGAACAACACACACCTTCATGCTCTTCACCTCTGTGAAGAAGCTGTGTGTGTCATATGCAGTGCAGCTGTTTTGTTACACTGAAGGCAAATATTAACTTCAGTTGAAATTTGTGCTGCAGACTTTTTATACAGCTACATTTAAGTTTTATTTTATTGTCAACTTGTTGTTTTGGAAGAGGAGTCTTCAACAGAAAGATCATCTAACAAAAAGATTTTTTTTAAAACCTGACAGAACTTATGTATTAGACATATGCTTGTCTTGTTGAAATTGAAATTGAAAATGTACCTGTGACTGTATGTTTTGTGTATAAAGGATTTTGTAATGAAAACTGAGTCATGTTTGTTTGTTTCATGATATTATTATTTGATAAACTGTCCGTTATGTGAGCAATAATTTAACTGTAGTTTGTTTAAGTGGAGCTCATTTTTAACTATTTACCAACACACTACTCGCATACATTATTATACCTATAATTTAGCTGAGGTGTCCCAGATTACCTGAATTCCCCCTATTCAAATATTAAAGTACTGTAACTTGATTACATTCTGTTAGTATTGGAATAATAACAAATAAATACCAGAGAAATGGAATATCAATTAAAAAAGGTGACCTATCTTAATGCTACTAACGATTGTTTATCTGAGTTGGTTTTATTAAAATCTGATCTATCAAACGATCAAACCCAGGGCAAAGCCAAAGTCTCTATACACAAGACATCTGCTCTACCAACTAAGATAAACAGTGTTGTTCAATAGTTCTGCACCTCTCTGGCTGGATCCATGATAAGTCCCACCCACATATTTTCTGACGAATGCAGGTGGTGCGCGCCAAAAGGGGCGGTCTCGCTCGTTTCCCGCGTGAAGTTAGCTAATTTCCCTCCAATATTTTAGATACTATATTAGTCTGATGGATCATCACTCTGATTGCAGCTCTTCTCTGAGGACACGAACACGGTCAGTAAACTGTTTTGTACGAATCTTCTTTATGTGTACATTTACCTGCTCAGTACAGGTGTATTCTTGTCTGTGTGAGAGGTGTACAGATCAGTTATTACTTACCAATCTCAGGTAATAAGCCCAGGTAATGTTTCTTCATAAACCAGTGAGCTCCACATAGTAACTGCCTTCGTCTAAGCCCACTAAGTTTTATGTATGTGCAGATTTAAAAGGGAGCCAGACTCCCTCTCATGTCTGCAATTTGTTTTTGCCTCAGATGCTTCTGAAATAACTCTGAACACGAAGCTGAAGACTTCTCTTTTAACTGTTAAGTGTTGAGGTAAATTCGGCTGGAACATAATCCTCTAACTACATGCAGTTAAATCCGCGATGGAAGTTGTGTTTTGCTCGGTGCACCAAACTCCATTGTGATTTTGGCCGTTTTTTCTCTGCCGTGTTTATAACGTGAATAATGCGCAGTTAAATAAAAGTAGGTCACTTTGTCAAAACGTGTTGGTACTCTCGGTAAAATCGGCATGAAGCTTTCTTTTTTAAATGTATGTATTCTTTAGAATGCCATGAAATCTGGTTAGCTAATGTTTGCTGGTCAGTTTAGTGAGTGGCTATGTTGTGTTATGTTAGCTAGCTGACTTTAAAGTTGTTGCAGATGCGCTGCACGGTTTGGGAAAACACTTTATCAGCGGTTCAGCTGCCCTTATTAACGAGTAAGGACACATTAACCGGGTACTGCCACTATAACGAGCTTTTAATCAGCGTCATTTAATCGTGTGTTTTTACAGACGGGTTTGCATGTTAGCTAACGTGTGTGTCTGTTGGAGAGTGTTAGCATGACGCCATTATCCTGCTGTGTAATGTTAGCTTGTTAATACTAGCATCGTTACAGCCTAATATCAGAGTACAGCACTGTTAGCTAACAGGCTCCATGTGTTGTATTTGATAATGTCTCAGTATGTTAGTATGTCATCATCTAGAAGGTTATTCTGAGCAGCTAAAGTAGTTTTTACACATAATATGCAGCCTCATTGTAGCCTGCACAGAATGTATTCAGTGTGTTTGTCTCAGTTCTGGTGTAATGTGTTAATTAAATCACTGCACTGACTCCCTGTGTGTCAAAAGATAGACTTTAAAATCCTATTACTTGTGTATGAAGCACTAATGTTCTCAGGACTGAATACATTTGGTGTACTTTTGGTTTACCGTTAAAAACACTTTTTTAATCAAATTATAGTAGATTTTAAAGCACAGAATGATGTGAGACTCCTGAAGTGATGTCATGCACATGGTTACAGACTGCTATATCATTCTTTATTATAAAATTATAATCCTGTAAGAAATCCCCTTTTGCTGGATATGTCTTTAATATGATTACATCCACACACACACACACACACACATGCAGGTGCATGTTGTCATCAGGTTATATTAAAGTACTTCCTCCTCTCTCCAGGTGAACAGTGGGACTTGTCTTCAGCTTCAGGTGGAACAGCTCTGACCTGTATGGTGATCAGACCCGGAGAGGAGAGACACCTGGTCCAACAAGGTCAGTGCAGTGTAGGTGCAAAAATTAAAGGCAGAAAGTGTGAGATTTGTCAGTTGCTCTTCATTAATACTCTAGGATTAGCAAATGATTCTAGCGGATAGTCTCATTCACAGGTCGTTGAATACTGACAGTTTGGGTTGGCAGAAACCACTACAGTGTCACTGTTGGGACACTAGTCTGTCTCCCTCTTTTTCTGTTTGTCTTTTAAAAAAATGATTTTGGTTTCGTTTACTGAGAGGAAATATAATCAGTATGTCTGTTTAGAACACCTGCATTTGATCTCATTTATATATTATATAAATCATTTAATTATGCTTTATTTAACATGTATATCTACACTGTTCAGCCACAGCATTAAAACTGCTGACAAGTGAAATGAGCATTGATCATCTTGTTACAATCAAATGTTCTGCTGGGAAACTTTGGCTTCTGTCATTTCTGTTGATTCTCTTTGACAAACACCACCCACCCAAACACCGTTCAGACCAACTGCACCCTCTCATGGCAAAGAACCCAATGTGTCAAACTGGCCTCCTCATTGTCCAGATCCCAATCCAGCTGAGCATCTGTTGGATGCGCCAGAACCAACTCCCATCCATGTTGGGGCCCCCATGGATTGTTCTTGGCTCTGACTGCATCTAGTGGAAGCTCAGTTGGATTGAGATCTGGGGAATCTGGAGGTCATGTTGACACCTTGAGCTCTTTCCCACGTTCCTCGGGTCGTTCCTGAGCAGTTTTTGCAGTGTTGCAGGCGCGTTGTCCTGCAGGGGGCGCACTGCCACCAAGGAGTGCTGCTGCCATGAGGGGGTGTACTTGGTCTGCAGCTGTGTTTGGGTGACTGGTGTCTGTCAAAGAGACATCCACATGAATGCTAGGACTCATGGCTTCACAGCCGAACATGACATTGGAACAAAATCATCCATGTTATTTATTTCACCTGTCACTGGTTCTAATGTCGTGGCTCTCAGTGTGTACACATGTTAAATACTTTATAAATTAGGTCAAATAAATGCATTTAGGCTCTGTAACCAGGCTTCTTTATATTTCCTCTTAGTAAAACAAAACCTGTTTAAATGACTTCCTCTTCCTTTGAACCCTGTGGGTTTTGAGCTAAGACTTGTACATTTTAAAAGGACAGCTTCATTTATGTTGATTCAGCATTAACATAAGCCTCGGCCTATTCAACCTGCAGGCCACTGATAAGGATCGTATTCAGTTTCTGACGTGCAGCTGTGTGGTAGTGAAGTTTTTGGTTTAGAAGCGGTTCTTGTGGTCTCATTCATGGTAGAGGTGCAGCAAACTGAGCTACAAACACCAGCAGAATGACTGGAGACATGTTAATTTCTGGTGGTCTGTGTAAAGTTTCTCTTGAGCGGTTGTTTGTTTACGTCCTCCTGAGTGTTTAAACTGTGTTGAGCAGAGCCTGGTGTTAACATTGGCGTTCTTATTCAGGGTAGAAGTGCAGCCAGTTGAGAGCTCAGCACCAGCAGAACTGAGTGGAGACATGTTGTTTTGGAGGCCTCGTGGTAGAGAGCTTATAGTGACAAAAGTTCAGTAATCCAGTCGTTAGTGGTCTGCCAGACAAACCTGGTGTTATTGTAATTTATAGTTTAACTTGGCCAGACTTCAGCTATCTTCAATGGCAAATGCCCGAGTGCTGTCCATCGGAGCTGTAAGCAGTGGTTTCCATGAATGGCAGTAGTCAGGCCTTTGATCAGTTGCTGGTATTGGTAATAGCGTATCTTACGAGCCCTCGTGCGATCCCGCCAACTTACAGGTCCCTCATGTTCAGACACCTATGGTATGGTAGAAGCGTGCACAAAGTGTGCGTGTTTAGCTTGGGCTTCGGCCTGGCTAGGGACATGCTCAGGGCCACGGTAGAAGCTAGCCTGACGCCACTAAAGCGGCTTGGATCTCTGCCCTCATCTGTCCATGACGATTCCCCTCGCGAGTTCAGTGTGTATGGGCGCGATGCCTTTGCTTGAAGATAATGTTGAACTCTGTGATAAAACAAAATTAAAAAAATTAAAAAAAGTTGCAGGAATTCAGTTTCTTGCAACCGTGTGCAACAGCATCCTGCTTGATAACACCAAGCAGAGATCTTTACAAAGCTGTTACAGGGCCCTCGGCCTCACTGCCCAGCAGACCACTAATAAGGATCCGATTGTGCTGTGGTGACGTTTTTGGTTTGGAAGCAGTTGTTGTAGTCGTGTTCATGGTAGAAGTGCAGTGAACTGATAGCTACAAACAGGTTAAGCGGTAGTTAGCTTGTCTTTGTCCCTCTGAGTATATTGAAGGTTTGTTTTCAGTTCAGGTTCATCTCCACTTGAGCGCGCAACTGTGCGTTCAGAAAGTGCTTGATAAGCTTTATGAAGCCTTGGGAGTTGTTGTTTTGCTGGAGAAACATCATGGTATAAATCTTTTCAGGCTAACAGTGTTAGCTAAACAATGTTGAGTGCAGAAAGCTACAGCAGCCAGTTCACCACCGTGGAGTTCTAGGCACAAAAGTTCAGTAACAGTAATCCAGTTGATAGTTGTCAGGCTTGTGTGAACAGACCAACCAGAGCAGACTTAGGCCCCGCCTCAAAACCCTCAGGATTCAAGGAGTGTTTTTAAAGCTACTGGATAAACACACAAAAAATGTGTATAAAAAATATATCTTGAAATAAAATTTATTTGAAAATACAAGTCTTGTCACTGTTAACAACTCGACTCTCTCTGAGTCCTGTTAATAGCCTACAGAGTGCGTTATTTGACGACCTGAGAATGAGACTTAAAAATCAGCTGTCTTTCTACAGAATAGCTTTACGAGTATACCGACATCACGCAATTAATCGATTGATTAACAATTGTCCTCCATAATGCAGGACACTGACTTACCTCATATTTCCTCTCTAAGGTCTCAACTTTCTGCTTTTAATGCTGTGTAGCTTAATCTATAATAATACATCATGTTTGAATATTTAATATTGATTGTCAGAATCTGCAAAGTAACTAGTAACTAAAGCTGTTAGACAAAGTGCAGTGAAAGTATGAATAATATAGTTTAATCAGCTTGAAGTTGCAGAAAATGTAAATAGAGACAGTAAGTAATTCAAAACTGAAATTAAGTAAACTACCTTGATGAGTGTTCAGAGTAATTTTTTAAATAAGAATTAATAAAAACTAAATTTTTGCAAAATATGAAAAGTATTTAACATGTATATCTTCACTGTTCAGCCACAACATTAAAACAACTGACAAGTGAAGTGAGCATTGATCATCTTGTTACAATCAAATGTTCTGCTGGGAAACTTTGGCTTCTGTCATTTCTGTCGATTCTCTTTGACAAACACCACCCACCCAAACACCGTTCAGACCAACTGCACCCCCTCATGGCAAAGAACCCACGGTGTCAAACTGGCCTCCTCATTCTCCAGATCCCAATCCAGCTGAGCATCTGTTGGATGCACCAGAACCAACTCCCATCCATGTTGGGGCCCCCATGGATCGTTCTTGGCTCTGACTGCATCCAGTGGAAGCTCAGTTGGATTGAGATCTGGGGAATCTGGAGGTCATGTTGACACCTTGAGCTCTTTCCCACGTTCCTCGGGTCGTTCCTGAGCAGTTTTTGCAGCGTTGCAGGCGTGTTGTCCTGCTGGGGGCGCACTGCCACCAAGGAGTGCTGCTGCCATGAGGGGGTGTACTTGGTCTGCAGCTGTGTTTGGATGACTGGTGTTTGTCAAAGAGACATCCACACGAATGCTAGGACTCATGGCTTCACAGCCGAACATGACATTGGAACACAATGATCCATGTTATTATTTCCCCTGTCACTGGTTCTAATGTTGTGGCTCTCGGTGTATACACATGTTAAATGCTTCCTACATTCAAAACCTCCACAAGAAAGACTAAAACATCTTCACTATGACACACAAAATAACCAGAAATACATACAAAAACAAATTCACCAGAAACTTCCATAAAAGTACAAAAAACCTCCATAGTGACACACAAAATCTCTAAAAAGAGACCCAGAATTTTCACAGTGATGCACACAACCTCCACAAATACACACAAAATCTCTACAAAGAGTCTCAATCCTCCACAAACACACAAAACCTCTACAAACACAAAACCTCTACAAACACACAAAACCTCTACACAAACACACAAAACCTCTACACAAACACAAAACCTCTCCACAAACACAAAACCTTTACAAACAAAACCTCTACAAACAAACAAACAAACACAAAACCTCCACAAACACACAAAACCTCCACAAACACACAAAATGTCCACAAATACACAAAATATCCACAAACACACAAAACTTCCACACAAACACAAAACCTGCACAAACAAAACTTCTACAAACAAAACCTCTACAAACAAACACAAAATGTCCACAAACGCACAAAACTTCCACAAACAATGACAAAACCTCTACAAACACACAAAACCTCCACAAATACACACAACTTCTACAAACTCAAAACCTCCACAAACACATAAAATCTCTACAAACAAACAAAACCTCTACAAACAAACAAAACCTCTACAAACAAACACAAAACGTCCACAGACACAAAATCCTCCACAAACGACAAAACCTCCATAAACACACAAAACCTTCACAAACACACAAAACCTCTACAAGTGTAAAACCTTCACAAACAGACAAAACTGCCACAAACACAAAACTGCCACAAAGAGACATCAAACTACCACTGCTCCTCTTTATCTTCCAGCAGATGATGGACGAGTCAAAGGAAGAATCCCCAAGTCGAGCAGTCAAGACGAACAAGATGAACAACAACAGCAGGAAAACTGAGTATGTGATTATCCGTCTTCTGATGGCGACTCCTTCAGTTCATGCAGTTGTTGGTTGACTTTGGTTTCACCTCCTCAGAGACAGTGAGCACTTTTGTCTTTACTTGATATTTACATAATAAAGCCTTTTTTTTTAAATTACGCTCTGTTGTGGTTTTAATCCTGCTCATCCCGCATTTTTAAAGAACGTGTTGAGTCTTCTGATGGAGTCCAATGTCTCCTCTCGATGGCATTGTCAAAGCTTTAATTATATTTAATATATATATTTTTTTTTTTCTGCACTGGAGACCAGGGCTTCCATTACTTTCTATTCCTATTTTGGGAATGATTGATTTAGAAACAGGGCCCATGTGTTGTTTAATAATGTCTGAGCAGATTAGCCTCCATTAAGGAAGCTAACAGCAGCTCACTGAGAGGTTTATGATGTTTTACCAGCAGCTGATATGAAACATACCTGAAGTACTACCTGTAATATCAGGAAGCATAAAAGTTAAAGTAGTTTATATGCTCATTATGCAGCCTCATTGTAGTCTGCACAGAATCCGCGCAGTCTCAGTAAACATTTGGTCTACTTGTATGGGGGACTGGGAGAGTTACTTAAAATGTTTATTCTGATACAGTTACTTATTTAAAAAAAGGTAGTCAGTACCGTAATCAAGGTAAAACTGTGAGCTCATCCAAATCAAGGAATAAAACAAAACTGTTCTCTGTGGCTTTCAAATAAGTGGATTTATTTGTTGCATTTTTATCTGGAGCTTATTATATTAGCTTTTTTTCCCTTC
This sequence comes from Acanthopagrus latus, assembly GCF_904848185.1. Classification (NCBI taxonomy): domain Eukaryota; kingdom Metazoa; phylum Chordata; class Actinopteri; order Spariformes; family Sparidae; genus Acanthopagrus; species Acanthopagrus latus. The sequence continues at coordinate 28,269,594 of NC_051043.1, forward strand.
CATCTTTCAGATGCTGTTTTAATGTCGTAATGTTTTAGTTTTGATTAGTTTCTATGTCTCTGAATGGTTCTATATAAAGCAACTTTCCTAAGTGAGGTTCTATTTGACTGAAGATTTGTAGATCTCAACTTTTAGATCTCTAAACCTTGTTTTAAACTGAATACTTTCTCATGTAAAATAGAAAACAGGACCTGAAATAAATCCAAAAGGAATTTTAGTCAAGATAGTTTACAGGCTCCTCCTCAGCTTGGACCAGTAGTTGTCAGATTTTTCTATTCTGACTTAATCTATTTTGTTTCAGCTTATTCAATCCGTGTTGTAAACAACGAAGGAGACTGTGCTAACATACATAAAGTTGAGGATCGTATTGTAAAGTGTGTGAATGTGCAGGTTCACGTGAAATGAGAGAAACTCCAGGAAGCTGTTGCAGAAGCCAGACAGAAGTTCTCTTCATCATCTTCATCACTTCGTCATGATGTGATATTAAAGTGCTTCCTCCTCTCCCTCAGTGGAACCTGGGACGTGTCTGCTGTGTTCCCGTGAGCTCTGCGCTGAGTTTAGTTTTCAGAACTGCACAAAGTTGACGAGGACGCAGCTTCAAGTGGCGCAAAGTCTGAGGAGAGATTCCTGGTCTCACAGAGACCAAACAAAGGTCAGTGCCTGCAATGGAGGAGCCAAAATTAAAGGCAGAGTACGTAAGATATGTCAGGTGCTGTTCATTAACACACAAGTGATCAGAATTATTAATAAATAACAAATATGAGTATGATTCTAGAGGATAGTTAAGTCTTATTCACAATACTGACGGTTTGGGTTGACAGACAATCTTACTCGTACAGCACATTTGTTACATAAATAGTCCTTTTTATCAGAGTTTCTTCGTAATCTGGTGCTGTTGCTGCTGGTTTCACAGTCAGTCCGTTTTTTCTGAATCTTTGTGCTCATTCCAGTTCGGAAAAGTGTGAGTATCACCTATTCTTTACCAGGGTTATCAAATCTGAGAGATATATCTGCAGTATTCTGATGGTCACTGCAGGAATGCCACCAATCCTCAGAAGCTCCTATGTTTAATTTGAGCCAAAATGCATTTTCTGAGTAAATTAAGCATTGAGCAAGTCAAAAACTTTCTTGCATTCATCAAGCCAGGAACTCCTTTCAAATATTAATGTTCCCCCATCTTTTTTTTGTAAGTATTTGTAGTTAAGTTTTGTAGTTAATGAGTTCTACTAAAAGTCAGACTACGGTAATATCCATGACTGGCAACTAACTGAATCAGCCATTTTATCACAGAAATAGTAATAAAAACATTTAACTAATTGTACAATACAAATAGGCATTAATAAATTAGTTTACAAATGTGTGTATTAATCTATTAACAAATTTAATTACAAAGTAATCCATTTTTTTATCATTTAATGGGCAATAAAAAGAGGAATTAGAAATAGAATTTACAAATGAAATATGACTCCATCAATAAATATTTCAGATTCAAAAGGAACAGACCTGATTGATTGACATGTCAGTGACTGTGTGAGCTGTGTATGTATGTGGAATTGAATTTAGTCAGTGATGTTAATATCCAGAATAACTGGACTCAAGTTTAAATTCAAAACAGCTCACAAGAGCCAGGAGAAGTTAAAACAGAGGCGGATTAATTAGATACTCCAGTTTCTGTTTGCTGTCAGTCGCCACAGGGTGGCAGTACAGGACCTTATGTTCTCAATTATCAAGCATCTACATCAGAGGTTTTCCAGTGGACAGTCTCTGAACAGTTTCAAGGAAAGCTCTCTGAATGGGAGTGAACGACATCAGTTTTTTCATTAGCTGTCAGAAGTACATCACAAAGATTAGCTTGACTTTTTTCATGCTTTGTCTGAGTGGACGCTCACAGTCAGACTGAAAACCGCTGATCTACACTGTGTCACATGTGGACAGTTTGAACCACCAACAATACAAGTATAAAATATTTATCAAGATAAAAACAAGTTAACAACTTAAAACTGCCACTATCGGAACGTCTCAGTGACGGAGTTTGATACTGTTTCATTCTGTTCTCGTCTTAAATGAACATCGTGACCATCAACAAGATACAAGAAGAGGCAGCATTTAAGATGAAACATGACACATTTTTAGTTACAAAATACTTGCATTATGCTGGAGTGGTCATGAAGAAACCTGCTGGGTGTTTTAAGCTTTAAGAGCTGCAAAAAGAGGAATTATCTGTAATGCACAGGAGCAACAGGAGTTGATGTAAAGTGGTGCCATGTGTTTTTAAAAAAAGCTTTTGGTGGGGGACAATATTGGCACATAATCTGTACCTGCTAATAAAGGCTTTAAAATGAAATATAATAAGTGATTTGTATTTAGTTTTTCAAATTATTTTGATTTCCTCCTTTGATTTTCCTTCCTTTTTGTGATTAGACCCCATAGTTTGCAGTGATGATGCATTTTTTATGATAAAATTCTTCGATATTCTGTGGTCTTTTATCTTCCTCAGGCACCACAGCAGTGTGTACAGGTGAGCCTGTTGTGGAGGATGAATGGTTTAGACGTTGTAACTGTTTTCCTCATTGGCTGCTAAGAAAGTGGGTGTGGTGTAAAGGGGTGTGGTCTGCAGCATCTGCTCACCTGTTTGCGCTCCTTTGTCTTTGGGTTAATTTCGTCCATCTCCTGGCGTTTCCTCTGGAGATCAAAGATGGCCGCGGTCCTGTCACGTAGGATCGGCATCACACCTCTCGCTCCCGCAGGCAAAACTCCAGTTCACACATAAGCATGGTAGCAAGTTATTAACATTGATTGCTCAGATTGATTCTGGCAGCCCTTCACACACTCTCATAAACTCACTTTGAGCCCGGCTTCTCACGGATGGTCCAAGAGCTCAGGACGCTTTGTTGTCTTTGTAGATTTTTTTAGAGTTAAAGATTCACATTATCCCGGCTGTTCTCTTTTTCCTGTTTTGACGTTAGTTTTAAAACATTCTGTGAACATTTGCCTCGTCTCTTTTAAAGGCATAATCTGGTATTTCAGCATGCACAGCACCAACTATCAGTGATTCTGGTGAAACTGGATAATATTTAATGATACAGTGTCACCTGGTTTTCTCCCCTGATATCCTCTGGCTGCTCAGCTTTCTGTGTTGTTGTGCTTGTTTGATATCCGGCTGTGTTAGTGAAGTTGTCAACTGACTAGTTTTTGATTGTACAGCAAGTCAGCCACTTTTGACAGAGGCTTAGTTGATTGCATGTTACAGCCAGGTGTTTTTTTTCTCAGGTTCAGGTTATGTTAGCTTGGCATTACCATTGTGAGTTTAACGCTTATGAAAACTTTGACTGCCGAACTACAGAAAATGTTTAAGTCCACATGTTTTCTTTGAGACATACATTTTCAGGACGCACAATTATTATTAACATGTAGCAATAAATAACATCTGACAAATTGTTGGGGTTAGGGTATTACTACATAATGTTACTTTAAAAACAAAGAGATCTTTATTTTCATTTTGTTTATCTAGAAGTCAAACTCTATTAAAACTGATTGAAGTGTGTTAGAGGATTAATCAGCTTTAACTTAGAAATCAAATGTAAACCAAAATCACTCATATCGTTGTAGCTGAAAAGCGAAGGTAATTAATCGATAAGTAGATTGATGGAAAACTTAATCACTTTGGTACATATGAATAAAAGTCAAGAGAAGAGATGACCTGATTGAAATTTGTTTTGCCCTAACCCATCTGATCAACCTCAATGATGACACAGTGATTTTTGCTCCATAATACAGCAGCTGATTCATACTTTGGTTGCAGCTGTATGGCTACTCGGGGTGTAAATAACAACTTTGATCACGATATGATATAATATTGATTCTTTGGACACGTTATGATGTTTGCTGATATCACAAAGTCTACAATGATTTGATTCCATTCGATACAGGGGCCTGTGATCGATATGAGAAGATATCATATGCCCATTTAACACAGTTGGTTACATTCATATCAACTCACAAAAAAAACAAACCTAAAAAACGATTTGACAATTTTATTACTGAATCAATGGTTCCAGGCATTGAGATGGAAAACAGTCTTTTTTTCTTTTTTTAATAAAAACACCATTTAGAAAGGGGTTACACATGGATAGACATTTCAAAATAAAAGCATATCTTAATTATGGCGCTGTAATTAATTAATGTTTCTTTTTTACTTTGCATCGATGCTATTGGATCATTGATCATTGAATCGATATATCGATTCGGAATGATGTAAAGCTACACTCCTAATGGCTTCTACTTCTTATTGTAAGTACGTTAAAATTAGTAAAGTGACCTCAGTGTGTGTAGTAGTATCCCTCCTCTCCTTTTTTTATTTTCCTAATGTTCATTTCACTGACCTATATAGTATTTTTTACATCTGTAGAGTCTAGTGGCTGTGGCTTTAGAGAAAAGTTGGACGGCCTCTCTTCTTCTCCTGTGTGACTTCAGTGATTTGACCCCTGAAACATGAGTTTCAGACATTTGATTGACAGGTGTTACCACAGGGAGATGTGTGATATTTTCACTTTAAGCACAAAAATCACACTTAATATCACACCTTTCCACTGCTGATGCTTTGAACGACGCTGGTCAGTCCACACAAGTACATGGTTACAGCCCTCGCTCCTCAACATGCACTACACTGACAGACATGATGGCACTTTGCTCTGAACGCGTCAGAAAACAGATCAGCTGTGTGAAATTCTTGAGGCGAGTTTGGGTCAAAGTGTATAATTTATGAAAGGATTTATTGGATTCTGACAAGTGAAACTAAAACATGTTAAAATCCAACTCCACTGTCAGTTTGTCAATCATAACAGACTAATGTCTATCAGCGTTTCTGCTTTTTTGTAATTCGAGACTGAAAATGTGGGAGATGTCCATGTTGTTAATCCAACACAGGCATTAACACGGATCATAAAGCACCAGGCCACGAGTACAAACCTGAAGAATTGTGGTTTTGAAGAGGTGAAATGTTTTTTGCCTTTCATTTATTGTGTTATGAAGCATTTTTGCACAAAAGATTGGCAAAATGAAATAGCCCGAAGTCAAAGTAGCAACAAAAAGCTTAATCAAAGTTCAACACATGAGGGCAACATTTCATGATAAAACTGGGAATAAAACATAAAAAACTGTTACTCTTTCCCACAGAAAACACTACTAATGCACTGGCTGAAACACCTGTATTTATTCGAGCCTTTACTTCTGTAACTTATGTGTCACTGTGTAACATGCGTTATGTAGATATATTTATTCATTATAAAATATATACACGCCAGTCAGTCAGCAGACATACAGTCGCTATTGGTGTGGCAGCGTTATTTTAGATCACACTACCTTGCTCAGCATGACCCGCCCTACTCTGCCTCTGATTGGCTACATCCTGCCCGTTAAGTAACCAAAGATTGAACAGAGACCAGATTTCTCTCTCTGCAGGTAAAAATGACGCGTTCAAGATGCTAAGTATGTAAACCTATTCTACTAGGACCCCCAGATAAAAGTATGAATCTGAACATTGGCATAAAGTGACCACTTTAAAATGCAGTTTATAGACAATTCTGACATAAAGTCAATGCTGTCTTACATATTTAGGATGCTTTCTCCCTTGTGCTTGATTGTGTTTGGTGGTCTACGACAAACTTTGAACCTCAGCCTTAAAGCAGACACAAATGTGAGGTCCTTGAAGTGCTCAAAAGAAATTGAAATGTTAACATCTACAGCTCTGTCTACTGATGTAGGTTATGTGAGGCGATCAAGAAATCCAAAACAGCCCCGGGGAGTTGAGATTGATCCCTCTGCTGATTTTTAGAGGTCAAGTAAAAAAAAAAAAAAAGACTACTCTTGTCATTCTGGAACAGCAATATTCACATAATGGTGACTTGTATGACTTAATTCACACTGAGAATAACTTAAAGGGCTTGTTATCACCTCTGAGTAAGAGCCACGTTGGGCCACATTAGGCTACATGTTCATACTGGTAGCACTGGTAACACCGTGCCGCGTGGTGACAGCGGACGGTGGCATTAACGCACTTAATGGAAATGCTGTGTGCTGTTATTTTTGCATAATAATTGCCAGGTGTGGCAAAGATGGTGACGCTGACAGTGAAAGCAGCAGAACCAGAAAAGTGCATCTGATGTCCATGTATATCACACACACACACACACACACACACACACACACACACACACACACACACACACAATGAGCAGAGAGGATGGGAGAAAAGGCATGACCAAAAGGCAGTGAAGGGGAAAAAACAACAACACAGATTGCCGCGGGTGGAGATGCCGCTGTATTCATTTTTGATGAATGGATGGCTTCCTACACACACAGACTACTTTATTAATACTAATGGAATGATGCTATTATAATAAAAGCATGCTGTCAGGTGACGGGCTGAGGAGATGGAGACATCACACCCATGTAAACACCAGCAGACCTTTTAACAGCCGCGGAGGAACGAGGAGATCAGAATATATAATCACAACGATGAAGAATAGTGGAGGAATAGTTCATTTTATTCATATTTTCCTTAAATGTTTTAAGTTGCACACAGGGTTGTTTAGATCAATCTCTTTCGAGTGACGTTGAATCCAAATAAGATTTGTTTTCAATCTTGGAGATCACTGGATCTTCAGAAATGTTTAAAAAGTCAAAGTTTTGTGAGTGTCTGTTCAACAAGAATGCACAAACTACTGAGAAATATCTTTAGTTGATGATCAGGAACAGAAAGTGTCTTCTGTCAGATACCTTGAGTGATACTGGAGCAACACTATACAAAGCGACTCTTAAACATGTTTGCCAGAGTGTCTGAATGTATTATCGTCTTGGGATTATTAGAGAGTGAACTGGGCTCAAACTATAGAGTTAATCAGCTCCCCTCTTGTTCCTGTGGAGTCACAGCGTATGATTGCACATCTGGATCTCTGCCAAGTCATTTACTGGGCAGTTCCTCCTTCATTTTCAAATATTAGATCACATGACAATGAACAGGGTTGTTTATATGGTCACACAACCAGACGTTAAATATATATAATAATAATAATGTTATGAGTTTATTTATATAGCACCCTTCAAGAGCAGAAGTCACAAAGTGCTTTACAAAAGATAGAAAGACAAACAAAAAGCGAACAAAGAGACAGAGCAAGAGACATTAAAGTGAAACGGCTCGCTAAAACAAGAGGCAAAGATAAAAAAAATGAGCAAACAATCAAAATCAGGTCGAAACAAACGGGTCTGTAGCTGCTTTTTAAATGTGTCACCAGAGTCCACAGAACTGAAGTCCAAAGGAAGAGAGTTCCAGAGTGGAGGAGCTACTTCCTGAAAAGCAAGGAGGACAAACCCCGATCAGTGGACCTCAAAGTCCGACCTGTTTTATCTGGCAGCAGTAGCTCTTTAATCAGGTGCCTTACCAGGTGAGGGAAGCCAGTACGAAGCAAACTGGGCCCAGGACGTAAACTTCAGGGAAGCCCACAGAACAAACGCTCTAACTTTAACTGAAAAGGTTCCTACTGATGCTCCTCGGCATTTCCAACACACAAACCAACTAAGATGCAATTAATGCCACAAAATGGCTGATTATCCACGACCATGATCAACTGTAACACACATCCAGGCTGTATCCTTTGCAAAAGGTGAAATTAGCTTGGTTTAACATTTATTAGGCCAGATTTGAGCTGTTGAAACCATCAAAGATGGATATAAGTCAGTGTTTGAATCCTGAACGATTGATTTTAGGCGTGTTTATTAGCGTCTGTGATTGTTTGAGGTTGTAGCACCCTGCAATGTGTCACTGTGAGCGTTGACTTGACGTGTATTTCTTCTGTTTTTATTTTATCTTGTCGTGAACTGCGCCTTCGCATGTTGACGGTGTTATATTTCCCCAGCAAACAAAACCTGAAGGACGTGTCAAAAGGTGGGAAACCAACAAAGCTCTGCACAAATCACAAGAGGGGCAAAACAAACTGTTCCCCCGGTGTCTAAATGGTGGCAGTGGGAATAAAACCCACAGCCGCAGCTGTTTCTGTCAAAATGATAGACAAACAAAGAAAACACTGGACCCAAAAACAAAAGGTGAAGTCGGAGTCACTGCTCGGGGGGAACAAAGTGTATAGGAACTGGCCAAAAGAAAGAAATCTCAAACACTCAACCCAGATTTTCACCCCAAAGAGAAAACACAGTGTGAACTAATCCTGTCGACTCCCTGCGAACACACAACCATCCGAGCAAGTGAACTGCAGCCCTCTTATAAAGTCTCCCAGCTGAGGGAGAGAACGTCACAGGTGAACCCAATAGCTTCTGATTACCTGTGACCCAGATCTATAGAAATCCCTGGTCACATCAGGACCTGGAGGAATCTCTGATCTGATTTTAGAAACTCTCATGAAGCTTCGACAACACACGTCTCTTTTTATGGTCTTTAAACACCCTCCTCTGCTTCCTCGTTAAGGGTGGAGTAGTTTTAACACATGGCTCTTAAAGGTCCAGTGTGTAGGACTAAGTGGCATCTAGCCGTGAGATTGCAGATCACGACCAACTGAATGCCCCTCGTGTCACGTAAAAAAACAGGCAGGGTCCTCTCTAGAGCCAGTGTTTGGTCTGTTCGATCCGGGCTACTGTAGAAACATGCCGGAGGCCCTTAGTATGTAAAAAAAAGGCTCATTCTAAGGTTGCCAAGTTCACAACACAATTGTGTTTGAATCATTATTCATATTTATGAATATTTTATTAAAATCCTGCCGATAGACACACCACACTTTGCTTCGTATATTGTATTTTGGGAAAAGACGTTTTAATCTGCTCTTGTTCTCAATCTTCTGTTTAAATTTCTAAAAAAAAAAAAAATGAATAAAAGCAAGATTTAATAGTTAAATTGGTAACCAGTAAAAGCCTCTTCTCATTGTAGATTGCGCACACACACACACACACACACACACACACACACAATCCCACACTTGAGTGGACAGGTAACAAACATTTAGACATCCATAATTAAAGGTCAACAGTGTGGTGCAAACAGATATTGAGAGGGAGTCTGTGTTTATGCTAATGCCTTGTCAGACAGAGAGGCCAGCGACTCTCTGACACCATCTATTAATAATGAGACAAGATCGCAGAAATGCACTGGGAATGAACCAAACAATGCCGCTCCTGGCAAACAATATGGGATCTGACAGCCGGCTGAGTGAGTGCTTTGAAATTAGGCTGCGTGTGCACACAGTGTTCGGAGGGCCGGGGCTGTGTGAATGGATTTGTTTGTGTATTGATGTTTGTGTTTTGTGTTTGTCTCACAGCAGTGGTCGTGTCTGGCCTGTTTGCAAACAAGCTTGTACGACGAGCGGCGACAAGGCTGCGAAAGGACGGCGCTGCCGACCGGGATGCAGGGAGAGAGAGGAGGCCTGCCAGGAGACGCCGAGCCACTTGGGACCCTCGGGAAAAGGCAAATCAGACAATAGCTCCTCAATTTTTTATACAGTAATAAGTGTTAATATATACATTTTACAGATTTAAAGAATATACATATTTTTGTTTTACAATTCTAGCTGGGAAATGTGTTCATTTAATGAAGTGAGACAGCCGTTTACCAGTCTAGAGTCAGGACTGCTTAAGGTATCCAAAAAACAATTTGACATATTTTGGCTTTTTGTAGTGACAAATTTCATCAGGCTGCTAAAAAAATGCTTCAAATGCAAATAACCCAAGCAGAAAAAACACTGGTGGGACTGCTCACAACTCACACTTACAAGGCTGAAGCATGTGTTGAGCCACAGAGAAAACCCGACTGAGGCACATGTATGACCACAGCAATAATTAAAGACGCTCAGGTCACGACCTCAGCTTTTAGCTCACAGTGCGGCTCCAGGATGACAACATGACATCAGTTTGTTGGTCGGGCCACCACTTTGGTCCAGACTGAACTGTTGGATAGATTGTCAAAACATTCAGCACACATTCACGTCCCCCCTCGGGATGAATTATCGTAACTTGGCCGATCTCCTGACTTCTCATCCAGCACAGAGCCGCTAGCACGTCTGTCCACTCGGCCTGGTTTTTCTGGAAATTTGAGCGATTAGATGAAGATTTTATTCTAGTATTTCTGGACTGATATTTTTGACCAGTGGAGAAAAAAGACAAGTTGGGAACAGTATATACACTTCTTTTAAGTTAATGTGGTGTAGAATTAATTTTGTCTGTGCCAGTGAGGAGACAGGAAGAAGGAAAAAGCCCTTATTGTATAAAATAACAAAGCCCAATGTGGATCATTCTCACGGTACACAACACTTGTGTGTTTGTTTGTGTTCAATCTGAGCAAAGTAACACTCAACAGGTTTTTTTCCTGCAGATTTGAACACCTCCATGGCTCCGTACAGCAGGCGAGAGTAGAGATAAATCCACTTAATCCCAAAAGTGTAAAAAAAAAACAAAAAAATCCTCAACACCAGCCTCTATTCCTCCACTTTGGCCTTTTAGTCCAATTAACTGCACAGAAAGCCATTTGATTTGGCTTCTCTTAAAAGGCATCAATGCCACAAAAATGGCCGAGAGCTCAAGTTCAGTAACATTAATTAGCTGAGGTGAAGCCAAGCAGCCGGATCTTGAGTACCTGTCACTCAAAATAACCACGGCTCTAATTATGTGTGAGTTTAAGAAATGATATAATGCACACAGGTGTGTGAAAGAGAAAAATTAGGTATGTAAACAAGTTTATGTAACGGAGGAAGTTTTAACATCGGGCTCTTACCGGGATTGATTTTTGGAGACAACCCCAAGTGGCCACTGGAGGAACTGCAGTTGTTGGTCGTTGCTCTTTCTTTAATCCAATCATAATCGCCTTGGGCCTTGGACCTAAACTAAAAGTTCTGGGTTGAGACCCATCGTCCATCTGAGATTCATGGAAATCTGTTCTGTTACTGTAATCCTGCTGATAAACCAACTAAACAAACCAACAGGGGTGAAAACACGACCTTACTGGCAGACGTAGTAAACGAAGGGAAAAAAAAGGATTCATCGTTTCCCCTCCAGAATGTTAATCCTCACACCGCGATCAAGATTTTCTCTTTTCTTGTTAATTCAAAAACATACAATTAATAAGTTTTGTCCAAATTTCTGAAAGGCGAACACATCGTGAGACCTTGGACTCGTGATCTGAGGATATTCTTACATCCTGGCTGCGGCCCTGGACACATGCACAATAATGACCTGACAACACTCCTCTGCTCAAAGACTGCGAGGGGCCGCGGCTGGTCTGTACAGTGAGCAAACGGGCAGAGCGGCAAAGTGAGGTCCTGCTGGTAGTGATATCATTATGTTGTGTGTCGTGTCTGGACAAGGGGGGAACCGGAGTGAGTTCAGGGGGGTTTTCTGGGGCTGTAATCTCTTGATTGAATGGGTTTGTGTGTGTCTGTGTGTGTGTGTTTCTGCCTTGCTGGTTGTGTGTCTTTGTCTAAGAGAGAGTGTTCTTGTGTATCTATGTTTTGGTGTGTGTGTGTGTGTGTGGAGGATTAGCGTGCCTCTCCAGTCCTCTGGCTGTAATCAGACGGGACACTGGCTCCATGACGTCCCACTACCCCCACCACCACCCACTGCGGGAGCGCCTCTCTCCCTTTCACCCTGTCATGTGTGTTTGGCTGCCGGTCTTGGGACCTTGGCGGTATGTTAGGAGTTAAAACAATTATTCATGCTCACATCACGGTGTCCTTTTTTAGAAGGGGAAGAAAAAAAAAACGTTGCTTCCACTGGAGAGAGTGATGACAAGAAAAATCAGGGAGACAAAGATCTTCGTTTTGGACGTGAGGGCCACGCCGCATGCAACACAGACCGCCAGGCCCAGCGACCTACATCGGCTTTGCGTATTTATTTCTTTCATGGAGGGATCGAACTTGTTTGAGAGTGAGAGTCCAGCGTGAGCCGTGAAGATAACGCAGCTTCATCGGGGTGACAGTTTGAGGGCCATCAGATAAACAACCATCACTGATCAGGTTAGTCTGAGCCCTCTGACCCTGGACTGGCCTGTCTGCTGTTGGTTTGACCTTTAACCTCTTTCTCTGTCTTCCAGAGCGGCACACAGGACTGTCCAAGCACACACACACACACACTCACACATACACCAACCCCCCAACACACACACACACACTCTTACTTGGCCTCTTATCCTTGACAGCTCTTATGCTCATATTAAGATCTACTTCAGTGATTTCAGGGCGGTTTCAGCCATAAACTCTCATTTAGGGGGAAATTAGCTTGGGTCTCAGTCCTGTAACTATACTGTGCTTAACAGCATTAGGACCATTCTTGTGGCTTTTAAATAACAACAAGGATGGATAGTATCATCCAAATAAACCTCCAGCAGATTACTTTGTTGCACCATATGTAATGGACATGCATTCATTGTTGTACATTATTGTACTGCCATTGTGCCGTCCTCTTAGTGCCATCAGGTTCCTACTGAGTCTAATTACAGATACGTATGGTTTAGTATATTAACATGTGCTGAAAAAGATTGGTTTGATTCGTCAATCGACCTATTTGACAATAATGCACTCTCAACTTTTGAACCCAGCGAGGTCTGATGAAGCTTTAAAGCGGCTGTGTGGAACTTGCTGGAAGACGGTCGTTAGTTTAAATTATTGGACCTCGTATTCATTCTAACGGTAGCAGAGAGAGACACCGAGACATTTGAGAGCGTGCAGAGAGTCTCATCCTGTGGACTGTCATGGAAAATCCAACTACAGTCAAGATATCAGTTATATTTTTTGTCAAAAAAAGTCTAAGCCTGCATCAACAGAAGCTCGTCTCTCCTACAGAAAACGCTGCACCTCAAACGCCTCGCCTTTAATTCTGTCACACATGTACATTGTTTATGTCCAGCAGCTAGTTTGGCACATAAGACTTGATTTTGCTAAGCCGATCTGTTGTTGTGAGCAGTGGTGGCTCAGGCATGTGTGCGCTGACCAATGAGAGCAGACTGGGTATTTGGACGGGGGAGCCTTAAAGAGGAGCGTTTCAGAGCGTATGAGCTGTTCTATCAGTAACAGAACAAAACTATGAAGCTGAAAATGAATACATGGAAGGTGTAATTTTTCACGTCACGTTACAATCTGCTCACATTTGGCAATTAAAAGTGATTAAACAGATCAAAGCAGAAGATAATCGCCTAAAACAAGTTTTGGTAACACTTGTCTGTTGAAACAAATCCTACAGACTGAAAAACACGTACATACAAACTTTTCCTAGATCCGAGCAGTCTTTATTTCCCGTTGCGTCCAAGTGTAACCTCTGTTTTACTTACTGTGGCCTTTACTGCTGCAGTGACGGAGCACCATCAGACCCACAGAGACGAACCATAATCAACTTTACCAATTACACTCCATCTCAGACCACTTATTCCTCGCAAAATGGCATCACTAATGCTTGACATCACACAAATGTCTCTCGGTCCCCTGCAAGAGATTCTAAATACACATTTATATATTCTAACCAATAGTTCAGACTGTAATGAAATAAAGCTTTAAAGAAGTCTTTTAAAAAGGCTCACTAAGAGACATCGCTCTGCAGCTTTAACCGACGATACAGCGGAAACACAAAATGTCCTCAGGAACCCTCCCGGTTTGGTCGCCGTATAGAAAAACTTTGGTCTGCAGGCCAAACGACTGACATTTAAAAATGTCAGTCTTTTTTTGTTTTAGCATGTGGCATCTCGTCTGTACGGAGGACAGAAAAAGATGTGTGTGGATGTGGTTAACTGTGCCGTGTCTGTAAGAAACCATCGGGCGAGGAGTAAAATTTGGACGAGGATGAGAAAAGGAGAATATCTGTGGAGTAAAGGAGTGTGTGTGTGTGTGTGTGTGTGTGTGTGTGTGTGTGTGTGTGTGTGTGTGTTGGGAGGGTGGGGGGGGGGGGTGTTGGGGAGATAATGATAAGCACCACTTAGGCTCTTTGATCACTGAGGTTCATCAATCTACTGTCCGACCAGTGTGTCTGAGAAAGTCCTCCACAGATGGATTAGGATCTTTTACACACACACACACTCGTGCACGTTCTGTGTTTAATATTACTTTACCACTTTAGCCAAAGCTTTATTCTCCCAGCCATACAGAGGTCATCGCAGAGCAGCTCTGTAACTGTACGAGCGAGCGTGAAGCGATGCAATCCATCTTTCCAGACTCGGAGGGCCCCCGCATGGAAACTCACTCCTCCATCTCCTCCCCCCCTTCCTCGCCCCCTCGCTCCTCATCCTGCTGGCCCGGGTTTGTCTGGAGACGAGGGGTTAAGGAGGAACAGACCCGCTGAAGAGCTGCCTGCTTAACCTCTGACCTTATGGTGTATGAGAGAGAGAGAGAAAGGAAGAAAAAGGAGAGAGACGGAGCTCCGACAACTGACATGAAACGACACAATTAGGTGTAAATTCAAGCTGGACGTTCAGTGATTTAACGACCCCTCTAAATAAATCTTTAGAATCGTGCTTTCAAAATAAAGGATGAGGTAAACTCTGAGCAGGTGTAAGGTGTAAGAGGTTAACAAAGAAAGATGTCAGGAGAGAGGAACGATGGCGGTTTAGGTGGAGGTGGAGGGGGAGGGGGGGACCACCAACACACCCCCACCTTTCTTTGTTCTGCATCCAGGCTGACCCCACCTCTCTCTGTGCAGCAGGTTGTCAGTGAGAGCGTCCAGCTGGTGGAGACTGGAGATGCCAAACAACCTGTCAGAGATAAGAGGAGGCGGCCAAGGTATGCACGGCACCCACAGCACTCCGAGAGTCCAAGAGGAGGAGACACCGGGGTTCGTTCTAGTTCTATACTTTAAAACAATACGTTCTACCTCGTTGAATGAGACACTTCTGGAAAATGCATTTGGGAAAAGGTGCAGGCTCCAGTTGTTATCGGGTCCCTCTTATTGATACATGCATTGAAACTGATAAACTGTTCTGCACTTAAAAGAGTTTCCACCCCCCCGAGGTGCTGAACACACTTTAAAATAACCCGCTGGGAATGTTAATGGCTCGTCTCTGCCGTCACCTCATCACAAAGAAAGAACACTGCAACCACTTGACTTACGCAAAAATTCTCTAAAATTTATTCTGTATATAAATCTGTCTTTATTTCCATAGAACAGAAAATATTGTTTTGTTTTGTTTGGTTTTTTTTATATCACAACTATGCATCACCACTTAGAGATGGAGGGTGAAACCAGAAATAAACCTTCAAAGAGAAACAAAAGGTCTCTGAACAATACCGTCTTGTTTCACAAGTCAACAACATACTAATCTTTACAAATCTAGAGTAATAAATACTATGAGCAGGAACAAAGCTATTAAAAAAAATCTCATTGTAACACACACACTCACACACACACTCACACACAAATCGAATACATATCGAGGAATGACGACGAGGATTTGCTCTTTGCAGGCTGATGGTTTGTTATGTTAAAGCACCTTCTCACATTTTACTGAAATATAAAAACGTCTTCATTTTGCACAAAAATAAACGGAAAGTCTCGGCTTCTGTTTTGCACGACAGGTTTCTTTACAGTCGGCTGAAAAGGAGGAAGGTGGTGCTGCAAAACATCTGCATGGAAAGCGAATGTATTCAGCCCAATCTTCTCGTAGCGGTTCATGTAGAAACGCTGTGTGGTCGGAAGATTTAGATTTAAAAAAAAAAAAGAAGAGACTTTAAAGGAATATTTTACCAAGTTTTACAGCACTGTTGTGATTCGTTGTGTTGGCTGAGCAATCCTCGCATGTCAAAGATCAACAGTGGACTCATGAATAATTCAGAAACAAACAAAAATGGGACAACGAACACACACACACACACACACACACGACACATACACACAACTGGAACGTTGCACTCCCGCTCTGACTGGTCAGCTCAGGATAAAAAGAGAGGCGAGCGCTCACAGGCTGGCTCTCAGTGAACGGGCGAAGCTGATTGGTCAGCTGGGGGTGACTAAGAGGACAGCGGTGACAGCTGCATGACGCTGAGTAGTGCATTTACCCAGAATGCAGTGGAAACAGTGTTTACAGGTCCTCCAGCCTGTAGCGTGGTCTAAACAAACTGTTTATCTCTATGGTGCAGCGCCTGCAGCTACCACCGCCTGTCTCATCGGAAATTAACTCATAGCATCCTTGAGCTGAGCTGACATAGGCTTTACATACGAACACGCACACACAGACGACTCATGCCTTTTATCCTTCACTGAGACTGAGCATGGAGCTGTGCTTTGCTCCACTACGGATAAAAAAAAAAGAAAAAAATAATAATAATAATAAAAAAAAAACAGGCTCCCTCAGGCTCTGCTGTGGGAGGTGAGATTATTTTGGTCAGTAAATGTTACTGCCTGTCTGACAGTGGGTCACAATTTACATCCTTCACAACGGAGAGAGAGTGGGAGTCATTGAGAGGAGGAGAAGCAGGCGAGTGCTGTTCACGGTCTGGCCTTCACGGGGCTCACAGTGCAAACATTTGGATGACACCAGTCTTTGGGTGGTGGGAAAAAGACGATAAGGTACAACTTTGATTGTGCTGCTTGGATTGTTTGTTTGTTTTTTTTTTCTTTCCTGAAGCATCGTGGATTGTCCAAGTCCCGTCCTTTCAACGATCCACGGCTCCATTCAACAACAGGGGGGAGATAGAACATGACTGACAGATGACACCTCTTCACACAGCACAAAATCACACTTTTCACAATTGTTATGTTTTTCTTCTTCTTTTCTTTCTTTTTTTTTTTTTTACAAAGGTAACATCACATTTAGTCCGCAGCATCTGTCAGAAGAGCAGAAAAGAAGGGTCACTGAAATCGAGACGAGGAATCTCTGTCCGCTAAATCAGTCTGTCAGGTTTATGTCCTCTGGTTCAGTTAGGAGGCGGCGCTCCACTCTGGGACGCCACACCTGATGTGTGTGTGTGTCTCTAGCGTGTGGTAGAGAGGAGGAGACAGGTTGGGCGTGTAGCGAGGATACTCTCTGAGAGGAGGGCTGAGCTGCCTGCTGTGAATGTTTTGGGAGCTCTGGGACGGAGGTCCGGAGCTCTGGCTGTGGTAGGGGTCGTGGCCGATGTGTTCTCCCAGAGGAGGAGAGCTCTGGTGGGCTATGGCGCTGAGTCGAGAGCCCTGAGGGCTGGAGCTGTAGGGGGGATGAGGGGTGTAAGGTGGGTAGGGTTCCATGGGGGTCATGGCGGAGGGAAGCGGGCAGGTGTATGACCAGGATGTACAGTTGAGTTCATCCAGTCTGGGCTCTGAGCCGGCAAACATGCACGCCTGACGCTGTCCCATGTCTGAGCTGTAGGGGGAGTCGGTGAGACCCAGGGCAGGGTTGTTGGAGAGGCCGGGTGGAGGAGGAGGGTAGGAGGAGGGGTGATAGTAAGACTCGCCCTCGCTCGGTGAGCCACCGGCGAAGGGTTTCTTGTACGGGTGCTGGCGGTTTCCTGACGGGCAGTTCTCCTCCACTACAGAAGGACACAGAGAGAAGATTGTGTTGATTTTTTTTTTTTTTTCAATCCAACGCGAGTTACAGTAAGTGAGAACTGCAAAAGTTCAAGTTCAAGAAGCTGAGACGAGAACACAATGTACACATGAAAAAAGTTTTAGATTAGCTGCTTATACAGGACGTATGATATTAACTTAAGTACAAACATGATGCCGGGGTTTAGTTTCAGTTTATAATGTGCCACATGTTTCTAGTTCGTTAACTTCTGGGGACCAGCTTGAGTCGCTCACTGTGTTTAAACAACGTGTGATATTAAAAAAGTTCTTTTTTAAATTAGGAAAAAAATCATGATATGTGAAAAAAGCACTATGAAGACACTGGGATCTGCAATACTGCCAATACTGAAAGTATACATTTCAGAAAAATAGTGTAAGATGAATCGAAGCCAGTTTCCACAAGTTTAAGAAAAAAAAAGATACAAACTCAGCCGCGATAAAAAGATTTTTTAAATGTTCACACGATTTCTGTATGATAATTGTGTTTTTAATCTCATATCTGACTATCTCAAATTTATGACTCTTGTTTCATAATTTTTCTCAATAACATTTCACATCATGTTCATGACTTTAAGACTTTCTATTTCTTTTTCTATTTTTTTTATTTACATTTAGCTCATGTATTTGTGTTTTTAATCTCATAATTCTGACATTTCGTGTCGTAATTGGGACCTTCAAATGACATAATTTCAGTTTGTGTTTTTAAATTTTCATATTTCATATATACTTTTCCCATAATTTTAACTTTGTGTCTGACAAGACTGACTTTATATGTCTAATTATGACTTTATTTTATCTGAACATTTTGACTTGTGTTTTTGACTTTCAGTCTCATAATTATGACGCTATCTCATATTTGTGATTTGCAATCAAAAAGCAAGCTTAGTATTCATTTCTTTTTGTTCCTTCAGCTGGCAGAAATGTGCCTCCACAGTCAGTCAGGGTTGTACTTGTTATCAGTGCAGACTTTTAGTTTAGTTTGTTTTTGCACCAACGTGTGTGTCTGCACAATAAACCGAGCAACAAGGATAACACAAAAAGTCAGAGGACATATTTCCATCGTGTTCCTCGTGGTAGTTAGATGTTGCTGCGATGTGTGTGAGTGTGTGTGTGTGTGTTGAGCATTAGCATGTCCACTGGCTATAATCAGACGTACAGCATTAGTGGCATATAACAACACAAAACACATCAATATACAGAAAATATCCACCATGTTCATTCAGCACATCATGTTTCATGTTACAGTGAGAGCTTCACGTCCACTCGACTGTCTTCACAGTTCCTATAAGCCCTTTTTGCGAGGGAGCACAGTCCGGATTTAAAAGGTCCTTTGTGCCTTGATTCAGATTAATTCTGCATGTAGGGATATTTATTTTAGCTGCACCAGCCTGAAAGCACATTACTCATCATCAGAGCTGCACCCATGCTGAGTTAACATAACAGTTCAGTGTCACCCGAATATTCCTGCGCCTGCGTTTTGTTACAGCCGTAGAAAATGTTTCAGAATCTAATTATTGAGCGTTTTCAGCCTCATTACACTTTTTTTTTTTTTTTTCAGTCTCAACACTAATAAAGTCTCTCCTCTCGCAGAGTGCAGAAACATTTGCGTCATCGTTACTGATTTTATTCTAGCTGCTGATTAACGTGTCTGAAGAAACTCACGCGAGCGAAATGTGTAAAGGACCAGTCGGGAGATAAATTATTTAATGATTCAGTCAGCGGCTGTCTTAGTAAATCTGATGCTAATTACACAGTTTGCAAACACAAACTGAATGCCAGTCACAGCACAATAAATGTTCATGTAGTTTAATTTAATTAAGCTCAGTGGAACATTAAAACAACCCAGAGAGACGTCTGATGTCCTCACCAGTTACAGAGTAAAGGTTTGTTTTTGTAAGTTACACGTTAGATTGAGCAGAAACACAACGAGGCCGCTGTGACTGAACTGACTCGTATAAAGAAATAGATCTTGATGTTGTTGATTTTTGTACCAGCTGCCTGATAGGTAGGAAACTATTCTTAAAACTTGGAGTAAAGTTTATATAACGACAAGCTGATCTCGTCATCTAAACAGTCTCACTCGTACTTGTCGGGTTGCTGGTGCTGGTTTGATTTGGCGTTCCTCAAGGACACGTTCTCGGACCCATTCTCTTTTCTTTATTCAGACTCCTCCTGCTAATTTGTTTACTAAACTTTTAACTGTTATGCTTAATTTAGTTATTTTTACACATCTTACTGAGATTAATAACTTACTACATTTAGCTCTTTTCTTGGCCGATTAACAGAAACGAGATCCAATCATCACCACACCGTCTGCCTGTGTTATGATATATAATCCAACACCCTCATATATTAACAAATCAATCTTTACTTGTAAAAGCGCCAGTTCACAACAGAAGACCACACTCTTCAGTGAACTTACTCACAGACACCAAATGTTTCCCACATGAGCAAACACTTGGCGACAGCAGCAGGAAAAAACCTCAGAGACGCTTCTCATTTCACGGCCGAACCAGAACCCTCGGATCTTCTGTTGCTTTTCTTTAAGATGCTCCAAAGAAAAATTAAAAATCTGGTGAGGCTGCTCTCTGTGTTTACGACACTGAACAGTTGAGCGCCACCATCTTGGATCTTTGAACAGTTAACTCCAGTGGAATTTATAAAAACTAAATTTAAAAAACCACATCTTTTTAATTTGGAGCAGCTGCATCACTATTAATCTTTCAGTGTGTTACGATTAAAATGTCTGTTTCTCTCTCACTTATTGCGGTTGTCTATTATTTAAACTTCTTGTTATTGCTAAATCTCTATCCTGCTGTGTTCGACACTTTGCATGTAAAGATATTGTTATTACGTTTATATGATTTTTTTTTTTATTGCGAGAGAAATACACAAGTATTTCCACTGTCACTGTTTAAAAATGATTCCAGTAAATTAATGAATATTGTCCCACATGCATCATATCTGCACCATTTTGTTTTTATTAGCTTTAGTCATCTTCCTCTGCACAGTGTTCTGAGATCAGCGTCCTCCTACCTTTCCTCTTGGAGCAGTGGTACACCTGCGGCTGCTGGCTGTGCTGCAGGTGAGGATGAGGATGAGGATGAGGATGAGGCAGGATGTAGTGGGCGGAGGCGGCGCTCAGCAGCTCCTGGGGGCTGCTGCTGTTCAGGCCGTTGTCGCAGCTGTAGGGGGATCCGACGGCATCGGGGGAGCCCCGCAGACCCCGGCCCTCCCCGCTGAAGGGGCTCCCGGTGGAGCAGGCCCTCTGACGGACGGTGCTGCGAGGAACCACAGGGAAGTCCTTACTGAAACGGAAAGATGGAAGTCAGATGAAAGCAACAATTTGCATCTTATTGCCGCTTTGGCCTCAGGTATGCTGCACAGACACAACTGCCTCTCCAGACTGGTACTTCTGTTACATTAAATCCTTCCTGCTTGTATTGTTCTCGTGTTTTTCTTTTTTCTTCCTTTTTCTTTCAAGTCTACTTAGCCGCTCTCAATCCCTTCAGCTCTGATCTCTCCCTCTCTCTGTGCACACTGCACTCTTGGTGAACTCTGTGGTATGTTGGGGACAGCGGGCCACATCTCCCTGACTCTCGCTGAGATAGTGACACACACACACACACACACACACAGCCTGTGCCGTTGTGAGATAATTCGCCCGGTCTAAAAATAAACATCCATCCGTGTGTCACTTCGGATAGATTCTCCTCTCTCCTCTGCTCTGCTCTGCTCTCCACCAACCACAGCAGCACAATAAAACAGGAGCGCTGCGTTTAATACAACCCCTCTTTCCCCCCCTTCGTCCTCCCCCATCAGTAACAGCCTCCCCTCCTCTCACTGGCTTATTAAAATCTCTAAACCGCCTGCCACAACAACACTTGAATGAAGATTAGTTAAGCACGCAAACGGACACCATGTAGGGGTCATCAGCTGATCAGCAGTGACAGTCTAACAGACCAGCAGCGGTGTGATATCATCCGTCCATCAATGCTTGGCGCGTCCTGTTTGTGCTGCGCGCTCTGGACGGCGTTTCGGGCTAAGATCAACCTTCAGGTGACAAAAAAGCTCACATCCCCTTCATACCACTTGGCTCCGCTCACTCACTCAAGCACACGCGTCTTAGACCATATGTACCCCATCATAACACTCCTCAGAGTGAAGGATGGATCTGTTTTTCATGCATGTTTTAATAAGGAACAGTTGTCGGGTGGATTCAGCATTTTCTTATAAGAAGAGTTGAATGCACAAAACAAAAGTAGAACAGTAACCGATGTATCTGACACACACAGGAAGATAAAGATAAGTAATTAGACTGTTTGCTCAGAGCTAAATGAAAATAATGCGAAGGAAAGCAGCGGAAAATAATGAAAAATCAACGTTTGGACTGAACAAGAATAAGATGCGTTAACAGATGAGGGGCAGACAGATTTAATTTAATTCTGACTCTTTTAAAAAGCACCGTATTATCTCAAGGTGAAGGATGCTGGACAGATTTTGTAGTTGGGAACTTCCTTCTTTTTATGGATTTGTTTTTAATTCTCACACACACACACACACACACACAAAGCTGTACCCACCTTTGCAGCTTGGCCATGCGGTGCAGCTCGTTGTCGTCGCTGCCTCTGAAGCCCTTTGCGAAAGGATTATTTTCTATCTTCAGCTGTGTAATCTGAGAACAAAAACAGAAAACGTACAGATAAGTCAGACACAATCTCAGCACAGGCCTGAAGGAACACGACCCAGAAACACTTGTTTTAACAGTTCTTTTCATTGGCCGAAAGTCAGTAGCCGACTATTCGTCAGAGGCTCTGCAGATGTTAAAAGCGGCCTCGCTGCTGAAACTCTGCACGGCCAACATTCCTCAGACGCTGACGTTTCCAGCGCAGCGGACAGCTGACACTGAATAAACTGTTTACCCAAACAGTCGCCAGGTTTAAAGATTTCGGGCCAAAGCTTTTAGAGGTCCAGAGCTCGGCGCTTTGATGTCTTCACGACTCTTCGAGCTCTTTCTCTGTGATGTCATGGAGGGAAACCTCCGAGCCGTCCGTGTCCATCACGCAGCAGGCGAGCGGACTGGAGCTCAGGTCCAAACAAACTTTGAAGTGCTGATAATATTGATGGCCTCCTCCGAACTACTGGATCATAGCGCTCATTTTTATGCACAGATGTTGGAATTAACACAGAAGTGTGACACCGACAGTATTTGTTACTGTGTGAACAGAGAGTTTTAATACAGTTTCTTATAGTAACCAAATTTAATTAACAACTCTGAAAGTTAGAAATAATTATTGAGACACTTCATCTACATTAGTAATAATATTATAAATCAGTAATAAAGCTTGAAATACAAATTATGCATTTTTATATATATATATATATATATATATATATATATATATATATATATATATATATATATATATATATATATATATATATATATATATATATATATATATATATATATATATATATATATATATATATATATATATATATAAATAAAAGAATAAAATAGACATTTACAATAATTGAATAAAAAAACATTATTCATTTATACATAAACTGCAATTAGTTTAGCTGTTAAAATAAATATAAATATAAATAAAACCAAACTGTTTCAACAACGGTGATGGATTAAACACTTGTTGTGCATCTATTTTCTAGACCGTTGTCTGTTTCAGTCACTTTTTAATTATACAGTAAATAATATAAAACCATCGTGAAGCTGTAGATGAATGTGTGCAAAATGTACGATTATATTTTGTCAAGTTTACAAAAGCTGTTGTGTGTCTGTTTCAATCTTGTAAGATGTCCCAGAACGCTCTCCTATTAATAAAATATAAAGTGAGCAAATTTTCCTTACGAATAATGCTGTGTGTTAAATTAAGACTATGCAGAAAAATTAGCGTTTGATGTGATTTATGTGTTTTTCTTACGATCAAAATCGAGGCAGCTGACGTGTGAGAACATAAATGGCAGAGGAGCGTAAAGCCTCGACAGTCTGTCTTTGCAGTGGAGGAAGTCGGATCAGCCGAGATCAAGAAAAAGAAACAGGTCGTTACAGGCCAACACACACACACACGCACACACATTCTCACACAAGCACACACACACACGGGTAATTTATTTTTGGACATGTTTACAAATACCGAGTACGGACACATAAACAAAGATGATGCAAAATTGACTTTCTGGATACAAAAGACGGACTAACACAAACACAGGCAGAAATGTGTGTGTATGTGTGTGTGTGTGTGTGCGCGTGTGTGCGCATGTGTGTGTGCGAACACGTGTGAGAGACAGAAGTTCGAATGTGGCCAGTGACCAAAGGCAAATATTCTTATCTAAATGCTCACAAATTTGACAGTAGAGCAGATGTGATTTGCACACTTAAGACTTTGAGATCTATTTCCATAATTGCGAGAATAACTACGAGGCTCAGAGACTTCACGTTCAAAAACCTCCAATCACTGCCTTTTTGTTTTTCCATCCATAACACTTTCTTTCTAAAAACACATATAAGTGGGTTTTCCTGTGTTCCAGCAGTGTTCTGGTGCGCTGTACCTTGTGGTTCTGGTAGGACGTCACAGCGATGAAGGCCGTCTCGGAGAAGACGTGGGTGCAGAAAGCCGTGTTTTTCGAGCCGAAGCCGTTATTCTCGTCCGCCTTGACGATGTGGAGACGAGGCTGGTATTTGTGCATGGAGTTGAGTATTATCTGCATGGGGGAGGAGACGGAGAGGGTGAGACTGACTGACCTGTCATGTTTGCAGATGCTGGGAGCTGGACTGTAGACTGGAGGCCAGGTGGAGGGTGAACGCATATATATGTCAGAAGGTAAACAGATTTCTAGGATGATATGAATCTTTACGACAGAGACTTGCTGTTTACATAGTAGTGGGATCAAACCAATGTAGGCCAGAAGGAAAAACAGGTTCATATTTAGTTTTCCAAGGCTGAATATGTTGGTGGGGGGTTTTACATTTCTGTTAATTCAGAGAATAAAGCAGAGAGCTTGATTTTTTTTGTATAAACGGCTGTATTTAGGTGAGAACCAAACATGGCTGCCACCTTTAAACAAAGCGATAAGGGAAACATTGTGTTGTGATATCACGATATTCACAATAACTGCTATTAAAAATTAAAATACTGAAATCCTGTTGATAATACACATATGATAATAACCAGGGAAGATGTTAGATCATGTGCTTCTTTTGTTTATCGGTTCATCTGGTTGCCTCGTATTTGTCATTTGTCACTTTTACACTCACACAATAAATTTGTTTTGAATTTACCAGGAAAAACCCACAGTAAACAAAGTTACAGATACATTTGATTGTTTTGTTTTTCTCCAAAATGTTTTGACATAATGAAAATATTGTTATCGTGAATTTGTTTGACCACAATAATTGTGTATTCTATAGCGCTCTTTATCCCACTTTTAAAACTCATCTCCACCAGACCACATGGTGTTTTTTGTTCATTTTTGTACTGTGTATTACAAAATACAATCAATCTGCTTGTCTGTGTCTGCTGAATTGTACATTTTTACGTCTATTTACGAGTGTTATGTCCCGTGTTTCATTCCCCAAAAGCCTAACAAGGTACAAAGACTGCAGATTAGCTGCAGCTAGAAGTCCAACAGTACGTTTAATTAGATGTAACAATGTGAACATGTATCGTCCCTGTCAATTAAACTAATAAATAAATAAAAATACATCCGTGTATTGTTGTTTGCAATGTTAGTGTTTCTGTTAGCCTGTCTGCCAAGGGTCAACAAGGCTAGCCTACATTAGCATTCTTGCTAAATCTGGCGTGTTTACATTGTGTTGCATGATTCTGTCCCCTGAAATAAAATGAAACTTAATATACTTTTGATTTAATGTTGTTAACCACAACTAACATGGTTGGACCGTGATGTTGTGTTAGCAACAACAGTCACTTCCGAGTAGAAAACCGACAGTTGATTAGCATATTTATGAGAAATCTTTTAGTTAACTTATTTATTTCTGTTGTTATTTTCAGCCATGACTGTAAAGATGTAAAGTTAAACATGTATCATGCTAGTGTCTCCATTTTATGCTAACTGCTAGCTTGGTTCAATTCAAGTTACCATTTTAAAATTAGCTCTCTAAACTAACATTAATAAAAAATTGTTGTTATTTGGCCTAATGAGACACGAAAGCAACAAATATGTATATTAGATCATTTAAATGTAGTCGTAAACACTTTGAAATGTAAACATTGTGTTACTGGAGGCGTTGATGAAATGTCCACATATAGAAATATAGGCTACGCACTTGCAACTAGCATTTTATCATTTTAAAGTCAAACATGTTAATCTTTTAATGTCTCTGCTGTGTTTATTTCATGTAGCGATTATATTGGTTTGCTTGTGTCTCCACGTATGCTAACTGCTAGCTTGATTCAATTCAAGCTGCCATTTTTAAATACGCTCTTTAATAAAATAGTTGTTCTTCAGCCTACTGAGACACAAAAGCTACAAAAAGGCATTTTAGATTAGTTAAATGCAGCCTTATACACATATATAACATTTTACAAACATTTACAGTCTGTGTATGACCGAACCTAAATTATTTCCCAGATAAAAGAAACTTCACAAGTGTAAATTGGACCTTGTGTGTGTGTGTGTGTGTGTGTGTGTGTGTGTGTGTGTGTGTGTGTGTGTGTGTGTGTGTGTGTGTGTGTGTGTGTGTTATCCACAGGGGCTCAGTTTAATCGCAGTGACGTCTCCATGAGCTAATGGACTCCAGTCACCGAAATCATTATTACGTCTAATTTAACAAGCCTGACAAGATTACACGTCTGTTTGTTTCTGAGCGTGTGCACAACAAAGCCTGCTCACCTGCTCAACTGTGTGTGTGTGTGTGTGTGTGTGTGTGTGTGTGTGTGTGTGTGTGTCGCTCTGCCCTCCTCTGATTTATGCACTGTTGTGAAGTCTGCCGAGTTATTTTCAGGCGAACGAGCTGCTGCCACCTGAGATCAGGACCGGACCTGGTACTGGACTGTAGTTTGTGTCATCTCTCTTTTAAATTAAAAACATCACTCAGGGTTAATTACCCTGAAAACATATAATGGCTGTTTGAAGTGTCCAATAGAACATTTACACTGAGAGATTAATGATTTGTATCCCTATCATGAGGTGTATTGTCTTTTAAAGTGTGTGGGGTTTTTTTTTTTTGGTTTTTCCTAAATCTTAAAGTCCTTGACTACACTGTAAAAAGTCACATGTCACTAACAGGGGTGTAAAGTTTCATCACCATACAATATTATATCGATTATTTGGTCAATACGACATGATATCACGATATCACAAAGTCTGACACGATCAGTCAGTTCGATACAGAGGCCTCCGATCGATATGAGGTGACATCATCTGGTCATTTAACACCATCAGTTGCATTTAAATCAACTCACAAAAAGCAACTAAAATACGATTTGACAATTTTTTTACTGAACTCTTCATGGAAGTGTTATTTTATCAGTGATTCCAGACGTGTTAATGGAAAACAATCTGTTGTTTTTAAAAGAAAACGAAGCACCGTCTAGACAACAGAGGAAACTGTGACATAGACGTGCCATGGGACTTTCAAAATAAAGGTCTATGTACACAGTGGCAGCAATATGAATCAATGTTTTCATTTGCATCGATGCTATTGGATATTTGATCGTTGAATCCATGTATTGATCCAGATCGACGCATCATTAGGCCCCTGTTGTTATCGTTCTTACTTTAAATGTGTTTTTTGTTTTGTTTTGTTTTTTTGTTTTGCAGCCTAAAAAAGTAAAAATCCACAATTACACTGTAAAAAGTCATCAATCTGTTGTTCAATATTAATGTAAATATACAAGATTTAATTATTTTTTGTTAATTAAACGTACCACTGTAAAGACAGATTCAGTAATAATTAAACTTTTGAGTGGTCGTTAATTATTATTTCATGTTTTGTAAAAGAAAAAAACAAACTACTATTCATTGGGAAATTAAATTACTCAGAAGATGTAATAATAATAATAATAATAATAATAATAATAATAATAATAATAATACGGCACAGATTAATCCGTATGTTCAGTTTTTGCATGGGAGGGGAGGAGCGTCACCTGCAGAATATTAGCAGACTTCCCAGCATTGTTTGTTGAGTTAAACCTCTTTGTGTTGCCTCAACAATAGAATCTATAGAAAAAACAAAAGTTATCACAGTGACTTTATGTTTTGTGCAGCATGTTTGACTGAAAATAGTCATTTCTAGACTTTAGCCTCTGGAAAAGAAATAATTCATGTGAGCTAAAGATTTTGAGAAAAACTCAAGTAAAGTTGCCAAGTCGACTCTGTGCTAAGTTAATACAATAAGACATGTTGAGTTTCAGATTAAAGCGGTTTAAGACGACAGGTTTTTATAAAGGTTTCCAGTAAAATCAACTAATTTGGGTGAAGAGTGAGCAGGAAAAGACTCCGGCACACCGTCCACTTCACGTCCAACAACAACAGCGTTCAGAACTTCACCAGGTTTTCTTACAAGACGATGCAGGAAACTGTCAAAAAACTAAAAAACTCACATGTGACTAACTAATCTTTGGTGTATGTAAGACAAAACATACAAGATTTAATTATCTTTAGTTAATTAAACTCACATTTTCTAATTTTCAGGACTTTTAAACACAAGGTCTACTTACATAAACGTCTTTTGACTTGGAGTGATGAAAAGTGAGTAGTGCATTTCTTATTATTATTATTATTATTATTATTATTATTATTATTATTATTATTATTATTATTATTATTATTATTATTATTATTGACCTGCAGTTGCATTTAAAAAAAACAGCTTCCCATAAAAATGCTGAATATCTTTTGTATCTATCTGATAATCAGCAAGATGACAAAGTATTTGACTTACATTAAGAAATATTATATATATTTTGGTAATTTAATTGATTTTTTTATCAGATACTTAAAGGCTTTTTTTTTTATCACGTATTTGTACATTTAGCCAAATAATATCTAGAAATCAAAATGTCCACTTTTTTCTCACTTTTTGACTTTCGGGTTGTTGTTTGTTTTGTTTTATTTATTTATTTATTTATTTATTTTGACAACTTTGCAAACAGAAATCAATCAACTCATTAAAATTGTGATCAGCATAGAAGCAGAATTCCCAGCATGCATTGCTCGAGAGTCAAAACTCTCCTGAAACCTTTAAAAGTTTGTACAGTTTGAGTAAAACAAAGTGCAGGAGGCACCTGATGGAGCCGCTGCAGCTGTTAACGTCCAGTGACCCAGATAACAAAGACTGAATTAGATTAACTATCTTTAACTTTGGAGGTCAAGTTGAGTTTGTAAACTAAATTTAAAGTTTAGATGCCAGAGAAGTTTGTTGGTTCTGACTCGTTACAAACTGGTTTTACATGTTTTTTTTCCTCCAGATTTATTCATAAAACTTTATTTGTCTTGGGGGCAGAACTGCAAAACTAATATTTAGTTTACTTGTGTTTTTTCTCTCCCTCCCTTTTTATTTTCTGTCATCTTCTAATGATTATTTCTGAGATTTCTGTGATTGTGTGAATAAAATAGCTATTTATTTATATTTTTGATATCAGTGAGACTCGATATATTGGGGGGTCCGGCCTTGCAAAGACCATTTTTATTGATCTGTTTGGAAACATGGTTTTAGCAAACTGCTCTGAAGAAGAGAGACTCACGTGTCCAAACGGATCCAGGTGGTTGTTGGTCAGTTTGAGCTTCTGGAAGGAGACGAGCTGGCGGCTCCAGTGCGCTCCGGTGGCGGGGGAGTCCGGGTGGACGTAAAGCCTCCCGGGCATCGCGGGCTCTGCCTTCCCCGTCACCGACCTGCACGACACACACACACACACACACACACACACAGAGCAGATGAGAAAACAGACACTCAGGCCACGCAGCGCTCCGTCCGGCGCCCCGCGGCGCAGCAGGCCGTCTGCAGAGTGAGGGCCTTTCTGCGGCTCCAATTAGACACACAAGCTGCACTTAGCTGTTTTTTTTTTTAAGTCTACAAACAGATTAAAAATGGACCTGAGCTAAGCCGGACTGAAATAACTCGCCTTCCTTAAATATTGCTGTTATTTTCGACAGAGCAAAGTGTTGCCTTGAGGCAAAGAAAAAAAAACCTCAGAGCATCACAAAACTCACACGAAAACAAAACACAAAACAGGAGAAGTGCATCATTTTATTCTTTTTTATTTTATTCTTTTTTTTTTTACAATTAATCCTGTGAGCTACTGGACTATTTTCTCGCTGATGGAAGAAGTCAGAACCAAACCTGTTTGAGTTTTCGTTCGGCGCGTTAATTTTTTTAATGTGAACGTGTTGAACATTCAGGCTGCAGCTCCTCTGACTACAGCACCAACCAGGGCTGGAAAAATAGCGAGTGGAGGCTTAAATCTTAATTAAGACTTCAATCATCTCCAGACTGCAAAAAAGGCACTTTTTTGAAAATATGCATCTTGCGTATTGGTGTGTTTAAAGTCTGCGCCGTGCGTAAAGGTCAAATGACGCGACCCGGCGAGACTCATAATAATCATCATAATAATAATACATTAAAATAAAATGGCATTTATGATATTTTGGACACTAATTTGCAGCCTGTCGGATCGATCTGCTGCAGGTTACCTCCGCTTCATATAGTACCCGGCTGTCTGCTGCTCTGAGGAGGCTGAGCGCGGATGGATCTCACTGCAGAGTGAGTCGCTCTGCTCGGATTCTTCCCCGCAGCAGCAGCAGCAGCGGCAGCAGCGCACACAGCTGAATGGGAGACTTTAATCCCGCTCTGACTGCGCCGTCTGTCCGCCCGGTGAACCCTTCTTACTCTGATTTAACCGGCGGGCAGTCACGGGGGTAAACACGGGGGAACTAGGCCATCCCAGTCTGCAGCAGGACCCGACCTTTCCACTGCGCGGGGGCGGGGATGGAGAGGAGTGGAGGCTGCAAACCACAACAACACAGCTCACCTACATCTCAGCGTTACAGGGGATATCAGCGAGAATGTCAGTAAATAAATAAATAAAAACTGGGACTCTGATCATATAATTCATGTATGTTGGATATCGGTGGGTTTGTTTTTAGTTTTACGCACGACTCGCTGCGTAAAACCACAAATCATGAAGAAAGTGAGTCTATCGTGGCGGATCCTGGATCATCTGCGTGTGTACATGTTGTGATGTACGAACCATTTGTTGTCTGCGAATTTGTATCGATGGTCGTCCGCCGGCACGATGTCCATCAGGAGGATGTACTTGGTTTTTGGGTTGAGTCCTGTGACCTTCACCTTGTAGCTGGGGAACATCCTCCTGCAGGAAGAAGAAGAAGAATATTTATAAAATCCCAGAAGTTAGATAATAAACTAAAAACAGCCTGAGCGGCCCTCAGAGGCCGAGCGTCCCCTGGGTGCCTGGAGCATATTGTGCATGCGTGTACACTTTACACAACTGCTTCTTCCAAAACTAGAATAAACAGGATAATTATCTCTAATCTCTCTACCTTCCAGCCTTCGTGATGATCATTTCTGTTCCCACTTCGTCAAACTTCGTCCAAAGTTCCCTGTCGTGGAGGAAAACTTTGATGCCGTCCATCCCCTGCAGCGAGAAAAAAGCACAAACAAGAGGAAGTTACAGCAGGAAACATTCCCAGTTAGCTTTTACACAATTAAAACAGTGATTTAAACATTTTAAGTAATAGTTTAAGATCCCTCAGCATCTCGAGTCCTCGCGTAAATCAGCGTGTAAATTAAACCAAACACTCGCTAAAAAAACACTGAGCCGAACTTTTCTGCACCAACAAATTCTTTAATATTTAATTCATGAGGCAAAAACTGCGTAAAAGTCTGGATGATGTAAGTTCAAATCAGTGATCAATAATTAATCATCCATATTTACATTCTGGTCGGCGGTGCAGGCCGCTGCCTGCTGCTGCTGCTGCTGCTGCTGCTGCTGCTGCTGCTGGCTGGAAGCTTTCTGCGGTGACGGTGGAGAGTTTATGGTGTAGCTGCGCTCCGCCTGCTTGTTGTCTTTTGGGGAATCCATGCAGTCCGAGTCCGGACGGTCTGCGAGGCCGAACTGGTCCCCTCCGTTCGCCATGTCCCACTGAGACACACACACACACACACACACACACACACACACACACACACACACACACACACACACACACACACACACACACATTATATATTATAATTTATTACCTAAACATTTGAGCAAATTAAAGTCTGAACTCAGATCCAGAATAAAAACATTCAATATATTTTTTTTTTCAATCGATGGGACAAAACAGTAAAAAGCTACAAAAACCAAATAAGCGAAAATAAAATGTTGAACAGTTGAGACTTGTTGATAAAATGCGAGATGCAGAGATTTATTCTCATTTTCACGTCGTGTTGAACAAAGAAAACAGAACTAAAATCTGGTGTTCTCCCAACAAATCACGTCACAGCGACCTCCGCTGTAAACGATCCAATCAGCTAATTACAGACTTAGAAACTGAAAGAAGATTAAAATGTGCATGAACCTGAACTTCAGCACTGGTTTTTTTTTTTTTTTGGAAGCGAGATGAAAGAGCAGAACATCACAGGCTGAACAGTTAAACGGCTGCAGACGGTTGATTTTTATATCTATAATTCAACTTTTACGCACGAGGAGGAAGAAGATGGAGTTTAACTGTTAAACATGTAGAAATGGAGACAGCTTTCAAAATGTACGACAATAAGCTTAGTGTGTCTGGTATGTGCGTCTATACACACACACGCACGCACACAGACACACACACACACACACGTATATATATGATGTCCTCCCTGCAGGCCTTTACCTCACACGCACAGTTCTGCTCCTCCCGCACGGATCACGCTCATCCTGCTCCTCCGTCCTGCTGCCTGATGCTCGCTGATTCCCACTTCTCTTTTCTTAAAAAGCAAAGATCCACCAGCTGCTCCTCACTGCTCCTCCTCACTGCTCCTCCTCGCTCCCCGCGTGCAGCTCTCACATATATATCACCGCCTGGTTTTGTTTTTCTTCCTCCGCGCTCCGGTTGTTACACACACTCTCCGCTCCGCCGCCCTCGCGTCGCCCGCCGGCTGCAGCGGAGGTTCAGGTCCGTTCAGCGCGGCTCCTCATTTACATGGACCTCCCTTCTCCTTCTCTCTCTCGCTCCTCGGTGCCCACGCGGACTCAGTGAGCGGTAGCCTGGTCTGAACCCAGCTCATCAGATCCTTCATTACAAATGGAGTCCGCCTCAGACACTCCGCCCTCCCCCTTCTGCCCTCCCTGCGCTCCCATAGGTCTGCACAGTGCATCGGTATCTGCAGCCCAAATCACGGCGGCGACACTGGCCAATCACACACACACACACACACACACACACACACACACACACACACACACGCTTGGACTTACACATGCACATACATACACGTGCATGCGCAGTCAGTCAGTCGAGGATGATTTATATATTTTTAAAAAAGCATATTTTCCTGTTTTTGTTCCTCCATCAGACTTTTCATGACCTGTTGTTGTTGGTAAAGTCGAACAAAGTGGGAATTTTGTTCCGCATCATATAAAATATCGCATCAATTAAACGTTTCCGCCCTCAATGTGAGAGGAAAGTCGACTCACACGCATGTTAGGATGGAACGAAATTTTTTTTTTTTAACCCAAATTCTTTTGGTACAATTCGTCTCCAGCTCCACACACTGAACGTAAAACAAGATGTCTGACAGTGACTGACAGGACTTATTGAACCTGCACATTAAGTCACGTTAGTGTCCTCATTATTATCATTATGACCTGTGACAACATGTCAGCGCAAACGTGACGTGGATCTGGTTCGTGCATCTCCCCCCTCCTCCCAAAATGATAAAAGAACCCGCAGGCCTACAGTGACACACACACACACACACACACACACACACACACACACACACACACACACACACACACACACAGAGGCTATTGTCTCATAGTGGATTATATTCGGACACTGGACGCACATAGCAGCAGCGGCAGCGCGCATCACTTTGACTGGATTACAGTAGATCCTGATCACCAGAGGCAACCGGAGTGGAAAGTTGAAGGGGGTCACCGGGAGGTCAACCAGCCGGATCCCTCGGTTACGCGTTTTTCTACCGATTTCTAAACCTGCCACATCCTTGTCCCCCCTCCTCTGCACCCTTCAGCATGTCATGTGTCCGCTGCTCACACAGATTTACGCGTCATTAAACATTTTCTGGTTATTATTATTATTTTTTATCTCCAACAGAAGGACGTGTGTCGAGCAGGTCTGAAACCTGGAAACTATCCCGTGTTGATATGTTAAATTTTAAAATATATGTATACATATAACCCAAAGCACAACACACATTTCTGTATATTAATATGTAAATAAACAAGCATGTGTATTAAGATAAAATTCATACTCGAGGCCTCGCCGGAGGGGATTTCTTGTGCGTAAAAGCGCGCCGCTGTTGCGCTTCTGCACCCGCCTCCGTCTCTCCTTCAACAAACAGCCACAAGTGAAGCTCTTACCGTGTTTGAATAATAAATTCCCCGGTGAGAGACCTCCGGTGTGCAGCCACTCGGTGCGCAGCCTCTCTTACAAAGCGCGACGAGCGCGGGTGCTGCAGTGAGAGCGCGCCGCCACTGGGAGACACACTGGACCTGTGCCCTGTGCGTGCGTGCCCTGCGTGTGTGTGTGTGTGTGTGTGTGTGTGTGTGTGTGTGTGTGTGTGTGTGCAGACCCATCAGCCACCAAGTTTCCGATCTGCTCCTCCTCCCCATCAATACGCTGATCAATTTGTGCACGCACACTCGCACGCGGTGTCGTTTTTTGAGATAATGTCCTCAAATGGCTCGCACGCGCGCGCACACACACACACACACACACACACACACATTCACACTTATCTTAAATTATAAAGCAGCCTATAGGATTCAAATTAAATTATTTAATGTCTTTCTACTGATTTTAAGTTTATAGTAATATTTTTTGGTCACACCTGCAGAAGAATTTGAGCAACAATAAGAAACGTTATACATTTAAACGACCACGCGGGACTGAAAAAACAAACATATTTTAGTCATTTAAAAGATATTTAGTAATTAAATACAGGAGAGAATATTTGTTGGGACCATGATGAACATCTGAGCCTGCTGATGACAAGTTAACAGAGTTAAAACATGTTGAACACATTCATTATATTTGTTTACTTGTTTCATTACGCACACGTCATTTAGACTTTATTAAATGTTTTAATTATCATATTTTGCTCAGGAGGAACTTTTCTTACTGGAGTTACCGGATAAACTATGAAACATTTTTTAACACGTTGACTCATCAGCGCGTTGAGACTTTAACAGAAACAGAAACGTGTCAAACAAGAAAACAAAATCAGGCGTTTTACTTTTTATTTTACTTTGTGAAACTGAAATATTAATACTTGACGTGAACACGCTGCTCCTCCGAAAGCTGAATTAAATAAGTCACAAGTTTCCAGACTAAAGTTTTACGATTTGTTAAATTACTTTAGAAAAACAAAAAAAGAAACATGAAAGTTGTTTTATGTTCCGGAGAAATTACGAGTTTCATCAAGGACACAAAGTTTCTCTCAAACTTCCCCAGTTACTGGTTCAAATTATAGAAACGAAAATAAATAAATAAAACACAGTTTTGTTGAAATAAAGTCTGATCCGGAACGTCTTGATTTTAATTTAACACAGTTTGACTTTCTGATTCCTTTGGTTGTTTATTATTATTATTTTTTTTTTTTAAATCTTGGACTCAAAAACACAAAATCGTCAGGAAATAACAAGAAAACAGCTTTTTATACATCTGTGACCATAATAATAATAATAATAATAATAATAATAATTTTTAAGAAGCTTTATTCTCTTGTAAATCCCTGAAACTAAAGAAGCACCTCAGTGTTTGTAAATAAAAAAAAAAACCTTTAATTGAATAAAAAAAAAATAATTATTTTTAAAAATCTTTACATCTGACTGCTTCACCTCCTCTTCCAAATATATGAAAATCTCCTTATTCAAAACGAAATAGTCTCTTTTTATTTACAGCAGCAGCCAGGTAGTGTTCATCAAGGTGAGGGTTTACCTGAGCACAAACATCATGCACAGTAATTATTAATTCTTAAAGCTGCATGTTGCCTTCCAGACGTTAAACTCTCGTCTTATCCCTCAGTTTCCTCGCAGAGGAAGAAAAGTGAGAAGCGAAGGTTTCAATAATACCTGGAACGAGGTGGCGGTGGCGGCTGGACGGCTCATTATCGTCCCATTCTGGCTTCAGCTGACTGGATCCTCTGTTCTCCGTCTGGAGGAAGTGGTGACGGGGTCCCAGACCTCCTGCACTCAGCAGGCCTGTCTCACACACCTCCAGCCCGGCCAGAGCCAGTGTGTGCGTGTGTGTGTGGCATCAGAGGGCAAGGTCAACCCATTTCTCTGCAAACAATCACATCACACAGGGCAAAATACATTCCAACCCCCCCTGCAAACCCCAGTTTGTAAGGTGGTCTGATGTGGGAACAGCGGAGGGGTGGGGGTCTGGCAGGGGTCCAGACGGGGGGCCTCCGGGGCCAGATGAAGGAAAAACCTGGTCCACATTAATATGACTTCATATTACACATGTTATGGAGATGCTGCTTTCTGCACATGCTTAGTTAAAGTGTGTGTGTGTGTGTGTGTGTGTGTAATCCTGAAACCTTCAGATCAGATCAATTAGTGGTTTAGTGGCGAGTTCAGAGGTTTCCATCAAACAGCAGCTCAGCGGGACGAGACCTCTAAAAACTCAACATGCTCTTAAAATATACGATCTGAAGTTCTGAGGCGTTCGAGCGGTCGTCCAGCGAAATTCATCCCAACGTTCAACACACACCGATCACATTCATCGATCAGCTGGGATCTTCTCTGGAGCAGCCACGTTTAATCCCAACTCTGATCAGCACAAGATGATGTCACATAGAGATTATATATATATATAATCAAATAAATGAAGAATAATGCTCAATTTAATCAGCTCTGATTAGATATTTACATTTAAAGGTGCACAAGCTGAGAGGATATCTTTACAATAAATAAGGTAATAAAACAAACTCACATATATTTCATACATTTCTGTAATATACATAAAACAAGATGTCCTCCAACAGGAAATAATAATGTTTATGTTTATTCAGTTTATTTAGTCGTGAAACTAAGTCATGCACCTCTGAAAACAAGAAAAGGAAGCGCCTTGTTTATGATATCATTACTGTTATTATTAGAGCTGATCAATCGCCGATATCGGGGCCGATAACACAACGAGTAAAAGATTCTGATATCGATAAATCGTCCGATTCCTTCAGTGTGATTATCAAACACTTGTGACCTCACAGTTTAAAACATAAACTTCACTGAGAATTTTATAATTATAAGATTACCTTCTGCATCTGTTTCTGTGTCATATAACCTAGAAAAACAGGCACGTACACCAATATCAATAAATATCTGTGAGGATATCAGCCGATAATAAACATCTGGCTCCATATTTTCTTTACTGGGCTGCTGAATGAATAATACGGCTGGGTAACATTTAATTAATTATAAAACTTTTGTTGCTGGAACTTAAACTAAACATCTTTTATCTATGAATAAATATAAATAATCATTGTTTCTGTTTGATAAAGTCTACAGTGTTTGTTTATTCTACACTTTCTTCCAAATGAGCCTCAAGTTATTATTATTGGGGCTTTTATTTTGAAGGTCACACAAACAAAGGATTCATAGATGCACAAAACTGCATCACTGTCCTGCAGAAACCATGAAAACTCTTTGATTGTGTCGTTGTTTTGCATCTGGCAGATGAATCCTCCACTCACAGTCGTTCAGATGCTTTTAAATTGTTCCTCTGAATTCCCTCCTGGCCTCCAGTCTGTTACTGTTGGTTTGAGGAAGGACAGCTTCATTAGCTCATAGCAGCATTCATTACAGCACTGTGGATGATGAAGTGTGGAGTGTTGCAGCCCCATCTAGTGGCTTTCTCCTGCAAACAGGAGAAAGAACAGTGGGGGGAAAAAAGCAAAGAAATCCAGAGGAAACAAAGAAAACACAGCACAGTCGTCTTCATCTTATTCACGTGTCTTGAACCGAAGCTGCTGAACAACAAAGCCTCGGCGCCCGGCTGCAGCGAGGAGCCTATATTTAGGATGTTAAGATCAGCAGAGTGTAATGACATGAGAGATGGAGACAGAGGGCAGGCTGGTGCAGAGTCATCCATGTGGGAACATTAACATTTAGAGGAGCAGTGTGTCTGTCTGCCCTCAGAGCTGCCTGTCACTCACAGGCGTCAAACTGAAGTGCGACGTGACCTTTTACATTACGTCTGAGCAGAGATTCAACCCTCCGAGGCGTCTGTGTCGACATGTTTTCAGACTTTTACCTCTTTATAGTTTCTCAGCCGGAGCGCACGAACAGGCTGTGACACAGAATCAATGAAGAGAAGCTCAGCGGAGAATTATTGGTGCCAGTTTTTCAGATCAGAGATTGTTGTGACACATATTTCACATTTTCACATCCCAGTCAAGTTTGAATCAGACAGCAATGTGTTTTTTCTTCCTCCTATGTTGAGTGTTTGAGCTTCTCTGTGCAGAGTTTGACACTAGAGGATGTATTTCACATTTCTGCTCATTGAAAATCTTTAAAAAGGATAAATTAATCATAAATAAGCAAAATTCAGTCTTTATCTACTCATCGTCACGCCTCATGGAAAGTCGGGGGAGGATTTGTGGTCCGCAAAAAGCTCTGACATCCCAAAATGATTTGAAAAGACATGACGCATGTTCGAGCTCATGCATCCACTTCAGACGAGTTCTCGGCTTTTATCAGCCACAGAATAGATTTTAAATATAAAAGGATTTAAAGAACATGTTTTCAAATCAATTATTAGTTATTTAGGAGAACTAGTGCAGTGCCTGTAGGAAGCATGTATTCCTATAGAAAAGTGGGAGGTTAAGTAGCTTTTTCATGGATGGTCAATGAGGCTGTTTGAAGGTGGGACGTCAGGGATATTTAGGTTTGTTGTGATATCCGATTTTTGATTTTGACATTATATTTCACCTTAAAAACTATTTACTTAATGTCATTATTTTCAGCACAACCTCACATGTGTGACTGTACAGTTATTTATTTATTTATTTTTATTTTGACATACTGTATTAACAAAATGGTCCTAAAATCACAAAAAAAACCCATAAAATCCGAGTAGAAAAAGTTATTTTTTTACTGTGAAAACCACAAATATGTTTAACAAACCATTTTGTATTACTTATATATTGTTGTTTGCTAAATATGTTCATACATTTTAAACATTTACAGTTTTATGTAACCATTTACATTTAAATGCAGGCAGTGCTCAGGTCTCAGAAGAGCTCCACATTCAGCATCTACTCAAAGTTTTCACTCATTAAACAAAAAACCGACTCCATTACTCACTGAATAACACACTAACTTCACACTCAAAACACGCTAAATGTCACAAATCTCTCAACTCTAAATATCGCTCTGTCTCTAGCCGACCGTCGTTGCCTGTCACTCATCCGCCTCCGTCCCTCCCACAACTTCCGGTTCCTCGACAACCAAACTTGCTACTTACGGACGCTTTCGTTATCAAAGTCTGTTTTCGCCGTTTCTTCCTGCACCAGACACAAAGCAAACGTGACGGCAATGTTCGCGAAAAAGCGTGGCGGACATTATTTACCCTCAGTCCGGTTCTGGACCTGCCGGTGCGTCCGTCGACTCGGGAGCTGGGCCGTGTTAACGGCTAGCAGCTAGCAGCTAGCAGCTAGCAGCTAGCTACACACGAACATCCACAGATTCCACTTTGTTGTCCGCGCGTCTCCGGATCTCCTCAGACCCGAACAGACTCGGTCCGGACTC
This sequence comes from Acanthopagrus latus, assembly GCF_904848185.1. Lineage (NCBI taxonomy): Eukaryota > Metazoa > Chordata > Actinopteri > Spariformes > Sparidae > Acanthopagrus > Acanthopagrus latus. The sequence continues at coordinate 28,309,082 of NC_051043.1, forward strand.
CTTTAGTCTCATTAACCCACAACAGTCAGTTTAGATGCACAGAACGGGACCGAACCGCCGGCAAAATCCCGGTCCAGCTTGGCATCCTGCTTGTTGTCATGGAGGTGAGCTCTGCAGTGATTGGCTCTGGTGCGCACGTGACTGTGGTGGCTACGGTTAGCAATGCTAGCGAATAGGTAAAGCATTTATGAAATAATTTATTAACGGTATCATTGCAGTCCAAACAAATCCGACGTCGCACACCCTTGAACCAAACAGCAGCCATGTTGAAACTCTCAGGTCAGTCTGATCCTGATCCGCAGAGATATTTGAGGAACACACAGACAGACAGAGACTTCTTGCTTTTATACAGAGATGGGGCTCTTTTTTCAACTCCAAGGTCAATGTTGTTTTTCGCTAACGACAAAACAACAAATGATCTGCATTTATATGGAACTAAGCTTTAGGAGCGTTCCACCTTAACTGTCCTCCAGGTTACGTCACATTCTGAGATCGACTCTTCTCCACTGGCAGGACGGTGGCGAGTGGAACAAGCTACTGCTAACATGAGCTGTTCAAAAACTTCCTTTTTAGTAACTCTGTGTACACAAACAATGTTGTCAGTGCTGGTGTTCATGTGTAGAGACCCTGGTGATGCTACCAGCAACGTTTCATGTTGTGTCGAGACTTCTTACTGTTGTAAAAATAGAGATTTTGATGCTATCGTAAAAGTGCCCGTAGCACTCCCATTGAAAATGAGTTTGACCTGAAAACGGAAATACGGTAAATCTTAAAAGTGCCTCTTTCGTCATAATTATGCTTTTACACGAAGGTGTGACTCAGATACATTCACAAATAAAGCCTCGGTTGCATTTTGGCGAGAGTTTCACTTTAATGCTTTTTTCTGGTTGTTCTTTGACAGTAATAACAAATCCTCAACGCTGTTTTGCTGCGAAGCCCCAACTACAAAACACAGGGTGGGCAGTGAGTAGATAATGACTAAGATTTCAATTTTGGGTGAACTTATCCTTTAACACATTTCCTTTAACGCTCCTGCCACATGCTCCCCTCAGCACCTAGAGGAGCTCCGTCTTTAACAGACTGAAAACTAATTTCCACACAGCTGACATTTCACAGGCTCTCGGGGCCTTTTTCCTACCTAGCGACGCAGTTTAAACTGTTCAGTGGAGACACTTCACCCTCGCCGGTCCTGCAGCCACGCAGCTGCACGAGGAGGGCGGAGAGGGAAGTGGACGGAGGTCAGGACGCGGTTGGAGGCGTTTTACCTAATGGACCTTTGCACTGGATGTGTGAAACACTTCACTTAACACAGCCTCGGGGCACTATTGGCATGTTCATGAGTGTGCGAGCATGTGTCTGAGGCGGACAGTGTTAAAGGTCAAATGTGTCGGCTGTGACCCTCTGCAGGCGTTTGGACAGTTTTACACTTTGGAACAAAAACAAAGAAAAGAAACTTTAAAAGCCACGTTTGGCATCGAAAGATAATTTAGAAAAGTCTTCCAAGAAAGTTTTTGTGTCGTGTTTAGTGTAAAATGTTGATTTACCCGTTGACCACTAGATGGCAGAGTGCTTTAGGGGAGAAAAGTATGAAGCCTGCATTTAATCTGATAAGTTGCATTGTGGGTAATGTAGGCGTACGTTTTTTGAAAAGGAGGAAGAACAATTGGATTAAGAAAGTTGATAAATCTCATCTTAAACATCCACAGAGTCCACGGTGTAATGCTTCACCAGTGGCTTGCTTTTCAAAACCTTGTGCCTAAATTACCCACAATGCAACGTTGCCCCTGTGTGACATCACTGCGGGCAATTAATCAGGTCCCACTCTGCTTCTTTTAAAGGCTTTATACTACTTATTCCACACATGCAGTCGAGCTCTCGCAGACCTGTAAACACACGTTAATGTGTAAAACTGCCGGAGAAGTAATCGAAAAGAATCCAAACAAAACAAAGAAAAGCATCCTTTAATGTACAAGCAAGAAAATTAACATTACACGCAGAGAAACGAGGGCACACAGCTTCAGAAAAAAAAGGAAACAGACACGAACAGGAACATGGTACCACGTCAGCGAGGCCTGGAGGAGAAACCTGAGGAGCGCTGAAACGACCGTCGTACAACATCGACACAAAGTGTCTGAAGGCATCGTATCAGGAAGGCTGCGACACAAACAAAACACAAGGAAAAAAACGAAAAAAGCAAAGTGCGGGAATTACAATTAAATTAACAGAAGTAGTGGCACAGTTTCCCCCCCAAACGTAACGACGCAGTTAGAAAAATCACATTTACACAAAAGCTGTGGACGCTGGCAGTAACAAGTACCATCCAAACACTGCTGCTGTATTATTTTTACGGTACCGCGTTTAAAAAAAGGAGTCAGTTTACTGACAAATGATCTTTTTTTTTTAAAAAAACCCTCCTGTTTAAAAAATATAGTCCGAACACTTAAAAACTTGCTGCTGACTCCACCGTCCTCTCCTTCATCTGTCAGTCAGTTGGCATGTGTACGTTTTTCTTGGTTTAATGACACCTGCAGGATTCTTTGCTCCCGTCAGAAACCCGATTAAATGTTACTAATGAATTGCTTGTTAATTTATTATAATCCAGAAAAGTTGATGTGAGGCTAATGTGCATCTCAGAAGGAAAAAAAAGAAGGTTAAAACACTGCTGGGCTCAAAAAGGAAATAAAAATATTTAGTGAACAAGAGTTTGATTATAAAAACGTCGGATACTGTGTTAAAAAAAAAAAAAAGACTTATTGATGAATACTTTAAGCAGGGAGGAAGGGTGAGCAGGAGCCGAGTGCAACGGATTGAAAGCATGTGCCATAATTTGTCTGCAGGAAACAATTAATAAAAAAAAAAAACGAGATTATTCAAGTTTTCTGAGGAAGTTGCACTAGAAACACTCTTCTTCACAGGCGCCCCTCGGTCCTCTTCCAGCTGGGTGCATCCTTCGACCAGCAGGGGGCCCCAAACTCACGCCGTGATATCGACGCAGACGTTCACAGTGTCACTTCATTAGCAGGGAATACTATTATTACCAGTCACATTCATTTGTTTTTTAAAGCAGGTACCAACACTCGACAGACTTCATTGAAACTAGACGTCAGTGGTCCGGATGCCGTCGTCATCCAGGCTGAAGGGGAAGCCGGTGTGCGGCTGAGGCTGTGAGCGGTGCCTCCGGCGCCCGCAGGCCACGTCGCCTGTGGCTGTAACAATCCCCAGTCCGCTGCTGGAAGTCGCTGGAGGCACGGTGGGGCAAGGGGCCGGGGTGGAGAGGGAGTTGGAGGAGGATGAGGTGGAGGAGGAGGTGGAGGAGGAGGAGAGGGAGGGCAGGGTGGGCACGGAGCTGAAGGCGCTGTCTTCATCCTCCGCGTCCAGGATGGAGGGCTCGCACGACGGGACGGGCATCCAGGGCTGCCAGCCGGGGGCCACGGAGCAGGACTTGACCAGCTGAGGTCTGCGCTCGTCGCCCTGCTGACCTCGAGACCCCAGAGAGGAATTGTGACTTTTATAGTACGAGGACGCACGTCTGAATGAGAAACCCTGCAACCAGAGAGAGACAAACATCTCATCAGTGTTTTTATTCTTTCTCCCAAGAACACAGAGACAGAAATGATCAACAGGGAGAGAACAGTTACCTTCGGAGGACCTCTGAAGTCCTGGATCTTCAGCTCGATGTCCCTGATCCAACCTTGCATCTCCTCTGGAGAGTCTGTCTGCAGAGAGGAAGCACCAGGAGATATAAAGCTTCGTACTGCTGCTGTAGTTCATCCTTCTCATCTGGAAACACTCCTTATTTTTCTTACTGTCAGCAAGTTTTCATCATGGGGAGTCTCACATGGTTGCCTTGAAAAAGCTCCCGAGTTCGCTGACGTACAGACTTATATTGGTTTACTGATTTATCTTTAATTAGCCAAGACTGTCACTGTGGCTGAAGGCGTCACTTCCACATTGTATCCCCATAAAAACAAGTTAAATCAGAATGTGTGTGAATACGACAGACATTTATTTATCCTTTATTTGAGCAGGACGACATCATGATGTTTAAGATGACATGATGTTTGTTTCCTAACAAAGTGTCAGGTTAAAGTGTTTCCAGTGTGTTTACTGGGATAATATCATGAATCAGAAATAATGCTGGGCAGGATAACTTCATCTAGCTGCTTCATATTACAAAGAAATATAATTACAAGGGAATGATGATTAATCTCCTGAGCAGCCAGATGTGAAGGCTGCACGTGCACTCGCTCGATGTGTGAAATGCAAATGTACTATTTACTCTTGTTTGGCTAATATTTGCCAAAACCTACAGAGAGTTCAGGAATATTACTGAGCCTCTTCTAAAAATAAGTATATATATATATATTTGTATTGCAGTAAAACATCAGCGTGAAATAACTGGCTCAGCTTTGAAAGAAGCAATAATACAGAATATCAGAGCCCGACTGATATATCAGCTGTTGTTGTTTCCGAGGTGATGATGACTTCAGGAGAAGAAATGTTTCATACTTTCTCCAACTGGAAAAGTCTTAAGTTTCTCAGCAAAAAAAAAAAAAAAAAAAAGCAAAACTTTGTGAAACTTTTGTGATATTAAACTAAACATTTGGACCGGTTGGTTGGACAGAACAAGCAGCCTTTGAGTAACAGTTACTGTTTTTAGCTGGAACAACAAATAACAAATTCATCTAATAAATAAAATGCTCATCAGCAGAGACGTGTGTGTCATAAAAATTCATTTCAATTCATTCAATTCATAAAAATCACTTTGGTTTCCGCTCTTAAACCATGGTGATGTTCTTCTTTCAATCTATTTCTGTTTACGTGTTGTTTCATGCTTCCTTTTTTTTATATCTTGCACAAACAGCACAAACACATCTGTGTCTCTCTCTCTCTCTCCCAGCGAGACCCCTGCCGTCTCCGTCAGCCGGTGTCCCGGGGGGAGGAGGGGAAGCTGGGCCGGATGTTATTGTTGGACGGCTGTGGCTGTTTCACAAAAACAAACTTTGTGTGCCACACATCAGCAGCAGAGCATTGACAGAAAAACAAGTCAACACGTCAGGACGGAGACACCTGGGAGCTCAGAGCCTCTCCGCTCTGACTAACACGTGAAACTGCCGCTGCCGATCGATCGGTTTAATGTACCTGAATGTAGAAGGTCCGGGAGCCGGTGATGATCTCAAACAGGTTGTCTCTCAGCAGGAGATCCCTGACGGACAAACACAGAGGAAACCATCAGACTGTTATCACAGCAGCTGAAGGGAAATGGTCTGCTGCAGATCCACTATCTGTCTTCTTATTTTCATTTCTGTGTTTGACCTCAAGTCAAATTGATTTTTTCTTTGTATGCTGACATCTCGAGATAACAAAGCACATATTTCTTGGTGGATGAAGTATTTCGTTGTCTCTATAAATCCAGCGAGATCGTCAAGCTGTTATCATGAGAAAACAAAAAATGCAGTTTCCTCAAAATGTCTGTCAGAGATCAGCAGAACCGTCCCAGACTGTAAAGATGGCGTCTTGACAACTGCAGCTACTGGATCAAGCTGAGAGTGTCTCACCGAGGGATTATTATTGATAAATGCATCAGACGGTGTTCAATCCTTCTTTAGTGCATACTCTCATATTAAATCACAAAACAACAAAACAAATTAAGCTCATAAATCTGTCAGGTATGTGTGTGTCATTTTCCTGTGATGAAAGATCTCATTAACTCGTCAAATAAGTTTTTTTTTTCCTCAAGCTAACGAGACAAATTGAGCCGTTATCTCAAGAAAACAACCTTTGCAATAATTAACTGTCGATCTCAAGATGACTGCACTGAAAGTTCAATTTATTTATTCAGCTGTCAATAAATAAAATAATCAAACCTTTTTATAGCCCAGCTTTAAAAATAAAAGAGGTCAGTCTAAAATCAGTCAGAACAGAGTGGAAGGTTTTCTTTAATCAGCGGGAAAATACAAGCATCTGTTCAGTCTGTGTGATTTCTCTTTAAAAAGTGGACACTACATTTATAATCGGAGGACTTCCTGAAGCTCTAATGGTTCGCTGTGATTGTGCAATGTCACAGCAGAAGGCCCAAATGAAAATAAAGTTCGTTTGAGGTTTCTAGGAAAAAAAAAAAAGATTGCTAAAGAAGAGAAGCTCTCTTGGCCCGTCTGCTCGTACCTTTGAGACGCTCTCTAACTTCAGACCGCCAGTTTTCCATCTACTGTCGAGTCTTTGCACAGAGCCAGACATCGATATGATCACAGATTTGATAGATTACAAGTGAGGAAACAACATCTGTGCAACACGAGTCGACTCCATCCCTTACTGAACGAAATAATACTGAGAATGTCTGAATACCTTTAATATATCAACGGGAACCTATTTTTTAATTTTAATAGTATGCTGTTGATCATCTGATCTGTTCTCGTCAGAATATTCGTATGTTTACATCTGAACTAGAGAGAAAAGACGGAGGAAAAGTCAAATGGTGGAAGAATCTGAGTCAGCGATTGACATTCGACTCACCCCGACTTGACGAGACACTCGTGGACCTTCTGAATGTCCCTTAGTGGAATAGCTCGGAGAGGCTCCTTATCCTGGGACACACACACACACACACACACATTTCAGACATGGATGGACAACAGTCACAGAAAATAAACATCACCATGTGAGAGACAACACGACTCGTCCAGCTCCTCACCGTCTCAGACTTGTAGTAACTGACTGCGTTGTCATCCAGGGTGAAAAACCTCCTCTTCCAGCTCTTCCTCTGAAACACACACACACACACACACACACACACACACACACACACACACACACACACACACACACACACACACACCACATTTCAGTTTCCACATGCAGCTTTTCCTTTTTCTTTTTTCTTTTTTAATTCAAGTACAGTGAATCAGCTGTTAGCAGCTGGTTAACTCACCACATTTCCCTGTTTGACACAGTAACCACACCTCAGCGCGCCCGGCCTGCTGCCCTTCCTCTCTCTGCCGTCTGTGTCTTCACCCTCATTCTGAAACATTTCATCATAACCGTCCTCATTATCACCATAACGATCGCAAACCGCCATCTTCTCAATGTTGCACTTTACACACGCAGGGTGGTTTTTGAATGACGGAGGCAGAAGCGTGCTATGTTTAACTTTTAACAGATCACAAGCTATTTTCATTCACACAGATCCTGCCCGCCAGCGCAGTCGGTGTCAGCACTGCCATCGTAACCATGGTAACCACAGCTTCCTGTGACATTACCTGGATGGGAGTGTGCACGACCACGCCACCGATGATCTCCGCCTTGTAGGCCTGCTGCCTCTTCCCTCTCTGAGTGTCGTTGATTACTGCGGTCACGTCGGACCGCGGATGTGCCGGGCCGGGTTTGGGAACCTGTCAGCAGAGAGACAGAGAGGATCACATCAACAAGCAGAGAGAAGAGGGTCACGTTTGCACCTCCACACATTATTTTTGTCATTCCTGCTACACACTGTGTCTTGAGCACTCTGTTTAAGCTACAGAGTGAGACCTCTTTCCTCCGTTCACTCTTTGGCGAGCGTGCCGAGCGAGGTAGTGCGATCCAAAATAACACCCCTACAGCATCATTTAATCCTCGTCACTAGTTTATCACAGCTGCTCTGTTGTTGTTAGCAGTGCTGGCTCAGGCGTGTGTGAACTGACCAATCAGAGCAGACTGGGCATTCAGGAGGGAGGGGCTTAAAGAGACAGGAGCTCTGACACAGCAGCACCGGACAGTTGAGTAAAACGGACATGTTTCTGCAGCATTAAAGCACGTAAAGCTATTCTAGAAGTAACCTTAAATGAAACTGTAAACATGAAACATGTCAGTAATGCGTCTCCTTTAAAGTAAATGTTGGCCAGGGGTGCAAACTGAAGGTCAGATGGCTGCTTTCCTTCTTCCTGCCTCTGCAGTTGGTGCACTTCTTTAAAGTTTTGTAACTGCATCGTGCACATTAGTGACAAATATCTGATGCAGATGACTGATAGACACTTATAAACACAAAATGACTTCTGTGGTCATTCTCACTTCACCCGCAAGCACATTCTGCCATGATGACACAAACACACACACACGCAAAATCAAAGATAACAAAGGTAACAACTATCATAGAAATATCATGTGGGGTTTCATCTTCTGTAAATAACTGAATGCGATACTCGTTAATCAGTGCTCTGCTTTCATTCTGATATTCACCTCAGGTCTATTCTGCTTTAGGAAGTTTTTTTTTTTTTTTTTTAAACACAAGCGTTCATTGAGGCCACGGTGGCTCAGAAAAAGGCGGCAGAAGAGGCCTCCCCTCGAAGGGGGAAGTGAGAGAACAGTGCGGCGCTGCTTCCTGTGTCGGTGTGCAGGTGAGAGAAGAAGAAGAAGAAGAAGAAGAAGAAGAAGAAGAAGAAGAAGAAGAAGAAGAAGAAGAAGAAGAAGAAGAAGAGAGACGCTCTTCTGTCATCTGCCGACATGACAGATGTGGCCGTCATCTCGCGGACACACACACAAATGAAATGCAAATGCTCCGAGTGAATGTGCGTCTCATGTTCGCGGACGCACTCAATGGTTTTTTTTTTGACACCTCGACCACAGTGACGTCTGTGCCAACAGTCACATTCATGCACATTCACAATTTCCTCATTCGGCAAGTGTGTGAGGGGTATGTGTGGCCGATGAATCACTCACTGCTTTGTTTGCTCTTGTACTTCTGTCTTCTGTCTGTTTATGTATTTACTGCATTATATGTATTTTTTTTTCTTTTCCTGCAGCAGAAAATCTCCCACGGGACAAAATAAATGAATCTTGAATCATTTGCCCCCGCCCGGACCAAACTGGTTTCAGTCTCATCACCGCAAACTGGAGCTTCCTGTCAAATCCCTTATCAATAACTGCTACGTTGGGCTATTTTCTAACCACACATGTGACAAAAGGTGTCAGTTTCTCATCATCTCTTTGTTGTTATCGGCTTTATCTCTGCTGTTGATACCATGCAGCAAGGTTTGAAAAGCAATTTTATCATTTAATAACGTCACAACTTCACAAAATTGCAGGAGGTTGATCTGCGAGTCGCTGCAGCAGCTTTGAGATATATTTAGCTGCGTTGGACTGAGCGTACGAGAAGTCGTTGGCTCCGTGTGACATCCAGACATCGCTGCATGACTTTTTTATTTTAAAGATTTACTATCTGCTGTTATGATAAAATGATTTGCTGCTGACACTAATGTACAGTAGGATCCAAAAGTCTTGAGATCTCCAAAAGTCTTCGATCTTCTGTTGTTTATTTTGCAAAGTCGTCTCTCCGTCTCTCGGGGGAACTAAGCTTGAAGTATTGATCTTGTGTGGCCACTTTTGGTTTCATGCTTTGGATGCAACTCATCCAGATTCTCCAAAGTGTTGTAGAGTTTGAAGCTGATGCTGAGAGAGACCTCCTCCCCGATTGTTCTCGAGACGAACAGCCAGACAGAGATTCTCTGCTTTTATATCTGGATTTATCATCCTCATTTAACACATGATGACATTACTGTGTTTTCTTTAAACGTCTCTGAATCCTCAAACTTTGATTATGTAAAAAAAATATCATAGATTTTCGAGGTGGCCTCAGACTTTTGGACTTCTCTACATTTGTTATACTGCGTGTTCTGTACTTCTGCTTCTTCAATAAAGTCAAATCAATTCATCGATCAGCGTCTGAACACGTGTGTGCTGCACTCACAGTGATCTTGCTGGCCTTGTTGAGAGCAGCCACCCACTCGCTCATGTCAGTCGCATCGTTGGCTTGGAGGAAGTACCGCCGAGAGACGGCATTGATGACTGCAGAAATAGAAATTGATTCCATGAATTTCCACAATAACCACATTATCACATTTAATCACATGCTTAAAATAAAATTAACACCGCTGTGGCCGGCTGCATGAGCGTGACTCAGCGTTGCGCCCCCTCCCCGGATAAACTCACCGAAGCAGAACTCTGTCTTCGGCTTTTGCTTCACTGTCGCTTCACTCACCTGAGGAGAGGAAGGAGGAGAAGAGAGGTGATGAAAGGAGGAGAGAGGAGGCAAAGGAAGAGGAGGGAGGACACAGAAGGAAACAAGAGAGGAGATAGAAGGAAAAAAGAAGAGACACAAGGAGAGGAGAGAGAAAACAAAAAGAAAACAGAGGGGACAGAAGAGAAGGAAGGAGGAGACAGAAGGGAAAAGGAGAGAGGGGACAGGAGGAGATAGGAAAGGAGACAAGAGGGAAAAAAAGGAGACACGAGGAGAGGAGAAAAAACAAAAGGAGATAAAAGAGACAAAAGAAAAGTGGGGAGAAAGGAGACAGAAGGAGTCAAGAGAGGAGAAAAAGGGAAAGAAGGAGGGACAAAACAAAAGGAGATAAAAGCAAAGACGAGCAGATGAAAAGTAGAGAGAGGAGACAAAAGGAGGAGGGAGGAAACACAAGGAGACGAGGGAGGAGACGAAAGAGGAGACACAGGGAGACGAGAGATTGGAGAAGAGGGGATGAAACAAAAGTAAAAGAGGAGAAAGAAGGAGAACACACTTGTTGACAAAGGTAAGAGAGAGAGAGAGACGAGGAGACAAAGGGAGACGGGGCAAACAGAGAGGAGAAATATTTCATATCTTCAGCGTCTCCTCGGCTCGGAGTGTCCGGGGAGGAGCTGTCAGCGCTGCAGAGCACTGAAGCCAGATGTCATTATCTGTGGTGAGCTCAGCGAGCGCGCTGACATCTGGAAAACTTCACAAAGTCTGCTGCTGCATGTGACCGTTGACTAGAAACACAGATAACTCCCACCGGAGGAGGATATCTGCGCGCTCGATTTGCATGTTTCTATTTGCGTGCGCTCTGTGAATTCCTGCGTCCACGCCGCGGACATGCTGGTAGTTACACGGGACATTATGTAACTACAGAACCGCAGCGCGGCGAGGTGACGGGCGGCGGTTTACCTTGGAGATGTAGGTTAGTTTCAGGCTGCCAACAAAACTGGCTCCACTCTGCAGGTTCTGCATGCAAGAGAAACACAAACACACAGACTCATCATTGGCTCAGAGTCCAAGGTTACGCTGCTCCTATTGGTCAACTTCACTCAAACAATGTTTGCTGAAAAAAGCCAGTGTCATGCACTGTACGTGTGTGTGTGTGCAGCACCTGAGGGTTGTCCATATACCACAGCAGAGAATTTCCCTGCGTGTCGAGGATGAAGTATCGCCTCTGGAAGCGGCAGCTGTTCTCCTTCTCCTCGATGTCCAGGAAGCCGCATACACGGTTCAGCCGGTCCACGTACGGCATGCTGCTGCTATCACATATCACTGGAGACGCACAGATGGACAACAGGAGGCCGAATGTAAAGAGAGCAGCAGACTCGTGGGACAGACGGGCAGATGTGGAGGATAAACCGCCTTTCATTTCATGTTCGAACACTCAAACACACACACACACACACAGAGGAAAGGGAAGAAAGAGACCCGCTTGCACTCAGCAGTTTTTCATGTGACGTGATTGAGGCTGAGCAGCAAACCCCGAAGCCCGAGGCTGAGCTGAGGCCCTCCACCACAGCCAAAAATTACAGACTGCACTCAAGATCTGCACACACGCACATTTCCACTGGCCAGAGAAGAGAGGGAGGGAGGAAAAAGAGGAGAGGAGTGGGGAGAGAGAGAGGGAGAGAGATGCATTCATTGAGATGATGCCATGCGTGTGAGTCACTGAGCTGCTGACAGACTGAACGATAGCTGCGACCGTCATTCAGCTCAGACGCTCAGGTATGCTGATGACATCTCGATAGCTTTTTATTTATTTTTTTTTTTTTGCTTTCCAAGATAACTTTATCCCTGGCAGACATCTGAACATAAAAGTGTTTTTTTTTTTTTTTTCTGACTTCTGGCAAATAATCTCGCCCTCTTTATGAACTCGCAGTCGCTTCTGTTGCATCTCTGCAGGATTAAATAAGAAATAAGATGCAGTGAATACAGATGTTCGTCTTCATTAAAACTTCACTTGAATTTACACCAAAAATAAAATTAAAAAAGGACTCAAGTGCAACCTCACCACAAAAGGTAACATGTTGGCTAACCAGGCGAACATCTGTGACCCATTTCCTCTCTCATGAGAGCAAAAAAAAACAAATTACAAAATAAGTGACAGTCAAAATAAAATATACCGAATGACCGAGACCTCTGCCAGTGTTTTTATAGGAGCGTCTTGGCCCTCAAACTCCTTCTGGAGATGGAAAAAAAACCATCACAATTTCCATGAAAACATTCACACTCAAAAAGGGACAAACAGATAAACACCAGACACTGAGGCGGCATCTTTACCTCCCGTGGCGCTATTTTTAGACCGATGGCGAGAAAAATACCTCATTTTGAAACTGCTTTCATGAAATTCGGTGAGCTGATGATGCATCACTTGTGCAACATTTTTCGCCGCAGGCACAGCGATGCCACTTTACTGCAGAGAGTCTCGGGTGTAATGGAAAAAAAATAAAAATAAAATAAATCAGATGATGCCACACAGATACCGACACTCAGACTGGCACATCCCACACACACACACACACACACATCAGAGAACATCTGGAATATCCATCACAGACTGAAGCAGCGAAACTTTAAACCGTCTTTGCGCGCGTTAATATGAGATTTGACATTAGAGTGTTGTACATGTGATGGGAGAGAACACAGTGTTCAGATCACAGCCCTGATATCAGTGTTGGTGCCTTCTGACCACATCCAGGGCAGCGAAGTGAAACCCACCTACACACAGTTTACACATCTGCTTTTATCGGTGTTACCTCTTTCCTGATTAACACAAACGGAGTCAAACAAACCTTGTTGCGTTCTAGCAAATTCTAACAAAAGACATAAAAAACAAAAGAACGCGCCGAGATGTCTGGAGCTCGGTGGGTTCATCTTTACGTTAGACCCCAGTTGGTTAAATCCAGTGGCGGTTCTGGACCAGTTTGAACGAGGGGGGGGCCAGGTTGGAACCGGGTTTTTTTTGTTAGAGGGGCGATTCAACGCGGGAAAAAAGACAAATCCTTCAATCAAACACGGGATGAATGGGACGTTTACAATTTCAACACTTGTGACTGGGTAGTAAACTGCTGAGACACTTTGTTTCCACCTTTTCCTTCAGTACAAAATCACTGCAAGAAGTCTGTCATTGTATTATTGATGCAGACTTCTGGACTCAGAGTTTCGGGGGCGCTGGGTCCTGTTGGCCCCCCCACCAGAACCGCCACTGGGGAAATCTATTTCAAACACCTTCCTGTTCATGTTCACAACATCTCTACACGCCCCATATTTTAGGAGACTGTACAAAAGTTATCAGGGAGGATTGTGTGCATTTTCTTTGTCTCATCCCACTCATATCTCATTTCATCTGCTGCCGGGTTTTGTTCTGCTCCAGCGAGGAACCCGTTTCACTGTGCTGCCTGAAGGATTCTTCTTCTTCGTATGAAATGTGGTTGTTTGTGTGATACGAGACGATATTTGTCCAACACAGGCATGCTGTGGGAATTTCAAAATAAAGGCGTAGCTTAGGGATGGCGGCGATACGAATCGATGTTTTCGCTTCGCATCGGTGCTACTGGATCGTTGATCGCTGGACCGATATAATCCGGATCGGTGCATCGTCACACCCGCAATCTTGATGTTGAATTTCTTTTCCAAGTCACTGAGAGAGTCTGTTGAAAGCTTTAAGATAAAAGCTGTGACCATCGCCTGCAGTCATCGCATGTTTCATGATGCAACGTCTTAATTTGGAAAGTGAAATAAGAAAGTGAAACAGGCGAGTGGAGGCAGGACGAGTGAACCAGCTACACTTCCATCATTACTAATCTTATATTATTCATTTAACTCACTTTGATGGTTATTTGTGGACATTAAAATGTTGAAAATACTTCTTTAATACAAGCTGTCATCGTTGATTCTGTGTTTGAGTCGTCTTTTTAGTAATAATTAAGTAAATTGTTTATTTAATGAAAAGCCTCACTCTGTATGTAGCTCAGTAAAAAGTGCAATATCTTATTATACGAGTACAATCTTTACTTTACGTGAGTATTCACATCTTGTGCCACTAAACTTCCACTTCACTACAATTTGGAGGCAAATACTGAACTTTTGACTTTGTCACTTTGCAGCCTGTCTGCCGCAGCTCAGGTAACACACAGAATATTTACGTCATGGCTGCACAATTAACCGCAAAAATAATCAAAGTCAGTCTGACTGAGTGAAACATCCTGCTGTTATCTTATAAAAAAGGTAAAGTGTGTCGCATGTTGTCGCTCTGGCCCACAAACCTCGTTCTCCAGATGTAATGAGACATGTCTGTTGCCACATCGTCATGATTTTACTGGGGGGTTTTTTCCCAATAACACGACGTAATCAGCGATAATAATCGTGAATTGTATCGCAATATCTGTCGAAATAATCTGTGTAAAATGTACTTTTATGTGTACGTTTGATACTGTGGCAAATAAACTGAGGATAGTTGTTGTTGTTGTATAAATTAGAGAATCTGTTGAAATAATATAGAAGTTAAAAGAAGAAAAGTGAGAACGGAAGACAAGTTTTACCTCGACCAGCTCCTCTTCTGTCACTCATTCATTCATGTAGACTTAATATCAGATACTGTAATACTTTTACTCGAGTACTGTACTTATATGTGACTTTAACTTTAATCAAATTAATATTTCAGCATTGATATCTTTAATTTTACTCACACAGGACTTTGAGATGCTCTTAAAACTCTGCATGAGACAGACTAAGTTGAATTAAACCTTAAAGTTTGCAATAAAACTGAATATCTTACAAAAAAAAAAAAAAAAGAAGCAGTTTGTAGAAGAGACTTTGTTCTCTGGACTCTTTTCTGTCGACAGCTGGATGTTCTCACTGTTGCACCACATCAGCAGACACGAGTCTCAAACCGCTGGATGATTTTTAGAAAAAAAAAAGTTTCGAAGAGCAGAGACAGAAAGTTTTAAAAATATGATGTGGGGGTGGAAGAAGAGAAAAAAAAAATAGCTCAGCGACACCTGACGGATTAGTTCAACTCAGATGATCCGCACTGACTCACCGGGTCCCAACGAGTCCTCGGCCCTGCCACACCTACTGTACAGCACACACACACACACACACACACACACGGAGACATGAGGCAACACACACACACACACACACACACTCACTCACAGAGCCACTGTCGACTGACTACTCACCCTGCTGTGGAGAGTCAGTGTGCGCCACAGCCAGCGCCCCGCGCAGCGCCGCAGCGGCAGACAGCAGAGAGTCGAGTCCGGACGGCGGTCCGGATCATAGTCAGCTAAAAAAGTCCGAGCAACTTCCACAATCAGCGCGCATTAACGAGGCCGGCGTGCAGCCTCACTCCCACACTCCCGTCTGTTTGTTTGTGTGATCGGATTACAGCAGACTTGTCTTTTTTCCGGGTTGGTCGTTTCGGGTTATTAGAATAAACCAGCCCCGGATGTGATCTACGCGTCCTGTCTGCTCCGGCCGGGTCCTCCTCCTCCTCCTCCTCCTCCTCCTCCTCCTCCTCTCAGATCAGAAGAGGAACTAAACAGAAGCCTTATTTATGTTTTATTTCAGGCAGGAGAGGCGACGCAGCTTCTTTACATTTATTTCTGACCCTGCGCAGTAACTTTTGCGCGCATGTCGCCTCCTGCTCGTCTCTCCAGTCAAACACACACACGCACGCGCGCGCGCGCGCAGAAACACACTTGAGCTGAATCCACTTCATATAAACGAGCTGGTACCAAAAAAAAAAAAGCGCTGAAGTGGTGTCAGACTGGACGAGCAGGATCACGGTGAAGAATAGCGTCATTCATTCAGCTGTCAGGGAGGTGACAGCAGCCAAACAGAAGCACTTCCTGCAATTAAAGAGGTCACGTGGTGCTGGATCAGGCTCATATGTTTTATTCTGGGGATCCAGTAGAACAGGTTCAAATACTTTAAATACAAAAATAAAACAGATAATTTGTCTCATATGGTTCATTTCTGCAGAATCATTTTCACACCCTGAGTGTTGAACGCTGTGAGGGCCGACATGCTCAAACTGCCTGGTGGCAAACGTGGGCTCGCCAAACCCAAGTCCCTTAAGCTCGGTACCTATGGAGGGACAGTCCTGCCTGTAGACGCTCGGCCCGTCCAGTCGTCCAGGACGCAGCTGTCAGCTGAAGGAGTTGGTTTGTTTAACGGGGAAAGTACAGTTATCGATCCGCTCAGCGCTCATCAGCTTCAAACACACACAGTGCACCAGTATAAATGCCTACATGCCGTCATAAATCAGCCTAAACTGCTGACTGCTGCTACCTGCTAACTCATTAGCTCTGTTAGCCGTGCAGCTAGCTAATTGGCTAGCTGATTAGCAACTTCAATCGAACTCAGTTTCTTTGCAACGCGATAACATCGTCGTCTTGATATCAGAACTTTTATTTCTTATATTCTGTTTGTTGATCTATGAATGTTTTCAACTCACATTCTTCTGTGTTGCATCTTTAAGTGTAAAAAACAATACAAAAAAACCCCCAGAATATAGTAAATATGCAGCTAAAAAAGCAGGGATAGTAATAAAAAAATTACCATTTACTGTGAATCAGGCATTGCTTGTAATTGTTGTACCACAACTTTCTTTACAGTGTCGTCAGTTGTGTGCGGTGGAGAAATACTGGATCAATTTGTATATTTTTGTTTTAAGCATAAAAACATCTTACAAAAATACAACAAGGATTCAAACTGTGTTATGGAGGAATTTCATCTTAAAACACAAGATAAGATTCATTATGATTAACTCGCCCTCCTGATAATCAACACATCCAATAAAATCATAAAACCTGTCTTGCCAACATTCACACTGTAAATGTGCCTTTACTTGAAGAATAGAATCGCTAGCTGCACAGCTAACTGAGCTAACTAGCCAGCAGCTACCAGCAGTTAGCTGTTCTGTGACCTGCTGCCTCCCTTTTTGTTTGGAGTATGAACTCGACAGGCGGCTCAAACATCGCACCTTTTTGTTTTTACGTAAAAAAAAAATCACCCTGTTCAAAATCTTCTCTGCGATTCTTTGGCTCAGTTTTAACGCAGTGAGCTGAGAGCGTCAGCCGTGACGAATACTACAAAGCAACACATCAGACGAATGTGAGTATCATCTCACCATCAGAGAGAAGAAACCTGATGGGTGTTACAACAGACGCAACATGTTACACAAAGGTGACAGTAGCAGACGTGCTGGTGGTGCTGAGTCTGTCACCTTTGTGAGTAAATATCTGCATTTACAGGAATTATTGTTTTTTGTTTTTTTTCTCTTAGTCAAATTTGTGGCCGGTTCAAGAGGAAGTGGTTGCACGTCATATGACCTGCATGAGGAGGGAGACTTACCTCGCTGATTTCATATCCTGTGGCGACTGCGCAGGATTCGACTCACACAGCTGCAAGAAGGAAGTCTTGAAGTTTCCACGTACGCCCCTGTTCTCTGCTGTTTTCTCTTTCTCTCTGCGCGTCTTCACAATCAGGGGGGCATCGACACCAACACATATTCCTCCTCTCTGGCTTTTAAAAAGGTCAAGTGTGGGGTGTCAAATGTCAAGGTGATCTTACCCACACAACACAACACGCACACAAAAATAAGGGTGTGATTGTATCTTTATTCAGACTAGCTTGCATGCACAACGAAAACAAACAACTGAAGCACTAAACAAGTCACGATTACAACATTTTGCAACAATTGCGGTGTTAAAATGCTCAGTAGGCTTTTTGCACTCAGCTTCCTACTGAGGAAGCACCTACCGAAAAACCACACCCGAGTCCCACCAGCTCCACCAACACTGGGTGAGCGCACTTCACTTTGTACACATTTCTTCACCACAAACACTCTCAGGTTCACAGGTCGCCTGTGAGCTGAAAGTGAACAAACCACTAAAAGACAGTGAGGTTGCTATTCAGGTCAATAAAAGGCGTTGAGTAGAAACTTTGCATTCATGAGACAGAAAACACACACTTTTCTTGTCTTAAACCACTTGAAAATCTCTCCGCCATGTGAATCCTTTACTTTGTAAACCTAGTTTATAAATCTCAAACAGACAACATAGACGACTGGATTGAACAGACAAGATGGGGGAGGAAGGGAGGGCGATGGATGTGGAGGAGGCGTTCACATCTGACTGAAGGCCACGCGCAGCAGCAGGGCAGCGACCAGCAGGACCGGACTGGAGGCCAGGGCCCCTACACCGCTGTGGTTGTGGTGGTGGTCCCCGTGGCTGTGGCTCTTGTGGGGCCCGTTACAGTCGTCGCCGAAACAGCATTCCATCTTGGCCCCGGAGTGGCCGCCGTGGGCCTTGTCGCAGAAACCCTTGTACGTGCACGACTTCATCACGGTGTCTGGAAATGAGAGCGGAGACAGAGGAGGGGACGCGTGATGCCGGCAAGACGTTCACGGTTTGAATCGCTTTGAAGTGATTGAAGGCTGAGTGCTAACTTGGTATGAAGCTCTGAACCCGATGAACTCCCTCCCACACTCTCACTCTTCTCTCTCTCGCTCACACACACACACATATGGGCATACAGAGGTCTGTGGTTATCCTAAAACTACCGGGATGACATCCAGAAACCTCAAATGACGAGAGGCTGGCTTTATAATCTCACACACACACATCCGCACACACATAAACAAACAGACAGCGACACGTCTCCTGTAAATCATCTTCTCTGACGATGGAAACATGTGAGCACTGTTTTAACGGCTTCCTCGCAGGAGCTGTCGGTGTTATGCTGACCTCTAGTGAAGCTTAACAACACTGGATTCAACCAAATCTGACCTGTGTTTTACATGTTTTTCTTCAGGATTTGTGTGCGTGTGTGTGTGTGTGTTCACTCACTGGGTCCTGTGATGGTGGAGCAGGCGTCGGCGTACTGAGGGCAGGAGGTGGAGCCCTGACGGTTACAGTCCTCTTCATTGGACGCCACACATGTGTGACACTTCAGGGCCTGGCCTTGGCAGACGGAACAAGACAGAACACCTGACATGAGATTAAGCATGTAGTGTATTCACAGGCAGGTGTGCACAATCAGACACACACACACACACTTGCTGGTACGTCGAGGCTCAGATTCATGACTCTTTGCACGCAATCAGAGCTGCAATCTGTGACAAGAACCTGTTAGATTTGGCAGGAATTAAAGGGAAACTCCAACAATTCTGCACATGAAAGTGCAACTGCATGTGTGAAAGCAGTAGGAAGCTGTGTGTCATCTGATAAATATTCTCCAGTGACGTCACTTGGTGGCCAGGCTGCATTGTGGGTAATGAAGGCCGGGTTGGGAGGGCTACTTTGAAAATGTATTCCAATACAGCCTGTTAAATCTAATCTAATCACAATATCAAAGTAATCTAACTTTTCATTACTTTACCTCAATAGCAAGTATTTATTCTTGATTAGTTTCACTCTCAAACAGAGTGATTTGTTTTATAATTGAACCCTGTCAGTATCTTTTATCTGTAACTTCACTGGAATAAAATTTCCCTTTTTTCTTGGCATCCTAAGCACATAATCCCATTACTTGTATCCTGTTATTCCCCCATTCTGAAGGTGAGCACTCCATTACCCACAATGCAGCTCAGTCATCGAGTGACATCACTGGAGCCAATTTATCAGATTACACGCAGCTTCCTCTGGAGCCACAAAAAGCATCATACTACTTTTGTTTTTTTTGTTTTTTTGTTTCCCCCACAAACGCGGCAGTTCTCCCTGAAAACACACCTTGATGTGGGAAATTGGTGGAGCGACCCTTTAAGTTTTATCCAGTATGCAGTCTGAATTTACACACGTGTCATTCGAATCTTGTGTTATATGGACGATATCACAGCAAAAACATTCAAGAAAAAGTAAAATGAATCCTCCAAGTTCTTCTTCAAGTACAGAAGCGATCCAGGCTCCTGTGACTCCTTCCAGCTGCTAATCAACTCAATCCTTCTGCTGCTGCTGAAAAAAAAAACCTCCCAAAATCCAGTTTTGTTGGAGATTGTTGAAAAACTTACTGTAGCAGGCCAGAGAGACGAACAGCAGCAGGACGAGAAGAGTCTTCATGGCTTTAAGATGGCTGATGGGTCACTGTGTCTTCAGGAGTCCAGAGGGAGAGTGGATGAGCTGAGAGGAGGCTCTGATGGAGGCAACATCGGGGGGTTGTCTGAAGGCATTAAGGTCTTATCTCTGTAATCTGCATCTATGCTGCACCGCCAGCATCCTGCGGTAATGGACTTAACAAAGCGAGCTTTAACAGGGAGAGACGCAGGAGTGTTTTGAAGGTATCAGTGTTGTGATTAACCGTCTTCTGAGGCCACTGGAGTCTTTCTGTAAACAAGTGACTGTTTTTTGGATGAAGAATGAAGCTGTGAAGAAGAAGAAGAATGAAGAGGTTTCCAACAAAAAAGCTCAATATCATTATTCACTCACATCATTTCAGCCTCAGCTGGGTCGTGACCCTGATGTGAGATATAAACACTGTGCATCACCATGACACACATACCGACACACACGACCGTCAGGGTTTGGGTTCTTGTTTCAGTTGTTTCCCGTTTTATTTTGGTTGATTTGATCTGCTGCCTACATCCTCGAGTCCTCCTGGTTCCTACTTTTTGCTCTCAGATCACTCCTGATTTGTTGCCTTCCTTTTCTTACTTACATTTTGCTTTTTTGTTTCTCAGCCGACCTGCCTCCCTGTTTGGATCCTGACGACTGCCTGGAAAACAAAAACAAAAACATACCGACACATAGAAGTAATCGCGACAAAAAAACACAAGTCAGAAAAACTTATCGTAGAACAAATAATGTTTATTTTTATTCAAGCAAATGTACACTCACGTACATCTGGTCCTCAAAGTGTCAACATAAATGTGAAATCGCCTTTTTTCTAATTTACAAATACAAACAATAGTTAAAGAACCGGCCGAAAAGCAGCAAAACAATATTAAAGTGGCACAAAATATAAACCGGCAGTGTGTTTGTGTCAGACGTGGATTTACATGGTGGTCAAGATATTAAAACTTTAACAGCAGTGACAAACTTCATAAACTGAATGCTGAAAACTGTGAAGTATCAAAAGTTCAGATTTTTAGTCTTTTCACTTTTTAGTTTCAGTTTCTTTGACACATTTTCTATTTTACACTGTAGTTTGTGTGAAGCCTTCAGTGAACATCGATGTTGCAGAATATGTTCCTTAATTAATCAATTTATAACCCTGATGCCTTTTTCTCCTGTGATCTACAGTGTATTATCCATCGCTGCACGAACACAAGCAACTACAGGCTGCTGGAAGTTTTACTTTCATCAAGTAAATATAAAAAAGAAGTCTCTTAAAACAATAATACATACATACATACTGTATTGTGTAGTTTTGGGGAGTTTAGATTGTGTTTCAGGTCACAAGATTCTCCAGGACATTCTGCTTTTTCTCTAATTTTCTGTGACTGGAAAACTGGTCGACGGTCTTCCAGATTTTCCAGGACGAGCGGGGGAGCCCTGAGAGATGTTTGGCTTATTTTGTTAAGCGGAAAAAAAACCACACACAAAATATCCTCTTAACAGAAAAGGCGAGAAGCTAAAAAGAAACAAAACAATAAAGTGTTAAAATCAGAACTCTGGTATCACGTTGGCACCAGTTCTAAGTCGCAGCCTTTTTACTCACAACACAACTAGATTTTACTGGCATGTTAAGAAAAACAATCTGCATTTTGAGAAATACAAAGCTATGAAAATAAACATGCAGAGAAAAACGTTTATCTGCAGAATAACTGGTTGCAGTGCTGTTAATACTCAACAGACAGAAACTCTCACAAAGCTCTCAAACTCTTCTTGTGCAAAGAGGTAAATGTGATTACTTGATACTCAATCTGTGACACAGTGATGGTTTTTTTTAAATATCTCCAACCAAAATATAGAGTCATTACTGTAAAACTATTTCCACTTGATCAGGATTCTTATCACAGGATAGTTAACGTACCTCTTCAGAATAAAGTTGTGTCTTTACTGACTTTGTGGATATTTGCAGAATCACAGGAAAGTCTATGATTGTCAGGTTATTATATTTCTCTGTGGCTGATGCTCTGGGTTGTGGTGTCACAGGGTAAAAAACAAAGGCTGTGAATTATTTGCAGCTTTAGTTTCACTGACATGTGGTCCACACGTGTTGCGGTCTCAGTGTCACTCCTTACCAAAGCAAAGCCTCAGAGGACGACTGTATTTCGTCAATAATCCTAAACTGTATTTCCTCAAACAATCCTAAATCCTTTCCTCCAGTTCTTGTGCAGCTTGACTTTAACCCTGACCTCATTCTGCTCAACACAATACCCCTGAGCTTTGCTCCTTCAGAGTAAAATCCTTATTTACTTCATAGAAAAATACATTTTATGGATTGAAGCTTTAATATAAAACAAATGTTGTCAGGATAGTTTGCTTAAATGCGACTCCAAGACAACCCCAGCCTGCATGATGTCATCCTGTTGGAGGAGTCGCTGGGAATTTATCTGCTAAGCTGCTGGGAATTAAAGTTGAGTCACGGGCAGGTTGTTCACTGGCACGATGGGCGAGAGCAGAAGAGGCCCAGATGGCGAAAAAACAAAACAATGTGACCACGAACATATAACAGAGTCCAAACAACAGTTAGCATGTACAGACTCGTCTTAATCTGGTCACTAGTAGTGCAAATTGTAGTATTACAGGAAGTTACTTCAGACATCTGTACATGAGCAGTCTCTGATGCGGGGCTGGCAGAGGGTAGGAGAGCTGCTTCTTGGCTGGGTGCATGCACAGGGCGTCACTGTTAGGCAGGACCGGAGGGACTCACAGGGAGCGTCGCTCAGTCTATTTTGCCCATTTTGGCAATCAGCTCATCACAGATCTTGGTGAGTTCCTCGATCTCTTGATTCTATAACGACACAACGAAGGGGTTAATACGTACATGTAACACATCTCTGACAGCACGAAAACACAACATAATAAATAAAATAAATGTTGTATTAAAGTTTAATCAAGAATCAGCATCGATGAAAGATGAAGATGTCGGTTACCTTCTGCTGCAGAGCTTGTTCCAGAGACTCATTCTTCATCTGCTCCTTCCTCAGGCTGGCGGTCAGCGCCATGTTCTCTGAGCTCGCCTTTGTACGCACCTGAGCGATCTCCTCATTGGCCCTGAGAGATACGTGGAATAACGGAAATCATTAGATGTTCTGAGCCCGTAGAGGTCTTGAAGGTAAAATAACTTTAAAGTCTTTACGCACTTGTCTAGTTTCTCCTCAGCGTGGAGCTTCAGCGTCTGGTACCTCTGCTCCTCCTGTTTGACTCTGGCCAGATACTCCTGAGCACACTTCTTCAGCACCTCCTCATTCTGTACGGGGAAACGTAGAACAACGTCAGTGTTATTTATCTGAAATATACACTCTGGTTTTAAACAACATTGGAGGCTCTTCTCCTTCTACTTTCTGAATTCCTGAGGTTGCACACATTTACTCCTGGAAGCTTCCACCACAGCTTCCTGTTCGCCCACGAGCAGCTGCTCTAAACCAGCTGCGGGTCAACCGGAGGCCAAGATTTGTGGGTAAACTGCTTAAATCCAGGGGTTTTTCCACAGCAGTTGCTGAGTAAGCAAGCTGTGGGTTAGTCATGAAGTTGAGGGCAAGATTTACAGTATGTGGTGACCTTCTATGTAAACCCCCGCTAGTCTCCCGCCTCAGCGACCACTGCCCCTAATTACACGATACCTTCCAGCCTTAATCTGACCTTCACTGTGTCACAGTTTTTATCAGCTGATCAACTCAGCTCTTGAAACTGACGGCTGACCGTCCTGCGACCCCTCTTACTTTCTTAAAGCCCTCCAGAGTGTTCTTCATTGTTTCATAACGACGAAACACATCAGAGAGAGAGCGCTCCACGGAGTTCAGGTCAGCCAAGGCAGCTTCCTTCTCCATCGTCACGTCGTGCAAAGCCTTCTGGGAAGTCTGTTTGTTGCGCTGCTCGTCCTCTGAGAGAAACACAGAAGAAGATGTTATTCAGAGCGCTAAAGAATTTCTTTCTTGCGTTTACTCACGAGGAAACACAAAGTGAAACTTATATTTTGTGGTGCTAAAATCACTACAGCAACCAGTAAATTGACTGACTCACCGATCATCTGAGCGATTGTCTTCTCATATTCTGCAACAATCTTCCTGTAAAAAGAGAAAATACGAAAGTCTTACTTAACCTTCAGACAGACTGGCGGGTCTTGAAGACAGGAAAAAGCCCTTATTATTTAAAAAAAGATAAAGAGGTGGTAAATTTATGACCTTTTAAGGATACAAGAGTGTGTTTTCTAACCTCATCTCAGTGACTTCTTGTCTGCTGATCTCACACTTCTTCTTCCAGTCGTTTGCTTCCACCTCTTTAGTGATGATCTGAAAACAGATGGTTGCTGTGAGCTGAACTGTGATCCACTGGGGCGAAACACAGACAGACTGATAACATATTTCATGTTGGATGAGCGTGATGAAAGTGTGTACCTCCTCTCTAATCAGGGTGAGCACGGCCTCTTTCTCTGCCTCGCTGATGCAGATGGAATCCAGCACCTGACTTCCTGTTTTCTGCATTTCACTTCCCCCCGACTTCAGCTTACATGGTTCCTCGTACTGCTGAGGGCAAAGGGAAAATAATTATGCGCTCGACCTTTCAAGCATTTCAAAGGGTATTTTTAAAAAAAGAAGAAGACCGAAAGAAAAAACAGCCTCCATTTTGTTTTGTAGCATCCACGAACACTGCTGTAAAACTTTTGGAAGTCTTATCTCGAGTTTCAACCTCCACATTTTCTCATCATTGGTTTATTACTCAACATTACTCTTCTAATATGTTCTGTAACTACATATATTTCAAATAATATTAATGCTAAAAGTGCCACATTGCATTATTTTCTGTGTAGCACATTATCCTTTTTTTTCCCAGAAACAAGAAAATCAAATGTGAAAGTTACAAAATACCAGTTAGGCGATAGAAAGAAACAAAAACAATCATTTATTTCTGTGATAAACTGCAATTTCTGACTTTTTACACCATTGTTGCAAATTCTGCTTAAAGACTTTTGTTTTAGCGAAACTACATAAAACAACACTGATAAAATAAGAGTATTTCTGGCACTCCCAGCTCTGAGTTGTTATTTTTTACTGCGCATATTATATCCCCGTCTCTGTCTGCCAACTCTCTGTTTTGCTCTCGTTAAATTTTTTTCCATCATCCTCTCAAATTTTCTCTCATTCTCATTTCTAACCCCTCTTGCCTTTCAAAGAGCGTTCTTACAAATCTCAGTCCTTCTCCTTCTCCTGCCTCTCTCCTCTCTCATTTTGTCCTTCCCTGGATTATGACAGTCACATGCTAATCTCCTGAATGATAAATCTAAATCCATCTGTCACCTGAGTACATGAACATGGCAGACACTAAGTCGTCCTACAGCACAGAGCGGTCATCACATCAGACAGATGATCACGCTGCAGCTTTCGATACAAACACAAAAACTAGGCAGTCTAGTAACTCTTTAAATCCATCTTCAACTGACTGTGGAGCTAAACACAATGTGCCACGGCGACAGTGACAAGGAAACTATAACAGTGTCTTGGACATGTCTGGACTAGTTAAGATATCTGGTCAAAGCTGTTCTTCTCTGCAACTGATGTTCACAGTTTGCTGTAACTAAAAAGAGTGTTTTACCCCCATCTAGTGTTCACTGGAGGCTTCGTGTTGCAGTTGTTGTGACAGACAACATGCATGACAGTGTGCAGCTATGAATGATTGATTGTCATATTAACTTACCATAGAGCAGCAGTCTGAGTCCTCAGGTTTCGGTGTCACATGGCAGTCTGGACCTGAGGAGAAAGTGATCCACATGTTCAAAATAAAGTTCAGTGAGGCTGTGGCCTATAATCTAATATGTCTGCCGATGTGTTTATCACAATGAATAAACAGATTCAATTAGAGGCTCTTTGACAGAATGTAGTATTTTAACAAACTAATTCCAGCCGCATGATCATTTTGCTAGTGGGCTAATTAGCTGCTAATTTATAAGTTATGTCTGCTGCTGAGCACAATAACACTCAGTTTCATTTAAACGTTCAAACCCAAGCAGAAGGAAATTACTGGCCTATTTTTAAGATTGGAAAAGATGCGTTGTTTGTTTCACGTAGTTTTGTGTTTCTAATGTTTCTTCTCCAATCATGAAAACTACATTTCTGTGGTCACTGACTGCGTGCTAATGGTCCTACTAGCTTGGCGGAGTGTTGTGGTAGCGTTCACACTGCTAACAAAGGAGCTTTGGATTGCCGGGAGGAGGTTTGTAGGCCAGGATGGGAATTATGACAGGAGAGGTGTTAGGCCGGAGGGAAGTCAGCAGCTACCTCCCGAGGCTTGAGATACACTAACAGATTATGGGGTTAGATGTATGTATGCTCACTTCAGGAAATATCTCTCAAACATACGACCTAAACCTTGCTGACATTTTGTTGATAATTCTAGAATTTTGAAACTAAATTTCTTGCATGTTGCACCATTAAGTCTTAAAGTAAACATGCACCTCTGGCAGTTTTCCCACAGTGAGGCACAAATAATTAAAGAATCAAGGCACTTCTTTGGGTGTGCTGTCATACAATGCTCATAGATTACTTTCAGTGCATATCTCATAGTTGCCTATTTTCGAAGAAAACTAGAAAAATAACAACCCTCACAGAAAAACACATCGTACAACGGATCAACATCTGGAGCTCTGAGGCGCTCAAGGATCAGTCCGTCACTAAAGCTGTGTCACATGCAGCCTGAAGGCACCGGTGTGATCACATAATCTGAATATGTTTGAGCACAAACATACTGTACTCGTGACCCACACAGCCACAAGTTTCAAGTTAGTGAGAAGTTAATGATTAATGTTGAAAGATAACCTTGCTGTCCAGTATCGATCGAGAGAAGCTAAAGCTAAACTTTAACGTCTAGTTATCTGATCTGTGTACAGTAGAGTCCCTCACTGAGCTGGGTAATAACTGAGCTATTCACAGTACCCTCTCTCAGTGTGAACTGCAACTGGCTGGCTTTGTGACACAACATTAAAATCAATACTCATTGATTTTACTCACTGCTTTCATCCTTGTCTGGTTTGACACCCACGCTGCTCGCCAGCTTCTCCTCGTCCGTGGCGTGGCCTCCATGATGGTCGTCCTTTAACGTCAACAAAACTGAGTCAACCTCTCTCACTGGATCATTTTAAGAAGTTTACACTACCCTGATGTCAGATGAGCAGCAGACACATTGTCACTTCTTACCTTTCCGATGAAGTCCTCTTGCAACGGCTGGTTCTGCTTCACTTTACAGGAGTTCCTGAGAATGAAGGTCAACAACAACATCAGTGTCAACACGAACCACATCAATCTCTCTCTATGTCTGAACAGGTGGACTGCAGCTATGATAGGAGGACAAAGCAGCAGAGACAGAAAGCCTTGTAGCCAGACCTCATTGCTCTGCTCTGTGTTCGCATGCTCTGCTAAAAGTGCTGAATTGCGCAGCAGAAAAAGCAGATTAACGAGAGAGTGTTTGCCAAATTGAAATTAGACCAGTAACAGTTGTGTAGATCATTACAGGAATTACAGGAATTCCACTAATACGCTCTCTCCTCTTATGTTCCACATCTACTCCGTACACTTATTTTTCACCTTCACTTTGCATGAGAAGGAAGGTTTAGGGCAGGTGGATGACACAGGGGGCTGTGGAGGAAGCCTGGGCTTGGACTAAAGAACAGCAAGTACTGAAGTGACAAACACACGCACGGTTATACAGTACTTACAACAGAACACAGAGGAAATGGACTTGCTCAGCAGTCCTGATGCGAGACAGAGAGAAGGTACATAGACAGGTTTGGAGGGAAAGACACAGGAGAGGATGGGACAGGGGTTAGGTTAAACACAGGGTGCAGGGTTGTTATAGATTAGTAAATGAAAAGGCCTGAAAGTCGACAGGGGAGAGTTCAGGTATAACCGGATAGTAAAACCACAGACATAAAGAGATAATAAAAGTGTTTGGGATGAAAGTTCATGGCAAGTTTCTGAACCAAATGTGACCAATTTGTGGCTCAGGATAAATCTCCAAAATACTTTTGGCTGCTAAGCAAAAAAGATAAAAATGACGTCAAATAACTCAGGATAACTGGAATGAAAAAGGCCAATTAAGTAAAGAGAAATCACGGTTTATTTAAAGACTGCAATAGGGAAGAAAACGGGAAATAATAAACATTATTCACAGTATATTGACCTAAAATATGTAACTCTTCTTATGTAATGATTATCTAATATAAAGAGTGTTGTGTCACACATGTCAACCCGATTATTTAGCCTAAAAAAATCAATATAAACAAAGCAAAACTACATCTAATCTCAGTGACCATTGTAATACAAGAGCACAGTTGTCACTTGATTTGAACTCACTTGTACCGAATCTGATTGCATCATACTGAACTTGCCAACCAGCAATGATTTTTCTAACAATATAAGTTTATGGTTGGTAGTTTGTTGTTTAACATTTCCTGTATTTGTGTGTTGCAAAAAGCTTGAGGATCATAATTATGCTGTTGCTTTTTTAAAAACGTTCTCAAACAAGATAATAAAGATGTTAGTCAAGGTTCTGCTTTGGCAGGAACCCAACTGAAAAGCACCACAAGAGGGCATTGTTTGACACATTAACACCTCTAAACATACACAGATCATTTTCTGTCAGTGAACACTAAGCAGTTGTTGAAAATAAATAACTTCATCCAGTTATGAACAATGAAAAATGACCTTAACTCAGCGTCTGTGGAGTACAACAAGACATAAAATAAACTTTCCTAAAACCCTGATGTGAAAATGAAACTGACTCTAAAAGTAAATGACATCCAAAATGACAAAAAAAACTTAAAAACTATAGTAACTCTGGTGAGGACTGAATGGATGCACAGGAGAGAAAGAGGCCACACAACAGGCCACCACGGCTGGTTAAAACTGGAACACTTTGATCACTTCAGGTTCATTGTGCACAATGGCGAGCATTCACTAATGTTCCCTACAGCCACAAAAGAGAGAGCAGCATTTGTTCAGCTTGAAAATCTGTGAGTCATAATGATTCAGCTCCTGACTGATGAACAGCGCTGGGCTTTTTGTGTGTGAATGCTTGTTAATTTTTCTACTCACGTGAGAATTGTGCTGCTGGTCTCACAGGTTAGTTTTGTGTTCGACAGCACAGCGTCAGAGTTCATGTTGCCATTAAGCAAATCAGGGTGCACGCCGATGTCGTGGCCGGGGATCAAGTTTGAGTCCGGGCTGGAGTCGGAGGTCAATGGAGCCTGGTCGTCCACCTCCGAAGGGTCGGGTTTGTTCAGCGGGGAGACGACGGACAGTGATGGAGGCCGGAGGGGTTGAGACTCGGGGAGAGGGCCGGGACTGGGTTTGTTGCTGAGGGTCAGGTTGAGGTTCTGGTCCAAACCAAAGCGGCTGTCATTAGGTGAAGAGCCGGTGAGGTTGTTCAGGGAATCAACCTCCTGGGAAGTAACTTGGCCCACATTCTGGTTCAAGTTCTTATCCAAAAAGTGGTTTGTAATATCAGGAAGAACTGTGAAAATGACAGAGAGATATGGATTTATTAAAAGCAGGAATCACAAAGCGCTTCACTATGAAAAATAAAGTAACAGGCATGTAATATAATACAATATAATATACAAGAACAATAATAAAAACAAAAACAGCATAACTAGAAATAACGAAAATCACAAGAACAAATTAACAGGTGGATCTGAGCCAGGTGCTCGTCTCGTGTTGAGTCGGGAGTGAGGAACCAAGCCCTGATCACAGACCTACTGCTGACAAAAGGCTGGAATAGATCTCAGATGTAGGCAGTTATATGAACCTGAAGAAAGACTGAATTGAATTCTTAAGATGAGTGTGAAGTTATCAACATCTGTGTCAAATAAGACTGTCTCAAGGACCTGGTCAATATTTTAAACAGAGTCTATACCAGACGTTTTGGATGAGGCTGATGAAGACAGAGTTAAAAAAAATCATCTCAACTTGAGACACAATTCAGAGTGGAAAATGTAATAAAAGAGGAAAGAGAAGCGTGACCTTTCATAAACTCGGAGACAAGGCTGTCTGGGACATGATAAAGAACTTGATGACTGAGACTAATCAGATTTATTATCATTTAGTTTCCTCTGCTGTGAAACACATGATCTAAAACAACTGTTTACTTGTGCACTTGGGTACAACGGAAGCAAGTTGTGAACAAACACAGACATGTCATCACCTTTTAATTAGAACATCTTTGTAAACAGTTGTGTATTCACACACACAATAGTTGGGGAGTGTGTGTGTGTGTGTGTGTGTGTGTGTGTGTGTGTGTGCTGTTTGGTGCCGAGCAGGTAGTGTACAACAGGTTTTAGAGTTTTTAAACAAAAAGGGTCGATGACAGCTTAACAATGAGCTTTTTTGCAATAACAATTTTGTTTAAAGCCTCTTTGAGACGGCAGACGTTAACAATAAGATGCTTAATTGAATAACACCTGCATATAACTGGTATAAGATACC
Organism: Acanthopagrus latus; assembly: GCF_904848185.1. NCBI lineage: Eukaryota > Metazoa > Chordata > Actinopteri > Spariformes > Sparidae > Acanthopagrus > Acanthopagrus latus. The sequence continues at coordinate 28,339,702 of NC_051043.1, forward strand.
TTTATAGTGACTCATCAGGCAAAGAGAAGTATATAGCAGGCAAACAAAATAGGACAGTACTTTGAGGCACACCACAATAATGAGTTTGAAATGAAGACGCACAGTAATAGCATCTGAAGAGGTTTTCACACAATGGGCCACTTTGGATGTGTAAAAAGTTATTGGGGTTCATTCTGAGCCAAGACTCATCATCTATCCATATTTCATGGAAATCTGTTGAGTAGTTTTTATGTAATCCTGATGACAAACAAACAAACCAACCCAATGTAGCCTCCCTGTTAGCTCGGGGCTAAGTGCAGTGTTAAAGAAACTCTTCTCCTTGAGCATTTGACCCAAAGACAAATAGATCTTCTTAATCTGTCCTCCAGCTCCTCCGTCCAAAAACAGTAAAACCTCACATCCTCATCCTGTGGCTCCGTAATGATTTTATCTGTCATTCAGGGACTTTAACTTGAACTGATGGCGTCTCTTTCTCCTGTTAGAACACTTAAAATGGCCTCTGGCTTCCTCTCAGAGCGCTTCACATCCTGTGTCCTCACACATCCCGGTAACAGCTAGCTAACGATCATGCTGGTCTCTGTTGAGTCACACTGCTGCTGAAAACACAAGACTCTCAGTTACTGAAAAATACACCCCCACACTGTAAAAACTCACACAACTACACGTAATAATAAAACTGAAATAGCCTTTTCCTGTGTTTCTTCTCAACATGAATGAAGTCATTGTGGTTTCACCTTGGGTGGGTAACAGCTTCTCACATCGTTTGTCATGACTGACAGCTTACGTGTGACTTCTTACATCACACATTCAATTAATACAAGTTTATGTAAGCTCCTGCTGAAAATCTGGGTACTTTCAGACACACGGCTGTCAGAGACTGGGAACAGATGTAGAGGAACCACACCCAGTCATGCAGAGTATACACCACCACGTGGCCTAGCAACAAAAACAACATTGGGCTTTATTACAGTTTCACAACTCGACGAAAAAGAGGAAAGGACACAGAGAGAGCCAGTGAGAGAGAAGCGGATATACAGGTAGATAAATAGTTTTCTAAGGTTTCAGCTCAGTCCCGGTTCAACAGTACATACAGTCTAATTGTGGCCTGTGGGTGATCCGATGAACAGAACCAGTGATTCTCCCCCTGAGCCGTTAAAGAGTCTAATTATAGTGAGCTGGAATATCACTTTCTCCACACAGCTGATCTTTTATTTATGAAACTAACCCAGATATTGTACAGAGCATGTGATGTAGTTTAGCATGAAACGGAGACTGTTACTGTCTGTGAACTGGATTCAATAACAAACACATTAATCTCTCTTGTTATTATTTGTCACAGAGTCCCATATGTTCTGATCCAAACGTGGCCGAGACATCCAGAACACACAGACCTTTTCATCCTTATAGCTGCACAGAACTATTTAAATCAGTTATTTTGATGAAATCTGGAGAAGCAAAGTTTGTAAACCTCAGATATAACAGCAAATAATAGCCCACTGGATTATCTGTTATTGTAATAATGGATTGTACTGTGTCGTACTGATGTCTGTGTGGGTGAAAGCAGGGCAGTGGGAGGGGAGGGGTGAGGATGGGGCTGTGGATTGGAAAGAAGTGTGCCACTTTGGTAGCTTCAAACAGCTTTTATGTGCTCCCCATTTAACAGTCCACATCCGAGTCTGCGCCTCACAGGGGAGAGCTCATTTAAATTACTAATAACTTTTTATACACGCTGTCTGTATCGATGGCAGCGTAATCTGATCCCCCACATCTGTGCGATCATCAAAAAGCAGGCGACTTGAGATTGTGGTCGACACTGCGAAGAACATGGTGGTCCAGACAGGGCATGACGACATTAGTGTAATTATTTTGCTGCAATTTAAGTGTCACAAAACCCCCCGAAAAAATAATAACATAAAATAAATCTGGGTGTGGTCACTCCTTCTTTTACAGTGTGAGGGAAAATGTATGGATGCTGGGTGTATTTCTGTGGCTGGTATCTATAGGTGAGTAGAACTCGATGTGGATCCTGCATTGTTTTGTTGTTCTCATGTTCGGCTGTTGCAGATCTAGTGATGTAAAATGAAGGTTAAGCAGTCACAGGTGGTTTAAATTCTATGATGCAGGGCTATCGAGTAGATATTGGATTAGGCTTGATTGAATTATAGGGAACTGTCGGGCCATGGAGGAAACATGTGCTCTACTTCTATTTTTCCAAATTCAACCAGCAGTGAAAGTAGATTTTCAGCCTGATGGAAAGTTACTCTTTAATGTATAAACCCGAGCAGCCATTCAAATAATTCCCCTAATTAAAACAGAGCCAACACTTGGCAAGATTTTGAATCATTTAGGAATAATCTTGTCAAAAACAGACAGTCGAACACACCAGATTTCAAGTGGAAGCAAAAAAATGTTGAGGCTTGATGCCAAACTCTACCTGAGGATATCTTATGTCACCGTTCAGAGAGTTTGAGTGGTATCACAGTACTTGGTCAGCCAAACAGCTGAGCCATCTCACCTGTGTGGTTGGAGTTGTCCAGTTGGCCCAGTAGCTTCACAACACCTGGAGACTCTGCCTCCGGAGTCTCAAAGGTTCCCTCCGAGTCTGAACTGTGGAGAGAGAGAGAGGAAGACGTTAACAAAACATCATTCAGGAAGACAGAAGAGACGACACAAGAGAGAGCGGTCACAGCTTGAGGGTTTGGCAAGTGATCTGGAACTAATGATCTAATCTCCAGTTTGAAATTGCGCACGTGGTGAAACTGACAAATAGGATTCATAAAACACAATAAACCATTCCCATGAAGTGATTTTGAGATACAAAAATAAATCACATTGCCCATAACAAACGCTTCTCAAACAGCGAGCCACTGTCTCTGTTGTTGATCAGTCTAAACAACCACATGTGACGGCCGCAAACAGCCACATAAAACAGCAAATGTCCAGGTTGTGTGTTCCTAACAAATAAGCCTCGGCTCTCCAATATCAATCTTCTGTTTTCTTAAGGTGACGTTCGAACAAAAGATCTGAGCCTTTCTAAGCAGCTCAAAATAAACAAACTGCTTTTTATTTTAAAGGAAGCTGGAGGAAGGGAGAGGAGAGGAAGTGAAGTCCTGTAAGGCCACCTGCATCCTTTGGCCCTCAAAGAGGACACACACACACACACAGACACACACACAAAACACAGTCCTTTGGTCTGCCGTGTCAGCTGCCTAGACACCCAGCCCAAATTTATTTCCAAACTGTGGGGACAAAAAGAGAGGGGGAGACAGGGAGAGTGAGAGTTCATGTGTGTGTGTGTGTGTGTGTGTGTGCGTGTGTGTGCGTGTGTGTGTGTGTGTGTGTGTGTTTGTTTGAGAGTACACCCGTTCCCAGCCGCTTGAGCTCACATCAAAACGTCCGCGCTCTAATGAAAAACAGCACACGACGGAACCGAGCCAGCGGTGCCACAACCACATCTCTGATACCAGTTCACAGACACACACACAAACACATTCACACACGCCGGAGCTCTATACAAACAACACCATGCAGGAGCTAATCCTCATATACATAACCCACCCCCCACCAACCCTGCACACACACACACACACACACACACATTGGATCACATCCCAGTGATGGCCCCAAAGGCTGCGGTCTTGGATGGTTACTTAGAAACTAGAAATGGACAGAAAAGGAATCAAAAGCTCTGGAAACTGTGGCTTTTTTTCCCTTCCCCCAACTTTCAGCAACTGTTCCCCAACTGCCATACGGCCCTCACACACACACTCACACACACACACACACAAACAGCCCTTGTCAATCTGATCCTTAGTGTTGTTGTGTCTCGTAAAAAAGAAACAGGATGCTGCACAAAGCAAAGCAGAGACTCCAGAGCAGCAGGCCGACTGTTATTTTGACCAAGAATCTGTTTTTAGCCAATGACAGCATGGTCCAGCGCCGGGAGCCACAGCAGAGAGAAGAATCTGGGATTATAACACCGACAGCATCCGTGAGTTTGTCTGTGTGTATGTGTATCCACCACCTGTCAGTATGACTCAGGGGAATCTAGCAGTCATCACACAAACACCCACACATGCACATGATCAATCTGGTGCTGTTTGAATTGAAGCAAATACAGAAAAATCTGTCTTTTCTTTACCGATATCTCTGTACACACAGACACAGCTGTAAACCAGCTGCCTCTCTACATTCACTCTCTCCTGAACACACAAACATTGTGGCCTAGCCCTCTTACTTGTCCTCTCTGTCATCATGAGATCCGGGCTGCCCTTCTTCACCGGCACCCCCAGTCACCGCTGACCATGTCCATTTGGCCCACTGGACCGGAGACAACCAGGACATCCCTGCGCTGTGTCGAGTCTTAAACCTGCTGCCACCTCTGAAATGTAACGGTAAACTTCCTCTTCCCCGGATTAGTTTTTATTGCCGCTGCTGTCAATCAGATTCAGCGATCTCCCAACGGTCGTCTCTCTGCTCTCCTCTTGTCTCGCGCCCTCCTAATGTCAGCTTCTGCCTGTCTTGCTTTCTATATGGCTCGCTCACTTCCTCCTCTCGCTCAGCCGCTCAGCTTTCCCATCCTGCTCTTCTGCGTTGTTGACTCTCGTGAAAGGGAAACGTGCCTCACGCTGCTGCTGTTGTTGCTGCTCTGCTCTCCACAGCACTGACTCACACAGCACGGATTACTGGAGCATCAGTAGTCACTCCTCTCTCTGCTCCCCTCCCCTCTCCCTCTCCGTCTGGATGGACGATCAGCTGGTTAGCAGACATCGACTCAACTCCCCTCCCCAATATGCTCTCAGTTTCTCAATTGTGAGGGGGAGGAGAGAAGAGGCGATGCTTCCTGTTTTAAGAGGCAAAGTCAGACTACCAGACATTGGTGTCCTCGAGAAAGAGGAGATGAAAAGAAACGGGAGGAAATGATGAAGCCAGAAGTAAACTGTAGAAGATGTCAAGTTTGGATGGCAGCTCATAGTGTAAAACTACAGAGTTAAATGCAGCAAAGCCCACACTATAAACACAAATTATCTCTTTTTATAACCAGACTGAGGGAATTTTCTCTTACAAGTTTGGGCAGTCCACCATGAGTCTTTACGGTAGTTTAAGCTGTTAATGGTTTGTTTACTCGGCAGCTCCCGGCAGAGAACGTGGATTACTGAGATTGTGACATTCAGTAAAGCTTTGCCCAAAAAAAAAGAGCACTTATTTTCCCAGGATGAATAAAAAGGGAGCCGAAAGCAACAAGATATTCTCAGCAGTGAAGGAGTAAGACTTAACTGTGCATATTACTAAAATCCACAGACAGGCTACTAATGAGCAGGAAATGTAGCCGTTAATTCTATAATGTGTGACCAAACCTACAGAGGATCTATTGTTGACAGAAAATATCCAGGCCAGACATCCAGGTAATCAATAAACCAAACACAGGTTCAACAGAAAAAATGGTGCAGCCATTTGGATGAAAGAGCTCATTGCTGCTCACACACTTTCACCCACACACACATGTGCTTCTGTGGCTGTTCATGGGTGGCTTATATAACTTTAAGTCCAGGATTTCACATTTATACATCTCTCTCTCTCTCTCTTGGTCTCTCTCTCACACACACACGCACACGTTTCTAGGCCAGATGAGATGTGGTCTTTGAAAAAACGTGGACCATGACTAATCTGATAAAGGGAGGATGGTTGAGTCATGGTTAAAAGGTGGACAGGGAAAAGAGAAGTAGCAGAAATGCTTTTCTTGTTTATTTGCACTTCCTGCTGTTTAACACTCACGTAGAGATGGAAAGAAAAAAGGCAGAAAGCTCCACCAGTTGAATACATGCACCAACACACTGAGAAATAATGTCACACGCTGGTGAACACAAAGAAAGAGTCTCTGTTCAATCTGTCATAGCTGGAGTGACAAATGGAGCAAATTAAAAGCCGTGGCAGATGGAGAAAACAGCATTAATTAAAAATGGGGAGAGACGGACTGAGAGGATGTAAATACTCTGAAAATTAAGATTCAAAGAAAATGTAAAGAACTTGAGTCTTGGGGCAGTGCTGGACGGTGAAATGCTGTTGTTTTTCTTTAACATTCCTGTCTCCTTTCTCTCCGTTGTCCTCCCCCCCACCCTCTTCTTTTTTTTTTTTTAACACTCAGCATGTTTTAAGAGGGCAGACAGGTTTGTACTCTCACTGCAAAGGGGAGGACAAACCTGTATGTCTTGCAAGGACATGATCTGCCTGAAGCAAAGACAGCCCCTGAAGCAGCACCACTCAGATCCAACGGTCGTCCTGTGCTGCACTAACTGTTTACTCTCCCACACCTTGAAGTTGTAAACTCGCCTCTAGACCTACAATAACACGCAGGAAGCACATGTCTTTAAACAGTCAGAGAGAGAGACAGCATCCTGGAGTGGACGGAGCAGGACTCTCTCTCTCTCCCCGGCAGCAACATGAACCACACAGAGAAAAAAAAAGAAAGATGGAAAACAGAAAGAGGGAGAAGAATCAGCTCTTATGTAATACCTTGAAACCACAAATAGCACACAGTGAACCCACACATACAGTACAGACATATGTGATCTAGAGCTGCCGTCACCTGAGCACACAGAGACAATGATCGGCAATTACACGGTGACTGATAGCAGCATGTGCGGTTGTGAGCTAAGAATAAATCAGCAATGATGAACATGTAAGTAAGCCACAACAGAGGTGATGTGACACTGGGTGAAATAACTGTGTGTGTGTGTGCGTATACACACTGAGAGGGAATTAGAGAAGCGTCTCAACTATCACAGACTGTTTATCTGCGCGCTCAATCCCTCACACGATGACAGAGGGTCATGAATCTGACATTTCGTACAGTACCGCCATCAGGTCAACACCTCCCCTCACCGATAATTTACTGTCTGTAACAAGGAATCTTAAAAATTAATGGGTGGATTTACATTCAATTTACAGTGGTTATTTTTAGGGATGCTAGCATGGCCCTGGGGATGTTGGTCAGTCCGTCTGTCCACCACTGATCCAGACGGAAATATCTCAATAACTACCAGACGGAGTGACATGAAATTTGGTAGAGATTTCTATATCAATCTATCCTATAAGAGAGAGGCAGAAAACATCCAGGCATAAACAGAGTAATGTAGTTTATGCTGTTCAGTGCAGCCAGGACTGTACAGATTTCTCCACTGGGGGGACAAAACAACCTCCTCGAGGAAGGCCGACTCCTCGGGTCAAGAATCTGCTGACCACTTACATCTGAAGGAGAAAAATCACTCCTTTGAGTTCAAGAATGTAAACATCTTGACCAGAGAAGACAGATGGTTTGAAAGAGGAGTAAAGGAATCCATCTATGTCCAACTCGAACAGGGTCTTTGAACAGAGGAGGTGGCCTACAACGCTACTTTTCACCCACCTACAATGCTGGACTGAGTTCTCTCCCCTGACAGCTTAACAACCATTCACACCTGGGCTCACCTAGCCTCAGCTATACACATGACGACCCGTTAAGTCAACGATCCACAAGTGGCCCTGATGACCCTGAAACTCAGAGCTCACGTGTGTCCTTAACGACTCCCTGATCTTTCATAAAGCGCCACCAGCAGGAGAACTTAAATACAGTAAAACTCACGGACACTACAGATATTTTCCTCCTCCTTAGCCAGAATGTCAGCTTTCTATATGAGGTATATTGTAATCTAACGAACAGCTTGCCCTGACATCTGTTGAGCCATCTTGATTTTTCATGTCCTAACAATCTTCCTCTCTAGCACTAACCTGACTTTACAGAGTATTACAAAGAATAACGGAGTCATCAGCATGTTGTCTGTCTGACATTTTCATACTGCGGTGTCTAATTGCAGCTTTCGGGCTTTAAATTTTAGACCTGGGCACTATTTTTGTTTAATTACAAGTTACATTCCAAGAAATCCAGAAAGTGCTGTTTTTGAATGTTTCTACTTTGACCAGTACAATCTCACATTGTAATAAACATGTCATTGTCGGTGTTTACAATATGGCTATAATTGTAGCATAACTATCCCAGTTACGCAGGATGACTCCTCTCTGACTGAAATTACACATTTGGTGAGAAGAGTCTTTCTTTTATCACACAGATCTCAGCACTAAAGTAATAAACTGTCAGACAACAAAATGTTGATTGTGGATTCTCTCATATTTCATCAGAGATTATCTTTTCTTAACAATCTTCTACTTGGTCAGCAAAGATTAATATCTTATGAACAGGAAACAGGCTGAGTCAGTATTGCTTGTTTTCAATAGAGAGCAGAACAAAAGATATTTATAAATCGAGGAAGTTGAAGTTCTGACACATGCTCGACTGCAACAACACAGTCTGCCAAGTATAAAAATGGGTGTGCATATGTGTAAATATAAGTAAGTCATTAATATATATGAACATACAGTAAATAACCACATCTAGACTGTACTGTGATGATTTTTCAATCAGAGAGATGAACATGAGTGCTAATGTCAGGCTGTAAAAAGAACAATGCCCAGCTTGAGTTTGTAGGCTTGTCAAGATAATTATGTCATTGACTTAACATACATATTTTGTTCACTTATCGATGCATGTAAATGACCTTGAGTATTTTTGTTTAACTCTATATTGCCCTTTGTGTTTACGAACATGTTTGTTGACATAAAAATGTCCCAAATATTTGGCCAACACGGTTTTCCCTGCTTGGGCACAGCATCTTATCATTTCTTTCCACATTTTACTCAGCATTTTGATGGTGTAGTTAGTAGTTTGGTATGTTTTATTCATTTAGAACATTTCAATGTTTGCAATTCCAATGTCTGACCTTTAAGAATCAAAATAAGAACAGAAAAAAATATATTATTTTTAACGTTATTTAGTGTGTTAGTCTATTCTATTTTTTATATTTTCATCATATACAGACCACAGCAAATTCCCCGTATGTGAAAATGAACTTGGTAAAAAAACATTCTGATTCTGACCTGAGCAGAACAAAACTGCTGGGTCATTTCCACTTGTTCTATGATATGGCGCCATCTTGTGGTCATTACTGGACTTTCACCAGGAGATCTTGCATAAATAAAACAAAACAACATTAGAGGCAGCATCACATTCAGCCACTTCATCCTGTGATACGAAGCCAGGATGAAGGAGGAAAAAAGAAGGGAAGAAGAGATGTGTGGGAGAAAGCGAGGGAGATACATTAACAGGTCTGATGTCACCTTTGGGAGTTTAAACAGGGCTGACAGGATCTCAGGTTTCAACCATTTGGGAAGTGGTCACAAGTGTATTACACAATAAAAACATGCATATAGACACTACATACACTCTCACACAGGGACAGGAAAAGAAGGTAAAAAAAGTGCTCATGATTATGTATTATCTTTTTGTCGATTTTTATACTTTACTGCAGCTCAGCATGAACATCCCACTCAGAGATAAAATATACAGAGAGACAGGTGCTCTGACGTCTTTGATATGCTTCTGGGAGGCACAGCTGTGCTTCCCTCATATCGCTGCATCTTTAATAGGGAAAGCCCAATTAGCTGCAATCAGAGCAGAAACCTAGCATGGAGTTAGACTGAATGGCGCCATAGCACTCGCAGGGCTAGAGTGCGTCAGAATAACTTAACTGACAGTGGCATGATAAAACAAAAAGAGAGAGAATGGGGGAACAAGGGAAAGAGAACAGAGGGTTTCACACTGAGAGGAGTCATGTACAGACACCAACTGAGCTATTGTTCATGGCATAGTCAGGGACACAGAGCATACAATTCCCAGACAATGGTGAATGTACATTGTATACACATGCACGCACAGAGCAGGGAGACAACACACCCCCGACCGTTCTGCTTTATGATGTCTCAATTCCTTTTCTTTGCCTTTTAAATTCAGCATCAACTTCATTCAATTTCCATTCAAAATGTCGAACAGCTGCTTTCAATTGTTTTCATTGCACTGTAAATCAAACACAGAGATTTATCAGGGTTATATCAGGTAACTAAACCTTCACTTTATCTGGATCTGCACCAAAAGTCAATGGGGTCTATTCTGCACCAGAACCCATTCTTCCTGGTGACAAACCAACCAACCGACATACAGACACGGCTGAAATCAAAACCTTCTTGTCAAAGGTAAAATAAACAAAACATATACATCAAGTTTCATATTGTACAAGACATAATGACATTCTGTACGGGTGTAACAACACATCTATCCGGATCAATATATGTATATATAGATTCAGTGATCAACGATCCACAAGCATCGTTAGGATACGCCCTTATTTTGAAATTCTGTGTCACCATTTCCATCCACGCACAACTGCTCTCTACACAGCGCTTTCTATTTATTAACAGGAATAGATCCATTTAAATGTCTGGAAGCATTGATAAAATTATATTTCCACTGAAGAGTTCACTAATAAAATTGTCAAATCATATTTGAGTTGCTTTTTGTGAGTTGATATAAATGTATGCAGACTGTGATATTGTCAAATACTGTATCACTGTTCAAAGAATCAACATAATATTGTATCATGATGAAACTTGCGATTTACACCTCTAATATTTTGACCAATTTTAAGTGTTTGTGAGCCTAGAAAACACGTCTGTTTCCATTACTTTGTGGGTCATCCCAGATGATAATAAGTATAGTATATATAAAATAATAGATTGATGCAGCCCATATCTGCATCATCAACATCAATACTGAAGGTCCTCAGTCAGCAGCAACTTTTACTTCAATGCTGGTAAACCCTGTTAGTGGAAGCTTATGCATAATTTAATATGTCTTCATTCTTTCACAATGTGTATCTCTATAGAGATAAAAAGTCTTTTCCCACACTGGCCTAAATTCATACCACCGCATCAACAAAAGAGCTCCAAATGCAGGTCAGGTTCTTCCCAAATGAGGGATAGTCTGGATGTTCAGGGGTTTTGGAGAACAGGAAGTGCACTGTATATCAAAGACTGTTCCAGTTTAGACAGAGAATGGACGATTAAGCCAACTAAAATTAGACCTGAAGCTGAACTGAAAACTGCGATCGCACGGCACTGGTTGGCTTCTCAGTTTTCCCAGAGGGAGGACCCCAACCCCCTCCTGCCTTAACACAAACAAGACCACAATATGCATATAAATGATCATACGATCGAACGGTTGTTTTTTTTTTAAAAAAAATGCCCGTAAAACATTTTGAATGGCTTCAGCGTGGCTTCATCTCAGCAGCTTTGTTGTTGTCACTCACACCAAAACATTTGCGTCAGTACATATCAGCACTACTTCTCATATTAACAACCGCTGTCCTCCATGACCCGAATCCCTGCGCGAACACAGTGATATTTTAAGAAAAAGACTGGCTGAATATGAAATAGCCTGTGCATTTACATTTGTGGAGAGAGGAGAGTGCGCTGAAGCTACAAGGGAGTCGCGGGAGCTTTTATAAATGGAGATACAAAGCATCACTGGGATGAGCTGGGAGGACAAAGTAAAAGGGCTCACTCTTTATCGGTTACAAAGGATTAGAGCAAAGGACGAGAAAGAGCGGAGGTTTAGTGCTTTCAGCTCTGACAAATGCCTCAGCAACAGCGTCTTCATTCCCACGTCCCTTCATTGTGACAAGACGAAGGCTCCATCGCACACTACTTGGAAGCCGGGCTATCTGCTCAGTCAGAAATAAACTGTACAGCTTGTTTGACTAAAGCACCACTTTATAAAAAGGGTCACAGCTGCATAATTAATAGCTAGCAATAGCATTACCCCCTCTGTTCTGCTGTTGTAACGACATAAGCTGCAGCCAAAATGCCAAAACCACTGAAATAGGATAGCTTGGACGCTCCTTAATTTCAGGAGCATCAGCTCATGTTCATCACATTATCCCTTCTGACATCTGTAATGACATCAGCACTCTGTCTCTTCTGTTCTTCTTTCGATTTGAATACCTAAATAGTATTCAAAACAGCTCGACAGCAGAAGCTGTGCGTTACTGATGGGCTGATTTGGTTTCTGTCAAGCAGGGAAAGTCCAGCTCTAAAGGAAGCATCAAGGTCTCAGTACTGCCCTTCAACTCCTCATCTCCAACTCCTCTTCACCCCACCCCACGATTCAGAGGCACTGAGCTCATACACACAACACAACACAACACAATCTCAAGTACCAAAGGGCAACATTGATCTCCTTTCCTCAATCAATCCGCTGCCTGTGCAAGTTTCCCCTTTCTCGTCTACAACTTGCACACAAACACACAAACAATGAAGCATCTCGTCTTACATGCTGCTCTTCTTCCGCGGAGAGCTGACGGAGCCCTTCCTGTTTTGGCTGAGGGAGCCCCCCATGGCAGCGACCGAGTCTGTGTTTGTTTCAGGTTTATCCCGGATGCTCCGTGTGTCCTCTTCACCTCCCAAGGTTCACCTCTGCCTATCCTCCAGACAGCCTGGCTCAGCGTCACAGCCACACACTGCGCTGCTTCTCATGACTGACCTGTTATTATTGAACCAACCGACAAGCCTCTCCTCTCCTCGTCTTTATCCCAGTTGATGCTGTACTGTATAAATGCTCAGGAGTAATGGTGATCACACTTGAATGGCTCGGCTGACGGTCCCGCCTCCTTGCTCGCTCTCTCGCTCTCTCCCTTGCTCGCTCTCTCTCTCTCTCGCACACACAAACACACACACACACTTGAGGCAGATTACATTCGATTGTCATGCAGTGCATAGCCTTTAGAAGGAAAAGACATACCGCTGGAGTGTGTGTGTCTGTGTGTGTGTGGGGAGTGTTATATAAAAGACCACTCCAAGGAGTTGGAGGGGGTAGATGGTAAGTGTGTGTGAGTGTCATGGGGGTATCTGGCAGGGGTGAGAGTATTGTTCGAGCATGAAAGAGTCTCTTCTATTGTCAGTCAGCTGAATACCAAATCTGAGATGCAAAAGGGGGGGGGGATGGGAGATGATGGAGGGAGAGTTGGCGGCATAAAACACAGCCCCACTTGTTGTGCCACATTCCCAGTACCTGCTGTGACCCACACACCCTCCCCTGCAACCCCTTTTAGAAAGACAATACACATACAAACACACACTGTCACACAGCTCCCGGCATACATTAACTCCCAGAGCTCATCACTGTGTTTTGACCTCTAAACATGAGCACAAAAACCAGGTCAAACAATCAGTGTGACAAAAAAGACCTGAAAAAGGCTGTTAAACATGTGAAAAGCTAGTTTGACATTGTTTTCATTGACAGAAAAGGCCTGAATCATCGATTAAAATGGAAATCATACCTCCTGATTCATTCCTGCCCCCATCCTGTGTGTGTCCTCTGAACTAAATGGCTAAAATCCCTGAGGGCACTGGTGTGTCAGGAGCAGGACAGTCCCCCCTTTGAGAAAAACTTGTGGGGCTTTACCGCATAACTTCCTCCCACTGACATGAATCACATGGGGCTCACACTATGGAGGTCCTAATTTCTGAATGACTTTCATAGTGAAGTGGGCACAAACACACACAAAGACAGACAGCATTGAGCCGAACAAAGCAGCAGTCCCAACGGCTCATGACACGAACATGTCACTTTTTACACTCACCTCGGCCTCTTTAGTTTGACTCTGCTGTTAGCTTGGCACTCGCTAGCGTCGTGAAGCTAAATTAAATACACGTAACATGTATTTTGTCGGCTAACGCAGAACATATCCCTGACTAATACATTAAAAAGAAACGTAAAAAACAAACAAACAATCTTTAAGTGTTTAACTTGCCTCGTTGTCTTCCAAAGTTTTCGGATCAATTCAACCGCCACAACTGATGCTGCGCGTTCTACATAACTGCGCATGCGCGAGTGTTTTTGCCATGGCAACGAGTTTTGGGCTTGTAAATTTGAGAACGAGGCTACTCCAACCAACCAATCAGCTACTGTGTATGTTGATCCCTTTAAACTCCCTCCTTCATCACTATTATTCATAATAATCACAAATTAATATTATACATACAGTTTTATTATTATTATTACCTATAATAATGTCTGATATAACTTCCCAGAACTATTTAACTAAGAAGAAGCTAGAGATGATGTAATTCTTGACTATTACTTATGAGGTGTGCAAATCGTCAGCTTCATCACGATACAATATATCAATTCTTTGTACAACGATATGATATTTGCAAAAAGGAACAAAAGATGTAAGTTATCGGTTATCGCCATGGGCTGATAAAAGTGTGCATCCCTAATAAAAACCCTAAAACAAAAAGGCTTCAGGTTGATTTATTGTGTTTGAAACTTAAAGAACACAAAAAGACACCTGTACTGTTTCATTATGGCACACACAAGATGTAACCATATTCATAGGGTATTTATTAGGAAAGAAGAACATTTGTTTGTTTTTTTTATTTTAGTATCAAGTGCAAAAGCACATTAGTTTTAGTCATGAAGATGAGCCACAGATCATTAGGTCTCGTTTTACTGAACGGAAACAGAGAGTATGATGAGGTTCAAGGAACCCTTGATGTGATTACTGAGTATTTAATGCATTTCTCAAAGAAAAATTACATGTTTTGTGCAGATGTTACACTCAGAGAGTGTTAATACAGTACATTTGGAGCTGTTGGGGCCCCGACAGTGCAAAACAGAACCGTCATTCATAAAGTTCAATCACTCAACACAGAGAGTTTCTCAACTTTACAGTCTTGACCTCATGTTACTATATGAAGGTGCTGATTTCTGATATTTCTAACACTGTTTCATATATTGTAATATAAAAATAAATTAGTATGCTTTGAAATTTAAATTCTATATATCTAGTTATTGTGCAAAATGAATATGATTCCAATGTGAAAACTCCGAATTGGGTGAGAAATAATGCTCTAACATAACAAAAAAGGGCAAAGCAATATGATGAATATAAGACAGACATGAACCATTTGGTCCACTGATATGGCAACAATCTAAGTGGGATAGCATCTGGGAATGAAGAACAAACTGATGATTTACAGGAGGATACATACATACATACATACATACACAAAAAGGTCATCAAAAGGACATTGTAAAGTGCCTGTGTTTCACTTCTTCATTTCTGAAACAAAACCTCATCAGGATTATTCTTTTAGAAGGCAAACTTCACGTGATAGTGATTATGATAGTGATAGTGATAGTGGCCGACATCCACATTATTGTTTCATTACAGAAATGTAGGAGTAGCAGCTTTGGGTTTAAAGTGTCCTTACTGTTGACAGAAACAGAATTTAGCTGCCTGAAGGACTTCAACAGACAACACCTCCACCCTTATTCATCTAAACAGAAAGTAAACATTTTATGGTTAACCAAATTTAAACAGCTGACCCAGTTTTTCATGAAGGTGCGGTCTAATGTAAAGTCAGGAGAGAGCTTCCCTGCAGGAGAGCTTAAAGTTTGAGGTTAAGATAGTTATTTTTTAGTTATAGTTCTACATTTCGGTAACTAATTATCTATTCTAGAAGTATTGTGTGTCTTCTGGTTATCATGATAGTTATTATTGAGAATATTAATCAGCTGCAGCTACATGCATGATATGTCAATAACCGCTTGTAAGTTCAATCAAGAATTACTAATAAAACACAGAAAAGTGCGACCAGGAACATGTCAGTGATGTTCAGGTGGATTACAAACAACTATGAGACATCAGATCTGGTCCTGCAGTTGTAATGTAGGTGACGGGCGGGCCAACAGGCGGGGCAGTCAGGTAACACCCAGACGGTAAGTCATTCTGGAAGAGGGTTGTGCAGATTCTGGTTCTGTCAGCTGTCTTTCATTCTCTCTCTCTTTCATGTTACAGTCGGGTCACAAAAGCAAGTCTTCATTCATAAAATTAATTATTGTTGTGGCTGTTCAAAGGCCACACCTAGCTTGTCGTAGATCTCCTTCAGTAGCAGCAGAGCGGTATCCTCGGATCCCCTGACAGACGGACAGATACAGAGAAACATCATTAATTTGAAGTGTCACAATCACTGTCGTCCACCCTGCCACAGGTATGCATGACTCACCAGTAACACAGATGAGACTGGATGGCAAACAGGTATTCGTTGAAGCTCTCGATGGGTTTTTCCTGAAGTACATAGTCGATCCGTCGTCCTCCGTTCAACATACCCACTTTAATCTCAGTCTGCTGCGTCTCCTCTGCTGAACCGGAGGATTCTGCCTCGTCACACACTGCTGCAAGGACAGAGTTGGAAAAGGCAGACGAGGTTTTACAGGCAGACAACAAAAAAAATGATTAGAGTCACCAGCAGCGATCTGCTTTGACCCGTATTGCTTGCTGAAATGCAGATAACTTAATAAAGAAGAGTGTAGGTGCTGTGCACAGTGTCCTCATCTGTCTCAGAGGAGAGTTAGTGTCCGAGTTTTGCAGGCATTTCTCTGAGTTAGTTTTGCAACATCCATCACTAGAGAAACTTTCCACTGTAAGGGGTCAACTGCTTCCAACAAGAACATTTTAAGACATGATTTGATTTGAGGAAGTGAAGTACTTTGAGCAAAGTTTTTATAGCTGGACTGGACGAGTGCGTATTTGATAACATTGCTCAGGAGGTGCTTTAAGCTTTCAGTTAGTGATACAAGTCAGCTGATCATGTAGGAGACAAGTTCAAACATTTATGTCTTAGGTGCAAGTGAGATGTTGAGTAATAATCAGCCAGTGTTGTGATGAGTACTAATATGTTATGAATTAATTAAGAGTCTCCACAGAGACCAGATGCTCTGCTGATGAACCCTGGTGAAAGTTCTGACCGCTGCTTCTCATTCATCTTTAATGGCCATTACTGACAATATACCTCTGCACTTACTAGCTTGTACAACCAATTCCAATAAAGTTGGGATGCTGTGTAAAACACTCAACAGAATGTTATCATTTGCTCATCCTTTTTAACATGTATTCAACTGACTGGCACTTAGTAGAGTGTACACCTCCGCAGAGGCCCAGCAGTTCTCTTTAATTTGATCAAGCCTCATCAGAGTTGATTATCTCAGCTGCACTTTGGTAGTTGCAAGAGAGAGAATGAGTTCATTTACTCGTTTTCTCATTTATTCTAGCCAAGTGACCATCCTGGCTTACATACTGGGCCACTCCAGTATGAGAGGTGTACAAAGAGACTGGGTTGGATGCACACTTGTGCTCACACACACACACACACACACACACACACACACACACACACACACACACACACACACACACACACACACACACACACACACAAGTGCTTTTCTACCCTGTGTCTCTTGAAGGTTTCTCTCTACTGTAGTTTCTCCTTCCTCCACCGGGGGCAGCGCAGCAACTTGTGGTCTGGAAAACGCCTGCCACGCCGTCCGTAACGACCCCCAAACGTTGTTCTTCAAATCCTTTAGTTCTGTGAGACAAAGGTGAACGGGAGGGGGTTATCATTAAGCCTACTGAGCAAAAAGCACCGACCACAATATTGCTCCACAGAGACGAGGAGAAAGAAACAGACAAACAAACCCAGGTGCATTCTTTTGCGGCCTTTGTGGTGAGGGATCAGCATCGGCTCCAGATCCACATCTGACACAATCATGGGCTCTATCCGATACGCCACAGGGTCAAACTACAGAGCAAAACAATGGGAGCGATGATTATAGCTCCAGTACATACCTTATTTCCTATATAAAGCACATGTGTAGGTTCAATGATGACAAAAGTTAGATGAGACCAGTGATTGCGTCTGTATATTCTAACTATTCTTGGCATTACGTTAATTCTTTGTGACATAACAGGGGAAAAATTCAAACTGCACTTGTGGCAGATAAAAGCAGGTCTTATTATCCTAAGTGCTGGATGTATCCAGAGTAAATCTGCGATTACTCACCGGGTGATAGATGTTGTAAAAGCTCTTACAGGTTGGGAAGGTGTAGTTGGGATCAACGCGTTTGAGACCGCGAACAGTCAGGAACATCCCGATAGGAGAGCCAAAAGCAAAAAATGTTTGAGGGTGGAAAGCCAGCTGTGGGTACTCAATGGATACCTGGATGGAGAGAAGGTAGCAAGAAACACATGTGACATTAAATCTGTTACATTTTTGTTCTAAGACTACGGAGCTTTTCAGAAAGATGGGAAGAAAACACTTCTCTGTTGCACAGTGTTGTTGGGGACATTTAAACTCCATTTCATGACATCGAGACAACATTCAGGGAGCATGACAGCAAGTAAGGAGAAGACCAGGGAGCACTCATGCAGGACTGGATGAGCACTGACAGTGTTGTGTTGTACGACTCAACTGGACAAAGAAGGAAGCTTAAATCACAGCACAATGTAGGAAACTCTATTACTCATAAAGAAGCCACTACATTTCTTTCTTCTTGAGTTTTCTCTGACCTGACCGTACATAATGAGAAACTCCAGGTATAGTGAGGACAAAGACAGCCCAGGACAAATCTTTAGGGCACAGGGACATCATGTGAGACACACCCGTCCCTTGGCTATACCTCCATTAGTCTGTCCAGGGTAAGCAAGAGGAGGAGAGAAACAGGAAGTTGACGCATCAAAGCTTTTGTCTGCTGATACTTGCAATGTTGTCGTGTCTGTGTCCACATGTGGTACCTGTCCGATGCCCACGTCAAAGTATTCATAGTCGACAGCACTGGTGATGGACTGTGCACTGTGGAACTGGGTCTGCTGGACCGTCAATCCAAAAGACGGCTTTCCATGCAGATCACTGTTCACTTGAGGTGGAACTTGCCGCCCTGCAGCCAGATGTACAGCGCCTGTCTTACAAGCCTGGTTAAATTGAAAAATGTAAAAATGTGTTTAAACAATACAAGGCTTAATTTATATGATGACTATCAATAGCAAAAAAACAGCAAAGAATCCACATGAATGAGGGGAAATAGGTTAAGAAACACATCAAATTTAATGGGTTTTCATGGCCTATGTCTGACCTCCGGAAGACAATTTCTCTTGGCGTAGTTCAGGATCTTCTTCCTTGGTCCGAGAGGAATTCCTAAATCTTTGAGGTCACCGTCTTGGCAAAGAGCCTAGAAGAGGAGAGCCATACTTTACATGCATTACACTTTGATTTGTGTGTACGTTACATGTCTGCTGTGTTTGCATGTTACCAGAGACTCCAGGTCAAGGTTGTCTGCCTGTAGTGTATCCAGGTACTGCTGCAGGCCCAGGCTGGAAAGAGTCTGCTCCAGTGTGTCGCAGCTCAGGTGTGAGGGCTCATCAGAGGGCCCCTGCAATGGGGACAGAAATGAAAAAGGATTTATTCATCTATATGGAAAGAAATATACAATCAATATACAAAAATATACAATCTTTTTAGGTTCACTCTATAGGTTTTATCTTTAACTCTGCATGAGACTGTACCTCCTCTCTGGGCTCTGAATCAGTCCTCTGATTAGTTAGCAGGTCAAACAAGATCAGTGATCCTGCAGAATGAGAAACGTGGAAAGAGTGAATATTTTGTTTTTCAGTGATAGTGTGGGATTCTCTGTGTTTGCGGGTGTCTTACCCAGGCTGTGGCCCACAACTGAAACTGCCCCTTTAAACTCTGGATGTCTCTGATGGAAGAGGGCGTGCAGTCTGTTGATCTCGGAGGCGACTGTGTCCACTATGGTCTGGCAGTAGGTTGGGCTGTTGTAGAAAAACAGGTCAAGCAGAGTGTCGTTGGTGAAATGTCTCAGCTTGCTGATGCTGGGTAGAGTAATCCTCTGGATGTCCCTGGAAAAAGAACAATAAAGGAGAAAATAAAAGGGAGGAAAGACAGAGTTGAACATTTTGTTGCAACCAATGGAAACACAAGTAGTATTCTGCAATATAGGGACTGTTTTTTTTCCATCTTTCTCCGTACTTACTCGTCCACACCGGTGGCATCCCCGTGTAAAGAGCTGTGCCAGTTGACTGGGAGGAACTCCACTCTGCCTATCTGACCATCCTGCTGAGCCTGCTTGTAATGAGAAGCCAGGAGGGACAGAGACGCACTCCTGAAATCATTTACTGGAGAGAGACGAGAAGAAAAAGAGTCATACATGCACGTAAACTTATGCATTTCTACACAGTGTACACACACAAAAACTTACCACCCTGTATGATGGACCTCAAACGCAAGTCACATGCAGGACCGATGCCATGGACCATAAAGACAAGGTGGTCCACCTTTTCTGGTTCACCTGGGAACAGACAGACAAATGAGCCACAAGCCAACATCATGATGGGTGCATATTCTCCTGTATTTCTTACTGGTACACCTACATACGTACCATCAGGTATTTCCACAGAGATGTTGTCCACTCCTCTCTTGACAGTTCGAGGCCTGGTCTGCTCTGAGGGTGAGGACGCCCACTCGTCCTGCAATCCTATTCGCTTATACTGCATAATCACCTGGGAGAGACGCAAGCAAACGGAAGAGAAGATGCTTAGTAGATGTACAGCGTGGTTTTGTTGTGTATTTGATTACAATGTACAAATAGATGCTTTAACAGCAAGTTTTACTTTGGGATTGTGAAAGATTACAGTCTCTCCAGTGGGGAACTCCAGTTTCCTCTTCCACTCGTCCAAAGTTACTGCGATCATATAAGCCTCCTGAAAAATCGGAAGGGCAGGAATCAAAGACAAATATGAAAAGAGAACGTGAAGAACGAGCAAAGTTAGGAAGAGGATAAAGTCAGAAGTTTTAGGAATGAGCGGTGTGATGGGTCACATGTGTCAAACTACCTCCAGACTTTGGCTGATGTCCTCCGGGTAAGGCATGAACCTGGCGTCTTTGTTTCCTTTATAGAACCAGGTACAGCGGCGGACTTCAGTGGGCGCTTGCTCCCAGTACACAGCGTAGCGCCTCCTTTCCTTGACATGTACGTCATACCGCTCTCCATCCACAGCCACCACCACCTCCTCCTTCTTTTCTCCTGCTGCCCAGTAAACACACACATACACCATCAGATACAAACTGACACCCTGATGACAGTTAAATATGCTGGTGCTGCGCTTCAGTTCTGGTAATAGAATATGTCCCCTGATGTTCTACATATTTGTGTGAAAGCATGGTTGAAAAAAAGTACATGAATTCATTGTTTATGTGGAGCAGTGATACTGGACTTTGGACTGCAGCAGCACCACCAGGAGGATAAGTGCACTCTTTTAAAAAAATATGGGCAAATAATGTAGACTAAGGAGCCGTCATCCTCTCTCACTTTGAAAAGACTTATACTATCAAAGGGAAAGACTCATGGACAGACACGGTGACACAGATGTGCCATGGAAATTTTGAAATAAAGGCGTAGATGCTATTGGATCATTAATCACTGAATCCTGTATATCGATCCGGATCGGTGTATTGTTAATGCTTACCGGTGTCGCAGGCATTTTGTAGTTTGTCAGAGTCCTCCCTGCTGAAGGGAAGCCAGGAGGCGTTGTCGTCAGCCCGTCGGCAGAAGAACCAGTGAGGCTGCACCTCTTGATAAGGCGCTGGTCCCAAGTCCATGTCAAGCATCTCAGAGGAGGACGCGGAAGAATGCGAGACCTCGTCCACCACAGGCGACACCTGGAGAAAAACGATGACAGCGTGCCGAATCGATGTCACTTCTTCATGTCAGCAATATTGCTCAGAATCAGAGTTACTTTATAGACCCCTGAGGGGGAAATTGCTTGTTACAGCTGCTCCACATTCAAAGTCCCAGAAATACACAAAAAATAAAAAACTACAAATAAGACAGAACAACAAAAACAACAACTGTACATTTCACAGGAATATATCCATGTATAAGGTGTAATAAATAATGCTACAGTTGAATTTTAGGTTATTGCACATTGTTTGTCTTAATAATTGCACACTAGAGAGAAACAAAGCGTCCAGAGTCCTAATATTGACTCACAGTGTCTGACAGTAGATTAGTGAAGTTAGTAAAAAGCAGATACACACCTGTGTTTTCCCTCCTTGGTTGTGTCCACTGTTCATGTCTGTAGCTTGGAGATAAGTAAATGCACGACGCTGAAGGCACCAGACACCATCACACAAAGCAAAAGACAGTCAGACAGGACAGGATCAGGCCTCCTCTTGGACAGAAACACAAAGCCCTGTTTGATTCTGTCCTCTTATCAAGCTGTCTTGTCCCTCCTCTGTCCACAGCTACAGCTCGTAAACAACCTGCTATCTCTCAACATCCCGCAGAAACAATGATGTCAGTCAGACTTTACACCCTGCTCCTCCTGGTTCACTATGCTGAAGATAGCAGCGTGCCACCGCTTGACACAACAACGGAAGTACGTCATGCGCGCGACGATGGCGTCATATTAAAGTGCGCAACATCAACAAGCGGTAGCCATAACAACCCGCAACAACAGGGACACCAGGGAGACAGATCTTCACGCTGTCCCGGGGAAGGAGACGTGTTGTGAGTTAGAAGAACCTTTTCTCCGGTTGACAGACTCGGTTTTCAAGTTTGTTATTGGACGGACATTCACTCCGGAGACACCCAGCGGCGGCTCCTCCCCTGTTTCACCCAGTGTTGGCAGCAGGAGGACGGTTAGCTCACCTCCCGCTGGAGGCTAATTCAGGAGCCATCATTGTTTCTTTGATTTGC
Organism: Acanthopagrus latus; assembly: GCF_904848185.1. Classification (NCBI taxonomy): domain Eukaryota; kingdom Metazoa; phylum Chordata; class Actinopteri; order Spariformes; family Sparidae; genus Acanthopagrus; species Acanthopagrus latus. The sequence continues at coordinate 28,362,245 of NC_051043.1, forward strand.
ACAAAAACAATATTTCTTCATGCTGACGTGATGATATTAGTGAAAATGATGATTTAAACGTTTTATACGAAACTGATTGCATGTAGCAAACTTGTTCTGATTGCTAATGTGTAATGTATTTGTGTTTATTTTTCATATCATTATATATTATGAAAATTCAACATTTCTTTCCAATAACCTCCATGTCATGTGACCAAGTGACTCCAAACCAATGCCGAATTGTATTACTAAATGGGACAAATGAGAATCACCTCTTTTTATAAAATTTTACTGCTTCTTCTATTTTATATCAATATTTATTATGAAAATTCAGCAGTTTTTTTTCAATAGCTTCGGTGTCATCTAACCCAGTAACTCCAAACCAAAGGCGAATTGTATAACTAACTTGGACAAATAAGACAGACCTGTTTTTATGACATCTTACTGCTTATTTTATTTTATATGAATATTTATTATGACAATTCAGCATTCTTTTTTCCAACAGCTTTGGTGTCATGTGTCCCAGTGTCTCCAAACCAATGCCGAATTGTATTACTAAACGAGACAAATAAGACACACCTCTTTTTTATTAAATTTGACTGTTTTTTCTATTTTATATCAATATCTATTGTGATAATTCAGCAGTAAGGGCAACCCAGTATGTACTTAAAGTAAAAAGAGTATGTGATTCTGAATGCACCATGAGAATGGAAGTGAAGTAGGAGACATCTTTCACAGGTTCAGGCTCTTTTTTAAATGAGTGAGTAAATGTTATTTTAAGGATTTCGAAAAATTATAAATCATCAAGCATGACTGAGGGAATCTTCAAACAATATTTAATGTAATGTGCCATCTAGAGAAACTGGACTACAACATTCATGTCAAGTGAGTGTTGAATTATTTTATTATACACTTTAAAAATATGTACAAAACACTATAAACATTTGTCTTGAAATGGTTAAGTAACACTTCCCAACTTCAGAATGAGTTGATCAGAGGGCTGTTTTTTTTCTTTTTTTTTTAAATACAGAAAGGCAGATGACACACACAAATAATAAGCATGTACATTACATGACACATTCTCATGTTAAAATTAATAAGGTACATTTTCAAGAGCAGCAGAAATATAGTCACTTTTTACAGACAGACGGGGGGGTTTGCCTGTCTGAGACGCGACATCGTGGCAAATTCACAACCTTTATTGTGAAATTATGACGTCTGCACTTTGTCTCTTCTGCAGAAAACAGGCGAGTCAGTACGGCTCAAACAAAACACAAATCTAAAAATCATTGTCAGTCCCCTGTAACACATGTGAAGGATAACTCCAGCCACTTTTTTTAACGGCCTAAACAAAATTTCCCTTTACATCAGCTGCTTCTGTCTACATTTCCCTTTATACATCTCGCTCAGTAACAGCTCAACCTCCAGATCCAAAGCAGGTCTTTTATTTTCTTACACTTTTTAATGAATATAATTACCTTTTATGTGAGCAGGTAACCACAGACTGCCAGCAAAGATGTAACAAAGGAGTGCTGATGAAATGTCCAAATTGGCATCAAAGATACAATTTAACTTTTTGAAATCAAGGTGTTGAAAACACATCTTGATCTTCTCTAAGGTTGAGTGTTTACTGGTAAGACTGTATTGGACAGCTGTACAAACAAACCTAAAGTATCTCCACAGTGAAGAGGCTGAAGTTTGTCTGAATGTCAGGGGGAAAAGCATCACCTTGTCCTGTTTGACAGCGAAAAGCTTCCGACAGGCTGCAGCGTGTCAGACGGAGGAACTGACTGTGTATCCTTCAGCAGGCCGGGGTCACTGCATACCAAACCACTGTTCCTGATCGGCCCACTGTGCTGCTTCACTGTCACTGCCCTCCAGATCTCCATCCTCCCCACTGCCCTCCATGTCGTCGCCGTCCAGCTCCACTGTGGCGTCCGTGGGACTCTCCTCCTTCTCCATTTTCTGCATGCCTTCTAGAGACTTCTGGTCATTTGGATCCAGGCTGAGGAGAGATGAAATAAAAATGCAAAAACTTACAGATAAGTTTGTTTTTTGATTAGCATTCCCATCATAAATCATTAGTGCCTTTTTCATAATGTGTCACTTTGTTATGGCTTTGCAACATTAGAAAATTGAACTGGTTACCTTAGTGCTATGCTGTACTGATCCATGGCTTCTTGGTAATCATTCACAGCCACCAGGAAATCTCCCAGCATCCTATGCAGGACACAATCACTCTGATTGGCCAGGGCGTTACGGAGGAGAGCGATCCCTTCTTCATATTTCTGTTCTCGGCCTTCACGAGAAAACAAGACACTTAATTTCCATCTGTACATCCATATTCACGTTCTTTGTATTACTAGAGTTTAAAATTAAAACCACGTCACTGCAAAAGCAAAACCAAATAGAACAACATGCTGTTAACATGTTATACATACTCAGCAGTTCAGCCTTTTTGACCACTGCCTTGGTGTAGTCGGGTCTCTGGGCCAGAGCTTTGTCCAGCAGGGTTTTGGCTTTCTCCTGAGTCACAGGGTCTTCCAGGCACACGGTGGCGAGGATGGTCAGAGTCTGTGCATTGGCCCCCAGAGTCTTATAGATGTTATTGGCCATTCCCATAGCCTCTCGAATCCCATTAGAGGCAAGGTAACAGTCGATCAGACCTGTGAGGGGACAGGTACTGATGCTTAGCAGCAGAATACAAATAAACTACATCTGAAGGACGAAACATGTGAGGATGGAAATATAAAAGACTTGTGCCTTCATAACAGTCGAGTCGGCAGGGTGCCAGGCGCATGGCCTCTCTGAAGTGGATGATGGCTTCTTGAACACGACCCATGTTTCTCAGTGCTGCCCCCTTCAGGAGGAGAGCCTGCACACTGTTGCTGTTCAGCTGGATGGCCTTGGCTCCCAGGTACAGAGCTCTGGAGTAACGCTTGCTGTAAAAGCTGTGACAACTGAACAACAAAAACAAGTACAGGGGTTACAAAAACTTAACATGATTCATATCAAGGGATATAACAGGCCTCTAAAAGCTGCTGGCTCAGAGACTCACCCAGAGATCACCCAGGGCTCTGCATGCTGGTCTGAGATATTAAATAATCGTCCTCCCAGGACTTCAACATCCTCCAAGTGTCCTTCACGGGCCATCAGGTATCCATAAACATCCATTCCTGTGAGGGAAAACAAATGAAATGAAATTCACCTCTCTCTAAGTGCATAAACACTTCAGCTTCGGCTGGCACTTTTCTGTCTGGAAAAAACTCCATGCGGACACAGAGCTTTATCCTGCAGCTCACCTTTGATGAGGTATGGATCCAGCATTTGGGCTTGTTCAAATTTGAGAATGGCATTCTTGGTGTCACCTGCCCTGAAATAGACATCTGCAAGGCTCACCAGGAGGTCCACGTTGTCCCGCAACAGAGACTTCTTCTCAAGAGAGCTGAGACGAGAGGAGGAATGGAAGCGCATCAATAATAAATAAGACTGTCAACTTAAAAGGAACCAGAATGTTAAAAGCGTTGCTGCTCTGCTCACCAGATAGTGTTGATGGCTCTTTGATTGTCTCCTGCATGTATGAAGGCATACGCTTTGACCCAAACAGAGAGCCAGTCCAGGTTGGGGATACTCTGAATCACATCCATCGTCATTGAAGCCACTTCAGCTCCTTTGACTGATAAAGAAAGAAGGCCTAGAGGAAAAAAGTTAAGTTTATTTATGAGGACTTTTCACAAACAGATCTGTACAAAGAGATTCACTCATTTCAAGCGGAACTTTTGTGTGTCAGCCGGATAAACGTCTTCTGGACCATGAAGGCATCTCAGTGAACACACATACCAATGATTGCATCCAGAGCGAGGGGACACTGTCTGAGGACTTCTTTGTAGCTTGTCACTGCGGACCGCTCCTGACCAGCTTTCCTGTACAGGTTAGCTAGCATCATGTTGATCTGAGGCAAGAAAGACAGAATGATAAACATTTATTTTATTACAAGATTTTAAGCCAAGGGACTCAATCATTTGCAGAATCAAAACAGGGTGTTTTAGCCTACCTTTGGAGTCCTCTGTCTGGATGGAATCCCGTCGAGCACTGCGATGGCGTCTTTATCCAGTTTCAGAATGGTGTAGCATTCAGCGATCTTATACTTGACCTCAATTTCTGACGGCAAACTCTGAAAGACAGTTGTTCAGTGTAATTTCAAATTAATCTACTATCATTCGTGGAAGCTGACAGCGGTGGTGGAATGCACCACTGTGACACATGCAAAACAAATTACATATCTTTTACACCCCATGTTGTGTTACAGCTTCAATCAAAATGTTTTAAATGCACAGACTTCTCAAAACACACCTGTGCCTGTATGTTAGATGCAGCTCCACCAGTAGAGGTACGAACTTTAGATGTTTTGCTGAGCACCTTCTTCTGTTGCAGAGCCATACTGTATTTGCAGGCGGCATTACGATATTCCTTATCGTGGAAGATGGCATCGGCGTGGTAAACCAACATCTGGTACTTCTGGGCCGGTGAGAACAGCTCTCTTGAATCAAGAAAGGACACAAATTATCACAGATTGTATCACAAGCTGGAAAAACAACACAAGCACTGTACAAAAAGCCATCAAGTTACCACAACTAACATCATTCAGAGGCATAACATCTGTAGATGTTGTGTGTCTGCTCAAGTGATCAAGGGTCTCTCTCCTCCCCCATTAACAGTTCATAACATTAAGCTCACATAATGCGAGGACAACTAGGATGTTAGATCTGAGATTAAATAATGACTAAAATCAACTCCATCATGTTTTCATCACACATAAACCCAAACACTTAATCCCATGAACTCTGGTTGTTATTGCTGTTATGTATTAATGTTCTGAAATCCTCTTATAGATGTTGTTGCTGCTGCTGCTATTTATGTACAGTTGTTATGTGTCGCTCTGTAACTGTTAATATACTGTAATGTTTTATTTTCTTAACAGGGACAGTGCCTTCCTCTGTCTTTTAGCAATCTCTGGTACAGCTACTAAGTTGTACACTGCAGCACTGTCCCTGTCAAACAAACCAATAAATAATAAAGCATTTAGAGGGCACAACTTAGAAAATATGTTTCTGTATTACACACGATGATGCAATTTTATATTGCAATAGCACAGACTCACTCATCACATTAAGTAACAGAAAACACAGAAGAGAAAAACCATAATGAAATCAAGTTCATTAACACACATAGAGCAAAAGTAATTAAGAATCCTTACAGCAACAAAGACGGCGATCGAGTCAACTGAGCCAAAGCACATGCATCTAAGAAGTAATCAAAATCAAATATGGCTTCAGGATATAAGTTACTGCATCATAACAAACCCCCTGGACAGTAACTTTGACAGCACATTAACGTTACATGGCTACTGTAATTAAACCAATCGCACTATATTGTCAAGATTATGACGAGAAAAGACGAAATAAACAGCAATATATGTCACAAGTCTTCCTACACAATAACGGTTACCCGCTGATCGATTGATTCACAACACTTCAAGCTAACTGCTAAAAGCAGACTCTGCATATGACTATTCCTTGGGAATGATCGCTCGCCGTGGCTCACATAATAATATAAATTACACTATCAGTAGCGTCATTAACTACTTGCCTGGCCTTACTATTTTACTGACATCTATTTGCATTCATTTAAAAACCCGCGGTGCTTATGCTCATTAATGTCATCTGTTGTTGACCAGTTAGCTTTGGGCTAACGCTAACAACATAACACACAGCGATGGGACAACGTTCTTCAGGACATAGACGGGCCCCGCTCTGACAATACTTACGGATTGTTATTACTCATCGTCAACAACAAACTGCTCAGTATCCGGACATTGGAGTGAAGACCAGCGGCCGCCATATCCCGAACATGATCTATTACATTCATTTTCGCGTGAGTTGAGGGTCTGCTTTATGTTTCCGTGTCAGGTTAAAAGTTTGGACTTGATGACAACAGCTAATGCTACCTAGCTTCTGATGTATTAAATATGGCGCCGAACACCCTCCCTTCCGCATTTTGCTACCTTCAGGTACACATGTAAAGCTCGTGTTTTCAAACACTATACTTGTAAATACGATATCTTCAGCAAACATGTGACTTTGTAAAAAAAAAAAACTAAATTAGCTTCGTTCCAATGTATTTGTTCGAGAAACGATAAGTGAAACTGGAAAGAGTTTAACAAATAAGAAAACTTTGAGGTTAGAGGTCTGTTGGGGATCCGCACTTTTATCCGATAGTTATGAACGCATCTTGTGTGTTTGCTGCAGCATAATTTTTCTTTTTTAGTAATTCATGGGAGCTTTAATAGTTTCACCATTTTGGGCATCAACTGTTAAATGAAACCCAAAATTACCTTGATAAACACATCTGTACACTAAGATACTTTTATGTTGTCCTCTAAATTGCGATCTTATATATATTGTATAAATTATAGGCTTTTAATATGTAAATAAAGCATTATCCTCGTAGTCCCCTAATGCTATAGTTTGCAGTAGTAAGCTGTTACTCAAGTGATATTCAAGTGCATATCAAGTAGATAAATGATGAATTTAGTGTAAAGTCCTCTGTAAAGACACTGCTTCAGAACCTGAGTGGCCGGAGGGTAGAAACACCTCCTGATCATTTCTGATTTGACCTTCAGGCAGAACTAACGCCTCCCTGACTGCAGCAGACAGAAGATTTAAAAAACAAACAAACAAAAAAACCCCATAAAACATCACAAGGTGCATGGATATTATGACATCTGGAGCCAGAAATTAGATGCCAAATGAGTATTTGTTGTACTTATTGACCTGTCCTGGGCTGGTACTTTCCCCGGAAATGTCCTTGTTTTTTGACTTTGCATTAAAAACTTTTACAAATATTTACACAATTGATTAACTTAAGTACACATTGGAGGTTTGCTTGAGTACTTTGATTTTGTATAACTCTCTTCCTCCTCATCTCAAAGAAAATACTGTCATTTTTAAGACAGCTTTAGTTACCAGTCACTTTCAGATTACAGTTTTTCATACCCTTCCTGTCAAGTGAAAACCAGATGTGTTGATGTTGAATGTTGAATAAACTGTTCATAAACACTTGGATTTCCTGGAAAATGCATCATCACAAATCTGAAAACAGACTTTATAAAGATTTGTGGCCACGCATATGATGACCTTATATAACAGGATGCATTGTTGTAGATAGACAGCATATAAGTAATTTAAAATGAGCTCAACTATAACCATCTGCAGTTAGTTTACAGCTTTATCAGTCGGCCTGCACTGCAGGTTATTACAAAAAAAAAAACAAAAAACAAAAAACAGTTACTGTTGTCAAAATGCAAGCAAACAGAATTTCCCCCTTTTTTTAATTAATAGATAATAACATTGGATGTCTTAATGATTATTGAAATATCCCCAGTTTTCATTCCAGAAATCTGGTCTCACTAATTTTCAGGGGACAAAACTTGAGGTTGCTCCAGAACAGGACCAGCAAAGCCCCAGGCTAAAGTCAGAGCTAGCAGACTTTACAACACCCCCAGGATAGTTCAGCCCGGGGCTGGAGAAGGTCCTGAGAACAGCTCTGAGCCCTGTGAGAGAAGCCATACGGTCAGCTGCAGACGCGCATGCGCAGAGCTAAAGCCAGCAGCTGAACCTTGTGTCAAAACACAGAGGGAAACCAGCAGCAGAGCGCAGAATATCACCCTATATCTGCTTCAGCGCCTCTTTTTCGGAAAGTATTTGTCGACACAAAGAGTTTTTCTTTTACGTCCGCGTACCATGACCGAACAATCAGCATTACTTCTTCGAAAACAACTGGCAGGTAATGAGAACACTAAACTGTAAACAAATATAGCCGTTATAAAGGCTACCTTCCTAGCGGCTAATGCTAGCTCTTTATTTTTTAGCTACGCAAAGCTATGTTTACGCCATAGGAGTAAGCTCAGAAAGCGAGGCAAGCAACATACCGGGCTCCTATAGCACTGCGGGTTAGCATGAGGCTAAGCTGCTTTGATTAGACGGACAGAAATACATATGTTGAAGTATACGTGGCTCAGATAACATTATATCGGAGCCAACACTGAATCGCAACGCCAACCTTGCTAGCGCGGCTAGCAAGTTCGACATTAGTTAGCAGACGGAACAAAGGAATAATCAATCCAGGGACTCATCTGCTCTGATTACTTCAGCTTTGCTAATGATAGCTTTATACATTGTAAGCCTTTGGTAGATTAATATGCATCTGTATTAATAGCAACTTGATTAAATTTACAAACTCGCCAGCTAGCGCCATAACATAATATGTAATGTTTTCTGATGTCAAAGCTGGCTCAGACTGTAACGCTGGTTTAGTGGGGATACTCGTCTGTGTGTTCAAGCCAACAGTGACAAATCTCACATTGTTCTGGTGTTGGCTTATCTTGAGAGAGCCATCATATATCATTATTATTGTTAGTGGTGGCAGTGAGTGACGTCTCTGTTCTGATTAATGGCAGACACATGGACCTTGACACAGAGACCCTGATGTAAAGTCTGCCTGCTGCTCGCTGACAGTTCAGTTCTCTGTCAGGATAAATGAAGGGATCATTTTTTAAAAAACTGATAGAAAGTGTAGTATATAAAGAAGTGTGTATATATATTTTTTCTTTCTTCACTGGTTATTAAAACCATGATGGGTGTTGCGAACACCCATAATAGCTGAAATGGTTAAGGGGGTGCTAGGTATTTTTGGAGAAGTTAAAACTCAGAATTTTAATATTTATAATATTAATGATGTAATAATACAGACTCAGAAATTTGTATTTTTTTCATAGCTGAATAAACAAGTCGGTCTCAGAGGAAAATATGGTCCCCAGAGCACTATTTGAAGCTAGAGAGGTGACAGGGTCCGCCACATATAAACAAAGTAAAACAGTATGAATTAATTAAGAGTAAAAATTATCTCCCAAAACTAGTTGATTTGGGGAAGAAAGAGCTTCATTTTTGATTGATTTTTTTATTTATCCCTAAACAAACTAAATGAACAAATTATATTTGTGTGCTTGACTGAATAATCGGAATAAACAAACTGACCTTTAAGGACAACACATGACGGACCCTGCCACATTTCTAGCTCCAAACAGTGTTCTTGGGACTGTATTTTCCTCTGAGAACAGCTTGTTTATTCACATATATTCATATATCTGTGTTTGTATTATTGCCTCATTAATATTGTATTGTAATTCAGTTTTACTTTCTTCTCTAAAACTTCATAGTCCCCCTGTAGGAAGTTTTTGACTCGCTATATTACTATGAATTATGTACAAATATTCTGTTTATAAATACTAGTGCTGGTAGCAGAAATATTACTTGTAGTTTGAATTATTGGGCAAGGAGGATTCCGCTGTAAAGTATACTTCAAGATTAGGTGAAGATATGAGCTATGTCATATTATTATGACAGTGAATGTCTTAGACAGTGTAAAGTTTTATGTCAACGCTGATGTAATTTTAGTATTTTTCCAGCTGTACACTGCTACCTGACCTACATTGATAAAGTTAGACCTACTGTGATAATGTATGATAGCTTGCTGTAACCACTGACATTCCTCCTCATGGTGCTGAATTATAAAAGACAAATAATGACACAGGCCATCATCCCCTCTGTGACTGATTTCAGATATTGTACTGAATGTACAATTTGCTAATCTTGGTTTCTGTGTGCGTGGGGACGTGAATCACTCCCTTCACAGTGGTTGATTCAATTCAGTTCTTCAAGCTGGTGATTCAGTTCGACGGTGATTACTATTTTTGGAAACCATGATTTGATTCAGTGAACATTAGCCAAACGGAATAGCTATTGAATGAAGTCGAGATAATGTTAGAGTGTGACTTATTCCCATACACAGTGATAAACATACAACATTACCTTTTTAAATGCAGACACACAAAGTAGTGTTTCTTTTGCCTCTCTGAATATCATATGATACCATACACTGAATACATCCTGTACCGATAAAACAGGAGATATATTAGAGGAATGATTCAAGGAAATGTGTTCAAGTTGATGCTGGCAATTGTTTGGATATTAAAATTTCTTTGCTCCTCGCCAGAAGGAGTGTACGACTTTTTGCAGCATATAGGTTTCTTGTGTTGTGCTCTTGTGGCCTATTTTAAGAACATATAGGAAAAAGGATGAGTATGTTTTCCAAAGCATAGAAAGCCAAAGTCACGCCCCTTCTGGTTTGCCCCATGGCACCTTTTTCAGAAAATCGTGTATGTAGTGAATAAAGAGGGCCGCATTATGTTCTGATCCCGCTTGAATTGTGCCATTAATCACTTACATGATGTTTGTCAGCTTACAGCATAAATTTTTCAGCTTGAATTCTAGTAAAATTATATGATAAGTCCCATTCAACTCACATACATTTTACTTTCATGCGATTGTTTCTTACATACAGTATTCATTTGAGTTTTTCTTGTATTATGACAACACTGTGTGTTTTCATAACCCTCTCTAGTCCCACTGTCACTGAATATTGCCATTGCCAACTTGTCAAATTGTACCAGTTGTCTTATGAAATTATTTTATATAGACTGATGATTGGCCCTGGATGATTATCGGAGCAGATATTCAGCATTTTTTGATGATCAGATTGCCGATGAAATAAACTAATTTAAAAATGTGCTACTTTGGCTCTCATGCAACATCCTCTCACACAAAGTCCCGCATACAACAATATCTGATTGCCACTACTTTTTCTGTCCTTTTGTGAGGGATATGCCAATCTAACAAAATGTTCCTCTGAACACCTTACTCACACGTGCAGACATGTCACTTTTGTTTCATTTCTAGTTCATTGCACTAAAAAATACTTATTACCTTCTTTTCCAGAGCTCAATAAGAACCCCGTCGAGGGCTTTTCAGCTGGTCTGATAGACGATGATGACATATATAAATGGGAGGTTGTGATCATCGGTCCACAAGATACCCTTTTGTAAGTAAGAAAATATTAGGATAAGAATGTCATTGATTCAGGAAATTTACTCTCTAAAGTCTTTATTTCTTATTCATTCTTGTTTGTTCTTTGTTTTTCAGTGAAGGAGGGTTTTTCAAAGCGTACCTAACCTTTCCTTATGATTATCCACTACGGCCTCCGAAGATGAAGTTCATCACTGAAATCTGGCACCCAAACGGTAAAAACATCAGCAGACGGTTACTTAATTTGATGATTGACTTCTTTACCTTTTTGTGGAGAAATAAATGCAAGTTTGTTTGATGTATTTAAAGCTTTTTGTGATCCAGCAGCAAAGATACTTGTTGTTTAATCACTTCATGTTGGCTGCAGTTAAATTCATGCTCCATCCTCTACAGTTGCGAAGAATGGGGATGTTTGCATCTCGATTCTGCACGAGCCCGGAGAAGATAAGTTTGGTTATGAAAAGCCAGAGGAGCGCTGGCTTCCCATCCACACGGTAGAGACAATCATGATTAGTGTTATCTCCATGCTGGCAGATCCCAACAGCGACTCACCGGCTAACGTGGATGCTGCGGTGAGTTATGCTGATTCTCTCATCCCCCTGACACTGTAAATCTCTTTTCATTCCTGTTATCTTCGCAGTTTGAGTAAATTGAGGTTTGCGTCATTGAGAGAATCTGATGTTGCTCCCACAGAAAGAGTGGAGGGAGGACCCTAACGGTGAATTCAAGAGGAAGGTGGCTCGCTGTGTAAGAAAAAGTCAAGAGATGGCATTTGATTAGGAGTCAATTATAAATTCCAGGGTAAGTACGTTGAATTCTGTCTTCTCAGTAACAGCCACATGTGAAGTGTTGCAGCTTGAGTTAATACTAATCAGGATGCTCTTTTTTTCCCCTTTTCAGTTAAAGGAAATGCCTTCAGAGGGAAAATTTCAGCAAAAGGCTTTTGCACCCCTTGTTTTGCCAGTCAAAGGAATTGGTTGGCTTCAACCACGTTTCTGTGAGCGGTCGTCATTTTCCGCAAGATGAGCCAATTTGAGAACCCTACCAGCGAAATTAACCTGTTTCCTACCTGGAATTGTATATTTAATGTTATTTATTTTGAAAAATTAATGATGTAAGATATGTCACTACTGTAAATTAACTTGCTTTTTTATCTGCTGCTGAACAGTTTCTACTTTATACCAGGTTTCTTATGCAATTTAGTGGTCAAGATTGTGTAAAACAAAAACAAAAAAATCCGTTACCATTAGGTCATCACTTGTCCTCCCTTCCTGCTGAATAATTACCACCAGATTAATTAATGTCGGCCCAACGAATCTCCGTCAATAGATGTGATTAATTTCAACACTGTCATTGAATCACTGTTGCCTTTTGTTGGCTTCACCTCCTCACAGTGTGCTTGTTGTCCAGAGGGTCAGGTTGAGAAATTTAAGAAAAGGTTTAGAAAGAGTTTCGTTCAGTCGGTTTGTTTGTTTTTTTTCTGAGAAACAGCCTCCTGTTAGCATTTTCTTTCTTTTGAGGTGTAAAACTATGACTCTCAAACCTGCATGATCCCCTCAAACAGCTCTGTTATGTATTGTTGCTAGCTGTAGATGTAAATGGAATGGCTTTACTCAGTGATTTGAGAGTCACCGTTTTAAAACAGCACAGCTAATGGTAAGAGGAGGTTTGTGCCAACTTCACGAGGGTTAGAATAAACCTCCAATATACGCTTAAACATGTCCCTCGTTATCGATGAAGATTAATTATCACTGAGTTCTTTCACACAGTTACTATAAGTCATTGACAACCAAATACAGTCTGTGAAAATAGCCTAAGCTGTGATTATTCCGCATGTGTGCTGGTTTACTGGCACCCGAGCTTACCTCAGTTAGAAAAGGATAACAAATTTGATGAGGATTATGGTTGTTTGAGGTCTTAATCTCTGAACGTGGGTAATTCTAGGGGCTCCATAGTAGATTTAGGCTCGTCGTTCTCTGTTTGTTGTGGCACATTTGGCTTTTGATCGGCGTGCGGGGTAAATGGTGATGTGTAAGTCACAATCACTCGTGGGGGTTTACACTCTGAGGATTGCCGAGTAATGCTATTTAATCCTATAAACATCTTGCGTTGCGATTGGTGCATACTTAGATAATGATTATCACCTTTTACTTAATCACTGAATCTGGGTTGTAATTCTTGATAGAGACTTGAAGTTAACTCACCACTTAGTAAATACGTGTTCTGAAGAGGAATGAACACAATTCTGCATCTAGGTTTTATTTTGAAAGGGTCTACACAACCGTGTTCGGGTGGAGTCTGGAAACCATTGGCTTTTGCTCACTTTCATTGATGGTGTTGCTGACGATGAAGCCATGATGACATCTAATTTTGAATTATGTTCTACATCTGAGACTGACATTGAAAAACTAGCAAACCATCTTTTTTGGCGCATGCAATCAGGTTCGAAGGAGTTATGAAGGGTATGTTTAAACATAATACCATTGTTAGTACATTCTGGGTGAATGTGATGTGTACAGTTAGTAGACTTCTGTAGACTTGATGATCACATAACTGCTGTTGACATTACCTTTTTAAGTCAGAATTTTCTAACCTACCATGACCTCCTCTGACCGGTGTTCACTGTATTTGCACAGATTCGGTGCGTTTGAAATGTCATTAAGCAATACGCCCTGAAAATGGTGTGTCCAGGTAATCCACCCTAACGCCATTATTATTTGTTTCAGGTTTTTTTTTTTCCTCCATTTTGTGTCAATGCAATGTATATCGGACATGATGCTCAATAAAGTGTGTAAACAGAGTGGCTTGTAATTTTGTTTGTGTTTTACATTTTAGATGAGAACACGTTCTGGGTTCAAGTATATTAGACCTCTGCTCTGTAATTGGAACCCAGGGAATGGGATCAGATTTCGGAGCTGGCTTCATTTCACACTAATAGCCTCCGCAAGCTGCAACACATGCAGAGCTGATAAAGATGCAAGCAAACCTCTCTGACATACCAACAGGAGATATCTGGATTGTAAGTAACGATGAGGAAGAGGGTAACGTTTGTGGAGCAGCTGAAAAAAGACAGTCGATTAAAAAATGGAAGTGGTCACATCTTAATGAGGTAAGACCTCAGTGTGAGTTTTATTAACAACTTTAATAGAATAATATAGATTATTGATTTATTCTCTTCAAAACCAACATTCTTGATTTTTAGGTCTGCAGAGTCTAACAAGAGATGCACAGATGGTGAGTGAAATATGAATTTAAATGAATGGGTAAATGTGTTGTTTTCATGACTTAATATTTGAATGCAGACTGATGTTTACTTTCTAGTTGACTAAACTAAACCATCGCTTTGAGTAACTGCTAATTTAATTTCTAGTGATGAAAGAAATATTCATATCTTTTACTTCAATGAATTTTAAATTTTACTTGAGTAAAAATGCATTCCACAAATTATTAAGTTTTGGAAGTAAAAGCAGTTGTTTTGAGGAATGGCCCCTTTAAGACATTCATATAATATGGTATTATAATTACAGACATATAAGCAAATAAGCAGCTTTACTGTCGTATTTTGAAAGCCTATTGGTTTTGTATGTGAAACAGTCTGAGAGGTCACTATGTCTGTTCAATACATGTTGTTTAAAAAGTTCAAAAATGTCCCTCTGACATGAAGCTGTGGAGAAGTAAATGTAAGTTGCTAAGGAGTCATTTTCATGATATATCTGTTTTTTTAAATATTTTTTTTGAGGATGGGAGAAATAACAGTAGACAAGGAAAAATGGAAGAAACAAGCACATCCAGATGGTTTCAACAACAATAACCACATTTATGAGTACATTTAATACAAAGAAGTGCTTCACAATTCATATAGCACATTAGTCTTCACCCTGAAAGAATTTCAGTGCAGGGTCCCAGATCTTAGCAAACATAGCTCCTCTGTCTTTGTCATAAAATCTCTGTCTTATCACAGCAACATATTATACATGGAACCAGTTTCTATTTCCCACACATGCAGGATTAACTTTTTTGCAATCAACATTCCAAAGAAAACTTATTTGCATGAGAAATGGAACTAGTAGCTCCAAAAATAGCTTGGAGTGGGTCGTGTTCCCAGCGCTTCCCAAAAGCCTCTGGAAAATGATTAAATATATTTTGTTCCCTTTGTGTACAGCTTCCTGCATGACCAAACAAAATGTGCAAAATCACAGGTTACAGACTTACATCGGGTGCAAATGTGTGAGACATTACAGAAAAAGCTGTGTAACTTCTCTCTGAAATAATATACAGTCTGTGTAGAGTTTCAAACTATGATTGTGTCTCGTTTTTACTGAGCGATCATGTTCACTCTGCAGACCCTCAGCTCCTCTGCCCACGCCTGTTGTGATCAACAAAGTTGTGTTTCGTAGGATGTGATAACAACAGGAAACCAGCCCCACACATAGAGGGATCAGATGTATTTTCACCTCCAGGGACTCTTATGCTTGAGGATTTTAAAGTTTATGAAGCTCAGGCCGATGTGCAATCAATAAACTTCACCAATATATTAAATAGAAGGAATCTAGGTTTGCAGTAATGAGGTCAGTCATGTGTGCTATAATACACCAGAATTCAACTCCAGTAGAGTGTTTTATGTTTAAAATGAGCTGCTTAAAGCAACAGAAGACCCTAAAATACATGTTTTATTCTTTATCTTTATCTTTCTTTATTGTTTGTTCTGGTGATATATTAGAGAGAACTCCCACCTTTCTATGGCTGATTTCTCTGCAACTCACACAGAAATAATACACACAGATATCACAGTAGTCCAAAATAAGGCATATTTTGGTTATATCATGCATCTGGCAGGTTTAGAGAGTCTACCCAGTCAGCAGGTGAGGAATATATACAGAGGAACGAACATGAATGTGTCTGCAGGCGACCAGCACATGAAGACGATACACATCCCCAAATCTATGATGTCTGCACCATTCTTACAGGTGACCGCATAACACTAGATCACACATTCAACATGGTTTTCTTTGTGGTATTTTTATTCTTAAGGGCTTGCAGATGGTTTGACTGACAAAATTATTACATTCCTCAATTCAAACAGTCATTCTGCCCTCTAAAATCACATCCGTCTTGTTTCTGTCTCAGCATCCAGCGCTCACAGCCGGACAGAGACGCTACCTGTGCAGCATAGCAAACGTTTACAGCACAGAGCGCATGAGGCAGCAGATGAAGCAGCACTATCTCAACGTGCTGCACACATGCGTTCAATCAGGTGTGTATCTGAATGTCTCAGTAGTGACCTTCCAGCACTATCATCCATCTCATGTTGTGCTTTTATCTCCTAGATCAGAATCCCACCTGCAGAAGGAGGTATGGAGATAATCGGCATAGAGAAAACAGTACATTCACAAAGGATGCAGACAAGGATGTGACAAGGGCGAAGCCTCAAGGACAGAGGAGGGGCAACAGCAGCAATACAGCAAATTCTGATGTTATATTACCAAAAATAATCAACAGATGACAGATGATGGCAGATGCTCTCACTATTTCTAAGGCTTTCATGATATAATAATAAATATTTATGTTGATCTTTGAATCAGCATCTGTTTTACTATACCACTTTTACACAGACATGTATATTTCAGATATTATTATATATTTATAGATGTCCTGTTCTTGTATTCTTAATCAGGCTATTCGCCAGAATATAATAATAAATATTATATTGAACCCTGATCTCTTTCTTGACACCCCTTCCAGTTTGCTTCAACTGTATGGCAGTGAATAAAGAGATACACATTATTTTCTGATTCCATATGAATTGTGATATGAATCACACATGTGATGTTTGTCATTTTAAAAGACAATTTTCCAAATCAGTAAAGTCACAGTTTGTCATCAAACTGATGAAATATCAGACTATGAAAATATGTTTTTATAAAGACTACACCACCAACAGTCGCGTTAGTGACGTCATCTAGAGTAACTTTAATCAAAACATGTAATTTAAACATTGTAGAGCTGCCCCTGTATGTTATCTGCTCACAGAAACGGACCAACTCTCCTTTCACATACCTGCAGTTGTTAATATCGCGAGTTTTATTGTGTTTTTCACCTTTGTTGATACTTTCTCCATCAAGGTGGCGGCCATGTTGGATTTCGTGACGTGTATTGCGTGAGACGATGTAGTTCATGAGCGGTTTAATCTAAAAAACAGATAATATTTGACTTACTGGAAAATTATCTTTTAAGTTGACAGACATCATATGTGTGATACATGGCACAATTCAAATGGAATTAAAAAAAATATTTGTTAGTCTTTATTCACGGCGCAAACCTGAAGGGGCGTGGCTTCCGCTACCTTTACAGATATGCAGTTTAATGTCGCTGTTAAATAAACCAACAAATATAGACTTCATGGTAACTTTATGTATCTGGAGGCCATTTCCATCGAGTAATTAAAATATTAAATCGTACATATTGCTGCTTCACGCCCTTTTACCAGTTACTGTATTCATAGAAGTAGCTAAGCCAATTAGCATATCACACTGGAGAGTTAGCATCGCCGTCTGTGGGTTGAACCTTCTGTCAACAACAAATATGAACTGTCTTCTTGAAGGAAACTGTGTGAAAGGTAACCATTAACTTAACTTAGTTATCGTTAAGTACGACCGAGTTGAATTTGCTGTATCATTCAGTTACTTAACAACTCAAACTTACGATATTGCAGCTGCTTGTCTGGATAATTTATGCTAAAATATAATGCTAACGTTAGCTTACAACTAAGTTGCTAACATTAGGTTCACAGATATATACACAGCTAAGTTTTAATTTTAGGAGCAGTTGACTCGAATGAAAACGGGATATCGTTAGTTTTGCAGTGACTATATAAATTAAATATCTAATGATAATCTATGAATAAGAAAGTTGGGAAATTCTGTTCTCACCTATTCTGACAACAGTAACTGTGTATTATAATAAACTGTGGTGCAGGCCGACTGATAAACTTGGTTACTAACTGTAGATGTTCAAAGTTAAGCACATTTTAACTACTTTATACTGTTGTCCAGTTTAATCAACAACAGTGCATCATGTAATACAAGATAATCCAAGAGGGTTTATAAAGAGTTTATTTAGTTTAAGAAGCTCTCAACACCTAAAGGAACATTTCAGTTTGTTGCTACCATTCAACATCGACACATCTGGTTTTCTGAAAAGTAACTGGTGACTAAAGCTGTCAGATGAATGTATTCTAGGAAAATGTACATTATTTTCCCAGAGATGTAGAAGTAGAAAGTTACACAAAATGAAAATAAATGAATTGAAATGAAAGTGTCTCTAATGTGTACTTAAGTAAATTAACTGTGTGAATGTATGTCAGTGCCTGTAATAACCAGGAATATTTTGGGGGACAGGTCACCCTACTTTAGCTGTTGTAGAAACATGTAGCTGCGTTGCTAATCTTGAACTGTGGTGCCTCCCTGTTGTGTTGAAGCATTTGGAAAGGCTATTCACGCCCTGTCACGGATTGGAGATGAGCTGTGGTTGGATCCCATGGTCAAAGGGGTGAGCAGCACCAAGTACATCACTGTAGTTGAAGCATCACATATAATCGGCCCCAACAAGGGGAATAACCACAAATAATGACTCTTGTTATTAACACAACTTGCCCTTGAATACTTGCCCCCTCCTTTCTATTGTTCATACTATGATCTTCCCCCGTCTGTCTTATTGCAATACAGCTTGGTCACATGTGGGTGTGACTACACTTAAACATGTGTCCGTACTCTGTAAACAAATCCTAAATGTATTACATTATAAAACAAGGGATGATCACTTCTGTAACATTCTAAAAAATATGATTTTCTTAATTATGGTAACCAATATATAAATGAAAAGATGAATAATATGTTGTGGCTAATATCAGCATAAAGGTGTCATCACTAATGATTGCTTAGCATACACTGTCTATCATTCTGATTCTGCTTTTTATACCGATGGACCTTTATGTATTGCTTCGTATTATGTAGCTTAATGTCCACATTAATCCACTTTTTATGTATAGTGCTGTTTAATGTAGTGAAGTTGCTGTGATGTGTTTGTTTGTTTACCTGTCCAGGGACAACAGATGCAGATTACTAGCTAGCTGCAATTACTTTTAATTGTGTGGTCCCTGTAAAAATGTACAATGAAATAAAAACATGGACGTAAATATTTTATTTTGTATTTTAGATGAGGCCTCTGGATGGGTCCAGGCATTGGGGGCTCTGTTACTTACCTTCTCCTTCTAGGCAATAACAGCGAGGAGTGTCATCTTGACTGAAACTTTCTCACTCTCCTTCTTCTGATTTACAGCTGGCACTGAGAGCAGTGAATTCTGCTCATTCTGCATACGCCTGCTTCCTCTTCTCGCCGCTGTTCTTCCAGCAGTACAGCCTGGGATCAGCGTCTGAGCAGGGCAGTGGAACAGTCAAATGCAAACTTGTCATGAAGGTACGTCAGTCATGTTGGTCACTCATCTGTGCAGAGCTCAAGGTGACATCGCAGGACTATTTTTTAGGGTTCTAGGAGACAGTAGTGGGATAATAAAAAGTAGAGTTGACATGATAATGATATCAACAGTGATGACAGTAATGTCTAAAACATTTCTTTGTTCTTAAGTCTGTTCTGCCCCTTTTCCGGTGTTTGACTTCCATTGAGCGTAATGTGGAACGTTGTCAGATAACAGTCGGCACACCCAGTGACCGAGTGATGATCCAGTTCTTCTGCAGGCACGGTAGGAAACATTTTTGTAAATGCATTTTTGCATCCTCAGCACGCTGCATGTAAAGGACAGATTCAGGATCTTTAGAGACCTATCCTGTTTGATTTTAAATAAATTGTTTTGTGATACTTTTTTCAATGGACCTCTAAAAACTCTGAACCTGTTTTCTAAGCTTGGCCAGTTTTTTATCTCCACTTTCAAAATGACCACCTGCATTGCATATTGTCAACACTTGGTGGCAGTGTGCTCCTAATATCCCTCTGCTTCTGTGATAGGCATCACTAAAACGCACAACCTACGTTTCCAGGAAAGTGAGGCTCTGCAGGCAGTGTTTGCCTCACACCTCTGTCCCAATGTGCTGAAGGCTCCTGCCAGGTTAGCAGCGTAATGTCCTGTTATCACATTAAAGCCTCAGCGTTCCATCACAACCAAAAGGCCCAGCAGCAAATTTGTATAATTAGTAGGATTAACTGTGAAATAGATCTAATTAGAATTTGAAAAAAAGGAAAGATTAAATTAATTGTCCGTTTTTTGATAATAGTTTGATTGTTGTGAGTTTTTTTTTTAATTAAATAATGTCCAGCCTCTTAAAAGTGAATCTTTTCTGCCGTCTTTACCTCTGTATCAAAATAAAATAAACATCTTTGAGTTGTGGACAGCACAAGACATTTGAGAGTGTCATGCTGGGCTTTGGGAAACACTGATTGACATATTTCACAATTTCCTGCCAATTTATAGACAAAACAAGTAATTGAACAGTAAGAGATTAATCAACAAGGATAATAATCATTAGTTTCATCCTGACTGTGAAATGAATTATGTACATTGCACCTTCCTGCAGTCTAATGTATTAAATGAGTGTTTACACTACTTTGTTCTACCAGCTGTCTCTGGGTAGCAGACAGATGAATACCCCAAAACACACTCACAGCTGCAGTTCAGTGCAATTCAGTTTAATTGGAGGATATAAAGATTAATACCATCATCGGTCATGAGCACAACACTGACATAAAGCTTTCTGCTCAATGCTTACGTCGAGTCTGTGTGGGTTTGCTCTTCCTCTGAAGGCTTCTTGGTGATATGGTGATACATTTCCCAGTGTGCCAGGAGGAAATCACTCTCTCCGTGACTCCTGAGAGAGTCAGTCTGAGAAATTACTATGAGGAGGGAAACGGTGAGCTAATATTACACACTGGTGTTACACACTTTGGCCCCAGCCCAGGAAAATACTGTGACTGACTGAAATCATTAGATGTTTAAAAATTGCTTTAAAAATTGACATTTGATGACCTAGCCTGATGATGCAAACACCACACATTTAATTATTCAAACACTTTCAAACAAATGCCGTGCATGTTGTGCAGAAGCTGTTTGACTTGGATGTGCTTCTGTCTCAGATCGCAAGAAGACGATGTGCACTGAGATGTCCTTACACCCAGATGAGTTTAACTACTTTCAGGTTGGAGTGGACTCGGACATAACCTTCTGTCTCAAGGAGCTGAGGGTGACATTTATTTTCGGACGCTTCTTAGTATTTATGTGTGTCTATCTGTGTGTGTGTGTGACTGGCACACAGGGAGCATTTCATGTCTAAGAGGTCATATTTCTAGTCATGTACTCTGGATATCGGAGTGTCCTAAATCCTCAGCAGCCGTCTCTGTATCGTTTCCATGTGAACTTTCCCCTCAGTGCTGTGACTCCTTCCTTATAGCGAGGATCGTGTGACCCAAGTGACGCATATTGTACAGCCACATGGAAAAAGTGATTGAAGTTACGAGTTGCAGAAAGTATAGGCTACACATGGCACGGTCCATTTTGTAAAGTTAACTTTGAAGTAAAAATGTTTTCAGTCGATTAACTCTTAAAACGATTTGATATATTTTGAGTAACAGGAAAACATGAAGTCTTTGAAGACTATAGCCGGCTCAGTAATCCAAAGTGTTGAAATGAACACACCCACATTTAAATTGCTTTCATCTGTCTTATTAAAAAAAATCAAATGAAGGGACTTGGTTGGCCATTTGAGACTCTGGATAAACAGTCCTTGCGTTAGTCTCGTTAATGAGACTTGACCTGCGTTAACGCCCATGACTTTTGTCTCTAATGTCTTGGAATGTGTCTTGGACACCCCGCTGTGAGGCACTCATTAGCCAGCCTAGTCTTCTTGCTCCCATCTGTTTTTGGGAAATCGGGTTTGGGTGGATTAGAAGCCGGGGTTTTACGTTTAAATCGGCCTCAATTTACTCGAGCTTTGATGTTTTTCTTCAGCCTGACGGGAGCCATTGTTGTAAACATGTACAACACATACCATGACAATACTCTTATAATAATAATGATAATTGTTATTATCATTATTATTGTTTATATTATAGTTTGCACTGTGTATATACATTGTATATATCTTGCTTTCTATTTATGTCATGTACAGTGCGTTTTTCTTTTCTTTCCTTTTTTTGTGGACGCACTGCTGCTGTGACAAAATAATTTCCCAGTCTGGGATCCATAAAGTAATTCTATTCTATTCTATTCTGTTCTTAAGATACCACAGTCATGACTCGGTTTCACACAGTTAACTGCTGCTGTTGTGTTTTTCCAGGGCTTGCTGTCCTTTGCAGAGTCACATTGCCTTCCAGTGTCGGTTCACTTCGCTGCTGCAGGAAAGTAAGTCTCAGCGTGATCAGCTTCAGTAGAAATTCATATCTCGAGTTACAAGGACCAACGTCAGTCGCTGTACCACAGGCACTCCAAACCACAAAATTGAACTATTTTGTCTGTGTGTCTGATGATATAACCAGCCCCTTTTACCCAATCACCATTCATGGTGAGTTTTCCTACTTGATTGTAAGACAGAGGAGGTATTGTAAATATATTTCTGTCAGGTGTTTATAAATGTGCTTTTGCAGGCCGGTGTGCTTCTCTGTGGAGGACATGGTCCTGGAGGCCTCTGTGGTGTTGGCCACTCTGATGGACTCTGAAAGCAGGAGCCCCTCTCAGCACACACAGACCCCGGCCCCTACTACCCCCAGGTAACTAACACCGGTCCTGTCTCCTGACACATCTGCAGTAACTGAGATCTGTTCTACCCTCAGCACAGTCACACAGATAAGAGAGTAGGATTTGTTCTCCTGTTAGTCTGACCCGGCAGCGTCCTTGTCACAGCTGAAGGCCCAGTTCCTCAGATCTGCTGTGACGGTGTATTGGAGAGTATAATTGAATCTTCCCACAGGGTTCCACCTGAGCTTCTCTCCTGGCACTCAGTCAAGGCGGTTTGCCCTCATTGGCTGTGTTTAGCTTCCTAAGAGGGCGTAGTGTTACAGCCGCCAGCCTTGTGTCTGTAAGAGAGATAAATAGGGCAAGCCCAGGACATGTGGGGTTAGGCGAGAAGCCTGTCAGTGTGACTGTCTGTAATCCCCTCATCTCCGCTACGTATGTCAGACTGCCAGTGTCACTGTCCTCTCAGTCTCTGTGTCTGTGGGGCTCTGGGTGGATCTGGTCACACCGGTCCCAGCCGTTCCACTGGACACCATTTTGTAGCTTGGTTTACTTGTGTGCACTGCTGGGACTCTGCAGAGACACAGCTGACCTGACACACTGAGCAAACAATTCAGCACTTTGACTCTGTTGAAAAGACTTCCACTAGAGAGCCGCCTTTAGAAGGTTTTTTCAATGTTCACCAGGGTTCAAAATTTTACGTTTTACAATATAATTTTTAGACATCTGTTCTACTACAGTTACAGACGTCTAAAGAGCATCTTGTGGTGATAGTGTGGATTGGACACTGGTCTCAACCTCAGTAAGCCTGCATGAGGTAGGTAGGTAGGTAGGTACATGAGACCATGTTTGGTCATCTAACCCCAGAACGTAGCATCCAGTAAAGCTGATGAATGGTGAAGCACCGGCCTCATCCAGGCTACTGAGGTTGAGGTCCGCAGTTAAAATCCTCCCTGTAGTTTTTGCAGCATGGAGTAAAATGTTGCCGTCATAAAAACCTTAATTAAGTATCTTAACAGAAGATCTTTAAACGTGTTTAGCTGAAGTGATAAGAAAGCTTCAAGTCCATTGTAAAAAGTTGGATTTTTAACCTAGTAAGTCATTAGAATTGTGAATGTTGGAAAAAAAAAAGAAGTCAAAAAAAGTTTTCTGAACGTTGTGAAAGATGTTGAATTGACATGTATTTTTTTGCTCAGTGGGGATGAGCACCAATCCGTCCCCACTGCCCAGGAATTCAACACAACCTGCTCTCATTAACTCGTATTTACTGCTGTGACATGAATCATTCAGGCTGTTTCCGAACATATGCAGCGCACACTTTTGGGTATTCGTGGCATGCTCGTCAGAAAACTTGCTCGCCTGCTGCCTCAGGGGCCTTTTTGAAGTAGAGCTAAAGAGCCTGAGGTCGTCTGCAGAGTTTTTAAAACCAGTGTGCTCTCTTTACCTCTTCCTGCACTGTTTGTCTTTGCGTCTCTGGTCTGGATGTTTCTCTGAGGTTGATGACATGTAGTGTGGTTACATGCGAAGGTTTGTTTTACTGTTTGCTCACATCGTGCTTAAGGCCACTTTCAGAATCAGCTGACGCGGAGCTACACACCCTGTCCTTAGTATTTCCAAAGAGTCTAAACATATTGCACAACGCCTGTACTCTCAAGTTGATATTAATGTCAAGTTTATTATCCTCATTATTCATTTTGGCAGTTTTAGTACCATAATATTTTGGTCATTCGACACATCATAGACAAACCACAAGTGAACTAAGTATTTATTAATATGAATATCATTGCAAATGCACAACACGTTTCCTGTCAAAGTAATCCTATTTTTTTCTTATCTCATTTTGTCGTTAACACCATCTTCTCTCCTCAGACTCGATGATAGCACTGAGCACTTTGTGATAATCCAGCAGGAGTCAGATTTCTCTGAGACATCCTGTAACTTCTCTGTTTTGTCTGCTTGGAAACAGGATTGTTAGTTTGCTGTCACAGAACAGGTCCCTGTACACCACAATTATACTGCACACAGTCAGGAGCTGATCATTCATCATGTGTTGTTGGTTGTTTGTGTGGTTGCAGACGTGCAGATGCTGCAGTCGTACCTCTGGGTTCATGTGAGGCAGACAGCAGGGAGCCTCAGGGTGTTGGTACGATGATGGAACTGATACCATCCAGCCAGGGCAGCCCCACCATCAACCCGCCCACTCAGATGCTGCCCGTGTCTCACATCGACGACCCTAACGGACCCCGTAGCCTTGATGAGGCCTGTGTCAGTGTCGCCTCGACTCCTGCTTCCTCCACGGTAACAAGAGCTCCCTGTCGGTTTTAAATTTTTAAAACCCCCCCTCGTGGCCTCTGCTTGGTTCCTGAGGCTTTCAGGCTTTATTGCGTCGACAGGTCGGCTGACATTGTGAAAGTGCTTGAAATGTTTTACCTGATCTCTGCTGAATGTTCGAGTCAGCAGAGTGAAAAAGTGAGATATGACTGAGGAAGCAAAACAAGGTGGCACAGCATCTATGTTAGCATCAGGGGTAAACCGATTTCAGCATTGTACGATTATCAGTGTGGGCAAAAAGATAAAATAAAGTAATTTATACTCAAGTAAATTGTCTTAGAATTGTACTTAAGAACAGAACATAGGTTTATTTCATCAGTGGTCATGTGAATTTTGACACAAAGAGTTAATTTCTGTCCCAAATATCGGTTTTCAGTCTCCTTGATTTCTAAAAGTCTGTATCTGTATCATCCCTGAAAAAGCTGTATGAGTCGACCCCTAACAAGTACGAAGAATCACACTATTTTATTGGAATTAGTCTTGTTTCCTGTCGTTGGTCTTGGGATGTTGGGAGTTTTCATCCCCTCGAAACGTATCTCATCATTTCAGACAAGTTTTTAAGAGACCTGACGCAACACTTAAAATGTTCTTTCAACTGTCAGCACTAACAACATGCCTTATCTCTGTCCTCCTAGATCTGCTCACTCCTGTTCAGGGCCGTGTCCTCGGAGCAGGATGGTGTTTGTGTTGCCCAGCTGCCTGTTCTGGCATGTTACAGTGACGCAGAGGAGGATATGGAGGAAGACTATCCAAGAAGCCCTTTACTCTGAGGACAGAGCCGTTACAGACTTCTTGTTTCTCGCCTGTGGTCCGGATGATAAGATCTTATTTATTTAACTTAGTATTTTAAAGCATGTTGGTTGCTTTTTATAATTGTTTTTGAAATAAGTTTCCACAATGTTCATGTGGAAATTCCAGTGAATTCATTTATAATGTGTGAAGGTTGCGAAGTGAGGTTAAGGACAAAAGACTGTTTGGTCTGAGAAAACACGATGTCAGCTTGAAGATGCCACACCTGTCTGTCGATGGTAACTCTACATTATGTCTGATGTCTGAGGAATGTGGGAGGACACACACACACACACACACACACACACACTAAAAAAAAAGTACAAGGCGTTCTCTGCATCATCTGTTCTGTTTTTTTGGCTTGCACAACACGCTGGGTGCTAAATGTGAAAATGCCTTGATGGTAAAATAGAGGGCTGGAGGCATTCAACCTGCACCAGCGAGGAAAACGCCTCTGCAATATTATTGTTCAACCCTCCAGTGTGTCAGATAGTGTTCAGATCTAAAACCAACTGCAGGTTCGTGTTCGTATCACAGTCATCGAATACACCAGGATAATAAATACTATAGTCTTTATTTAAATATTGTACAGATTTGAAAATGTTTCTTTTTACAGAGCTTAGATCTGCATTGAACTGTACACCCGACATTATTTTTCTCTCTCTCTCATATATATATATATATATATATTTTAGACACATGCTGTGGTTGTAACAAAGTGTTGGGAAGAGGAAGATGAGAGACGGCAGGTCTGAGTCAGGAAGCAGGAACCACAAAGCTAACAGTGGCAGAACCATCGCACTGCTAAAATTGCTTTGTAATATTGTTAAGGCTGCTTAGATTGTACTTTAAACTCGCATTTTGACCAATCACTGCTCCCCTTCTATGCCCTGTTGCAAAATGACACCGCAGTCTTCCAGTGTGCACTGGTCAGATAAAGGAGGGAAACAGTCTGTTGGATAGTGCAGATTGTAAACAGTGATGTGAAGATCCACAGGGAGGATTTTCGAAGCGTGTGATGGCTTTATCACTATTCCTAAGGTCCTGACTGAGTGCAGAGGAGCAGATTTCAGGAGAAAAAAAGGTTCAACACACTGTAGGTGGAAAGACCTAGTGTTAAGACAGCAGGGCATGATGGAAAAGCGGTTTTGACTCTTATGGCTACTCAATAGTTTCAGGCTGTGTGCTCAGTACCTGGCTGGCACACGGTCAGGGGTGTTACGGAATTATGGACGTCTGCCAGTATCAACAACACCTGATACAAGGCACATCATCTGAACAGAACATCTTTTACAAAGAATATTTTTTAGCTGTGGGTGAAACTTGCAGAGTGCAAATCTGTAGTGATGTAATGGAAATATAATGACCATTTTTCACATGAAACCTGCAGTGACCTGACTTATGAATATGCCACTGGAGCTCTACAGCAGGAGGGAGAGAGAAGAAGAAGAAGAAAAGCTGATTGAGAACAACCGTTTCTAAAGCTGCTCTGACGATCAGTCCAAAAGAGTTCAACAATCCCACCGAACAAAGGAGTTACAAAAATACATTTGGTCACCTGACGAACTTTCACCGTGTTGAGCTTTTTCAGATATCCTTCTTAAGCTTTGTGCGTTTTATGGCTGCCAGAACAGTTCAGCCCACTGGACACGGAGTCTGTAGCCTTCTCATCCATATCGCAGACACAAATTTACACGCAACAAGGTGCATTCATCACGCATACACATCACATGTGATCACGATCGAGACCTCAGCAGCAGCTGTGAGATTAAAGGGAGGGCATCAGTGTGACACAATATGTATCTGGAGAGGCTTCTGAGCAAGAGACCTGTTGTAACAAACACGTGTGCGACACTTGAATTGCACTGTTGTGGAAAAGGCAGCTGCCGCTTTTCTTAATCCAATCTGCCAACAAACTAACCACAGCTGAAGAAATGTCACACGCGCTCATTTTTTGCAAACATTTAACAGAACATCCCAGAACAGCACACAGTTTGCATCCTGCTATTGAACGTATGCTCCCTGCAGCCACATACCAGGTTTGAGGACCTTCATGGTTAGACCTTTTCTAACCACCGCTGTATCATTAGGAACATGTGTTTGCACAAGGCAGCCCATTTATTAAGCCCTAAATGCCGCCATTTCCTGTGCAGTTCCCTACTTTACACTACTGATGGACTGCGTCTTTCCCTTCCAGCGTCCCAGCGTGGGGCTAACACCTACCGTCTGGCTACAACGGCCTCCGTCTCTGAATCTCAACTTCCTCCCCGCCCAAACCAGCCGTCAGTGAAAGACGACTTATCCCTGTCAAACAGGATCCTCATCTCCAACGACTGCACCAACTGACTGCTGCTTATCCCGGCCAATGGGATTATCCAGTGGGCGAAGATGCCAACAGGATGTTTCAGGCCTTTTTGTCCTCTTTATTCAGCCCCACTCTGATGCACACGATCAGAGAGATGTGAGCATGTAGGAGTTTTTCAGGTGGCAGAAGGGGGTTGATGGTCAGCTGGGGGGTGGGATGAGCTGAGGCAGAGTAGAGTCGGCGCATGCGGGGGAATCATCTGACATTAGTCCTTCATCCTGGCCAGCAGGAATCAAAGCAGTCCATCACCTGCAGAGGCAGATGCCCCCATGTCACAGCTCCACACAGATTCTAGTCGGTGTATTCTGCCACTATGGACAGCAGCACTGTGATGTCATCTGGCTTTCCTCCTGGACAGAAAACAAGAGTGTCCTGTTAGGATGGTGCCGAGTAAAAATGTTTTTTTTTTTTTTAAAATGCGGAGTCGTGTGCCATGAAGAGTTACAGATCACCTGAGACACTTACCTCTTACATTCAGTCCGTTGTCGCAGGCGAACTGTGCAAAAGGCGACATGTAGTTGGGGTCATACGCCAGCACGTGGGCCTGCTCTGCGATGCTCCGGGCCGTCTGCTGGATGCTCTCATAGTTGGAGTTCTTGAGAGCAAAAATAAAGAAGACGTGAGGTTTGTGTCCCAGGTGTTGGGCCATGGTTACCCCCTTTAGAAACCGAGATGGTTCAGGTGCTGGTCATTTTATTTCTGAACAAGCACTTGGGTGGCTTCGGTTCAGAACAGGGGTTTGTGCCACTCACCTTGAGCTTCTTCAGCTCCTGCAGGATCATGTAGTCAGGCATGTTGTCGAACAGCCCGTCAGTGGCGGTCAGGATGATGTCACCCAGCTGGACGTCGAAGGAAGAGCTGTCTGCCGCATCAGGGCTGCGGGGATAGAAATAGCAAAAGTCAGGCAGAGAACAACAAAGACCAGCATCAGAAAGGTTGTGACCGCATGAATTCATCCTGGTTAAGCTTTTTCTCTCTCCCTTTTACACCCACGTACAGGAAATCTGTCCTGTCTGAGCCGATAGATTATTCTGAACCTCTAACCCGGCTTCTGCTCCACTCGAGGAATATTCACTGATCACAACGCATTACTCCAACAGGTTGAAAACTGTCCTCGCAAAGCTTTGAATTGATGCTAATATTTTAACTTGGCCAGAGGAACCTGATCACATGCGCAGGATGAGGCTAATTTCACAGAATAGTCACATGAGGGGCTTTTGGGAAAGGACACTTACGCCCAATAAAACGATGCTACCATTATTATGATAATGGGCGCTGCAAATACATGTAGACAGGAACCGAGTTAGTGTGCCAGTGTCGAATTCACTTCTTGGAAGATGCCCTTAGCCTGCTGCACGCCCTCCAGCCAGTCACGAATGTTATCCGTTACAAACCGTCTGGACTGCATTATGACACTGAGCCAGAGCTCCCAGGAACAGCCTGTCCTCTCCTGAGATTTTAATGTGGCTGAAATATCAGTCCACATGCTGCGTTTCCCACCAGCCAGGTAGAGCCAGGAAAAAAGGACGCTATTGTACATTTAGATATGGAATTATGTGAAACTTCTCCTGTGTGTGAACTGAGTGAGCAGCTGTGAATGCAATCAGCTGGCTGCCGGTGTTTGGATTAATCATCCATTGTTTAACACGTCTGTGAGTCAAAGCCACTTCTCTGATGCCACCGAGGACAAACACTTTAAATAATTATACGGTGTCGGCTCTGAAACATCTTATCTTCTATTCTAAATATGAAGCCAATCGTCGGGCAAAATTATATGGGCTTTCCTTCATTTTTGATCAGCCAGCAAAATGACACTGAATCTCTATGTAAGCCAACGTTGTTTTCAAACATATATTCATCTCTGGGTATTTTTATTTCCGCATCAACCAGCTCTAAATCCCTTTTCTAGTTTTGCAGAGTAAGGAATGTTGTTCATGCACTTCAGTTTTGACCCTTGCACTCCTTTTTTTTCTATTGGTAGCTGTGTAAGTGATCCAGGATTGGAAGCTTAATCTGCCGCTGCACTCACAGTAAATCCTTCAAGTAAATGACTGCATGCACAAATGCACAAATTAAAAACAAAGTGTCATTTCGAGCGCCACATTAAATCCACGGCCACTGAAAGTGATGACGGGGCGTTTCAGACTGAATTAAGGCCATTTGGAAATTAAAAGAAATAAAACAGTCTGTATCACTGGTGACCTGCTGTTCAAGTTCATCCATGGTTCATCTTCACTTTGCTATTAAGAGGCTCAAAATAATCTGCCTGGTTGAAGACTTGACGAGTGAAAAGGTGGCACAGCATGCTGGTGCACGATTGGCCGTGGACGGTTTGCCCATCAGCCCACACAGACTTTGACCCGGGTAAGAGGGAAAGCTTGGCAAACACCCAACGGCTGCCCTGCACTCAACTGACGTCTACTGTGCTGCTGCTTGGCACACTGCAGTAACGAGACACAGCAGCACGTGGCTGCGGACACGCTGTTACACTGCAGCTCCACACGGTACAGACACTACATTCACAAGACACGGCTGCGTGTGAGGGACACGGACAAGACAAAATGTTCTGCAGTGCAGTCTGTTAAAGCCTTTGTTGTGTTTGCATGTGATCTGTGTTATCAGTTCTGGTGTACAGAACACACGCATGATTCTCTTTATCAACGGCACCATTAACTGCTCGGCACACACGTCCCTATTGTGCTAACCAGCTCACATGTATGTGGGGGCAGCAGGTGGGCGTCTCACCTGTCACTTAGGACGGCCCCCTCGGCGCCTGGGGGAGCGATGGACAGCTGGAAGGGCGTGTTGAAGTAGTGCTGCTGCTCGTCTGAGCGGTGGACCACCTCCCCTCCCCGCACCACGAGGAAGCCCGAGTCTCCCAGGTTGGCCGTGTGCAGCTGGTGACTCTGCCGGTCCAGAACCACAATGCAAGCCGTGCTGCTACCTGCGGATGTACACACACACGCATTTGTTCTCTCAATTCAAATGCAAATTTTTGATTTGAAAGATCCTCAAAATACAATGCAAATGTGCTCTGTGTCAGTTCGATTCCACAGAACATTCATGACAAAAGTGGGACACATAAATTCTCAGTCGCAAGCGAGGACGAACAGATCTAATCAGAAACTTGATGTGAAAACATTTCTGTTGACTTCTTGTAGGAAAAGCACAGGTGTAACAAACAACATTAGCAATGGCTTCACTCCATCCAAGTGTCCTGATAAGCCAGCAGTTCAACATGAACAATACCAGGAGCCTGAAGCTAAATGGAATCCAGCCATCGTTAATTGAATCATTTACATGAGTTTTTCCTACTGAGACATGCCAAAATATCTTCTATAACAGAGGATCTGTAGGGCAAAAACATAATTTTCTTCAAAATGCGAAGACGCTGCAAACACGCTGCAAACAGTCTTATCCTGCAGACTTACTGCCGTTACACAGCGACGGAAACAAACAAACTACTTTTATGAAGTACGTGTTGGTATTCAATCAGCATCGCGGTTTGAAGGATTTTTGGAGTTCCTTCATGAGGGAGTTGGTGAGGAGGAAACACGAGCTGGTGGAGCAGGCGGTCAGCGTGCAGCCACACCCTGCTGGTGATTCATCCGGCACGCCAAAATATGCTTTACTCTCTGGGATCAACCTTGAGAAACCCCTCACGCACTGTGACTCACTCCTTTTCTTCTCTGTTTTCTCTTCAGCAGTACAATTACACACACTGCCAGCCTGAAGAACATTCCCTCTGCTGTAGAGGAACGGCACAATACAGTGTTGTTTCCCCCGCTGCACATGTGATAAAGGGGTGGAAAAGTACTGACACTAGCAGCGACAGATCTGTTCCTAAAACAGTTGATGTTACATGTTTGTGCAAGCTTTTGTTGTCAGGGAAGCGGTGTGAGGGAGGAAAGGGACCATGGAAGTGAACTGCATGGGGCAGGTCGGGACTTGGGACATTCCCAGGACTCCTTAATGGGATCTGGCTGTTCTCTGACTCATGATGCAAATATCTCCATCCCGCTACCACTAAACTACAGACAGACACAAACAAGCTAGTTCTAAATACGCAGATCCAAACTACATGGAAAAGGGCAAACACAGCATGCTGCTCTAGGCTGAACTATACGGTTCTGCAGAGCGGATGGAATGGATCTTAATTTACTTAGTGAGCCTTTAAACGAGATAGAGACACTGATTAGGAAAAAAACGGGAGTACCGGAGTCTGCAGCCCTGGGATAACCCGTTTAATACAAATGGTTCGGAAAAGAAGAAGACCTCAGCAGCTTGTACTCAGTGAACTAGACAGAGTAAGACGGGATCGATACAGAGCAGCAGCAGCAGCAGCATCTATCCAGACTTCACTGCACCTGCAGACATGTTTGCGGGAAGTGCGCTAGACTTGAGGGCTTTCAAACTCACATTTCATCCAGTCCACAAGGGCCCTGAAGCAAACCTTCTGCAGACTTACCCACAATTCATTGCAATACGAACATAACATTGATAAACTTATGAATGTGTAAAACATGACTTGACATGATGACAGTGAACACATCACGGTATGTAATACTGAAGCCGTGAGGGCTCAGCCCACAAGTCCAGAAGGTGGACATTTGGATCCAGCTTGTACTAAGGTACCACAAATCCTGACCGTCCTGTTCTAGTGCAACTGAGCGTTACTTTCTCTACAGACACTGACGCACTGTCACAATGTCCGCATCAGCGGACTGATGGACTCAGGCAAGATCCCTGTCACTCTGCCAGGTCAGAGCTTTCCTACCGTCTAATCTTCCAGTGCACGATGGCTCTGGGTGAGACCAGAGACACTTTTCAGGCCCTTGCAGCCTCTCGCATTTCCCAGGTGATGTCAACTGAAGTCTGGGAGGTTTCAGGATTTAAGGACACAGGGGTCACACTAGGATTTTGGTCTGAGAACCTGTGTTTGCTGCAGCTGTACTCACCCAGTAGTGGCACTTTGTTCTGCAGCAGCTCGTAGTAGCTGGTCGTGAGGACTCCCACGGGGTTGCTGGGGACGAAGCGGCCTTCCTTCACCAGCCTCTCACACGTCTTCATCAGGGTACCTGAAAACTGCGATGGGTCCACTCCATAGTCCCTCCAGCCACCTACTCCGTCTGCTACACCTATACAAACACACAAGTATTCATTTAACAATTTGTATGAACAGCTGTGCATAATGACACCTTTAAAATCCTACAAGGAACTTATTTTTCAGCCCAGTGGGTCGAGTGAAATCAAGCTCAGAAAAACAATAATCATTCTGGACATTCTCAGACTTGTCCCACATGTGAGGATCTTGCATAAAACAAGAACAACACCATGCAGCTGCACAATAAAGCAAGACAATGGCCACTTTCACCAAGATGCAGAAAAGGACATCCAGTACAGAAAGAAAAGACAGTGTTCAAGAAATCAAAGAAATGCCACAGAATGCGTAACAGAGCCTCCGTCTGTGCCATCGTCATCTTTGATCCGTCACTGTTTCAGTTATTCCTGATAAAGTTTGTTATCCACAGTTCTTTGGTGCATTTTAAGCCCACTGATAAAATATTTTGGCTCTCAAATTTAAAAAACACAAAATGTGTGATTTCACAAATGCATAAACATTCTACCCATTACAGGCCTTCATTAATCTTTCTATAAAAACATGTGGTTGCTTTGCGTGTTAATAAAAGTCTTTGTTCCCACAGGAGCATCTGCACAGCTCCAAGGTTCTCCTAGAAAGGAAACTTTGGTCCCGTTACTCCGAGGACTGACCATACATGGATGTCCCTCTGCGTCTGCTCAGCCTCTCCCAGAGCAGAGAAACAGGCCTGCACGAAGCTGACACACAACTTTGCAACTAATCAAACCTTCCAAAAATAACCCGACATGGTTAAGGGGTGTCTTGATTTCTGTGTTTACTTGTTGTGTCTTGATTAACTCAGTGTGGTCCAGCAGAGGCATTGAATGCCACACTGTTTATACAGGATTCAGTGCCTCTTTGCTGAAGAGTCACTTCAATCAACCCTGGACACAGCAGATTTCACAGCCTGCATTGTTTTTGTTTGCTCTGGACACCGACAGCACCTGGAATCAAGTCTCCACAATACACAAAACCTGAGGGAAGTTCAGGTTGAAGCCTAGTTAGTGTAAAGAAGAGGATGTTGCACCCCGTGTGAAAGCACTTTGTCTTATTACTTAATGTGCACATGAACTGTATAATTTGTGACGAATGTGGGGGTTAGGGGTAATTGGGAAAATGTGACAGACGAACAGTGGGAAGGGGAACCAGTCTGGGTCAACTCTACATCTTCATGTCCTCAATATTACAACACAACCCTGTGCATTGAAACACAATCTGTGGGTTAAATACCAGCCAGTCTCAATAAGAAAGACTCGGGTGTTGCTTTCGCCTCACTTATGACACGTAGAGGTCATTGTGGCACAGTGGAATGAATAACTAAATGACTTTATCTGTGATAAGAAAAGGTGAAATATTCATTGAGGGGTTCATTTGCCAATTTCTACAAAAGATGGCACTCGGGCACCTCGAGCATCCTTCTTGATGTACTTCCCTCTATATTTTATAAATTTACTTTGTTGTATGTGTGCATTCTCATCTCTATCCTTTTCGGAGAGATTGTGATGGGTTAAGGTTTAGATGAAGGTGTTTTTATTTCATCATTATTATAAAAGGTGCACTATGTTTCTAGATTCAGTGTTCTGGGGACCTTGTTGATGAAGGTTCGCTCAGGTCATGGTGACACCAAGTACTCTGAAACTTCACACATGACCTTAATTTAACTCTATAAGGACACTCCTAAACAAAGTTTACAGTCGCAGCTCCCCTCAAGTTACTTAGAAAGTAAAGAGGCCTCTTGGATAAGAGGTGAACGTCTCAGGGAAACTGAAACAAGTCCAGCTGCACATGATAAAGCTTTCTGTATTTCTGTTTTTGTATTAGTACTAGGATTGGACCGATTACCAGTGTCGGCATTTTAGGATTATTGTATTTGTGATTTTTCCCCATTAAACATCAAGCAACTTTAATGTTTTTTTTTAACTTTCATTTGTGCATAATTTCAGCTGTATTAATGCATATTGTATACATTCTGGCAAATGATAATCATGCATCCTGTGTTATCAGGCTTTTATTCTGTGGTCCTGGATGAGTTTTTTAAAACTAGTTTTCACTTGATAGAGCAATTTAACTGTAGTTACTGGCCAAATACATACTACTTCCGTTTGTATCCTATAGGGGGCTTTGCCTTATTATGAAACTTAACATTTATGCAACTGATAAAGACCACTTTTAGTCCAAAAACATGTTCCGTGTCATAAACTGCCATACAAATAATATATGGATGAAAATGTAACCCATTAAAAGTTTAAGATAATAATTTTTTTTTTTCTGTGGCAATTTTTGCTAATGGAACTTTCTTTTTAGTAATTAAAAAAAAAAAGTTTTTATATCTGACACAAAAACCCCCAAACAATTTCTGAACATTGAACAAGTTTACGACTGCTGTAGGCTGCTGCTGCTTTTCAAACAAAACAGAGGAAAATAAAAATATATATAATAATGTGAATTATGTATTTTCAGGCTTTCACGTAATCCGCGTGACCTTTGACCTCTCATCACGTCACACAGCCAACTGATGTCGCACGAGCCCCGGTTTAATGTCTCCAGAGCAAACAAAGCGGCAGACACACACACACTCACCTAACACATCCGCGGATCTGTGCCGGGCGATGAAGCACGCGTCGTCCCCATAGCACATCCCCTTCTTCAGGATGCCTTTGCGGAAATCCTTGCCGAAGCCGCAGCTCGCTGTCACCAGGCTGTAGTCGCGGCTGTCTGTCTGAGAAAGTCCGCCGATGACAGCTCTGGCAACCAGTCTACCGTACGAGAGCACGGACAACATCACCTACAACACCAGCTCCCCTCCACACGAACCGGCCAAGCTAGCAGCACCGCTAGCTTAGCGTCCAACGTCCGCGGCGACACAATGTTGACTTGCTAGCTTGTTGCTAACGAGCCCCGGAGATGTGTGTCTCTCTCGAGCCAGACAACAACAGCCGCCACGCACTCATACAAACACACACACACACGCACACACACACAATGCCCGCCGCTGGTGTGATATGTAACCGCCACGAATTCACAGAAAACAGCCGCCTCTGCCGCTCCAGAAGACCCGTAAGCGCTGGTTGTCCGCGGCCATGGTGCCAATTCAGCCTCCGCGACGCGACATAACAGAAGATGTGACCGCGCTGCCCTGTGGCCTCAAACCAACACGCGCACCGCTAGCAGGGTCTTGTGACTGCTCTGACGTCAGACACCATTACGCAATCCACGTTTCCTAATAAGGAAATATCACTTTCAGGCAGCCTTTATCTTATCTGAGTGACAGGAGCACACAGAGGTTGTACAAGCACATGTTTCTGTAGATTTGTGTTGTTACTATCACTTTTATCCTTAGGTTGTTTGGATTATATATAAATATAGTAAATAAATATATAAATATTTAGTTTTGCTTTTATTTTTAAGAACCACAAAAGGACATTCCCTGTTTTTTTTTACCATTTATTTTGTTAGTTTTATGCCATTTTATCTGTTTGCTTTATTTCTCTTTAAAAGGAGCACTGTGAAGTTTTGAAGAAGATATTTTAATCAGAGGAGGAAAATTTACTCATTTTCAAACTGTTTTACTTTGTTTTTTAGATTTGGCGGACCCTGACACCTTTCTAGAAATGAAATACCTTAAGTCATGTTTTTTTTTTATTGTTTTTTTTTTTTTTGTGGCTGAAATAAAAACACCATACTAACTGTTATTACAGTATACTCTCTTACTCACTTTTTAATCAGCTTTTACATGCAAAAATGAGATTTTATTGCTTGTTTTAATCTTTTATTCTTCATCTTTTACTACTTTAACTAGTCATTTTATTGGAGTTGGTGTGCATTAGTCTGTAATCAGATTTTTTCTTACATTTTTTTAAATCAACTGTAATGCATTTTGAATTGTATCTTTATTTGTTTGAAAGGTGATGTATGAATTTAAGTTTGACTGATATTTCTGTGGACACTTGTGTTATTTGAAGCATAAGAATAAATACAACCCAGGAGAATAAAGAGATATATTTAGTATACATTGGGAAAAATAATCAGAGGAGGCAGCTACTTCCTGAAAACTGTAAAAACAACCATATGTCATTTCCCCTGTAGCACTTTCTCTATACAATATGATGCATCTCTTTCAGTGACCTCCATTTTGCCCTATATTCTGTCTCCCCCTTGTGGGTGTTGACTGATGGGAGCCCCCTTTGTTCATGACGTATTATTGTGCAACACCAATCTTTGCAATTTACAGTTAAAAGTATTTCAGTTTTTAAAGTGTTATCATTTTTTATCGTTACGAATAAATGACATTCAGATACCAACATTTCCCCCTAAAATACACTCAAAGTTTATTAGAAAGATTTAGACATTACAAGAGTGCTTCTTTATTCATTTAATTTAGCACAAGACTTGTTTAAAAATGTGATGATGCAGTGTAAATCAATATCCTATGACACTGACAGTAAATAAACTGTAAATAATGTTTTACAGAAGTAAACAGGTGTTTGTGACTCCCCCCCTTCCCCCCGTTTGTTTTATAGCCATTAATACCCAATGCCAACAGTGAGAAAAAGATGACAAATCAATAAGACATCAAAAGAAACTGGAAAAATTGTGCACAGCTTCAAACAAGGCATTCCTGTGCATAAGTAGCCGTATTGTTACATTTTTCCTGATTGAACAGTCATATGTGGCAAAGACTAGCTGCAAAATGAGTGCAAAACACCTGAGGTTTTCATGGTGACATATCAATTTACCCCTGTGGACAAAACAATAAAATATTTTGCTTTCATCGTGTAGGAGTGAATATCTTTTCAGTATTGGCAGCACGAAGGATAACCTATCCTTCAAATGCAGAAGACGAAAGCAGAACAGAGGAGTGAGACTCCGGCTATTTGTGCCCCTCCACTCATTTCTTAGCTTGCTTGGTGACCATGTTACGAGGGGGGGTCACGGGACGGCTGCCGTTGGGCTTCTTCTTCTCAGCTGGTTTCAAAATCTATAAAAAGGAATATACAGAGTTGAGAATGTTGAGCGTGACTGCGTCAGATTACCGTTAAACACACCTAATGACGCAGTCGTTCTTTTGTTGGTGATCAAGTGTCGACCCCGGAAAAAAAATCAGATTCTCAGAGAAGATTTTGGATGTTTGTGACGGCTGCTTTTCATTATTTTTACAATCTAGATGACCTGAAATCAATAAAAAACTAATTAAGTCAAGAGAAGTTTCCAATTTCAATTAAGCCATGTTTTATGACAAATTCAAGTGCAACTTGTATCATCCTGTAACACTTACCTGGAAAGAGCACATGAGGGTCTCATCCACACTCATCATGGCACCAGCGTTGTCAAACTCCCCACAATAGTTCGGCGCTGAGAACAAAGTGACGAGCTGCCTCTTCGCAAAAAATTCATAGCCATCCTCAACAACCTGCGAGTGTGATAATGGTAGAAAAGACCAGATTACACATTTAAAAAACAAAAGAAGAAACTCCCTGACTGGATGTTGACTGCATCAACATGATAGCTCTGATAGCCTACAGCAGTGGATTTAAGAACCTGATGTGTCGGGACTCCTTCAGGGAGTCACAAGACAATGAACACAACTGAAAAGTAGAAAACAAATGATCATGTGCCTTTCTTTCAGACTTTCCTCCGGCTGCTATTTTTCTTGTGACTTACTGGATGATTTTTATCTCAATTCTTGTTTTACTGGTCAAAACTACTAGAATTTCAACATAGAAACAGTGCTCAGAAGCTACTGATGGACATTTCTTTATTTTTAAGGGTCAAAACCCAAAAAGGTGGGGAAACACTGTCCTGTGCATGCAGTGTGTACCAGTTCTCTGCACAGCGTGTGATGTCCTGCACTACTTGGATCGAGTGTGTCTGCAAACATAGAGCCACATCCCACAGTCACAACTCAAGAGGACAGAGGTCATTTACCTGATGAGCACGACAGATCAGATCCAGGTCATGCTTGTGCAGGAACTTGGCCACCACCTCTGAGCCAAAGGTGAATGATACGCCCCTGTCGTTCTCTCCCCAGCCCAGAACATCCTTGTCTGGATCAGACCAGAGCAGATCGCACAGCAGACCCTGGTCGG
Organism: Acanthopagrus latus; assembly: GCF_904848185.1. Taxonomy (NCBI): domain Eukaryota; kingdom Metazoa; phylum Chordata; class Actinopteri; order Spariformes; family Sparidae; genus Acanthopagrus; species Acanthopagrus latus. The sequence goes on from NC_051043.1 coordinate 28,401,654, forward strand.
GCACATCAGTGGGGCGCATGATGCGTCTGATCTGCTCCATGGACTGAAGGTCAGGTGACAGTCCTGAGCAGAAGGGCAGTAAAAGTACAAATAAACACACTGACTTCACGGTCGATACCTATCACACATATATGAGGCCTACGGCAGCCGACAGACTGAAGAAACAACATTACTCAAGGACAAATGACAGTGGCTGACGTCAAAGATTAGACTACTTTGGACATTCTGGTTAAAACATTACAGCCAAACGTGACGAGTGGAATTAAGTAACACAAACCATCAATTTTCAGACATATGAATATGGTGGGTTTACTTTACATTAAAAAACAGAATCTTACCTCCGTGGCAGCAAAAGATCTTCTCATCAACAATGGCGGCAATAGGGAGGCAGTTAAAACAATCTGTGAAGGTCTTCCAGAGTTTGATGTTGTACCTTCTTTTACCTAAAAAATACAATTTAAATATACCAAGTCAGCATTATTTAATAGAAACAAGAATCATCATCCAGAGTGAGCTTGTACTGAAGAAGGCAGAATACTCACACTCATCATAGAAACCATATATTCTGTTGATTGAAGCACACTCATGGTTTCCCCTCAGCAGGAAGAAGTTCTCTGGATATTTGATTTTGTAGGCCAGCAGGAGGCAGATGGTTTCCAGAGACTGCTTCCCCCTGTCCACATAGTCACCCAGAAACAGGTAGTTGCTTTCTGGAGGGAAGCCCCCATACTCAAACAGCCTCAGCAGGTCGTAGTATTGCCCGTGGATGTCACCTGCAGGACGGAGGCAGATCACTGTAACTTCAGGACCGAACTAAATTAAAAAGGCAAATGTGTTTTAATTTGTCCTCGTCTCTGTGGTGACATTTTCCAGAACAGCATCCAAACATTTCCAGAACTGCTCCCACTGCACAAAGACAGTCATCAGGTTACCTTACAAGACAATAGAGGAGACCATCTTAAATAGGCTGGTAGACCCATGTGGACCAATCGGGTCACGTTACAGACATCCCTCAAAATACTAACACACACATGTGGACAGATAAAGTGAAGTTACTGAGTGAAAATGCTCCTGAATCAGACAATGGAACTATGTAGGCTGAATACATGGCACTGTGGGCCTGCAAAATAATCATTAAAGCATTAAAAATATACATATTTGTATCAATCAAAATATTTTCACAGTAAGATTAGAATAACTATATAAATACATTAATACAAAAGTCGGTTGGAGCTCAACATAAACAACAAAACAAATACAAATGCATTCAAAAATATTAGAGTATCACAGGGAAGTTTATTTTTTCCTCTTAATCTAATTAAAAAAAATAAAATATTTCCAACCTTTTTTTGTTTAAATTTGGATGATTACAGCTCAAATCAATTAGTTCAAAATATTAGAATATCACATAAAAGACCAATCAAAAAAAGGACTATTATGGAGAAATGTCAACCTTCCTAAAAGTATGTTCACTCACTCAGCACTTGGTCAGGGCTCTTTTTGCATGAATTACTGCATCAGTGCTGTGTGACATGGAGGCGATGAGCCTGTGGCACTGCTGAGTTTTTATGGAAGCCCAGGTTGCTTTGATAACATCCCTCAGCTCGTCTGTATTGTTGGATTTCTCATCTTATTCTTGATAATACGCCACAGATTCTCTACCGGGTTCAAGTCAGGTGAGTTGGCTGGCCAATCACGAACAGAGGGGTAAGTGCCAAATCCTGCTGGAAAAGTTAATCTGCATCTCCTGACTGTGTGGAGACGCTGATTTAGGACTAGCAACTGGTGTAATCAAGTATTGAGTGCATATATGAAAATAACTTTACGGAAGGGGGACGTTTATGTAATATAACTCCTTTTTTGGTTTGTATCATGTACAATTTAAATATTTTGCAATACTGGATTTTTGATTTTCATGCGCCGTAATCATCAAAATATTAAGAAAAACGTCACAGTTTCACATTTTTAATCACATTACCTCTTTCTTTTTTTTAATAGGTACATCTGAATAATCAATTTCTGATATATATACACATATGCATACAAACATCTCACTTACCACAAATCTTGAGGGGGGCCTCCAGCTCCAGCAGGATGGGTTGGCTGAGGAAGATCTCCCTGGACTTCAGGCACAATCCACGGATCTCATTCTCCTGCAGCTGCACATTCTTGCCAGGCTTTGCCCCCCTGACTGCAGCATGAGAGCACAAACAGCGTCAGCGACAACAATGGCTGAACGCTGTTCTCGCTACTGTTGGCTCGAGCACTATTTAACTATATGCTGTGTGTGTGTGAGAATGTGTGTGTGTGTGTGGTACCAATGGTGAACATGTACACGGCGCCGCAGTGTTACAGTGTGATGAATACAGTGTGTGTTGGACCCAGAAGCGGCTACATGCCATTTTGTGCCCTTCGGCTACATTTGCTGACATTATCAACCGAGAGGGAGAGATTAAAATAAACTTGACGACCATCAGTAAAGACATTAAAGCTAATAAAACACATTATTGGACGCGTTGTTGACAAACATACGGCACAGCTAGCCGCCTGCGTCCTGCTAGAATCGGTCATATTAACATTTAAGCTAATAAACGGTGTTTTATCCGGAATATTTTAACATTTGCTTACCTTCTAAAAGACGTTGGATGATACTGTCTATGTTGAGCTTGTCAACATCAGCCATTGCAGCGTTAAGGGGGGGTAAATAAAATCGATTCCGTCAAATCTTAGGTGGTGAAAGCTAGCCCGCTAGCTATCTTGGCATTAGCTACGTAAGCTAACGTTAGCTCGGTTGGTTTTTCCGGCTGAGGGGTAAAGATGTTGGTGCGATTCCGTGTTTTAGCTGCTCGATGACACTTTGGACAAACTAATAAGCTACGTACACACCGCACTTTTACAAAAAAAAAAAATCTACATCCGATGGTTTTTTTTTTTTTTTTTTTTTTTTTTGCTACGAAACAGGGATAACAAAAATAAACGTCAGCCGCACTAGCTGCTCGCTAGCGATGGAGTCCCGTCTGTTTTTCTCTGCCGCACCTTGTACAGCTGCTTCAAGGAGGCTGCTGCTGCTGCTGGCCGCGCCGCTGCTGCCCCCTGCTGGCCTGGATGGAGAACGACACCCTGTGGCGTTATAAAGGGTCATTCTACCTTTACAGAGGAAATACACCTGAATTACCTGATTACACCGTCTTGTTCATATCTTAATAATACAGCTATAGGGTTTTTGAACAATTACTAACTCTTTAACACAAACTCCAAATGGTATGGACGGTATGGTATAAGTAGAGAATGCATCATATTTAGATAGATAGATAAGTAGATAGATAGATAGATAGATAGATAGATAGATAGATAGATAGATAGATAGATAGATAGATAGATAGATAGATAGATAGATAGATAGATATGATACAATATGCAACCAAAACAAAAACAATAGAATAGAAAGAAGAATGCAAATAAAAATATTGAGATAAATAAAATTAAATGTTGAGGTAAGTGGGACATAAGGTGCAGGTTTATGTACAGAAATAATATAAAATGCAGTAGTTATGTGTGTGTTTTTATGTTTTGATATCTGGGCGTTATAGTCTGATGGCACCAGGTAGGAATTACCAAATATTATCAAATATTACCAAATATTATTATCACTGTAAATAAAACTGCACCTTCAGTTAAACTTTGTATTGTATTTGTATTTGTATTTGTATATTTGTTCCCCTCAGGGATATAATCTATCTATCTATCTATCTATCTATCTATCTATCTATCTATCTATCTATCTATCTATCTATCTATCTATCTATCTATCTATCTATCTATCTATCGCTCCGGTTAGGCTGCACCACTTTGGCCCAAAACGCATTAAAGAAGTAATATTATGCAAATGTTCAGGTTCACACTTTTATTTGGGAGTCCCAGTAGAAAAGGTTTTATATACTTTAATTTAAAAAAAACCCAAACATAAAAAACACATTATTTTATCTCATACGGTGCATTGCTGCAGCGTCCCTCTACACTCTGTGTCTTTAACGCTCTGTTGTAGCTGCAGAGTGAGACATCTCACCTTTGGTCAATCTTGAGAGTTGCACATGTTAACTTATCGGGCAAGTTGTAGCCAATCAGAGGTGGAGTAGGGCGGGCCATGCTGAGCGAGGTAGTGTGATCTAAAATAACGCCATCCCAGTAGTAACAATTACTGTAAGCTGCTATGGAGAAAAGCCTCTACTAAGCGCCTCAAATGTAAATATTTCATAATAACTATATGTATTCATATAACGGCTGTTACATAGTGATGCACAGCAGTTACGGAAGTAAAGGCTCGACTCCACGGAGCTGTGTTTTCTGTGGGAGAGAGTAATTCCCTTCAGCGTGGACTCTGGACTTTTTCACTTTGCAGACCTTTTTACAAGCACAAAAATGCTCCATAACACAATAAAGGAAAGGCAAAAAGCCAAAAAGCAGAATAAGACCTCTCTAAATGTAATCGTGTTGCTACGAGGGCCGAGGGGAAACTTGCTGGCACAACATGAAAATGAAAATCTCCCAGGCACCGTCAGCAGCAAAGTGTTTTTAAAGGTTTTATTTAAAAACAACACATTTAGCACACAGACAGACCGGCTGGCAGCCTGGCTGAGAGAGGAGAGAGAGAGGAGAGCCCACAGGAACTGAGACGAGCCGGCTCATAAATGTTCTGGCTCGGAGGCTGGAACCAATCAGCTCCCTCAGACAACACACACACTCACACAGGTGACAAGACAGAGGGATTAAATCAGAGGAAATTCAAGAAATAAAGGTGCACTATGTAGTTTTGGAGAAAGAGGAGAAAGATTTTTCTGCCTAAATAATCAAACTCTTTGTTTCTGTGACTGAATAAACAAACTGACCTTAAATTCAACACCGTTTCATACTGTTTACTTTGTGGCGGACCCTGCCACTTTTCTAGCTTCAAACAGTGTTCTGGGACCTTATTTTCCTGTGAGAGCAGCTCGTTTATTCACTTTCAGAACAAATGAATATTTCTGTTTCTGTCTGAGTCTGATCTCACCACAGCTTTTATACAAAGACGTTGTATAAAAGTTCATAACAGTTCAACTGAGCTCACACACGGCTTGCAAAATTAATAATTTAACACTAATACTCACCTGAAAACAGCACAGAAGCAGTTAAAAATTTCACAGCTTCCATTAAAGCGTGTTACAGGGTAATCATGGAGGAGATTAATTATTGATGCTAGTTGCGAAACTGTTGCAGTAAAAACACAGTAGGCTACAGGAAGAAAGAAATAAGTATTTAGCAGGTAATTATGCACCAAAGGAAAACTGACAATGATGCATTAATTATAGCTACATTTAATTTCAGTATTTTGACAGTTTGTTAACTTAAAATCAAAGGATGGAAACACAGACATCGTTAAGTACAGCTCTCAAGTCTTTTGGCGTCTCTGACAGGAAAACACTTCCTGCTCATACTTGTTTTCAGTCGCTGAATTTAGCTTCCAGTGCCACCGTCAGTCTTCAGCTCGATGTGGTTTAGCCGAGCGCAACACAAACTTAGATTTGGTTTCTGATCTGCTGCTGCGTTATGAACCAACAAACTCTTCACCTCTTTTTAAATCAAGGCTGAAGACCTTTTTGCGTGCCGCTGCCTTTTATACTGAAGCAATCTATCTTGAACTGCAGTCTAACTTTAACTGTCTGGTCTGTTTTAAACCTTTTATAATTTAGCTTATTTCTCTATTTGTTTAATGTTTTGTTTCTCCCTGTCTTACTGCTTCTTTTTAATGTCTCGTCAGGTAATTTTATGTCCATTTAAAGCACTTTTTAGTTGCCGTGTGTCTGAATTGTGCCGTACAAACAAACATGCATTGTCTCAACACGTTTCTAATTTCAGAAAATGTTAATATTAAGTGTTGTCTTTAAAGAAAACCACTTCCTTTGGCCCTTCTATCGCTCCTTTCCTGCTATTGTTCACATTTCTACACTCCAGACAGCCAGTTGTGGAATAAAACTGTATAAAGCTAATTAAATATCACTACTGAAGCTTTTTGTTCTGTTGCAACTATAAGAAGCAAATCCGCACACAAATCTATCTCCCTGGGGCTAAATGAGATGAGTAATTGTTGTTTCTCGCGCTGGGATTAGCTCACATCCTCACAGGCCTCCATCTTTAACCTCCCGACCGCCGGAAATCTCCCACATCATCAAAACTTCATGGATTGTACAAAAATAATATCAGTGCTACAGCAGAAACATCAACCATCCCGTCCTTTATTCATTCAGCTAAAACACATCTCACAGCATTTAATATCATTTTTAAACACTTTCTGTGGACACATACAGTTTTTAGTTTCACCAAAACACAGAGATTACATGAACACGGTGTGAAATATGAGGCATTAACCTTAAACTTAATCATTCAGTTATAAAAGCGGAAAGGTGATTTATTTATTTTAGCTTGATATTTCTGCGTCAGTCCGTCTGATCGGGCATCTCGGCACAAACACGATCTTGTGGTTGGTGGTTTAGTCCAGCGGGCTCCTTCAGGAACAATGAGTCTACTCCTGGTCTTTCTCTTCACCGTGTGTGATGATGTGGACCAGGTTCTTGTAGTCCAGATTTCCCGCTACGTCTGGCGGGAATGCCACAAACATCTGTTCCATCTGTGGGCAGGAAACTCAGATTAGTGCGAGGAATATCTTTGATTAAAAAAACTCAACAATGTGGTGGTCCGAGGAGGCGCTCTGACCTCTTCAGCGGAGAACCTGTCGGCCTGGGTCGTCAACATCTCTGTAATACTGTGAAGACAAGTGGGGGTCGAGGTTTTTAAGGTCAGTGTAAAGTTAAATTTCATGTATTTCTGGTGGAGTGAAGAGGATGAGCTGACGAGTCTGAGGAAGAGAAGCTGCTCCGGATACTTCTGTATCTCCTGTCAGACAGCAGCAGCAGGGACGAGAGGATGAAACTGTGGTGGGTGTTGTTATTTTCAACCCTTTTCAAAATCCGGTTTGTATTTTCACTCTGAGCCGAGCAGGACATCGCTCCAGTTTGTCATTTCATTCAGCTGAACCCAAAGGAGGCGTGACGTCACACATCATGACGTCGAGATCTGCTGCTGTCTGACCACAGATACAGAAGTATCTGCTGTTGTTCCACCAACAGATGAGCAGACGGGACGTTACGTATCCAAACTGCTACTCACAAGTCTTTCTTTAACGCTCCTGTCCCCTCCGGGTCAAAGACTTTGAAAGCGTTCAGGATGGTCTCCTCCGGATCAGCGCCTGAAGATGAACAGTAGCAGCTCTGAGTTCACAAAGGATTAAAACAACGGTACTTTTTTAAAAATCACATCAGGCTCTTTACAGAAAAAAGAAATCCCCTCACCCTTTAGTTTCTCTCCGAACATGGTGAGGAAGACGGTGAAATTTATCGGCCCTGGTGCCTCCTTCAGCATGTCATCAATCTCTTCTTGCTTGACATTTAAACGTCCTGGAGGAGGATGGTAGATACGGTGGAACAGGGTTCAGAGCGGCAGCTAATGATTGTTTTCATCATTGATTAATCTGACCGGTATTTTCTCAATTAACTGGAGAATGGTTCGGACTGAAAGAAGTGAAAAATGCTCCAGAATCAGGGATCCAGACGGAGTGTTTAGGTGCATCAACATTTCTTCTCCAATAATGTAAATGACAAAAGGTGGAAATCACGGAAGCCCTGAGGAGCAAGGGAGACTTTCTGGTGATCATTTTTTAAATATCTGATCTAATTTTTTCTCTCATGTGTTTATGAATCTGGAAGGGGAAAAAAAGATTTGCCTGGATATTTTTTTTCTTTCTTCAAATTTTCACAAATGGACATTTAAAAAAACCAGACCGAAAGTCATGAACACAGCAGATTAAATAATTTAGATCCAACTTAGAAAATGGAAAAATAATCCCAATTCTTTAACAAATAAATCTCTAAATCTCAGGTGAATGAAGATATGAATGAAAATATTCAGATTTTTTTGGTGTAATCGCGTGTGAACCCTGAACCCTGAGATGGCTTGTTTTGTCCGAGCAAGTGTATAAAACCAAATATATGAAGTTGACATAAGTAACATAAGACAAACAGAAGAAACTGGAACTATAATCAGTGACACGCAGGTGATCTTACCCAAAGCTGCAAAAGTGTCTCTCAGGTCGTTCTTGTCAATGAAACCGTCTCTGTTTTGATCCATTATGGTAAAAGCCTGCAGAAGTGTTATTGTTACTCGCCGTGTCTCCAGTATGAACAGTCAGACATTCACCACAGACAGAAACTGCTGACAATCACAGAGAAAGAATAAAACATTTGGCCGAGCACTGACTTCTTTGAACTCCTGGATCTGGGCCTGTTCGAACATGGAGAACACGTTGGAGCTGGCTCCGTCTCCAGCCCTCTTCTTGGCTTTCTTGGGGGCCTGCAGGGTTTTGACAATGACACTCTAATCAGATCAAACATCAGACGCTGTGCTCGTCACCTGGCTCGCCGCTCAGCTTCGCTCATTATCGGTTTTTACTGTGACACGGAGCGCTTATGATAACGAGCCAATGATCAGCAAACTTACCGAGTGTTGGGGGGCATTAATTGCACAACAGGCGAGGTTTACACCGGGGCATGCATTTCATTAGGAGGGATTACAAACACTGTCAGTTTGTTATGGAAATATTTACTCAAGCCTCCAGTTTTGTGAGAATGCAGACTAAGCCTGGGGAGGGTGTGGTCCGCTGCCCGCACTCCCCCACAGTCCCCGGATCACATGAGGGATTATTCTATAGGGCCCGGGTGATGACAGGATGGTACACTGAGCCCTGTTTGATCAGAAATCCCTCGGAGACAAGGATTATGTCGAGCTATTTACATGACTGCCAAGGAACTGTGAAAAAGAGCGCGAGGGGATGCGGCGCGATGACATCATGTTGCCCGGATCCACGAGCCTCTCGACAGCTGCTGTCTAACCCTTGTTGTGGATTAGCCCCCGGAGCACTTGTGAATCTGGTGGACGGGACCTCTGGCGCTCAGCTTCAAGTTATTTCTTTCTTTCTTTATTTTTTGTTTGTTTTAAGAGGATTCGTGCAATCATGGGATGCGAGGCAGAGTTTCTGCAGTTCGCTGGAAGCTGCCCAGCTCGGATCAGACTGAGCCGGACCGACAGAAACTTCACTGATCAGAACAGAACACTTTAAAGGGGCAGTGCGTGTGGTTTTGGGAGAAGACATTCAAACTTTTAATATTCATGTTCTCAGAGGAAAATAAGGTCCCAGAACACTGTTTGAAGCTAGAGAGGTGGCAGGGTCCGCCATCTATGAACATGATGTGAAACTGTGCTGTCCTTTAAGGTCATTTTTTTCAAATTCAGTCATGAAAACAAGAGGTTTTTTTTTATTATTTAGGTTGAAAAAAAATTTGTCAATTAATGCTGGCGGCCATGTTGGTGTTGGTGACAATATTCCACTTTATTTATGACAACCTGCGACTTTCCTGACATCGAAAAATAATCATTTAAATTGACAAAAAACATAATATGTGTGACTCACGGCACAACTCCAACTGGATCAAATCCTTATTTGTCACAATACCTGTGCATTTTTTTTCCCCCCCAAAATTAGATCCCACGGCACCTGAAGGGGCGTGACTTCGACTCTCTGCGCAGTTTTGGGGAAGACGTTTTAATCATTAGAGACAGAGCTTCGTTGACCAGGATCATTAACTATCACATTAATTGAATATTATCATTCACTATCACACAAAGGTTTTCCTCTCCTCTCCTTGTTTCCTCTCCTCTCCTTGGTTCCTCTCCTCTTCCATCCAATCCATAGTTTATCAGTTCAATTTCAGAATCGTTTCAGGTAGAACAAAAATAATCAATAAGTCATCGATAGGACAACCGGAGCGAGCGCCCTGCTGATGATTTATTTTTGTGCATCTGCATTCGGTAGCCACGAAGCATATCGACGTGGAGATTATTGATTCGTTATCAGTGGCGTGAGCAGATCGAGATGTACGGTTCAAAAACATGCCGTGACAGTAAATAACATAAATATCTAATATAACTCAGGGTAGAAACACATTGACCGTGCAGCAGAGCAGAAGGTCTCCGTGCAGTCTGGTGTTGCTTTAAACAAGATTAAAAGCAAACGACAAGGAAACCCACTCACCATGTTTCACTGGGAGCTGGATGAGGACCAAACACTATCCTGCTTTATGATGGAGCGGCACACACAACCAGGGCTAGATATACTGACCCCTCTCCCCTCTTTAATGGCGCAGGATTACGGGTTATAAATACTCCATGCCCTCTTTTAGGCAGAGACCCAGGTAAAGGAGACTACTCACCAGCAGCAGCAGCAGCAGCAGCAGCCCCCCCACCGACCATTGTCAGAGTTCATGAGATTTAGGGATAACAGCCAAACACACATACCCCAGCACAGACACCCCAGAATAACAATAGGACATATCTCTGGCTCGGGAAGGACAGTTGTTTCTGTGACTGGCAGACGCACTCGATGGGATCCGCCGCCCAGCTGTCCTGTTAGAGCTCCGCTGGGGCCCAAGCTGTGGCACGCTGGGAGCTCTTTCTTAGTAGCACAATAAACGGAAACTCTCGGCTAAAAGAGCCGTGAGCCCGAATAAGACTCGACCCTAAAACAGCAGGCCGGGCAGTGGAGAAACGTCACCGTGAGACTCCGATCACCTGACGTGTTCTCCTGTGATGGTGGAGACGTGGACTCAAGTCATAATGATTTAGACCTGAGACTTTTTCTGTATGATATCAGTATCAAACAGGCACTGATGTCTGGTCTTTCCCCCTCTATCAGAACCAGAACCTGCAGGCTACATATTGGTTCGTGCTGATTATCAGAACCGATATTCAGCATGTTTCCGATCATCAGTATCGGTTATTTTTTTCTTCCCCAGTCAGATCAAATAAACTATTTTAGAAATGTGCTTCTCTGGCTCTGATGCAGTTTCCTCTCAAACAATGTCCCGCCCACAACAATAAGTGACACGTCACAAATAACAGCCCATAAAAACTGAGTAATCTGAATCTGCAGAATAACTGGTCTAAATATATCTAATAAATGTCGTGCCGAGGCAGAATAAAGTGGCAGAGAGTGGAAATACTCAAGTAACGTACCTCAAAAATGTACTTAAGTACGGCAGCTGAGTAAATTTGACTTCATTTCATTACTGGTTGTTCAACATTTTAGATTAGATCTTCATTTTGACTGCAGATGAATGTCAGTCCCACCTATCTGTGTTTGAACACATGTTAAATTGTGACAAAAGAAGGCAATAGAAGTCCAATCCTAAATATTAAAGGAGCACTCTGTAGTTTTTTTTTGGGGGGGGGGGGGGGGGGCAGCCCTTTAATCAGAAGAGAAGATCTTCACATACTGAATCAAACTAAATAAACAACCTCTCTTTGTTTTCTCTTTGAGTGAATAAACTGAATATACAAACTGACCTTGAAGAGCAACCCAGTTTCATACTGTTGTTTATATGTGGCGGACCCCGCCACCTCTCTGGCTTCAAACTGTGTTTTCTTCTGAGAACAGCTCGTTTACTCACTTATGGAGCAAAAACATACTTCTGAGTTTGTGTTATTACCTCATTAATACTGTAAATGTGACGGGGTCAGTTTGTTGCGTTGCATGTTTTGTCACTTTGTTCATTTTGATTGTGATAACGTTTTGTTTATCGCATGTCGTGTTATTTTGTTTTTACAGTTTGACTTGCATGTAGTTCCTTTTTACGCACTGACCCTGATTTTAATTAAGAACCTGTGTGGGGTTTTTTTTTCATACCTAGGTGGCGTTGTCGGCAACACCTTTTTATTAAACTAACTTTTTAAACTTTTTATTAACTTTCAAACCACGCCACATAAATAATAGATTATCGAGCTTGAATTTCTTCTGCAGAACTACGTACTGCCCCTTTAAAGACGTAACGTTGTGCTGATGAAGGAGGGAACTTCAGGCCACCACTGATTATTTAAAAAAAAAAAAAAAGATCTTTTAGTGTGGGTGAAAACACCTTCTGTCAGCAGATGTTTCAACGTGTCATAAGCATGAGAAGCACAGGTGTAATTAATAACCTTCATTAAGGCTGCAGCGCAATTAGCAGAGCTCCAGCAGAAATACAGACAACTACTCAGATTTCTACAGACATTCGAACAACACAGCCGAGGTTTCCCACTGATATTAAGAACATACAGAGAGTTCATGGTTTCTGCAGACTTCTTCATTTCTTCGTCCAGTCATTTACCGACCTCGTCCAGTGGGTAGTGCTGTCAACCCACAGCTGCACCACAGAAATATAATCCCGACTCTCTCACTGTTCCTTCACCTGTGGTTCCAACAAACACTCAGCTGCGTGACGCACCTTCAATCCCAAACTAAACCACTTTAATTAACCTGCATCATGCATCATCAGGTGTTTAATTATGTTGACATAATTTCGATTCATAAAAATTGCAAGACATTATCACATCACCTAATGAATATTTTAATAAACCTTAATGCGGTCGACTAATCACCCGCCTTTTTTTTTTTTTTAAACACAGTTAAAAGTGAAGATGCGTCGGAGCCTCGGCTCGCTCGGCTCAGCTGCACAGGACACACCTGTACCTGAGAGTGTTGTTGTGAACACTGATGTGATTCTCTACATAGAGTGTGTTGTGTTACTGTGAAAGATCCGTAGTAGATGTTGAGGAAACGGCGACCGAAGTGCAAATAATAAGGTAATCTCTCTCCTGCCATGAGCTTTGGTGTCCTGCTGTGACCTTTCACAGTCGCAGCATTTTGTTTTAAAGGGTAACTCCACCAATTTCACACATAAAAAAAAGTTGTATAAATCCTTTTGGGGCTCCAGAGGAAGCTGCATGTCATCTGACAAATTGCCTCCAGTGATGTCACTCTGTGGCTAAGCGGCATTCTGGGTAATGTAGGTTTTGAAAACAGAGACGATGGAAATACTTTTTTTTAGATTTCTTCAGGTGTGTCAACGTATTAACAGCTCTCTGTTACAGAGCCAAAAGACATTTCAAAATATAATTATATATCTTTTGCTCTCGAGACTATTGAGTTCTGTCGGGATGACTTATTTTTGTTGGCTAACCCGGAAGTTAGCGTCGTCCTGGTTCCCTCGTCAAAACGCAGATAATCTTCACAGATGAACATCACTTGTGTAAATTAAATCTCTAGCAGTAAAAAGCTAATGTTGGGCTATAAACAGACAACATCACATGAAGTCTGAGTTAGAATGGTTTATAACTAAAGTGGGCCTGTGAAGACGGACTAGTGAGTAGATGAGTCTCTGTTTAATGTCCCCGACAACCTCTGTAGTCTCATTCAGACACTTGTTAGCAACCGCCATTATTAACACACGTAGTAGTTCATTCAGTGATGTAGAAGAAGAAACTCATAGGCTTTGAGACGAAGGATCCAGATGTGTCCTTTTTTTTTGGTCTTTTTACTTTCAAACAACTACAAATATTAAAGCAAAAACACTTATTTGTAACACAAAGTGTAGCTGCTAGAAAAGCAATTAAAAAGAAATGTCTTCAGTCAGACGCCTCATCCTCAGAGAACTGCTGCGACATAATCTATTAAATCCTGTTTTTTTTTTTTTTAATGAGGCTTCAGGAGGATAAAGTCGAGGAAATCTGGAAGAAATGGCCCCTCTTTTGTTTGAATATGTTTATCCAACTCTTCATTAGTTATTGATTTATCTAAAATGCAAAACAGCTGATGGTGTAAATGTTTGTTTGTTCATTTCTTTCTTGTACAAAACTGAACACAAATAAAGGAAGAAACGTCAAACAGAGAAGAAGATGTGAGTGCAAAGGTAGTGGAGGCCAGGTGACTACATCACCCACAATGCATCCTAACCACTGAGTGACATCACTGGAGGCAATTGTTCAGATTACATGCAGCTTCCTCTGGAGCTCTGGACCTGTAAAGGCACTAAAATGTGGTGATAATTCCTCAAAAGTCAATGACAAAACATTTACACACAGTCAGAATAAATGTCCAGGATCAGGTGACGTGTGATTGCGTCATTGAGTCTTTACAGTCGTGATAAAAACTAAAATGAGCCAAAGTGGTTTAAGTTTCACCAAACATGCTGTAAAAAACCAGCTGCTCTGACTCAGAAAATGATTTAGCATTTCATTATCTATCCGTCAGCATTTCCAAAGAATCACATTAATTTGAAAATCCTTCATTCGGTGACCTCATCAAAACAAGGATTTTCTGGATAATGTCCCTTCTGTGTTCAGATTAAGTTATTTTTTTTTCTGAATGATGTATTAATTTGTCGGAGGGTGATGAGGTTACTGTAAGACGGCCCGTCGGGCTTCGGTCGTGTCAGCAGTGAATGTTAGGTCAAGATGTACAGAGCTGACTGAGTCCTGCAGAGCGGATTCACAGGCCCGGACAGACAAAGCATCAGCCTCTGGAGGTCGAGGTTGCGGGTTCGGGTCCCCACCTGGGTCTCCGCTGACAGAACACAGTGTTCCTTTCTAAATGTTTTGCGATTCACAGCTGCTGCATCTGGAAACTTCTTTGGTGTGTAAGGTCGAAGATTAAACTGAGGAAACAGTTTGTACTGTGTGTCCTTAAGTTAGTGACGAGTTCTGGACCAGAGTTCAGGTTTTTCTTCACCGCGAGCTCAAACTGATCTGTGCATCTGGAAGAGTTACTGTGTGAGAGGATTACAGACGATCCTCATGCTTCATCTGTAAGATGATGGAGTCAGGAAAACGCACGATGGATCGCTTGCGAACGAATCGGTTCGAAGGAACGACTCTTTAACACGAGCGAACAGAACTGATTCCACGTTTCACTTCTCTCTTGTTCGTTCTGTCGTTCTCACGGACTCGTCGCTGTGTTGTTCGCTGTTTAGTTACCAGAGTGATGAAGACGACTGAGAGCCGACCAATCATGTGCTGAGTCGAGGACACTGTCGGCGGATTTTAGCCAAAGAGAAACAGGAAATTATTGCAACTGTTTCCATGAAAACAAACAACATTTCATTTTGTTCGCAGCTCATCGTTCTCGTTCAGTCAGTCAGTCAGTCACCCCTGGCTTACCTTCAATACATGTCAAGGTGAATATACACATTATCCACTGTTGTGTTGTCTAAAAGTACACATAATCATGAGGTTGCAGTGATGTATTTGCCTTTAAGTTGTTGACTGTTAGCACGATTGTTTGAGAACGAGGAGCTGAGAACTGATCATTACATGATTCACTTCGCTAAACAACTTTTTACCGGAAACGAACAAACAACATGAACGATTCTTCCTGCCGAACCGACCGACAGGAACTGAATCTCGACACCGAAGCGATGAAATCCACCTCAGATATCAACGTCTCCAAACTGGAGTCAGGTTTGCTTTTTTCCTTACGTGATCAGCTTTATTCGTACCAGACATACTAGTCTTCTATAGCTCCACTGTGGATTCTTAGTTTTGTGATACATCACCATCTTCCTTATTGCATTTGAATCTTGTATTTTAGCCTCACCCTAGAGCCACAAATAAAAAGCAATAAGCAAAACTTTTAATAATCTTCCTTCACTTTCTCCCCTCAGGTGTTTGTCTTCGGCAGAGGAATATGTCACTGTCCCCCCCGAGGGGCTAAAAATATGACCCATGAGGAAATTATTTTCTATCTGGACTGATTTTCATGAGGGATACCGGCTGGAAGATCCACACTGTGAGGCTGGTGAGCGGGGCGATCAGGAGGTGGAACACGGATTAAAACCATTTGGGTTTTGATGGATACGTTCACTCGGTGATAATGGTGTAATTAATGTAGAAAATCACACACAAAAAAAGCTCATCTGCACATGAGCTCGGTTCTGACGCCGTGTGTCCAGCAGGGGGAGCTCCTGGTTCCGGTGTCGCAGCAGCACAGCAGCCTGAGATGACCAGAGGAATGAGAGCAGCTTCATGTTCATTTGTTAAGTCTGAGAAGGTGAAACATGTCAGAGTGAATATTTGTAACTGTCACTGACTTATTTTTTTTATTCTGCAGTCTTTATTTGCTTTCTATTAAAGCTGGACATGCCTAAACAAACTAAATAATCAACCTCTCTCTGTTTTCATCGCTGCTTAAGCTCAACAAACAAACTGATCGTGAAGGAAAACACAGTTTCTGTTTCACTTTTCTTTATATGTGGCGGACCCTGCCACCTTTCCAGCTTCAAAACAGTGTTTTCCAGCTTGTTTATCAGTCATGAAACAGATAAATATGTTTTGGTTTGTATCATTACCTCATTAATGTTGTTAGTATTAAAACTAGGAGACAAAAACTACACACTGCCCCTTTAACCAGAATATCTTTTCTGCTACTCTGCTTGATTTCTGGTGCACATCTGTCTGTTTTACTCCAAAACTATCAAAAATGAAAAATAAGAGTTTAAATTTCTTCTCCAAAACTACAAACTGCCCCTTTACGATGACCTTTGACCACCTGTTCGCAAATGAATACACACAAAAACTGAGTTGTCCTTCAGGGTCAGTTTGTTTATTCTATTTATTCATTCATGAAAACAGAGAGAGGTTGTTGATTTAGTTTGTTTAGGGAGAAAAAGATATTTCTCCACTGAGGAAAACTACGTACCGCCCCTTTAAAAGTGACCTTTGGCCACAAATGGATGCACAAATATCAAAATATAGTAAAAGAAAACAATAATAACAGATGAAATGTGAGATATCATGAAGTGGAGGCTTAAACTACAAGTGACAAAAACACTTAAAGGAACTTAAAGGGCCACTACGTAGTTTTAGAGAAGGGATTCAAACTCATGGCAGGGTCCGCCACGTATAAACAAAGTAAAACAGTATGGAACTGTGTCGTCCTTTCAGGTCAGTTTGTTTAATTAGCCTTTAAAGGGGCATTATGTAGTTTTTGGGGACAAAACTAAAACTCAGAATTTTAAAATCAACAACATCTGGTACAAGCTGCTCTCAGAGGTAAACACTGTTTGAAGCTAGAAAGGTGGCAGGGTCCGCCACGAATACAGTGAAATTGTGTTCATTTTTACGTAAAATATATCAATGAATCAAGATCTCTCTCTCTCTCTGTTTTCTGAGGAAAAACTACGTACTGCCCCTTTAATAGACTTTATTATTATCAATATTATTACAACTGTAAGAGGTCATTTATAGTATTTATGTTAAATTGTCTTTAATGATGTGAACATGTGTGTGTTTTGTGCTTAATGACAGTGAAACACTTCCTGTTATTTTTACTATCCTGTTAAAAAAAAAAAAAAAAAGTAGGCTTGGCTAAATTCCCTGAACTCTAATCTACACATCATCATCATCATCATCATCATCATCATCATCTTCTTCTTCTTCTTCTTCTTCTTCTTCTCTCCCCCTTTTATTTTCCTCCAGACGGTATCGATCAGTCAGGGGGGCTTCATACGTCAGTACTGAGAACTTTTTTTTACCAAAACAAAATAAAAATCAAAAACAAAATAAAAGATGTGATAGTTCCAGTTAATGTTGAGGGACTCAGACTCGGATACCCTCGATTTTTTTTTGTTTTTGTTTTATTCTATTCTTACTTTTCTGACAAAAAAGGGGCCAAAACAGAGAAAATATCTCGCAGTTTTTTTTCTCTCCACAGAAACATGTCGGCGGACTTGTCACACACATCTGCGTGTGAGTCTCGTGTCAAGTCTGTGTTTTAAAAAAAAAAAAAAAAGTGGGACCGCTGATCGTAAACGTTGTTTAAACACGAAGGGGGGAATCCAGCCCACATATTTATTGCAGCCGCTGAAAAAAAATCTCCTCAATATCCCCCAAGATGGCCGCCGATGTAGGATCGATGTTTCAATATTGGAAGAAATTTGATCTACGGCGGCTCCAGGTTAGTGCTATTCTCACCTTTTTCTCGCCTTCTCTCCCCCTCGCAGCGGCTCTCCTTCCCCGGCTTCCTCCTCGCCGCCGTGCGCCGTCTGGTTTGCGGGTTTAAATGTTTGAGGCGAGCAGCTTGGCGGCGTTTTGTGCATTGATAGTTATTAGAAATTGATCCCCCTCTCCTGCTCTTCTTCTTCTTCTTCTTGCCTTTGTTCAGTTCAATCATTGATCAGCGGCGGAGCGACCGCGGAGCAGCCAGCACTGCCTCCCCGCGTTAGCCACACCGATCTGGGATCAGCACCGCGGACAGCACTGGGCGCTTTTTACTCGCGTTTTCTTGCAGCTTTTTTCTTCCTCTTCGCTGCTCGGGATTTTTTTTTTTTTTTTTCTCTTAAACCACCGGAGCTGCTCCGCTGTACTCACACGTACGGAAACTTTTAATGCGCCTCTGAATCTCCGTTGTTTGGACGTAGTAGGCTGTAACTTTTTCTTTTTTTACCCCTTCTTCTTCTTCTTCTTCTTCTTCTTCTTCTTCTTCTTCTTCTTCTTCTCTCCAGCCTTCCTGAGCTTAATGTTTCATGCGGGTTTTTTTTTTTTTTTTTCCCGTGTCGACGGTCGCTTTGCTTGCTGCGTCTTCTAAGCTCTTCTTAATAATTCTTTGTAGATTTTTTTTTTTTTAAATTTTTTTTAATGCAATGTTGGAAGTTTTTATTTGTAAGTAAAGTTTGTGCACGTCAGACGTTTTTTTTGTGTGTGCACACGTTTATTTCGTGCATAGCGTGCAAGATATCCGCGGGTTTGTGCAACATATTATCACACAGGAGCTTTTTTTTGTGATCTTTTTGTCTTCTGAAGTCTTTAAAGCGCTGCAACACAAAATGTAAATGGAGAAATGTGGCAGGTGAGCGGGTTTATACTGTGTTATCTCTCTATTTATGCCGTTTAATTCAAATATACAGCATGTCAGCTCTGCAGCCACTCAGCTGAAAGTTGGATTTTTTAAATTTTTTTTTAATATGATAGCGTTGGTTTGAGGTTGTGGAGGGAGGAAGGAAGAGAGGGAGAAAGCTAAACGCTGTTTTCAGTGTCCACTCCACCCCCCACACCTCCTCCTCCACCTCCACCCTCCTCTCCTCTCTCCCTCAAGCCGCATAGGGCTGCTCGGCCGGGGGGGCTGTGTAATTGTATTCCCCGCTAATGTTTGTAAATCAGCCTCGGCCGGCTGCAAGGGCAACGTCTGCACCGTGTGACTGATGTACTGTAACATGAGAGATGACAGCAGCGTGGCAGTCCGGGTCCCTCGGAAAAAAAAAAAAAAAAAAAAAAAAAGCCCTATACCGAGGAGGAGGAGGAGGAGGAGGAATCAGATCTGGTGGCTCTCCGGTTGTCTTGTGTCGGTTCGGAGTGTTATTCCAGCTCCCGGCCGCTGGACCTCCTCTCTGCTCCTCTCTGCTCCTCCTCCAGGATGAGGGGAGATCCAGAGATGATGCGGGGCGAGCTATTGTTGTTGTTGTTGCGGCTGCATGTCGCGTCCTCTCTGCAGGCTGCCTTGCTCCTGACTCACCCTGTGGAGCCTTGTATGATAGATGTATATACATTTATTTATTTATTTATTTATTTCATCAAATGTGACTGAGTGAGCCGAGCAGCTCAAATCTGAACTGTTACCTATAGTGTCATGAGCCAAAAAAAAAAAAAGTGATGTAGTGATAAATGATGATGATAATAATAAAAATAAAAGGTGAGCCTCCAGTCAGCGGTCAGCACGAGGCACATGGACACTGACATAAAAGAAAATTATTTAAAAATCAGGATACCTGCAAGAAAGAGAAGTGTTAGTTCACGCTCGTGTTCCCTTGGATGACCTTATCCTCGTGGATAAAATGAGTCACTTTCGACGCCACTTTTGCTGTGAAATAGTGGAGTCTTAAAAAAAAATCCACTGCAGGAGGATTATTGTCAGTTTATAATAATAATAATAATAAAAAAAGAGGTGTCTGAATAATCCCCCCACCTATAGGTGCGTTCAGGTGTTTGCTGGTCATGTTTCCATGCAGCGCAGGTAAAAAAAAAACAACAAAAAAACACTGGATCGTTTTGCAGAAAAGCTAAAAATGTCCACAAAGGTGAAAATTGTCTTGAATCACAGCGACTGCGATGTGCACAGCGCACCTCGACTTTGTCTTCTGTGTGCTTTTTCTCGACGCTTTTCATCCACTTGTGTTTGATCGTGTCAAGTTCGTAGATTTGGTGGTGATCAGTTTGACCGTTTTCTTTCTGAAATTCACTCTCCATCCTTTTTTTTTGTTTTCTTTTAACATAACGTTATTGTCAGCCGCTCTGGTAGAAGTGTGTTCCTGCGAGCCTCTGGGTTGCAAAACAAGACCCTGTGAAGCTTAAAATGTGACATCGCCGTGCTACATGTGTCAGGAATCAATTAATTCACTTATTTGTCATTCAGTCATGGTGGGAGCCAGTTTTTCTGGCGGTGTAAAATCACTACAGCTGGTTCCACCGTCCTCGCCCGTATAGAGCCGCATCCCTGCGATATCCGAGGACATCTGAGAGCTGTTTATTTTAGCGGGTCACGCCGTAACATTTATATTGTCATTACAAGTTATTATATCAGTAAACTGAGTGTGCAGTTTTTTTTGGGGGGGTGTTTGTGCAGTAGATTCGTGCCTCTGAGGCTGTACAGGATGAATAATTCACCTGCAGGCTGATGAAAAGAGGGCAGGGAAAGTGCGAAGCGCTGAGGTGGAGTGACCTTGGTTCCTGCTGGCTGCAGGTCACCCGGCCGTTGCTGTGGTAATCATTCACACCAGCCAGATGGCATTTCCGTGGGCGAGCATGAAAAGGACGGGTCAGGGTCTGTCCTGCCAGGTCCTGCCAGGCCCAAAAAACAACTCAGGGCCAATACGGTACCTGGAGAGAGAGAGAGAGAGCGAGAGAGAGAGAGAGAGAGCCGGGCCTGTAGGAAGACTTTGCAGAGCGAGGTGATAAGAACGTGTGTTCAGAGCAGGTGGAAATACAGTCGCTTCCTGTATCACACATACTTTGGCCTTTAATCACCAACACACGCGCATACACAGACAAAAAAGAGGATTTGCAAGGATATCATCAAAGCAGACCGAAAAGACTTTTTATTTGATTTTTACTTTAGAGAACTTGGGCTCCATGCCTTGACTACCAGTTACTTTTATCCCCTCTGTTGTTTTTTTAGCGATGGCGCAATGCTTCGCTCATACGGCGAAATAATGCTCCGCTTATTTGTTACCGGCTTTTTTTTTTTTTTTTTTTTTGTAGCCTCTCGTTTCCACTCTCTCTCTTCCATGAATCTAAGAGGCAGTAGGGGTTTTAGATCAGGAACAAAAGCTTGTGATTGTACTACATTTAGCATGACTCAGTTGCTCTGGTGTCAGCTCTAATCCGCACACAGAGACAACAGTATTGCCAAACAGTGAAATTGCTTTGCAGCCTGTGAGCCTGGCTGCCTCCGCTGCCAGCCTGCTCTGTGTGTTGTTTGCCAGTAGCTCCCACACACACACACACACACACACACACATTCACACACACATTCACACACAAACACACACACACAAACCAACCCTGCAATCTCAAATTGGCTGTGAAAATCGGTCTCTGTCTCCCTTTCATTCATGCTTTCATATATTTGTTTGCTGATATTGTTAATGTCAAATGCATCAGCATAATCTCATTGTAGTGGAGAGTAAGTGAGTCCACAGCGTCTCAGATCCTGTTTTATTTATCACCACGGCTGTATCGTCTTATTCATGCGCCGCGATTGGATGTAACAGGCTTTAAAGTTGACCTCACCGCGGCGGAGGCTATATGTTGGCTCATTATCTCATCTTCCAACACTCGTCTTCTCGTCGTCAGCGCTTTGAAAACCTACTGCAGATTAAGTGCCGTGTTTAAAATGTAAAAAGGAAAAAAAAAAAAGCTGCCACCATCTTCCTAATCGGTAGAGGTTTTTTTTTTTGAGTTGTTGTACCCCCCCCCCCCCCAAAACCATATAAACATTTCTTAGCATGCCTTCATTATTACCACTTCTGTGAATCGATGGGTGGGGCATGTCTGTCACGGTCCCACATCCTCTCTCGGGTCGGCCCTCTCTTCCTTTTGACAGTGACAACAAAAGCAAATAAAGGAAAGAGGGGAGCTTTTACAGGACTATCTGGGGCAAATTGAGATGTGAAATCCAGGAGCCATAACCCCCCGGTACATAAAACGCAGGGAACATTAGAGAGCGAGAGGAGTGAAACAGACTTGAGCATTAAGCTGTTTAACCTCTCTGTGTAGCATTAGTGGTAGAGACTTCAAAGCAGATGCTTCAGCGTTGGAAGCAGAATGACAAATGGGTTTAGAGACAGCTACGGTGAGCATTCTCACAGGAAGACTAGGCCTGTCATTAATGTCAGCTTAATCACTTTGACCTTCCTTCAAGTAGATTTCCATACCTATCCAATCATTTTGCCGTGCTCGTGCTGCTGTTTGCAGACGGCTGTATGTGCTGCTGTTTGATAAGAGCGCCGTGTGATGATGTTACTGTCTATATCAGTGATTGTATACTTGAAAATGTCCCCGAAAGCTGGAAATATTAAAAGGATCAGCTCACATCATGCTATTTAAAAAAAAAACCCCATTCCTTTAGCGCTAACGTAGCCATGCGTTTAGCTTCGGTTTTGTGACATCTCTGCCTCCGCCCCAATGCAACGGTGGCAAACGCAGTTTCCTCTCCGTTTTGCAGAAATTACGGCAGCAGCGAGGCTCTTTAAAGAAAACCAAAGCCCGGTGCTCAGTGCCGTCCTGCAACATATCACTGCTCCTGGTGTCTCCCAGAAGTCAGACATTTAACTCCCTGATCGGCTCATAAAATCTTTTTTTTTTTTTACAGGAAGACTGTTAAAATTAATCTTCTTCAGTGAAAATGGGGAATAAAGGATTTGCTCTCCTCCTTTCACTTTCAGTGCAAAATCAGAGATAAAGGAGCAGGACACCAGTTTATTTAGAAGTGCTGCAGTAACCTAGCTAACTCACCGATGGCAGTGCTCCGGTACGTAGGCAAAAACAAAACCTGCACAACAATTTCTGTGTATTAATTGGCCATATTTGAGAGAATTGTTGCCTATACAAGCCTGAGAGTGATTAGTTTGAGTTGTTTCATGCTGCTGGACTGTCGATTCCTTTGTGAAGGACTCGGGTCAGATTTTCTGCGACGACTGCCTCGTCTCAGCGTCTCTCAGAGAGCAACAGCAGCTAACGTTAGTTTACAGACGGAGTCCGTGAACGTAATCTAACGATCGGCTTCAAACACAACACAATTCAGAGTCAAGTTAGGTGAGTCAAAATGATATTTACCGAAAAATACAGATTCCAGAGTTCAACACCTAAAAATACCATCCTCCTGTGATTTGAAAATAATAAACAACACAACATAGAAACAGAGTTTGTAACAAAGTTAAGTTTCTGGAGTAAACCCTCCTTCAAAACAAATCCATGAAAGATCTCTGGCAGTGCTATCAGTTCAGTGTCTTAACCTACGAGTAAACCCTCTCTTTTGAGACTAATCGATAAAGGATCTTTGAAAAGAGAAAAATAAACTCAACATCTCTGACGCTGTTGAAGTTTCCTCCGGCGCCGGTCGGTTGATCGTCTTCGTGCACGCCGGATGAGTCGTGTCTGGAAGTGCAGGTTAGCGGTTAGCGGTTAGCTGGCTGAAGTGGAGAGAAAGTACTGAAGAGCTGCAGATCAGATCATTAAAGTTCTTCATTTCGATCAGTTTGAATCAAACCGCTCATGTATTGGACTTAGTTGGAGTAAATCGTGTTTTTTCGTCTTTACTGCCCAATGTTTCTTTTCCCTGATTGTTTCCAGGAATTTCAGACAAGTTTATATTTCTTCCTTTGAAAGATTTATATGAGCTGCGATGTGTGTGGTGATTGTGGATCAGGGTGCTTCACAGGAAGCAGTTCCTACCACAGAATAGTTCTGGTGGCTGTTTTACAGACTCGGACATTGTTATTCTGAGAGGAGACGTTGCTGTTAAATGTTTTTTTTCGTCCAAACCAAATTCCCATTCACCTCAATTTTATCAGGGTCGCGCAGAACCGAACCACGACCAGATACCACTGGAGGTAAGTGAGAAAATGTTCTTCATAATGTTGTTGGATTGAACCCTTTTAAACTACCTTTTGAACCGGGTCGGCTGGAATGATTGACATCGTGTGGACGTGTGATTTCAGTTGTCGCGGATAAGAATCTTTATTCTTTTTTTGGGGGGTAAACGCTAACTGAATATTTGTGTTTCTGGAGGCTTGCTGTTTTAACGTCTCCTCTTCTGAAGCGTTGGGCCCAAACAAAGCGGCGCTTCAGCAGGAAACGCCCCCCCCTTGGTAGTTGACAGTGCTTCATAGCAAGAGAGACGCCAGATTTTTCATAGCAGTGCGTTCTCAGTTGCGCTGCCCCTGGGCTGGAGCAATTGCTTTGCAGGAGTAAATAACCAGCTTTAACAAAACTTCAGGGACACATTAGTCTGCTGGAGGATGGCTCCATGGCGGTAGGGCTGCCTCCTCTTCCCTCACTGTGAGGCAGGCGGAAGCATCAGGAGGAGAGCGGTAATGGCTCGCTGGCGTTGGGTATAAAGCTGTGTCCTCTCTCCCCGCTGACAGCCGGTCCCATGCCCAGCAAGTCCATATTGAGCTGCGCTTCTCCGCCGCGGCCTTGGCTTTATTTGTTTTGACTGTCTGACGCCACTGCAGACGTATTGAGCACCCGTCCTTTCTTGTTCATTTTACCAGGCTTACGATGAATCCCACTGCCCTCCCCTCTCTCTCTCTCTCTCTCTCTCTCGACCTAGCATGCCTCAGCTGTGTTTGGCAGGGTTTCACTTGCTCTATTTCATGCCTCTATTGTCCATTTTTGTCCTTCATGACTAAAAAAGGGAGAGGGGAAAAAAAAAAACCAAGAAGAAAGCATGCCTTTATTTCCCAAATGCACAAGTGCCAGGCTTTTTTTTTGTTTTGTTGTGTGTGTGTGTGTGCCGAGTGTGTTCTGACATTGGTTGTCATGTAGCGTGAGTTAGCATGGTGTGAAGGGTGCTCCTGGGCCCCGGCGCACTCTTGAGATCAATGCTTCACTAACCTTCTCCAGGTTGTCTTTGGGGGGATCTCAGGCACGCTCATTATGTGCCCACTGCTCACAGTGTGTTTACCAGACTGGAGTAATAGTTATCCTGTGCATGCCACCCATTCGCAGGGGCCCATTTGTCCTCATTTGAGCAGGAAGAGAGAAGACCTCGGTGGTCTTCCGAGTGTTAAACCCGCGTTTGTTATCACTAAGCAGATGTGCTCTTATTTGTCAAAATAATACAAAAGGTGCGTTATAGCAAAAAGCAGATGGATCAGGGTTGTTGTGTTAGCCGGTCTTGTCTTTGTGCAGCTGCTACCCCCACACAGTTAATTACTCTCTTATTCATCCCCAACAATGGGAGGGGATAGAATAAATCTGAGCCGCGCACTCTCGCTTCTTCACCGGGAAGGTGCAGACTGGGACCCTAAAGCGAGCGAGTGGCTTCAAGAGGTACAGTTTATCATTTTTAATGGAGAGGAACAGGAAGTGGAGACATGAAGCTGGGCTCTGTGATTTATACGCCGCCTCAGTCGGGTTGGGGGGGGGGGAAGGAGCAAGTCTATCTCCCTGTCCACACCTCTGGTTTGCAGTCGCTCCTGCTCTGATCATACCTCCCGAGGTGTTCGCGGCTCCTCTTCAACACCACCAAAATACACTTGCACTTCATTCGAGCCTCTCCTGGGAAATAATATAAGAATTTGCCTATCTAACTATAAGCGTCTGGGAGAGAGAAAGAAAGAAAGAGGAGAAAAAAAATCATCCTATTGATTTATAATCTATTATTAATGTCAGCAATTATATATGTTAACACATGCAGTCTAATTAGTTATTGCTGGTGTGTAGGAGGTGCAGTCGCATCCTAAAATCTGCCTCCTGCTTCTCGCTCTCTCTGGTTTTGTTGTTCCCTGAAAAGCCCGGTGATGTCATGCTTCCATTGTCACCTGTTCATTTACTTTCGTAGTGGAGGGCATCAGGGTATTGATTAGGGTTTGTAACTGTGTTAGCAGCTCTGCCGGTGTGTAATATAGGCCTTGAGGCTATTCTGCCTTTCCCGTTCAGTCTCACGAGTGCTTTCCAGACCTTGTAATCTTAATTAAATATGCAACTTTTGATCGCGACAGGGTCACTATTTTTGCATTTAAATGTGGTCACATACCTCACCCCCCCCCTCAGTAGAAGAGAGAAAAGGCAGACATTTTGAATCTTAATGCACAAAAGGGAGAAAAAGAACAAAGAGCTGAATTGAGTCGCTCCTTTTTCAATTTCCCTTGTTAGCCTCCTGCTGCATTCCCCCTATAGTTTTTTCTATTTTTTTTCCAGATGAATTTTATGATATTTTCCTCCCCTCCCCTCCCCTCCTCTCCCTCTTCCTCTCCTCTCTCTCACTCCTCGGCAGTTTTCCCCAGACAGGTTCCACAGTGTTTTAGAGGGGATGGATTTAATTGCTCTGTGGGGATTGGTTGGCTGTGCCGGGCTCGGCTGTTTAATTAGTGTACCCTGCCGGGATTGGTTTAATGCTTCATGATCTTGAAATTGTCTGATTGTTCAGCCCTCTGGGGACTCTCCCTGCCTACGTAGGCCAGCAGGTTTAGCTAAACATTGCTCCAGGCTTCTGCGGCAGGAGGAAGAGTACGCCTAAGGAGCCAAAATGTTGGTCGAGGTTGGGGGTCAACTTGTATGACAAACCAGGGGACACGCGTGTGAAGTGGACGGCGTTGTGGGTTCTCGTGGCTGCAGGAGATCCGTGCAGACCTCACAGGAATGTTTACCCACCAGCGTTCCACCTCAGCTTGATGCTATATGGAAATGATCCTATTGACTATTAATGCAGTACCAATATTTATACTGCGATACAGTGTTTCTTTATGATAAGCGAGCGTATGATTTTCAGCCGCAGCCAAGCAAAATAATTTGCTATGCGTGTGGTTCTCTGCTTGGCCCACACAGGTCCAGTGCTTTTTTCTTGATGTCTGAATGGGCGTCTTGTATTTATGTTTTTTTTGAAGCAGCTCTTCTTGCTGACTTGTTTTTCGAGTGCAGGAGAATCTGGGCTGCTGCTGCTGCTGATGATGAGGCCATCGGGATCATTTCTCGTGGATCCCTGAATGATGTGCTTGGTCACCTTGAGTGAGTGGAGCTCGGGGGAAATTACATTTGTGTAAATGGGCGCAGGGTGTGTCTGCATCCGCTCCGTAGCCTTCCGTTGGACGCCCTTGGTTTGGTTCAATCGTGGCATTGAGGTTGACCTCAACCGTAAATGTGCTTGGCATTAGATCCTGGATAAAGGAATGGCGTGCGTCGTGGCGGCGCGGTCCAGCACAGATAGTCCCTATTGAAGGCTAAACTCATTCCGCTTCATCAGACTTATCGAGCACACTCACTCAAAGAACTCAACCTTCAAGTGCATAAATCTCTGGTAGACGATAATAAGAATACCTTCCTCTGCCTGGACTTTATAATGTATTTGTCCTCACGGTGAATGATGACTGAGTGTTCTGGTGCAACAATGATTACTTTTTTGTCTGTGAGCTTCCTATGAGAATCCTCCAGGTAGATCACGTACGCTGCTGCTGCTGTTGTTGTTGACTGGATCGTCTGCGCTGCGCCCAGGAGGGTCATTGTTTCTAATGCCCGTGTTCACTATCGTGTTTACACCCTTCAGAGACACCGGGCGGATGCACGTGATCACCAAGGTGATAGGCCACATGGCAACCCGAGTCGCTCCCAAATGAGAGTCGCACCCTGGGCTTCATTCCCCCGTTTTTCTCTCTGGGGGAGATGCCCTGATTACTGAGTGACTGTGTGCTGGAGTTGAGGGCCCTCTCCAGCTGTTGGGATTGTTTGTGCGGTGATGATAAGGGGGTTGTGAGTAATCAGAGTTGGGTTGTGTAGACGATCTTTTAATCTGTCTGTAATGAACATGGTTCAGCTGTGTCGGGACATTTGATCCATTTGTGATAAATGTTTCTTACTGCACTTCCTTTTCATTTAGCCTTTTAATAACAGCAGAATATAACAGGAGCTCTGGTCATACTGGAGATATTCATTGGGTTCTGTTATTTTGAAGGGATGGGGGGGGGACACCGGGTCAATAGTGGATCATGGTCAAAGTCAACATAGATAAGCTCTAAGACTTAATATTGCCGGGCTCCTTCTGCTTCAAAGATAAAAATATTATTGCATCCCAACGCCATCCCCCGCTGCCTTTTGGGCAGGGTGTGAGTCCAGCGTCCGTCTAGACGTGCGGCATCATTAACCTGCCGCGACCTCAGCCTCTGATGAATTCGCTCTCACATCCCCTGAAGCCTAGCGTTAGCAGCCCTCCTCCCCGTCCACTGGGAACTGGGGCTCCTCTGGACCGGCCATTAGAGCCACTAGCCTCTACTGGCAGGCATTAATAGGCCAAGTGTCCGGAGCCTCTCTCAGACTGCTGAATAATTCAGACCGTCTGGGCCGTGTCTGGTCCCGGGGCGCAGGGGGGATGTGAACTGGGGAGCAGGGTGCAAGGGGCTGCGTGGAGGTGCAGGGGTTAATAACAGGTCTGCCTCTCTGTGTCAGCAGCTGCTCAACCCCCACCACCCCGAGCTAACGCACACCAACCCCACCCCACGTATGAAAGAATCCTATTCAGTTGATTAGATTTTTCAAAATGGATCAATTTTTAATCAGCGGAGCATCTGACTACGGTCAATACCATTGTCGCTGGGAAGACAGTTGCTGGACAGCCGTCTTTATTTACAGGAATGTTTGTTGTTTTTTTTTTTTACTGTATGCAGATGTAGAGGCAGCTCAGACCACTGCACCACTGCAGTCCCCGGCCTGTCCGGGCAGGGGTCTGGCCTCATCATGCATGTCTGCAACAACAACAGCACCACCAAGGCTGCAGCGGATCCAGCGCTCTCTGATCGGGCCCTTAGGAAGATCAGTTTTGAATATTTATTCACATCAGAGCAGAAAGGTGGATTAGTCTAATGTCTCTTCCTGTGCAAGTGTGGGTCTGTCCAAAGAGGCTTCTCTTACCCATTTGCATCTGCATAAGTAGTGAGTAGGAGTGAGGAGGCAACAAACTAGCTGTAATACTGCCATCAAAATTTCATTGGGCTGTGGGGAGACCCTAACATGTTAAATAATGAGGAGCCCATAAACTTAATGTTCAGAACCTCTCCGCAACTGCTGACGACGTCTAGTTATGACTCGATACGTAGGCAGAATTATGGGGAGATAATCCTCCTTCAGCGTGCTCCTCATTTATGCACATCTGGTTCTTACACCCAACCCCCAAATATGCATTGTGTGATCACTCCAAGGATCCGTCAGTATGCAAGAGATCAGAGTGGAGAGTTTATTGTGAGATACGTAAAACATGTAGGTCCGACTGCACAGAACAACTTCACACACGCACCGATCTGAAATGCCAAAATACCAGAATATGTATAAAAAACAGACTCCCCCACACTTTGTCCTTTTATAAAAAGAGTGAAATGTTCCAGTAAACAAGGTCAAACGGTGCGATGTGGTGCGGGATCAATAACGCTCTGTCCTGATGGGGTTAAATCAATATATCCAAGTCAAAAAGATGAATCAATAATATGACAACAGGAGCATAATTAAAAGCGAGAATAAAAAATATCACTCTGCTGCTGGAAAGATATTTCATCCACGACCCTGAAGTCATTTAAAAAACAGGAGAGTGGAGGAAGAAGACGCGTCTGTGCAACTCCTCGACTGTCAGCCTGAGACAATTAGTCTTTTAATTCTAAAGAATCTTTTTGATCCCAGACGTGTACTTTTGTTGAAATAATGCATGTATTTAAAAGAAGTTTACGTAAAATAAGCAGCTGTTACATCAAGAGGAAAAACTATTATCGTCTCCGATTATCTGGAAGTTATTCGGCATTTTCTGATTATCGATATCGGTGATTTTTGTCTGATTGGCGATAAATTAAACTCATGTAAAATGTGCTACTTTGGCTCTGATGCAGCTTCCTCTGTTGTCCTGCTGACAACAATATCTGCAGATTCTGATCATTTTATTGTTTATAGGCTACTAATCAAACTAACCAGTAACTAAACGTATCCAGTAGATGTAGACAACGACGTTAAATAACCCGATTAAACATGAGAAACAAACACTTCTACCGTTTGTCCAACAACTTCCAAACCACTCGAAATTATAAATATTTTAAAATGTATAGATTCAGGGACGGATGAGATTCATTTTGCATAAAGTGACAATTGTTTTAGACATTTTTGTATCTGGAAAAACAAAAGTAACATCTTGAAAACGTGCGCTGGATAGTTTCGGGGTTGAAATGTTAATCAGAAGTTTTTCCAGTAGACTCTTCATCCAGTAGCAGAAAATGGAAAGTTCTTCAGAATTGTACCTCCAGGTTGAATTTTACCTCAAGTTTTGACGCAGAAGATCCCGTTCCTGCATAACTTTTTTTCAGTCTCCTTGATTTCTAGTAATCAGCAGCGGCATCAATCCTGAAAAAGACACATCAGTCGACCCCCAGTTTGAACTGTGTAGTCGACAGAACAAACCTTTCTGCTTTCACAGCGACGAGCTCAATGTGCAGAATGAAAATGACGTAATAAAAACTAAAAAGCAGAAACCGCTGGGATCCGTGCACCATAAAATCTGTGGATCCGTCGTAGAGAGCTTTTCAAATGCCATAAATTGAAGCGTTTCTTTACGTGTTAGCTTAAAGTCTTAAATTAAGATCCCTGACATGGTTTGGCTGACAGCAGTCGGAGGGTTGGTAGTCCCAAAACTCTTTGAGTAACGCTGAGTCAAGGAAGCATGAATATGATGCGTGTAAATCTGGACGTGCTTATCGACTGTTGAAAGGGTCAATGTGTCGTTTTGGAGAAGAAATTCAAACTCAGGATCTTAATATTTACAATATTAATGAAGTAATAATACAAACTCAGCTGAATAACTGAATAAACAAGCTGCTGTCAGAGGAAAACGAAGAGTTTGTTTATTTAGTTTAGGCATAAAAACGAGAAAATCAAAGCTACTGATTAACATTTCAGCCCCGAAACTACCCAGCGCACCTTTTAAGATGTTACTTTTGTTTTTTCAGGTACAGAAATGTCTAAAACAGTCGTCACTTTATGCAAAATGAATCACATCCGTCCCTGAATCTATACATTTTAAAATATTTATAATTTCGAGTGGTTTGGAAGTTGTTGGACAAACGGTAGAAGTGTTTGTTTCTCATGTTTAATCGGGTTATTTCACGTCGTCTATATATAGAGCGAGATCGAGACACAGAAATATGAGCTGAAAAACAATGAAGCGAAACAAAAACAGTCTGTTATAATAATATAATACCGAAGCATTTTTCTCTCAACAAATTCAAGTGCACTTCATAGTCACAAGAGATAAAAGACTGAGCAGACGACGTAGATCAATGCGACAGAGGGACTCGGAGGCGGCGATGGAAAAGCAGGAATAAAATAAACAGAAGGTTCCAGCTGCAAAGATATTAAAACATTAGACCGTCGTCAGGAAGATCAGATCCACTTTACAGAGCATAAACGCAGATCTTAGCCGGCGGAGCAGGTGAAGCAGAGTGGTGATCAAAAAGCAGCACGAGTCTGACGACACACTGAACAGCTGAGCGGTCTTTTCTAAAGGCTGGTGTCACCGATGTTTTGTTTTATAGACACAGTACCGACTGAACGGGCTCGTCAGGAATCTGCTCAGCCTGAAGTCACGTCTCTGTCTCCTGCACGAGCAGTTGTTTTTATCCTGCCTGAGTTTCTACGTTAGTATCGTCGTCTCGTCTTGTTCTTAACTGAAACATCGTAGAGACAAAACTAACCAACTCTCCTTTCACATACCTGCAGTCGTCAATATTTATTTAGATTTGAATCTCTTTTGGTATCTTTTCTGAGCTCAGTTGGCTCCATGTTGGCGTGTTGAGTGAGACGATGACGCTCCAACACAAAACTACAAGATATTTTACTTTAATTACTATAAACTTAAGTAAGTTCCCCCCGGGAGGGACACTGTGCGTCATAGATGCAAAGCAACAAACATTCTTGTTTGTAGAAAAGATTATTATTTTTTTGGTTAATTAACACGCTTCCATTTTCTCAAATGTGCAACTCAACAGAGATATAAAAGACGCGAGGTGACTCACTCCTCAGACACCCACGTCATCAGCACGTGAGCTGTTGGATTTACGAGCCCGAAGTGTCATTTTACTCTGCAATCGTGCAATTCTTATTATTGAACCGTGCTGCATGTATACAGATGGATGTAGCTGCAGCAAACGATTCTGAAGAAAATCTCTTTTACTGGCGCTTTACGTCGGTGTCGCCGACCCGAGACCAGAGCGTCGGTACTTGGCGACCTTTTTAAATAAATGTCGTTATCACAGTTTCAACATGAAACAAAAGAAAGCTTTAATATAAACCCATCAATGTATACTGTTAGAATCGGCATATTGATTGTAGCATACAACATAGTGACTTATTGGCGTATTGATTGTAGCATATGATATAATGATTTATTGAGCAGCACAGGCGCATATTGATGTAATGACAGACGGGGAATGACACTGGATTGACATAATGACATTTTGAGCCTGTGAATTAATGCGACGCTGACATCGTGGCATGCAGGCGGAACGGCTTATTGACGTAATGACATGTTTGAATACTAATGTTCATGATAAAAGGTTCCTCGTGTCTTCCTGTGCAGTCTTTAGTTTGGTGAATATTCCTTATCCTCAGTAGAACGTTAAGTTTAAACTCTTTGTTTGAGCATTTGTCGGAAAAAAAGCCAAATAAAAGTAAAAAAATAAAAGTGTCCGTTTCCACGTCACACTGTTGAATACCAATCTTTTATTACTGCTTTACTCCTGCTTCATATTTTCGCTGCTCCACTTTATGACTGACTGATTTAAAAAAAACACACATACACACACAATATAAATCAGATGGTGTAACTTACAAGAAAGACTTTTGCAGAGTTCAGACTTGACACAAAACCCCCCCGTCCTCCATCTAATCTTCCTTTTTTCAAGCGTCAAAAAAGCGGCAACGCTTTCACCAAGGAGTACTTTTATTTTTTCGCTCACTAATGAAAATGTTTTGAATCTCTTCGCCGCCGTGCCAATGGCGTTGTTTTCCTTCTCCTCTCTCTGATTATAGAACTGTATAAACTGGGCGAGATTGTGAATTCTTAGCTGATTGCATGCCTGTAGCCATGCACTTCCTCTGCGTTCGTTATTCCAGACCCTCTTTCTCCTGATAGCCTCCTTTTTTTTTTTTTTCTCTTACTTCCCAGTGAGATGCATTGCACTTTATATGCAGTTATGCTGAATAGGTGCTGATGTATGTTGAAAAAACAGTTTTGCAGGTGCCCTGTCAAAATGTGCAGTGGATCGGCAGTAACACGGCTCTGTTTAATATGCTATCAATCAGCTGCTGGATTCCCATTTGTACATACAGTATTATGAGTCTACTGTTCCCCAGACTATCTCCACACTGCTGGTGTTTAGCTGCTCTCGTGTCCTCCACCAGCGTGTCCCTATTGTCTGTTTGTCTGTTTAATATGCAAAGGCGGTCATTCGGGGAGTCATTTCGGACCAGTGTAAACGAATTGGCAACAATGATTAGCTGGCGCTGCAGAGGAAGTGTCCATCATTGTGTTAGTGCATTTGGAGACCATCGCTCCTCCCTCAGGTCATCTCGCCTGCTGCTGCTCTCTCAGCCTCGTGGACGAGAATAACCCCCCCCCCCCAAAAAAAACTGCACTGGAGTAAATACAGCGGAAGTGGAGTTACTTAATGGGAGATTTTGCATGCTTAATTGCGAGTATGGATTGAGGGTCCATTAAAACACATCAGTGTCTCGGAGAGTCCGGCATATAGTTTGAATATACTTGAAATGGATTGATCCATTGACTTCCTGGCTTCCCTATGCGAGAGAAGTAATTAGAAAAGAGGAATGCGTTTTTTTTTGGTTTTTTTTTTTTTGAAGAGGGATTTTTTTTGAAAAACAAGAAAATAAAACATCGTTAGTATCCAGACAGTCCCTGTTTCTGATGCTGGATGGTTTTGTTTGTTCAGTGTATGCGAGCGTGCTTCAGGGTGGCACCGTAGACGTCCTGAGGGAAATATCAGGCTTATTTATTGGAGCCTTTTTAGCCCCAGCTCAATAGCAGCAGTCTGATGGCCGGGATACAGAGGGACTATCTGGCAGAGGAGGAGGTGGAGGAGGAGCCGGGCCTGGCGTCAGCCCCACTGACAAGCTCTTATTTACCGTCCAGATCTATGACTCATTTTATGTACCTAATCGTAAAGCACTGAGATTTATCGGAGGTAACGGGACGGTGGGGAATACCCCAGGAGACTGGCAGATCCACCCCCCCCACCCCCACCTCCAATCCATCCACCCTCCCCGTGCTGCTCTCCTGGCTCGGCTTCAGGTTCAGTCTACCTGGTCCAAGCATGCCAACACCTTCTTGGAAGATGGGTGGTGTTGGAGCCCAGATGAGGGAGTCCATATTTCTGCCAAATATGGACAGCTGATAGCTCATCTAATAAAGGAGAGGGTCATAAAAATCGGACAGGCTAATGGATGACTCTGTGAGGATTAATAACAGCTTATTGGTCAGGTGCGGTGACCTCTTGCGGAGCTAACAATGCGCCGGGCCAACTGGGCTCTCGCCGCGTGCGGCACAGCGGTGGACGACCGAACCAATAAACACAATAAACACTCAACTATATCCTCCTCTGTTCTGGGTTACCAGATCCCGGGTTGTGTAGTGCAGCTGAATTCTGTTGGTTTATAAATAATGTATTAACCTAAGGGAGGAAAAAAAGGTTGACAGCCTCACTTACCATCAGTTTTTCCTCATGTCTGCCACTCCAGTAACAGCAAAAAGGGGGAAACAGCACAAAACAAGAAGGTATTGTAATACTGCCTTTGTTCTGACAGGAGCGCTCTCTGGGCCTGTTTTATATTCCTGCCGAAAATTAAAATTAAACTTTCATTGTTGTGCATGCTGTTTAATCCAATAACGATCTGATGTAACAAACTGCCGTAATATCTCTCAGCATACTTAATCGGAGCGGACTTAGCCCTGTCACTTTATATTAACCTCTGCTGCAACAGGAGAAGGGCTTCACTAATCTGCCATTGTTGGGTTTGGCAGTGTGTAGCTAGTGCAAAACAGATTTGGCAGTCAGCGCGAAAGTAAAGGCTTTATAATGACAGCAGGGCCTCTCTGCTATTTCAGCTAATAATGTCAAAATCTAATAATGCTGTGGCCCTCGGAATTAGACGGGGCGGTGAATGGGTGGGAATGGCGGCGGCGGTGGCGGTGGCGGTGGCATTGGCGGGGCGGGAAAAGGATTTCTGTGGGACGGGACTCAGCAGTCCCACCTCCTGCTCATTATGTCACTCACTTTTCTTAGGGCTTGCAAATTGGCAAAACAATTTAATCCCTAATGACCTTTTTAAATTCCCTGTGTGTCTGCGAGCCCACGCGGTCGCTGCCGTGTTTGTCGTGTATTCTATTAAAAATGTACAGTTGTGAGGGAGTCACCGTCCTGACATCGTAATGAGACGCCAGTGGATATTAAGTTCACCAGGAAGCATTGGAGCAAGAAGGCGTTTGAAGGGGGGGGGGGGGGCCTTCAGAGAGCCGGCGAGCAGAGTGACCTCACACACCGCTCAGCAGGGCAACATCTGCAGCGTCATCAAAGCGCTCGCCTCCCGTGTGTCGCCCCCCTCCTCCTGAACGCTGTCTTGTAACTTAAAACAAAAAGCCGATTGGCTGCTCTCCCTGCCTCCCCTCATCCCCGCCGCCGTGGATGAGGTCTCAGCCCGGGAGATAAAATAGCAGTTATTTCTCATGTGCTATGCCATTTTGTCAGTTTGACTGTTCCACTTATTCAGTGTTTTTTGACTTGCTGAGCTTGAGGGGATGTGAGTGCCATTTCGCAGCCAGATCTGAGTTGTGTTGATTGAATTAGACAAAGTCGGAAGATAATTAAGAACCGCAAGGCGCTGCAAAACTGTCTGCTTCCAAACTGGTGAAAATGAGACGCTGCCACATCAATGAGCTAGCTGGCTCTGCTTGATGTCAGTGGTGGGTTATATCAGTTGACACCCTTACCTCCTAGTGCTGGAGCCAGTTTCCTCCTTTCCCTTTAATGTTTCTCCAAATATGATTAATCACAGGCGGTAAAACCGTTGCTTCTGACAGTGCACCACGTTTGCACAGCTTTGTTTGTTTCTTTCACGGTAGTAATATGATCCTCGGCTGCCAAGTGTAGTTTATGGCATCAACACACCCCCCCCAAAGAGGTGTGTCTGGGAGTCAAACGGGAATCATCACCTAGTCCTGGAAACATCGCTCATACTTTACTTAAGTCTGCATGTATATTTGGGGTATTTTTAATGGATGGTTTCCAGCG
The DNA here is from genome assembly GCF_904848185.1 of Acanthopagrus latus. Lineage (NCBI taxonomy): Eukaryota > Metazoa > Chordata > Actinopteri > Spariformes > Sparidae > Acanthopagrus > Acanthopagrus latus. The sequence goes on from NC_051043.1 coordinate 28,438,148, forward strand.
CTGACCTCCTGATATTCTCAAATATACTGCGGTAAGATTGCACATATTTTTAAAAATCTCCTCCTATTACAGCCAACTGTCCTGTAACCGTTCAGCCAAAAGGTGAGGGATAGTGAACTACTGCTACTTGGCCCAAAAAACCCGTAAACTTCCCGGCATTTAATGAAGTATTTTTAGGAGATGTTTTTTTTTTTTCTTCTTCTCAGAAAGTCATTCATGAAGTGTGACGAGGAGGAGGAGGAGGAGGAGGAGGAGGAGGAGGAGGTCGGACAGTTGGCTCCGTCTGATAATGTGCCGGCAGCTCATGTGCATTCAGGCACTTCTCAACCTTTTTTTTTTTTTTCCTGTTTCACCCCATTTTATTTTTCACCCTATTTTATGGATGTTGGCCATGTTGGTGCTTCTCCCGTCGTCTCCGTTGCTGGATAGGTAATGTAGCTGTGAGGTTAATGTTGAGGATCGTATAGCTCAGGCACAATAAAATTGACACCGTGAGACCCGGAGAGGTATGTTTATGGCAGCGCCGAGCTATGTGTCTGCCTTTTGTGTTTGTGTGAGCTTGAATGTGGAAAAAAAAAAAAAAAAAGAGGGGGGGGGTTGGGGCTGTTCAGAGGCCCCCCAAAGGGGCTGGACTGTGGGCTTGGAGGGTGTGAGTGCGGTGGAACATGGGGTGTCAAAGGCTAATTTTCAAAGCCACTCACGGGCGCTCATCTCTCACTGTGAAGTGGCAAGCGTGGCAAGTGGCTTGCACGTTGTCATGGATACTAAAGCATGGGACCCCAGAGATGGGGAGCAGGGGGACGAATGGCTGCCCTGTCTATAGGATTCCTGTCAGCTCCGGCCTGATAGATGGCATTGACGGATCATTTGTCATACTGTAATTGTTCTCGGCAAACACAGAATACCCACTAGTATAAACAGTAGTGTGCCGCTGGGCTAATAAAGCGGGAAAATGGAAAGGGATTCACTGATCCACTGCCTCTTTCACTTAAAGAGACAATGGCTCTGTTGTCCAGGCAAGGCGGTCTGATTAGAGCTGCGAGGGGCTGAGAAAAAGCCCGGCCGAGAGAATAAAACAAGGCAATCATAAAGCAAACGGCAGTCACTTCTCTGTATCGATGTGGCTAGGCGGGGGTGAAGTCTGTGAGAAGTGTTGACAGCTGAGGGAACAACAGGAGTAGGTCTAGGAGTGATTCGTTTTCTCCCCCCTCTCTATTTGGCCACTGAAACGGTGAGGGAGAATGCTTGTCCAAGATAACAAATACAGCACAAGTGCAGATGCATAGCTGGGACTAGGAGCTCTATCTGCCAGGCTCTGAGATAGCCAGGCGCCTGAGCCGGGTACAAATGACTCCGGGTACAAAGGTACTATTTGTCCACCCTTGTTTTGGTATGGACCCTGTGTCTCTGCCATTACTACCGGGATAGACGTAGTACCATCTCTCCGGCTGGAATGCTCCCCTCCGCTCCGGCTTTGTCTGCGTATAGGAGCGTCAGACATGCGTGACTGTCGAGGTATGTAACAGGACATGACCTGGGATTTCTAACGCGAACTCTCCCCCCCACCCCCCCTTCGCTTTCATCAGCTGTGAATCTGTGAGAGATTGATGATGATGGCCGAATGCCAGGGCTCCAGCTGGACGCAGTAGTTCAGAGTTTAAAGGGACAGTCAATGCCAAAAAACAAAATGACATATTATTTTCTTCTCAGCTGTGGAGTTATTTATCCATCTGGATAGTTTTATTGTGAGATGCCAAGTTTTTCTGAGACATCGGCTGTGGAGAGAATGTCTGCCACCTGTCAGATGTAATAAACTAGATGGTCAGCAGCGATGTCTCTTTCCAGAAACAATTAACCAGATACTCCAAATTACCCACAGACCTCGTTGTGAGCAAGTTTCATGTTGGAACTATTAAACTGAACTAAACCCGCCGACCGTATCGCTGCTCAGAAGGAAGCGTGCATCCACTCATGGATCTGAGGCTTGTGCTTGTGACAGCTTGGGTTGTAAACAAGGATGTAATATGAAATCTGGACACGGTGTTGGAGGTGGAGCAGAGGAAAGCTGCTCAGTTGCACTCCGAAGCTAAAAATGCTCGACTTCCTGGGTATGGAAATGAACCTGAGCGTGCGCAGTAGAGACCTCCACCGATGGAGCCAGCTGACGTCCGGTTTAGCGCCCGGCTAACTTGAATAGAGATTAAATTCCTGGTGCAAACATTAGAGGCGTCCTCCATGACTTAGCTGTAACGTTAGCTAGCTTAGTTAGCTTGCCTGTAGATGCATAACTGGAGACAAAATGGTGCCAATGTTTAACTGCTCGCAACGCTTTCTGTGGATTATCTTTAGCAACTGGCTTGTGATTTCTGGAAAGAGACATCTCTGTTAAGTTTTAAAATCTAGTTCTATTGTATTGAAAACATTTCTAACAAGGCTGTTTAGTGTTTAGAGCTTGGCGACTGCATTTACCTTCGATGATACGATCAGATGATTTTCCTTTATCCACGGTTGAAAGAGTGTGAAAACTGGATGTGGAAAGACGGGGAGGGAAAGAAAATACAGAAGTAAACAACGGCCCGACACCTGTTGTGTTGGTTCTCTTTGTGTCTGTGATGTATTCTACAGATACAGACATTAAATCTGGAGTTAAACGCTGGTATGATGTCGATGTGACCGTCTACAGGTCATTTTCACGTCTATTAGAAATGGAGAGGAAATGGAAAGCAAGATGTTCAAGACTCACGCTGTCAGCGTGGCCGGCCTGTATATCAAATTTGGTAAAGTCACACCAAAACATCACTGCGGACAGGACACAACAGGCATTTTTTGATTTCGGTGTGAACTGCCCCTTTTAATACAAGATTTTTCTCAAATTATATCAAAGTTGTCAGGTGCCCACACTCCCCCGCACTCATTTGCTCGGCTCATACTTATCCAGTTGTAAGTGTGTTGGCGCAGGAGTCGGTCAGTAGGTGCGCGATGTGTTGACTAATGTGTGTGTTGGAGGAGGGAGGCCCGAGTCCCGCGGCCCGGCTCATGTTGTGTGCTGAGAAGGAGCGTCGCTGGCACTCCTCGTGGAGCACTTCACCCCTCTGACTGTACCCTGACACGCTGTGACGCCTGGAGCACTTTAGGCTGACCCGGCTGCTCACCTCCCGCCTGATGGACAGATTAAAGGACCATTAAGCATAATTACTGTTTCAGTTGGAGAGGCCAACTCATCCTGTCAGAAATGGTTACAAATTGCTGCACCTCTGCCCCACGTACGGCTCTTAAATTCTGAATTTCATTACATTTGTCTGCTTTTCTTACAATCAAAACGCGCTTCGGGCTTTGACAATGACGACGTGTTTGGTGAGAGGAATGGAGGGTGGTGTTGGTGAGGGGGAGAAAAGGCAAATGGCGAGTAATGAAAATAAGTTAGGTGTTTTCAGCTTTTTTGTTAATACGTGCCCCCCCCCCTTCCCTCCCTTCCTCCCTCCTCCAGCAGCCAATCAAAGCAAAGTCTGGTGGCTTGTGGAGAAGGAAGTGTGACAGGTAGTTTGACGTGATCTGGAGTGGAGCGGTGTGAGTGTGTGGTCTGCTGCGCTGTCTGTCTGATTATGTAAAATGTGGTGAGATGGTGTAACATTGGCTGGCTGTTGCAGTGGTTTGCCAGCTCCAGAGGGCCTGTTGCCAGTTTTACATGAGAATGTGCAGCAATGCCTCGTAATGTTCTCCTCTCTGTATCCATAAGAAAACCCACACTGCCGCCCTAGGGGAAATTGGTCGATACCATCAACCCAGCTGGAGGCCCAGGCGGCAGACAGAGTTTTCCCATTTTTACATCAACCCTGATGTTTATTATGAGATCTCCCTTTCTTTCTTTCTTTCTTTTTTTTTGTTTTTTGTACTGTAACCTGCCCCTCTTGCGCCCCTTCTCTTCCCTCATTTGGCCGATTATTACACCCGTGGTGAGAACAAACAGTTTCCCTACTTAATAATTCACATCACTTTCATCTGATACTCAGTTACCATGGGCAATTTAGTAGTTGAATAATTTTGTGAAAAATTCATTTATTATCGCCGTGCGTTATGAATCTGGAGAGAGACGGGGGAGAGAGTGGAGTGGCGGAGGATTTTTAAATTGCGTCTGTGGAGCGAGAGGGATCCACGGGTAGGTAATGTGTTCTAATGTTCTCAGCCATATGCATTGTTTTCAGGGCTCATCGGTTTTACATCGATTCCCACTGAAGTGTTTAATTGCATCATGAATATGATCTAATTCTGTCCTTTTCACTGAAACTGGAGCACTCTCTGCAAATGATGTACGGCCTTGACAGCACCACATCAGGATGTATTTTATATGGAATGTAAATTATAGTGTTAAATTAGCCTGGAAAGATAACTAGCTGGCACGGGGGAATGGACTCAACAGTTTAATTTAGTGTCAAAAGGCCGTGAAGGGATAAATCACCTCTCTCTCCTCTCTCTTCTATGCCATATTAGGCTTTAATCATTCTCCTTTTCTTGTAATATCACTTGTTTCTCGCTGCTGCCTGAGGACTTCTTGAGAACTACACTGCATTTCCTGCAGCATCAGTTGACTGCTCGTAAATGCCTCAATTTTGAGCACGTGGAAGACACCGTTTGCCGGTTTCACTTTTCTTACTTTTGAAATATTCTACTCCGAATTGAACTCTCCCCAGAGATCCAAACTCGGCACTTGAAGGTCTGGAAAATGGCGTTCGTAGTCACTCTGAGAAATTGGGGAAGAAAGAAGAAGGCAGGTGAAGAGGTGCGAGGCGTCGTGGAGATATCTGGTAGGTGGGGTATTCATGAAACAGATGAAAGCCATTAGGTAGGCCTGGGTTTATAAGAGGGACCTCTCCCGGTTTCCTGTCCTCAAGGCTGGAGTGTTTGTCTGAGTGGCCTTGCCATTATCCCAACTTACCCTGCATGACCCAAATAAGCCACTGTGCCTGGGAGCGGCCTCTCTCGCTGCTCGCTCTATCTGCCGTGATTGTGTCCTTGACGACAACTAGAAGAAACCACCTGGCCAAGATGTGGAGTTTTAATGTGAGAACTCACTTGGCTTTGTGTTCCCAGAGCTCTCGCTGTGAATTGACATTCACTTCTCATCCTCTTGGTGGTGTGGGGTGGATGGATGCAACGAGAGAGAGAGAGAGAAAGAGGATCACGGGCCAGATGCGAACCTGCCGTGACGTCACTCGTCGGTTCGCCGAGTACCGTTGTGCAGCCTTGGCGTCAAGGTTGTTATATTACAGCTGGACAGTGTTGAAGACGGAGGCTGGTTTATTCCTATGACAGCTGCTCAGTGGTATTTGAGGCTATTCGACTTCCTGGCTGTGAAAACACCCGGACCAGCCGTGTTGAATGGCCGACCAAGCTGGCTAACTTCCGGTTTAGTGCTTGTCTAACTTGTATGGGGCTAAAATACTTTCTAGACTTCATTTTATAGACATTTCTTTCACAACATAAATCTTTTTGGGCCGCGGGGCATCACTCGACGATGTAGTTTCACGGTTTGGCCACTACCACTTGTTTCCAAGCCTGGCACTCTTACTGGGAGCTTGCGTGCCATCTTGGCTTTTTTGAAACCAGAAGTGGCCGTACTTCGATGGGAGCATTCCTTGCTTTACCTGTTTTACTCTAAATGGGACCATAAGATACAAAATGAACATCACGCTGTGCTTAAGAAGCGACTGAGACCATAAACTCATGGGGAAACTGGTGGCTGATGTAGTAAATGAAGTGAGAAGTCGGGTCATTTCCTCATAGGCTTACATACAATCAGACTTCTGGAAAGACTTCTGCTGGACATTAAAAAGAACCGGTCGATGGCCAGATGACACCCTCAGGTGCAGCTCCTGTTTCGTGGTAACTGGGAACACAACGATCTAAAACCAACACCTGTAAAGCCGAGGTTACCTCCTCTGTCTTTGAATTTCTCCCACTGTAGTCCTGATTTCTGACAACTCTCTGGAGAAAAGGGGCCCTTAAATTATCAAGCGGGCCTGTAGTTGTTTTCCTTGTTGTTTTCATCTCTTAAGTGGGGGTAGGGTGGGCTTTGGGGAGAAATTGGTATGTTAAATGAGCTATGGGAGGTCTGCTGAGGCATTTTTTTTTTTCCAGAGTAGGGAGGGGTGGGGGGGGGTTCAGTCAGACGAGAATTGCTGCGTTGGGCGTTTGAGGCAGCTGTGTGAAGTCATTTTCCGGGAGTGCAAGCGGGAGAGAGGTGCGGATTAGGCAGCGCCTCTGAGCCGGAACAAGTCTGTCTGGGAAGGGATGAAGGCTACAAACCATAGATCTAATTCCCGCTCACGCTGCTAGACAGCAGAGACACTCACACACAGCCAGTGTGAATTAGGCCCATTTGCTCCCCTCAGTCTGAGGCGAGCGAACACAGGAGCAGACAGGGAGAAGTTGACAGACTCCTCACATCCTGCCCTCTCTCCTGACTCCCCGCGCTGTTTCCAGCCCACCTCCAAACGCTGTCTCCAGCTCGTGCTCGTTTTTATTGTTTCTTGTGCTGCAGGTCTTTATTATTGCTGACATTAACATGAACGCAGTGCAAAAAAAAAAAGGAAAAAAAAGGGAAAACCGGTTCGACTGTAATCCTGGGAGGGGTGAAAAAACAGGGGGGGGAAAAAAGAAAAGGGCATTCCACTGGCAGTGCAGAAAATGTTTGCACCTGTGGCCCCATTGATTGCGTGCTTGAAACTCCAGTGCTCTGAAGTTCATGTCTTTTTAATGTGTGTAATGCTTCGCCTCGGGTCATGCGATTGCCCCGAGGTTAGGGAAGGTTCACGAGGCTGTGTGCAGCGGTGGATTAGCCGATTCGCCGTCCGTCTTCTCCTCCCCGCTTCACAATACAGCTTCCCTTCTCTTCTGCCTCCACGTGCACCACCACCACCACCAAACCCTCTCGTCAGCACACAAAACCTGACCCCAGAGCCATGCAGCGAAGGGCTGAGATCAATGTGGCTGACCCAGATACACTGTCCTCCTGCCTCTGTGTGATTGGACACAGTTGGCTTGTGGGTCAACGACAGTTTAGGAGAGGCAGGAGGGGAAGTTGCAGTTCCGACCTGAATTAACCCCACAATGATATCCATCATGTAGGGAGTGATGTCTGCTGGCCTGCAGACTCTGTGGCACTTTGTGTTGGGAAAAAAAAAAAAAAGTGTTTGTGGTTTTTCCCCTCAATTCCACCGCTGTGATAAGACTTATTTCAGAGAACCTCCAAAAATCAATCGGATTGCTTTAGTTATTAAGGCTGGTTTTCGAGCTCTGTTAGTTGTGAGGAAAGATGGAGATGTTGGTGTAAATGGCCCCCTGTTCTTTCCCCGCTGTGCTTGTCTCTCCCATCACAGCCCTCTGCACCCTGCGTGCCCAGTAATGAGTTGTATTACATGCTCTGTGGTGGGCATGTCTTGTGTTAGGAGGCTGTATTCAATCTTTGTACTGTGAATGGAGGGGAAGGCTCTTTGTGTGTCTTTGAGAGGCACTGAATTGAAACGGTGTGCACCGAGTGAAGCTGATGAGGAGAGAGCGAGTCCTGAGAGGAACATGCAGGATGCCTGGCAGGCAGCGAAACACTGTAGTATGTTTGTGTGCACTTGAGCGTAGACATGTATCTAACAGCGCGCTGTCTGCGAGCCGCTCTCCGTGTGTTCAAAACGCACAAGAACCGGATTTCAAGGAAATGTGCGACTTGTAAGTTGAATTAGCCGTAGTTATTCGCTTTACTTACCCCACCTTCTTCAAATGGCCTGCCAAGAGGTAGTGTATATTATATGAATGAAAATCTACTCCGGTCGGCTCATTCATCACTTGAGCCTCTCATTGTGACCCTTTTATAAGGACTGGCGAGGCGGCCTAGCTATAGGCTAAGTGATTTTATGAGGCGGCATCATGGGGCTCAGGTCTTATTCCTTTTTGTAGGAATGCATTTTCTACTTAGATGGCAACAAACTGCATTTGCACTTAAAACATATTCTGTAATCTTCTGTTATTTTACATACAAATTGCATCCTGGGCGATGCATTCATCATTGCTCATATCCAGCCCACTCTTAAATGAAAAATGTATCTGAGATGAATAATGGATCCCTCCATAGTATAATTTTGTGTTTCTTGAATATAGTCGAGAGTTCCTCCTCTGCCTTATCCTCTAAATTTTTCTCCCCCCCTCCCCTCCCCTCCCCTCCCCCCACCTCGCCAGGATGAAGTTTTTAGTGGAGGGAGATATGAAGAAAAATTACTTATTTACCGCGGTTATTGTTTACCTGAGACTTTTTTTTTTTCCCCAACAATATGAAGCTTCTTCGACACACATAATATACGGGATGTGGCGTCAGAAAAAAGGCACACGGTGGTTTGCTAAATCGCATGAGTAGCAAACCTCGGGACGCTCCGTATTCGAGCTCCAATCAATCACGATCGCGTGCCGCCGCCGCTGCCGCCGCTGCCGCCTCATAGCACTTTCACGTGGACGGGAGAGGATGGCTGGCTAACGTACACACAGGTGCTGGTGTAGTGGCTGTGGTGAGGGGGCTCCTCTGGGGGCTATGGGTGGGCAGCCTTGTGTGAAGCTGGGAGAATTGAGGTTGAGTAGCTGAGCCCTCTGTCTTTATCTCTAATTACATGGTGAGGCTTGGGGAGATTGGGCAGAACTGTAAAGCCCCTCCAGATATCTCGGTGTGTCCTCCCCCCCACCCCCGGGCTGTAACACAGCAGGGTCTGAGGGTGTGAAGCAGAACCGGGCCTGTTGGGGCTCTAATCCCACCGCAGACGTTCTCCCCGGGGAGTCCCCGGTGTTCTTTCCTCTCCACAGCAGCTCCGCGGTCCGCCACATTCCAACCTGCCGCTGGGGGAGAAGCACGTCGAGGCTCCGGCAGCCCACTCTGTCGTGCTCTACTTGCTCCTGTCGGTTTGCCGTCGTCCCCAAAGTTTCCCAGCCCGTCCTCTGAGACATCCTGACACCGAGTTGCAGATGGGAGGCATTGGACCGAGGCAGCTGGTGTCACAATGTGGATTGGAATTCACAGTTGGGATAAAATATGAAACAAATATGTCATTATACATATGTTTTCTGCAGTTTGTTCATCCAGCTGTTTCCTTGCACGGCCCCCCTTTTCCTCCTCCCCTTGTCTTGCCATATAAACCTGTGCAGGGCTGACTGAGAATAATCCATGATTTGTCCCATTGTGCCCCATTTTTCTCAGTCCAGTTACTCTTTTTAAAAAATGTTATCCTCTGCGGCCGTGGATGCACTCGGCTCGATCGCTCATAAGCGCCGCGTAGCCTTGATTTTAATATTTTACTTTGGTGTTGTCTTGATGATATGAGGCAACACGATCAGAGGAGAGTCACGGAGCGCACCTCTCTCTACGAATGAGAAAAAGACAGAATAATTCCCAGTCTGTTAAGTGTCCTTTGATTCCTTTGCAAGTTTAATCTGCAGAAATCGATAAAAGGATGCATGTTGGGCTTGGGAGTCAACAGCAGCCGTGTTTGATGGGTAAACGGACAACCGAATGGATGATGTGGGGGAGCATTCATCTTTCTTTAGGCAAATTGGGCTGCTAGGTCCTGACTAATTGATTGATTGCATGACTTGCTGATACAATCAAAGCCTGGCCTGATTTATGGCGATAAATCGATTGATTAATAAGGTTTTCTGTGCCGGGGCTTGGTCCGTGATGGTGGTGAGAAGTGCGGAGGGGGGGGAAGACACCTCGAAGTCACACATCCGTCTTGGAGCCGTCAGCCTTGTTGGTTTAGTGTGGTAATAAGAACGGCCTGGATCTCCCAGCTGACATTTACAAAGAGCCGGCTGGCTATGACCCGCTCCCTAGATTAACCTCCACTTGTTCTCATAAGCAGCACTGATATTAAAAGATGGGGAGCAGCAGCAGCAGCAGCAGCAGCAGCAGCAGCAGCAGCTGGGGAGGGGAGGGGAAAAAAAAAAAAAAAAATGAAGTGTGACTTTTTTCGGTTCACAGTTTGCATACATCATTAGAGGGAACAACAAAAATCAATTGCACATTCCAGAATAAATAAAAACAAATATCTTGAGCGGCGTAATGCGAGGGGGCCTCTTGTTGACTCTTTCCAGATTACATTTAGCTGGGTGTTTAAACGCTGATTTACAGCAAGATGGAGTCCATTCCCCTGCACTTCCCTGCCTGTCTGCCTGCCTGTTCGGAATATGAAATGGAAGTTAAACACTGTGAATCTCCAGTGTGGGGAGGAGGGCTCTGGACGTGTGGGCAGTGTAGCATCAAATAGATTGTGTTTCCTCCCGTGTAAACGCCTAATGTGTGCCGAGTGCTCTGACACAGATGAATGTAAGGAATTTGCTGTAAAGACTTTACGGCCCTTTTGAGAGACGTGGCTGGGAACCCGGCAGCGTGGAACCTGCTCCACGCCCCCCTGAACACACGTCCACACACACACACACACACACACACACACACACATGCATGCACGCACACACACGCTTCGCACAAGTGCTTACACATGCACACATGTCAAGGCACACGGCCCTCCAAGGAGAAGCAGCTACATCAGACTGTTCGGGCCGGTGCAGACATCGGGGATACTTTTTATTTGCTTTGGGTCAGAAATGGCGGCCCTGATGATGTGATGAGAATCATCTCGGCGGCCTCGCTCCACGCTGTGTGCTAACGCTAACAGCAGAAAGTAATCCTGGTGATGCTCCTGACCGGGCTCATCATTTAATATACGAGAGCTACCTGCTTCTGCGGCAGAACCGGGCAAATTATAAAATGATTCATGTATAAACTGCCCTTTCAAGTAGCTGCTCCCATTCTGCGGCAGCGGAACTCGACTGCCAGATCTCGGAGCCTTTGTGACGGCGCTCAAAGCTCTCAGCTGCTTGTTGTCAGCGCTGGTTTTATTCCCACTCTCAGCGCTCTATTTAGATTCATTTATTTTTGGTTCAAATGCTGTAAAATGAAAGTGTGATGGAGAGAAGGAGGGTAAAGGAGCGTTCCCTCTCTCAGACAGGTGGCCCTGGTTTATGTCGCCGGGCCCCAGGGGCCCCGCTAACCGAGTCTGAGCGAGAGGAGGGACCTGTCTCTCAGCGCTACACAGGTGGTGTGAAACGCAGCCCTCTCTCCACACCTGAAATATTCAGATTCTTCCAGCGGCGTCGCTTTGATCTCGCTGCAATCGACAAGGGAAAACGGAGAGAGTAGGGGGGAGAAAACAACAAAAACAAGAGGAAGAGCAGCACACCTGAGAGCGAACAGATTGACATTTCTTAAGAGAGAATAAACAATCGCAAGGTTAGCTGTGTTGCATCGCTGCCGCTCGTCGTTTCAGGTGAAAGTGGGCCATCGCGGTGATGTGGCTGCATCTTCGGAGCCTCTCCCACTAACTGACCTCGATGGTGAAGCTTCACAGGAGCGAGTCCCCCCGCGGCGCTCTTCTAGTTCCCACTTTGAAAGAAACAGGAAAAACAAACCTCGTCCCCGATTATTGTTTAAGTTCGACGGTGTCTCTCCTCTCTTTATTTTTTCATGCGTCGCCCCCTCAAACAATAAACTTTCACTGGCTCTTTTTTTTTTTTTTTCATCTTCCTGGCTATTGTGAAACCTCCCCCGTCACTCTCCCGCGCTCACGTCTCCATCTGAGCCGATCATTTGGCCGACCGAGGTTATCATGTCTTTCTCTCAGGTTTCAACTCACTAGTCTGCTAATGAATCATACGACTGTGTAATTAGTCACCCGGCATGTACCACACAATGACAATAGACACCCTGATTGTAACCGCAGAGTTTGAAAGGAGCAGAACAATGGTCGGCCTTAATGATGATAAATAAGGTGTAGTAATTGGCCTTCGTTTTGGAGCATTCAGTCATAGATTGTAATTTGAAGTTTCTAATTGGAGGACATTTAAAGTTATTCATTGGATCAAGAGAGGATACAGGGATTGTTTGAAAGGGGTCGTGATAAGATGTTTTCACGATACCTCTCGATACTATTTTGAATGAGACTTGACAATAAAATGGAATTAGAGTCCTCAGTGATCATACCGAGATGTGTGTTTTGCGGTATATCAGCGAGAAATAAGGTGTGTGTGTGTGTGTTTGTGTGCGTGTGTGTGTCCAAGTGTGCGTGTTGGAATTACAGAGAGAGAAGTGTTGACAAGTAGGCTGTGCTCTGGTGCATCAGGCGCCAAAAACTCTCCAAATGAAGCCGGGTATGACGAATAATGGCTGACAACACCAGTCACACCTTTTGCTGATGGTTGTAACGCTCGCACGCTTCTCCTTCCTTTTGTAAGATTTAGCATGCCGTTTGAAGACAGCCTGACTGACTGGGGATTAATTATTTTGGATGATTTATCAGACTTACCAGTCCAGAGTTTAGAAGAGGTGTCAAAAAATTAAAAGTGTTTTTTTTTCCCCCCTCCTTTTGGTAAGTCCTCAGGAATCTATACGTACACATTTCTGCAGTCGGCGGTGCTGCTGAAGAGTGGACAGTAGAATAATGTGCAGAGGATTCAAAACTCAGGGATCGGGACGCCACAGTTGGTCGCAAGATGAGTCAGAGACGTTCGTGAGACAATAACCATGATATGAGAGCAGAAGAAGAAAAGCAACGTGCAGAAAAATGTAAAGAAATATAGCAGAAATCAAAATATGGCCATGTGCATTATCCAAACTGCAGGAGCGGGAATATTTTCAGACAAAGGTCAAATGTGTCACCACATGTTGTTATCAATGAAGCGCTGTGGTTTCTGCAGAAGCATGAGATGATCCTGGTCAAAAAGAAGCACAGTTCGCAATATTATTACGATAAAGATCAAAATAGGCCGAAGATTTAAAATGTCACTCGAACAAACTAGAACCAGCTACAAGTTTTCTCACAGAGCATAAACAAGCGACGGCCACTTCATCTCATTTTGGAATCCACAGTATTTGTGCGACGTTGTATTAGATTATGGAATGACGGGAAAGTTTGTAGGCTCTCCTCGTGGCAGTTCAGGATAGATCAGGAAATCAATGCAGGGTTGCATGTTAGACAACTTCATCTGGTCACTCGTGCAAATGGAAATTCAACACGTTCGGCAAATCCCACAAGCTTTATTACAGAGAGCTAATTGAGAAAATAGATAATGTTGCTGCCAGATATGAATCTACTGCCTGGAGACAGTTAGCTTAGCATAAATCATAAGCTTAGCAGATTGGACACAGGGACGCAGCTGGTTATGTGCTGGGCTGCTAAGCTAACATCATCTCCTGGCTGTAGATTTAGATTTATCAGACAGATAACGAGTAGCAGGTTACAGAAAGAGGAGTGCCGTGTCGGTCCGAGGACCTGGAGGTTGCCGCTCTGCCTTGGTTCTGGTCCGTCCCGGTGGCCAATCGCGGTATTGCAGCGAAAAAAATTTCCCCCGTGGACCAAAAAGCATTTTCCAGGAAGTAAATGCAGAAGCCAGAAAACATTACTGGCAAGCAATTCTCATTGTTTACATAGGCTGCCATCTTTTTATTGTATAGATAAATGGTCCATCCAAACATTTCAGCATTCATAACAATGCTTGGGTGTCATTGTTGTAGTTCTCTTGTGATTGACGTACCTGGCAGCTGACCTTTCCTGACTCCACCCACCCGGGAACACACTGAAACTTACTGTCAGAATTATATGCAAATAGTGTTTGACCCGGGTGTGTGTGATGTGGTCTTAACAGCAGCGTGACGGCGTTCTGCTCTGGCTGGTGGAGAGCAGAGAAGAAGTGGAAGGGAGCAGCAGTCGGTGGTAAACAGATGGAGGAAGATGCCAGGTGATAGCAGCCCCACAGTGCTGCGCTGTCAGAGGCTCACGTTCATAGCACCGGGTCAGGGAGGTCAGAGGCTCCACCCGGGCCAGCTCCACCCTGAGACACACACACACACACACACACACACACACACACACACACACACACACACACACACACACACACACACACACACTGTCTGCCTCCTCTGCCCTTAACTGATATTCGGCCCAAGGAGGCCAGATAAGAGCTCATGTTGGATCTTTCATATGGACAGGCGCCAATGTGCGCTCTTCCCCGCACCGAACCTCCCCCACCCTCCCTCCCTCCCCTCCCCTCAGTGGCTGGGGGGACTGCCAGTAATAATGTTGAGGCCAGACTAGACTGCAGTGATTGAGGCCATTGATTGTGGTGATTTGATTTATTGATCAGTCCCCCCTTTCTCTCAAATGTGGCGTCTGAGATGCGGAGGCTAATCTGAGGCAGCTATGGACAATCTTGTGCCTCGCAAGAGAATGGGAGGCGACAAGGAACCTACGAAAGGAAACTACACTTATCTTAATCACACGCTGCTCTCTGCAGAACACCCCCCCCCCTTTCCACGTCCGTCGGCGCACATGTGTGCCCGCCCCGCTCTTTTGTGCGAGACCTTGCGTGCAATCCCGTGTGTGTGTGTGTGTTTTTTTTTTTTTTGCATCGGTGTGCGTATGCGGTGGGGGTTGTGAGGCAGTACAGTCACCAGGCAGAACAGAGTGGATCTATAAATTGATGGAATTCAAAGCCTCCAGCATCGATTACCATTATAACAAACAGCAGCACACAGAATGTCTGATTATTTTTAGACAAAGATTCTGTGCTCTCAGCAGCAATTCTGCTGATGCTGTCACACTTTCAGACATCTGCCTATGATTGCAATTAGATGGGATACAAAAAGAAAAATAATACCCCATCTGCATTTTCCCCTTTCTCTCCTCCTCCTCCCTATTTTCTCCTCTTTAATTTGTGCTGTCCAAGCCGAGTGCACACAATAGTGATTTTGACTCAGTCTACCTCATTGCGGTACCTAGGTACGTGTTTTTTTTTTTTTTTTCTCTCCCCCCCTCCACCTTCCAGTTGTCAACATTTTCCACTGTGGGTTGTCTTTGTGAAAGGCCAGAAAATAGCTTACCACTACAGATGTAATCAAGACAAGCTAGGTTTAATGAATCACTGTCAAATCCAGCACAATACATTAGCGAGCCTTGAATTTTTACCTAAAACACACTCGCTCCGATCTCTGCAAAGGAGCTTTTGTCTCTGCTGGATTTGACTGTTTTGCCTCCTTATAGACGTAACTTTCCGTCCGTGATTTAAATGAAGCACAACATACTTGACACCCGGCTTATGTCATAATCCTCCGTGCTTTGTCTTTTTTACAGATTTGTTGCCACCACTGGCGTCCATTTCTCTTGCCTGGTTTATCCCTCACCCGGTGCGGTCTTGAAGGGACCACTCCCTGCAGGCTTTGCTGCAACACACTTGCATAAACCCGAGACCTCTTAACACAGTATATATATCATGTGAGGCCTCCGCTACAGACGCTGACAGACTCCATCTTTGTCAGAAAAAGGCAGAGTCTTATTGTAAGCCAAAGGACATTTCAGTTTCACGGCTTATTTTTTTTTTCCCTTTTCTCACTGTTCAGCAGTTCATTGAGCTTCAAGTGCATTTACTGACTGCCAATAGGCTGCAGGTCCATCCTGTTAAAGCCAATAAACTTCTTGTGTCTTGGTCTTTTGTTCTTGGATCAAAAGTCACCAAGATTGCTTTCCCCTCGGCAGATTGACTCGAGCACGCCAGGACCGGCTCCACGTTCAAAATCCCTCTTTCTTGCCCCTCCAGCCTCCAATGACAGCTCCGCCCTCCCCGGGGGAAACTCATCAATTATGGCTGGATGTTTGACTGGCAGAGGCTTAATGACAGGAGCTCTGTATTGACCTGACTGCCACACACTGAAAATTCAGTCCCAATCGTCTTTAAAAAAAAAAAAATAAATAAAAAAAATAACCTGTCAAATGATTATAGGCAAACTCGTCTTTGCACAGCGAGGTGAGTGTTCAAGTCATCAGAAACATCTGCATGTTCATGTAAATGATCTCTTGGAGGATGAAGCTCGACATAATGGAGGGAGATAAGAGAATTGTATCAGGGATCTCGACGGTGCCCTGGTTGTAGGTTGAAATGGATCACATCTGATTAGGGAAGGCAGAGGGAAAAATCTTCTTGAGTATCTTTTGTCTCCTGAGGAAGCTCTGCGAAACACTACATTGTGGAGTTCCTCCCATCATCAGTCTGAGCAAGACAACCAAAGTAGCAAACAGTCTGTTCTGCTTCACTTCTTCCCAGAAAGACAGACAGTAGGTTTCATTTGATGGGCCGTTGCCCAGGCTCCCCTCCCGCGTAATGGTCTAGAAACTGTAGGGGTGCTTTCAAAATAACCATGCCATTATGATAGCACTGTTTGGCTTGCATACAGCAAGAGCACTCACCATTCTCATCAGCTGAGCTGCAATAAAAAAAAAAAGTAGTGAACCCAGCTCTACGCCGAGGCCACTGAGGCACAGGCGGACTTAGAATCACCACACTGTTATATCTTAAGTACTTATAAAATCCACTCAAAGTCACTTCTAGAGGAATTTTCTCTTGGCAAGATTAGCCGGTCTGGGGCCATTTGAATCTAGTGGAGGTTGGCCAGCTTCTGAAAAGCCCACTCTCTAATCTCCAGGAAGGCTCATCCCAGATGGACTGTGAGGACTAACAGGAATTTATAAAGTCCTGTCGCCTTATCCCGCACGGCTTTGGCCTTTTTTTTTTCAGCGATGGCACACCATTTACCAGGAATGACACGTCCCCCCCCCCACTAACCAGATGCATCCTCGACATTGGCTGGGTAGGACTTTACCTAGAAGAGACGAGCAGTTTGGGGGGAAAACACACCTTTAAAAATGTGTTATCTGCCTTCAGTCGTACATAAATATTCACTGTTGCACCAAATGTTAATCCACGGTTGAAAACATTTCCCATCGAATACAGATTTTTTGAGTCATGTTTTCTAAAAGCTACAGTGTCCAGCTGTATTAGAAGTCTTTTCAAAATAAATACAACTTCTTTTTTTTAATTTTAATGTAAAGATTAGATTCCTGGGCAGGCGTGAAACGGCCTGAGGGCTGAGTGCCACAGACTGGGTGAAGTCAGAGAGGATCATGAGACGGAGGAACACGCTGGTTGGTTTAGTCTTTTTTTTTAATTCAAATTGTTGTCAATAAGAAAAAGAAATACAGAGTAACTTTATCGACTGATCCTTTAACATCCACTCGTGTTCATATTCTTATGACAAGTGACCTCCCGTGGCCGTGCAGATAACGGCTGTTTGAGGAAAGAGTATGAAAGTATCTTAATTTTTCTTGAGCGCTGCAAAACTCTGTTGGATGGTGGGTGTGAAACAAGTCTGACTCTGACGTTGGAGACAAACTATTTGCATCCCGTCTCCTTCCACAAAACTCTGACTTGTTGTTCGACCCACGACCGCAAACTCTTCCTAACCTTTACCAACTAGTTTGGCGATGCACTGATAAATAAACGTCGTCCTGCAGAAAGCGCTCGTTCGCCATTTTGGATGGCGATGACGGATGACTTATTGTGTCACTGTCGAGGACTTGTTGGCCATGTGTCATTCCTCTGAACCGTCGTTGCCGCTGGAATGTTATTACTCGGCTGATAGAGTGCAGAGCATCGCAGTTAAATGTCCACCAGGTGACTTTTAGTGCTCAGGTAATAAAAGTCAGGCACGTTGGCAAGTTGTAGTCTTCAGGGATCAACTGGCGGGTTATCGGACCCGATATCAACGTATTGGAGTAAAAATATACTTCTAAATTGTAATTAAGAACATTACTACAGTAAATTGTGCTTACAGAGGCAAATATTCATTTGAGCGAAGAGGAAAATGAATATTTGCATCCAGCGGTGAAGCAAATTAGCATCTTGGTTTTGAACAGTGGTGGAAGCCAAAACTTAAAGCAAAGATGTGTTTGACCCCTCAAACGGACCAGCAAAGAGCGTTAGCTTAGCTTCACATCCTGCGCCTTTATCCTGGTGGACTTTTTGAGGTAGAGCGGGTCGTCCAGCACTCAGACTGTCGCTGATTCACATCCCTGGATTCCCCGGCTGCACGCCGAGGTATCTTTGAGCAAGATATTGAACCCCAAACTCCTGATGAGCGGGTCGGCATCAGTTTTTGAATGTGTGTGAATGTGACGAGTGTTGTAAAGTGCTCTGAGCGGTCTGTAGATTGGAAAAAGTGCTACAGTCCATGTCCATTTTTGCGGGTTAGAGTTCGGCAAGTTCAAATAGTATTCGCCAAGAAAATACAGATTCCAGTGTTCAATAAAGAACAAGTAAAAGAGAATAATAAATAAATACCACTGCTCTTTGGTGATTGAATGATACACAACAAAAGACAGAAATGCAATATGTAAAGTTTTAGAAAACCAAACAAAAAGTTCTTCTGAGGAGAAAATAAACCCGACATCTCTCGACGACGTCAGATCCCATCAGCTGATCGTCTCTGTGCACACAGACGCGTCTGGAGGTGCAGCTACAGGCCATCGGGAAGCTATCGGTCGCCTTTTGAAGTGAAGGTGAAGCAGAAAGAAAAGAAACGAGGAGAATTCTGTTTCCAATTCTGCTTTGATTTGGAGCTTGTGAAGGTCTTTACGATCAGCTTTTGATCGCCTCTCCTTGATTATTAATAATTGGGATCGTCGGTCTGGCAGTACAGAAGTGTTGCGTCTCACCTCAGTTTGCAGATTCAGTTGTACTTTTTTTTTCTGCCACTTTCTGACTCGTTAGTCCAGGGACTTGAACCAGCAGCCCTTCAATTAACGTCCTGCTTCTCTGACCGACAGGCCGCCACCATCCCACGAGGCCGCCACTGTCGAAGTTTCACCCCTCCATTTTCTCTCTGTGTTTTTTCCTCCTCCTCGTGTGATGATTTATTAAATTGCCTTTAAGTAAGACTGCAGATTAATTAAAACACAGTCAATTTAATTTCCCGGCGTCATATATAAATTCGCACTGGTAATTGAATCCCCTACTCCACTTTTTTATATTGTAACCCGGCAGTTACGAGCGAAGATCCTCATCAATTACTGAGAATCGCGGTCAGAACGAAGAGGAGGTGAACGTACAGTTGTCTGCTACAGCGCTGCTCAGTACAGGAGAGTTTGAATCTGTTTTTCTTTTTCTTTTTTCTTTTTTTTCCCTTTCTGTTTGCTGAAAGAGCCGGGAATTGGATGACTGATCGATAATATCGGATTTGCGGATGGCATGTGGTGCAGCTGAGTCCAGCATGAATGCAAGGTTCTGATGAAGGGGCCTGCTGCACAGACAGCTTTGAATAGCGGATCAGACGCACTGCCGGGGTGGAGCTCTCATTTTTTTCTCGTATATATATATATAACACAGATATGTAAAGAAGCGATGTGCGGAGGAGACAGTAATGGAATAGCGATTAGAGCCGTTGTTGTTGCAAAAGGGTAATTTGGTTACAGCTATGGAGTTGTGTGGGGGGGGTGGCGCTGCTGCTGTCATGTATTGGAAATCTGTGCGGATCAATGTAGAGATCGGCGCAGGCGATGGTGGGGGGTGGAGGGGGGGGGGGATTGGAGAAAAAAAAGAAGGCTGAAAATAGATCTGACCCGTGGTAATTACGACAGCAAGCGAGGCGTTTGTACGTTTGAATCAGGGTCTTGGCCGGGCTTAAAAAAAAAAAAAAAAAACAACCTTTCATTTCAGGAAGAAGCTCTATTTGTTTGCAAGGGTGTTTGTCAGGTTATTGGGTCTCTACACGTGACTCACCCCCTCCTCCCCCCTTTCCTCCCTCCCTCCCTCTCTCTCTCTCTCTATCTCCACCCCCTCCTCCCTCACTGGCGCTCTATAGCCGTTGCAAGCGTATTGATTATTTCAAATACTGATTATCTAAAAGGCCTTCTGCTACTGTAGGCATTGGATTTATTTTGGCTTAATTATTTATGGGCCAGGGCTAGCTGTAAGTATTACTGCTGTGAGATCATGAAGGATTACATTGTTAATATTCAGCAGTGTATTTTTATTTATGTACACTCTAAGCTTTACTGGATGAGGCGTTGGCAGGCTCCCTAAAGTGCCGTCTCTCTCTCTCTCTCTCCCTCTCTTTCTCTCTCTCCACGCCGCTCTTCTTCCTCCTCTCAACGTTTCTCCCTCTTTTGTGTGTGTTTTTTTTTTTTTTTTTTTGTAGAGGGAGCTAAACTCTGTAGCATCTGAGCTGGCTGGTCGACAAGAGGAGAGCGAACATTCCCACAAGCACCTGGTAGAGCTGAGCAGGGAGTTCAAGAGAAATGTCCCTGAGGTGAGTCGAACAACCTCCCCCCTCTTCCTCCTCCTCCTCCTCCTCCCCCCTCCGCTATCCTCTCTCCTCGATGTGTCGTTTCCCTCATCCTCACTTCAGCAGGTACCGACTGCCTGCGTCTCCCCCGCACACTGTACCTTTTGCACCGGGAATTATTTATTTCTTTTGTAATACCTGCATTAGTATATATTAACGGTGCACAACACTTGTGAGGAGTCAGGGTTGATGCCCCCCCTGCACCTCCCCACCACCCCATCCCCCCTGCTTTCTCCTCCTCCTCCTCCTCCTCCTCCTCCTCCTCCTCCACTGGCTCAGTTAATATTTAAATGCTGAGGCCTTGCAGTATCGTTAGCCTCTGGCTGAGTGTGATGAGAGGCCAGGGGGGCTCATTTACAAAAGGTAAGCGCAACTTTGCAGCTTACTTTTCAGCTCCCAAGCAGCAGTTTATGAAAAAGTTATCCCAGTGTCAGAATTGGCAGCTGATATTGACTTTCTCCCAAAAAAAAAAAAAAAAAAGATTTTTTTCCCTGTGATGTAACAGGAGCAGGTGTCTCTCCAAACCCGCAAGGAACTCTGGGACTCTGACTAAACACAATCTGATGCGTGTTAACGAACGAGGCCCCCACTTCGCTGCAACACGACCGCGTGCTGCGTTTTAATTAAAGACGGACGCAGAAGTGTCCGCGTTTACATTTACAGAGTTGTGTACTTACATTAACCTAGACGTCGTCAATTCCTTTTCTCACACGATTCACAAAATGTTCTCGAACAGCGAGGGTGGTGCAGCACCAGGACGACTGATGGCGCAGAGTCATCTTGATGTTGAAGGACGTGAAGTGTTCAACACGTTAAACAAAAATAAATAACTCTGCAGCGATGGAAATCACTTTGTTAATTGATGCTCTAGAAATAAAGAGGCTGATCTGGAGCAAAAGACTGAAAACAATTGCCCCTTTTTCTGTTCATTCAATCGATAATCAATTTTGAATCGAATCAGGGACTGAAATTAAAATCCTGCCAAAGATTCACGCTCCTTCTCTCCAACAAAGTTCAAACCCAGAGAAATCTGTGGTTTTCATTTGGTCGCTAAATCTTCCTGATGATTCGTCAGACGGTGAAGAGGGAAGCTGGTTGTTTAATAATGAAGACAGCAGCTTTCCTAACTGCATGTTCAAGTTGTTTGTTTGAATGTTTTTTACTGGACAGAAAGTGGCAGAAAATACTTACTGTGCCTTTAAGGGAGAGTTTAACATCTTCTTTAAAGTGGGCTCTGTGAAACCTCAGTGTTGTGCTGAAGCTGGTTGTTTTTAAACTAAAGTTACCTAACGTTGCTTTTTGGACTGTCACTGAAAATCTGACCCGAGTCTTTTATAAGAAATCAACAGTCCAGCAGCGTTAAACATCTTAAACATCGTTTACAGGCGACCAAGAGAGTCATCTTTGCTCATCGGTACATTTAAAGACTTCTTGGTTGCTGTATTTGTTTCTTTCGCCTATACTGGCTGTGAAATTATCCTTTTTTAATTGATTCCAATGGAGGAGATTAGGGATGAAAATCCACCGTCCTCGTTTTGCCAAAGCGATTCTTAAGTTCACTTCTTAGGTTTCGCCAAATTAAGTGGATATCGTCCAAGACCACAGTGCTTCTGGTACAGAATTCCCTCCATGTGCAACTTTTCCCTCTGATAAAAACAAGCAGGTCCACGTTCAGAAAGTGCCTCTGAGAGCGATTTCCTCTTTGTGCTCCACGCTGAAGTTTATCCTGAATGTAAGCGAGAGGCTCTTTTATTAGCAACATCACTGCGTCGCCTGTTTTTAAACCCGCACTGGGAATTTTCTCCTCACGTTTTTTTTTTTTTTTTTTTTCCCCGTCTGTGCATCACGCTGCTATTCTTGCGCTGTCTTCAGCTTTCGGATGTGCCAAGACCTCATTCCACCTTTACTGTTTTTTAAAGAAAGGCAAAATGGCAATTAAGGTGGATTGAAGTGAATACATGAAAAGCTAAATCTATGAATGATACAGATACGATTTTGTCCTTTTTTTCCCCCCATCATCTCGCTTTGAAAATGATCATCCATTGACATCTAAGCCGAAGTCAAAGAGAATATTTTTTATATTTTATAAATGAGCCCTCAGGCTATTTGCTGTGGCTATGCTGCCTGCCTGTCTCAGCCCGAGTATGTAGTGTAGTGCTGTAATCTTGTCAGTATAATACAGGCGTTTAAGACAGGATCAGGCTGTCACCACTGGCAGCACAATCCCCTTACCTGAGGCTGTGGGAGCTCGCACAAGTCTGGATCTCTGAGCTCTAACGCAAGCTACTGGAAAGCCCCACTTTTCAAACATGCCCACTCAAACCCTTTAGGTTTAACCACTAATACCCGAACCCCATAACAACATACCTCACGCTCTCTCACACACGCACACACACACACACACACTAACACTAACACACACACGAGGTGTACGAGCAGCTATGGAAAGAATCCATTAACATTAAAGATTTTCAGTCCTCTCTCCTATGGAGCCGTTTGTGCCTCGGTGGGGCCAATCTGATTCCTAAACAGGTGGAGCATCTGCGAAAGGAAAAAAAAGAAAAAGAAAAAACAGAAAATGCTGAGGCTGAGTTTACTTTTTTTGTCTGTGCACAGGAAGTCCGGGAGATGGTGGCACCTGTTCTCAAGAGTTTCCAGGCCCAGGTGAGTCGCATGTCCCTTTTTTTTTTTTTTTTTTTGCTGTTGCATTTTACAGATACATGAAACATTTACAGATTCAGCAGAATCAAACATATAGGTCGTCCTGGATAAGAAGCTGTAGCTCTGATGATTTCCTAATCTTTTCTTTTTTTTGCTGCTCCACATTATGATTCACTGAAACAAGAGACACTCCTGCTGGATATTGTGTATACACTGACCGGCGCGGACGACGACCGTGCCTCCTGGAACGAATGATTTGATAGATAGCGCGAGGAATCCATGGCGTACTTTTCATCTTGCTGCTCATCGGGTGCTTATTGACTGATGCCTTTTCTGTCAAAGTGAAGTAGCATCTATCTGCCATTAGATGATCAGATATCTGGCTTCTCATATTTTCTTGGCCCGAGACAAGCCCTCATTTCCTGTTGTGATGGTGCATTCGCCGTGCCCCCTCTGACGTCGCCATATTGAAAAAGTCATCTGATACCTACCAAGACTCTGCTCCGGCCATTAAACCAAGGTCATAAATCACATTTGCGAGCTGCGTTATGGTCGGCAAAGCAGAAGGCTTATGGAAATGATACCACAAATATGTTTCCAGTCTCGCTCTCTCCCCTCCGAACTCCCGCTCAGCGCTAACCTGAAAGCCCTATCATCGGTAAACATGAGAACACTCAGCATGGATTGTTCAGTTCTCTTGGAAGTGATTATTGGCAGATTCTTTTTAATGCTTCATAATTGACTATGCCCGAGCAAACCGTTGTTCCCTGGCAGGAGCTATCACGTTCTTCAATACGCCGCTCGGCAATACTCCGTGGTTGATTTGTGTGCTAATTCAATTACTCCTACTGTAAAGGCATGCAAATATCAGAAGCAGCGGCCCCCTTACGTATCTTTTTTTTTTTTTTTTTTTTATTGTGCAAACAGGAACCCACAGGATTAATTTAAGCACCATTGAAGTCTGTCAACTGGGAGTCGAGAGATGTTTCCTAGTAGATAAAATAGATGGCTGATAATGAGCGATGATTTTTTTTTTTTTTTTTTCTTCTTGTTAGCTGCAGGCCTCTCTGGGTACCTCTTGGTCTCTCTTGTGTAACTTCCAACAAGCTTCTGTTCTGCACATTGATAAGCAAGCCAGCCAGTCAGTCAGTCAGTCAGTCAGTCAGTCAGTCAGTCAGTCCGCCAGCTCGCGGTGAATATTAAAAAAAAAAAGAAGAAGGAGAAGAAGCCTCTGCTATTTTTTTGATCTCGAGGTGCAGCGAGCAACTCAGCACACCATAATAATATAATCCTCTGGTGTTTTCTGATACACTTTGACCTTATTGGTAATGTCAAACAGCTTGCGGAGGCTTGTGAACTTTACCCAGCGGTAGTCTCGGCGACCTCGGTGTAAGCTGTGGGACCTCGACCTGCTGCTGCAGGGGGAGACGGGCGAGGAGAAGGTGGAGCTGGATGTGCTTGTTTGGCTGTGTGGTTTGGGATAGACTGAAGCTCCCCTGCAGCTGCACTGTACAGGTGGTGAACGATAGAAAAGTCCTGGTGTGTGTGTGTGTGTGTGTGTGTGTGGTTTGTGAGGATGCATATATGTGAGAAAGAACTGGGTCCTCTCTTCCACCACCACCTCCTCCTCCTCCTCCTCCTCCTCCTCCCAGTTCGGAGGGCCCAGAGGAGTGCCTCGTGGTATTTGGACCCTCATCATGCCACTTCTAAAGGAGAAGTCGGCTCCTTTGAAGTGTTTGCGACATGACAGGTTCTCTTTCTTTTCTTTTTCATTTCAATGTTCCCCACCCACTTTTTCTCTCTCTTCTCCCGTCCAATCTCGCCTTCTAATTATCGCTAACCAGGCGACTGATTAGAAACACGTTGCCGACCTAGTTTTTTTTCCAAGGAGCTGGAGGAGGAGAAAGGGTTAATCCCAGAGCTGGTGGCTGTCATTGGTCGCTTCCCTCCTTCTTCTCCTCTTTTTCGTTCTGCTCTCCTCTTTCTTTCCCTGGAAGTTTGCTAATGAGGTCCCGTCAGAGCTGAGGAGAGGTGTTAATTTGGCCTTGTGAAGTAGGAAGGAGATTAAGGACAGTGAGGAGCTGAGTTTACGGCTTAAAATACACCGCTGTCCTTATTAATCCACAGGGCCCTGGGAGACCGGCGTTTTTGGTTTTATAATGAACACTGTCTTATAATGAAGGTAATTTTAATAAAAATTTACGGCGAAGAAGAGGAGATGGTACACGTCTCCGTGGTCTCAGGCACACCTTTGGGGCTCGGGGATATGACAGTTATTTCTCAAATAACCGATCGCTGGAGAGACGGGCCCGTCGGACCGTTCGCACAAACTTTTCGCACGAGATCTCGCCACCATCTGAACGCACGGAGAGCAGACTTCACCAGGTCTCACCAAGACTACGTGGGCTTCTCAATGCAATTTACACCTCCCTCTCACTTTAAAGTGTAAACTCCCCTCAGGATAAACCTTTGTGAGCCAGGGGAGAACGGGAAAAAAAACACAGTGACGGATTTCTTCTACGTCTGTTGCCTCTTTTCTTTTTTTTTTCTCTCTCTCTCCTCTTCGGCAGCGACAGATTTTCTCCTCACATCCAATCTGAATATCAGGCCCGAATTAACCAGTCATTCTATTTTTCTCCTCTCCTCTTGATGTCGTTTGGTGCTCTCAGAAAAAGAAAACAGCAGTATGGGTCCCTAATTACTGAAACTTGCTTTACAATGATAATCCGTGGAGTAATTTAGCGTGCACAATGAGAGTTGTGGTGCTTGCGCAGATGGAGATTCTGATAAATAGTTTGTAACGTGTAATTAGCAGCTCTGCCGGTTACATACCATTAACCCCTCAAGCTCAGGAATCATTATTGGCCCTCATTATCAAGCAGCAAGGTACGATCGAGCTGACTAGACATCAAAAACATCAAACAGCTATTAAAGCGCTGCAAAGTGGGGGCCGGTGGACACCTGTTTATGAGTCTAACTGTGCCATTTCTTCCCCTGAGGTTGGGAAGTGATGATGTGGGGGAAGACAATGTTTTATGTTGTTGTTGTTGCTTATTTTCTGTGAGAGCACGGGAGGCATTCTGACTATACAGCAGCTTTTCAACTCCATGAAAAAAGTGAGGACGGGAGACCTCAAAATGGCTGCTGTTTCTCACCTATACGACGGACGCGTCGCGCTGAGAGAAACAAAGGCAGATTCTGTGAGCTTGTACCGTGTAACCGTCAGGCTTCGCCAGAACGTACGTTGCGGAACGAGGGAGAAATAACAGGTAACGTACGTCAGAAGTCGTGGAGTTATCTGCAGCCGCGTTTCCACTAAATCGTGTAATCATGCATCGTGATTTGACTGGCGCGGTGGAATATGAGAGCCGAGTGTTTCAGTGTTTTGAGACCTTGCCCACAGTGCCTTGCCCCGAGCTCGCCCGCCACGCAGCGAGGTAGACAAACACCGTCTTTGATCATCCATCGAGAGACGACCAGTTCTTCCTCCTTTTGATTAATTCCTGAAGGAAATGATAATTTCTCTTGAATGTATGAATATGTTATGAATAGTGGAATGAATCAAAGAGTAAAGGATGATAATTAATTACAGCGCTATGATAAAAGGCTGTGGGTGTTATGACGCAAGCTTCCTTCGTGTCATTATGAGAGGCTCCGTAATTACCTTTCTGCACGAGCCAGCGCTCCTGGCGGTGCTGGCGGTGAGAGTGCCGCTCACTGAGTGAGTCTAACGGTCATAAAGCTTTTCCCTGCCTAATTGTCTGAGGGGCTCTATGGCACTTTCATAGATGAGGGACTGCGCCGTTAGGAGAAATGCTCGGCAACGCTACAGCTTTTCCAGCTCAATGAAGACAGATCTTCATCACGGGCTAAACCTCGCGGTTATTAGGTACAGATTGCTTGAATGGATGGCTAACTTGAGAGGGTGGGGCCTGAAACAAGTGAGCGGCGGATTCGCACAGTGTGGTGCAGATGCGGCTTCCAGACTGCATAGTTTTAAAATCAGGTTAGTGTTGATTTGTATGTATATTGTACATTACAGGCCCATATTTCTGGGCCAATAAACCAGATCCCTGCCTTCCAGTTACCTCTGAATATTCCCTTTGTGTTATTATTCATGCCCTACCTTATGTAAGGGGCATTTTTACGACACCCTCGTACTCCTCTCGCTCTCTCCCTCTCTCCCCACACTCCCCTGCCTCCTCCCCCCCTCAAGCTACGACCAGACTGCTCCATACTGGGCTGACGAGGTATCTCTAATGCCTGTCTCCTGCTCGGCTGTCTCAGCCTCATTGAGCAGCAGGCCGGGCCCAGGATCTCCAGGCCATTACCTATTCACAGCACGTCCAGGCCTCCAGCCTATTGTGGGGAACATAATGGGCTCCAGGGCCATGTAAACCACCGGCTCTCTGCTCCTGGTTTATCACTTGTGTCCTCTTCATACTAAGGAGAGGGAGGGAAGGGAGGGGGGGGAGGCAGGATGGCAGGGAGGGGAGAGGGGGGGTGAGGGTGTAATTGGACATTAGATAATACCTTCTGTGAGTCTTTTACATCCTCTTCATCTCCAGAGGGTGGACGTCCTCCAGTCAGAGAGGCTGCTTTGACCAGAACTTAACGCACTTGTGTTTTCGTCTGTGTTAGTCTTCATCACGTCAGCGGTTATTGATTATGATTAGTCAAATCTGATGTGGATGTCGTAAACTCTCGTCAGGGCTCACTCACTTTGGAAACAATGTGCATTTATTTTTGTTATAGTTGTCCCCGAACTGTCCCTCGAAATTTTCTCTCTTTTATTTTGGGTGAATAAAATGTTCATTTACCCTTTTTGGCCGCTCCAGGCACCCGTACCAAACAGCAGCGGCTAGCTTTCACCTGACCGGAGTGAACTCGACCAAACACGCCACAGCCTGGCTGAGAGTGTGTTGGCACAATAATCTGGATTAAAAAATATAATTATCTGATACTTCTACTCATTTAATGCACGTCCATACAAGCTGTTGGAGTCTTATTTTGAAGGCGGCGCTGCGTTTTGAGAGGCATGTTCGTCTAATTTCAGAGATCTGTTTTTACTTTTACCAGAACGCCATTCAGCGGACCATTTACAGTTTTTATATTCATTTAGTTAGTTGTTATTATTACCGTTTATTGACAGTCAAATTGCTCCAGACAGTGTTAATTAAAGAAAGATGCATCCGCTGGTTATTAAAAAAATGTTTCAGTGTGAGCCAAACATTTGCACTCATCCCCAAATTGTAGGACTCAATTTAATGACTGTACAAAGACAAGAGGCGAAAAATAAAAAACAAGAGAGAAACTGGACACGATAAATGAAATATTAAATGTTTTCAACAGTCAGCACTAATGTTGCTAGCTAGCTGCAGCTAAAGTCTGAATAATTGGTACATTGTCTGTTTTTTAGACAAAGAAACACAAACTACAAAAACACTCCAGTGATCAGATTCCTACAAATAAAGCAAAAAGTGACGACGATGAACAGAGACGAGTCACAAATCAGCAAACATGAGCTGCTGCTTATGGAAAATAAGTAAAAACCTTCAGTATCTTGAAGGCGTGTTTAAGTTTTCTACATGTAAGAGGAAGAATGTGTTTTAAGTTTTGCATATTTAAAAGGAGGTGGCTGTTATCGGCTGACTTTTTAGAGATAGTGATACACAGGAATCAATACAACATGTTGCAAATATGAAAACTTGTGTTTTTAAGAACATAATGCAGAAAAAGACGCTTAAATTCTCAGTTAAGTTCATTGATTCAGACCAAATATCAGGTGTTGATATTCAGTTTGGTGTAATAGTTGATATGAAAGTAGCAGAAAATGAAAGTACTGAGTTAAGATACTTAAAAGATTGTACTTAAAAACAGTTTCTGATTCCTTATAAAAATCAGTATCAGCCTGAAAAGTTACATCAGTCGACTCTCAGTTTCAGTTTGCACAAATGTCATTTTTGAACAGTAAAGTTTATTATTAAACTGTAAACATATTCCTTGCTGCTACCCTTCCATCACGGGACAGCAGGTCTATGTATATTTCCTGCGTACACATGTTATAAAGATTATTGGCCTCACCCAGAAATTCACGACCAGTCGGACTTCAACATAACATGTCAGAGAACTTGTGAAACAAACATTGTGGAAGTTTCATCTATTAGTCGTCTTGCCTGAAACAGCAGACGCAGGTCGTTTCTGTCCGGCGTCGCATTTCTCTCCGAACACGAACTGCATAACTCAAGACTTCCTGCAACATGCCATCAGTCTGCTTGTCATGAGTTCAGACAGTCACTTTTGAAAACGAAACATCATCAATTCAGTAAATGACTGCTTAAAAAAACAAAAAACAAAAAAAAACCCCACCCCAGTGGCTGGGTGGCAGTATTTCACCAGCTGTACGGCACATTTCAGCTGCAGTTTGGGCCTTTTTGAGGAAGTTTAATATGTCTGACTGCCCTTGTTTGTTTCCTGCGTGGTGACTGATTGTTGTGATTCTGCCGGGTGTTTTTATGCTGAGACGCCTCAACCTTTCCATCAGCCTTTCCCAGTGTCAGTCTTATCCCTCCTCTGCCGTGCTGTGATCTGATGGTGTGTGTGTGTGTTGGCGTGTTTGTTTTCCTGTCCTGACTGATGCCCTGTCGGAGCGTCCCAGTTGGGTGTATTCATCATTATGGATGCGTGTTTAGAGCCAGGGATGCACACCAGGTAAAGAAGAGAGAGAGAGAGAGAGAGAGAGAGAGGTGGGGTTGGAGGGGGGGATGTTATAAATAGGCACTTGGCTCTCTAGCCATGTGGAATTGATGAGTTTCAGCACATTCTGCTCTGCAGTGCCAGGTTTAATTTCTACCGTCCTGACAGCACAAACCTCAGAGCCCGGAGACGTCACGCCTGACTGCCGCTGCTGTGCAAATGTTAGCCATGTTTGAGGATGGACGCACGCACAGCGCCGGCTGCACCGCTCCTATTGGGCGTTCGACTGGGTGTACAGCCGCTCCTCTAAACCCCTGTCACCTTAAGAGACAGGCAATCACATTCCCCTCCTGACCCCTCACCAAACAGACACTCGCCGGCAGCAGACAGTAACTAATCTCAGAGGCAGTTTCTAAGACCTTGCTCGGCTCAGTCTAACATGGTCAACTACTTGTTATGAGACAGGTGAGAGCCTCCCTCCCCTCCTCTGATCCCTCCAGGCAGCCCTAAGCCAGAGAGAGCGGCAACACTAGCAGTAGCAGTAGCACTGTCTCGGAGGATCTCTGACTCCTGGCTCACTCTCAGCTGCTGGCAAGAGCACAGTCAAATTAGCCAATAAAAATGTGTGAAATCGGTGGCTCAGCGCCGGCGAGGACATGCCAGGAGAAATAAACATCAGCGCTCGCACAACCAGGAAAAGGCTCATGCGAGGAGGGGAAGAAGAAAAAAAAAGGCGTAACGGGGAGAGCTGCTCCGCCAATTCTACGGCGCGATTCTCTGATTTTCAGGCGCAGAATCGGAGCTGCACAGACAGTCGGGGAGCAAAGTTGTTTCTCTGCTCCATTGAGCAGCGAGACCCAGCCTCAGATCAAGCCGGTGGCAGCACGAGTCAAAAGAACATGAGCTTCTGTCAGAGGATACACAGCCCACATGTGCTGAAGTGATTTAATTCCCTCTGTTCGACTGCGGTGTTCCCCCCCACCACCACCACCACCCTCCCAGCCGCTGAAAGCCTGGGAATACCAGTCTTCATTTCACATGATGCTCGGCTGTGAAGTTTAATTTCAGCGAAATCTAAACACGCTAATTAAATATCATAACTTTCTGAAGAAGGCTCTTGTAAAGGCACCTGAAATTTTAATTTAGACTTCAAAAGAGCGAAGACTTTAAAGCAAATCTATTGTTTTTCATTTAGACTTGCAATTTTCTTTTCTCTGCAGTGCTGCAGTACGTAGTTATGATTGATCTGGTAATTAAAATATGCAGAGAGGGAAAAATATTAACTGCTCCCTTTTTTTTTTTCTCACTTTTTTTTTTTTGTTTTAGAAAACAGCCGACACATTTTTCCCTTCTCTTTTTCCAACCACAGATAATTAAATTTTGCACATTGATGTTCTTTACACAGCGTTCATCGGCCTCATTATTTTCCCATTTTCATCTTTCTGGCGAGAGATCGATAGATTGATAAAATGATGGAGCCTATCTTAAATAATGCAAGCAGAGAAAAAGTTACACTCACTTTGCTGCTGGCTAAGTGTTTGAACTTTTATTCTCTTCTTTTCAAATTGTATTTAATATCCCATGAAGGTAGATCTTGCAGCATTACGTTCTTGCGTAAATCATTTATTCCCCATTTTTTGCTGTCCCTCTGCAAAAAAAACCAACAAAAAAACCACAGATGCAGCTCGTCTCCGCTCTTCGTTGGCCTATGATATACGGGATGATGCTTGTCAAGGCTAATATCCTAAATGATAAAGAAACTGGCAATTCAAAGAAAGACAGCGTAAAGTAGGCCAATTAGTACCTTGGGAACATTTTGCTAGAAGAGATAGCAGCTCCAAATGTCACACGCACGAACATTAGGACCGATTGTTTATAATATGACCTGACAGTTTGGGTCTCTCTAATATGGGATTAACTACAATACTAATTAACGTGCGGCTCTATTAAAACAAGCTGCTGCGAGTGAAGTTGCTCTCTAACCGGGGAGGGGAAGCGACTCTTCCAACGCGCGCCGCACATTAAAGTGTTGCTTCTTCGCCACAAATCAAATGTGTTTTTGCACTTTAAAGAGACGTTCCTTGTTTAATTCGTATTTTACTCTGGAAATACGACGTCCTAAATCACGCCCAGCCGCCCCTTAAATATCTAAGCCCACAGATACGAGTGTTCTTTGCCTTTGTCACAAACAGATATATGTTTTAAAGTCCCACAGCAGGGCTCTCTGTTTCATCCCAGACATAAAGTGGCCATGGTGGCCTGAGGAGAGTGTTAAACACATCTTCAATTAAAGCAAAGTAACTTTGCATCTCCTCGTGATTTCTCCTGCTGTCCCTGTAATTGGGTCTCGGTGGATTTAGTGGGAGAGCGCCGGCTCTTCTTCTCGAGTGAAGGGCCCCCGCAGCCCTGGAGTGTGGGGGGCTGCGGTGGGGGAGAAGCTGCTGGTCATCGGGCCGTGGATGCTCGCAGCTGCCAGGATGTAGCCAGAGTCAGCTGCAGCCAAACGGGAGGACGGGTGGACTCAGCCGGGCTTCAGCCCTCACAGAGAGGCTCTGGTTCACACTGTACGGGAGACACGGAGGTTAGATTCTGCTGCTTTGTACCAAAGAGGGAAATATCGTACTTTACTACAAGATACATTTCATATTAGACTGTAAACAAAAAACATACGATAAGCTTATAAAACAGGGTAAATTAGAGAAGATGACGTCAGTCCAGGCTCCGGTCGGGGCTTCCTGTCACAGATGTCTCAGACGGTTTCATTTCAATAAATATTCAGAGGTGAAATTAGCATTCGAAGCAAAAGCAAAATTATAGAAAAGTCTCAAAACGTGAATATGATTTTTCTTTTTTTTTGCAGCAGCAGCAGCAGCAGAACTTTTTTTTTCCTCCGTTTTTTTTCCTCCAACATCTCAGATTGATCTTGTGACACCAGCAGGCAATAAACAGTCCAAATGTTTTATAACTTTAAGAGTATTAGTGACTTTAAGCTGTGACGGTTGAGTATCTCAACACTTCCTGATGTTGGAGTTTATCAGAAGGTCTCAGACGGAAGTTACAGTAGTAGAAGAGAGAGTTAAATATCACTTAGTGGTGCTGATTCTGTCACTACACACTTAAATCTCGCCTGAAATGTTTTCAGAAACATATTGTAACGTGCTGTTTTAGATGTAATGTGACACTGTTTATTACCAGATGGCCACCAAACTGTTTCTGGATTCAAAATGGACGATGAGCCAAAACCAACCAGCGTCCAGCTGACTGACCTTATTCCAGAGAAACTTTGTACGATAGTGAATAAAGTGAGACAAATAACTTCACGATCCTGTTTGAGTGGTGCCATAAACTGCACATATCATGTTAGTGATCATTTCCCAAGTAAATAAACTCTCATTTTGTCATAATTAGAATAAAATATCATCAACACACGTCACCAGCACCAACATGGAGCCAAGTGGACCCAGAAAAGCTACTAAAAAAGATGAAAATAACAATAAATCTGCTCATACTGACGACTGCAGCTCGTCACGACGTCACTAAAGAGACTGTTGGCCGTGTCGTCTTTATAATGACGTATTTTCACAGTCTGATATTTTAGGAGTTCGATGATAAACTGAGACTTATTTATATTTCTCTCTCCGCTCGCTACCAAAGTACAAAGTTTGGAAGTGCAACACGATGCATTCTGGTTGTCTACCTTTAAAACAAAAGGGGAATACTGCCGGGTCCCTTTATCTCTGTCTTCTCTGGTCACAAGTCACTGATTTAAAAAATCTGTGCGTTACACAGGCGGAGCAGTTTTATGCAAACGGCATCTCTCCAGCAGAAAAGTAGTTTCTTTAAAGTGAAGTTGCTCAGTTCTTCTTCCACCACAGTGTGTGGCTTGTAAGAGGATTAGCGTTATTTTAATGTATGTGAGACAACTGAGATGTAAATTGTGCGTAAAGTGTGTGTGTGTGTGTGTGTGTGTGTGTGAGAGAACGCTTTAATTGTATCAGTGCCACCGGTAATGAATGTAAATAAATAGGGAAAGCAGGCAATTTAAAATAACTGAGAAGGCGAGTTTGTTTCACGGTGTTCTTCAAAAATAGCATATAGAGTTCGTGTGTGTGTGTGTGTGTGTGTGTGTGTGTGTGTGTGTGTGTGTGTGTGTGTGTGTGTGTGTGTGTGTGTGTGTGTGTGTGTGTGTGTGTGTGTGTGTGTGTGTGTGTGTGTGTGTGTGTGTGTCTGTGGGCGTGTGTCTTCTTCTGGCGAGACATGTGAAGGACAGCCGAAGGTGCGGTGAGATCCGGTGATGGGCTTGTTTTATTACATCTCATATTGAGACCAATCTCTGTCCATTCACCTGAAGGACAGCCAGCTATTCCCTAACTAAATTAGCCAGCCGCTGTGGTGTGAGAGGGTCTCCACAGGCACACAACACACACTCTGACACACACACACACACACACACACAGAGGCAGGTACAGGCAGTCATGCAATATTGTGTAGTTTATCCCCCCTCCTCCCTTCCTCCCTCCTCCTCTTCCTCTCTCATGCCGGAACTCACACTTACATGCATAATCTCATGTCCCGTCCCTCTCACCTCCCCGGCTGGAGGCAGTGGATGTGGGGGGTAATTGCAGTCATCGTGTGGCAGGTTGTGTGTTTGTGCCCCCTGTCAGCGAAGGGGACCTCCTCGTCCTCCTCCTCCTCCTCCATGTTGGATCATGTGACACAAGATCACGCCGCAGCCGTCCCGAGCGAAAGCGGGATGCGCGGGAGTTTTTAGCGCAAGAGCCGAGGTGAGCGTTCTCTTCGTGCTCTCTCTTCCCTAATGAAATGTCTTTTGTACAGTCTGTTATATTTTTTTTTTTTCTTGTTCACTCACGGCGGATGTTCTAATGAGGCAGAGCCTGAAATAGCAGTGGGGCTAGCACTGCAGAACTATGACATCCCATGTGAGAACTTGCCCAAATCACAGTGGCTGCAGCCGTGCGTCAGGTTTCTTTATTTATAACCCGTATGGAATTGTCCTACACTCTGAGCATATGGAGGGTTATGTAACGCTCAGCATCCAATAGATAACCACTAAAGTCAGGTCCTATATATAAAGCTTGCTGAAGAGTTGTTTCTGAGGCTGCTTAGGATTGATTTAGTGCTCCTGAACGTCTGCTTCACAATGATGTAACGAAAAGAATGAAGAGAAAAGAACGAGGAGAGACGAGAACATGACTGGTGGCGAAAAAAAAGTTGTCGTCAGGCGCTCGTGGAAAACGAGACGAAGGTGATTTGAAAGGCAGCGCAGGCGCTCCTAAAAAGGGAAAATATCAGGGGACGAGGAAGGAAATACTAAAAAAGCCTTTATCGTAAGGGCTGAATTATTAAAGGGGCAATAATTAAAACATGTTTTGACCATCAGGGCTCCAAACAAACAGCAGCGTGCGGCCAATAGGAGTCACACACACACACGACCCAGTTAATGACACGCCAGGTGAGACAAATTCAAGTTAATGAAGCGAGCGAACAACAAGAGATGAGAAGACACAGAAGGTTTACATGCTTACAAAACAACCAATATGTATGATATGATATAATATGGTATAAAACCCCCAAACAGGCTTGTAAAACCTCAAAACATGTTTTTTCAATTATTGCCCTTTTAATGATTCAGTGTTTTGCTTCCTCGTCTCCTGATATTTGACTTTTTGGAGAGCCTGGATTGCTTTTGAAATCAGTGAAAATATCATTTTTAAAGTTCAGAAACAGCCCGTCTTTTCAGGAACAACGTCCCCGTTACTCAGGATCAGTCATCGATGTCGTGAACGTTTTTAACTTTCTCCTCCAAATTAATATGTGATGCTCTCTGTGGCTTCGGGGCCACAGGGGGAGTCCTGGGTCAAGAGATGCTTTCGTATACTCACATATGCAATATAAATTCAGTTAGTGGCACGAAATCCAAAAAGTAAATGTGTGAATACTGCATAAAAAAACAAATGTATCTCCAGGAGAACTGAAGAGGAGCGTGTTGGTGTACTGGACCCGAACCGAACGCTTTAAATGAAATCTGATCAAAATTTTAATCTCAATGTTTTTACTTCCATGTAAACCTCCGAAAAGATTCTGAGTCACCAAAAACTTCTGATATTCTTTCTTTTGAAACACTGCATAGTTTTACCTCTTAAAGGTGCACTATGTAGTTTTTTCTTCACTTTGTTTATATGTGGTGGACCCTGCCAACTTTTCTACCTTCAAACAGAGTTCTGGTGACCTTATTTCCCTCTGAGAACAGCTTGTTTATTCACTTATTTATTACACTTCAGAGTTTGTATTATTACCTCATTAATATTATTAATATTACCTTTCTGAATTTTTTCTCCCAAACTACATCGTGCCCCTTTTAAAGCCTCTGAAACGTCGTCGAAGGGAAGGTCACCCTTTGATTAACCAGCTCACAGCTCCGTGCGATAAAAGGTTGCAAGCGCACGTTGCTTTTTATTTGCGGTTCAACACCAAAGAAAGTTTCGAAACACCTGCACAACCACTGACTTGTTAAACAAAGATTATATTCCCACTAACTATCAGGAAGAAAGTGAAAAATCTAAAACTTACTTGAAACAAACACATTGTGAGTTCTTGCTTATTTTTCTCGGCAGCTTCTCGGTGGACGCGTCAGAAAACAACATCGGCTCCTCGCTGTCACAGGCATCTTATCTGATTAGCCCTCATTCAGTCAAACTGAAATGCCACCTCGCGCCTGTCACATTGTATATGAGTGATCAGGCGGGAAAGCTGGTCATTACAATCATGACATCAAATGCCTGGCAGCAGAGGTCAATCAGCGTACATTAACCAAACAGAGCTCATTTGTTTTACAGCTTTTAGTGGCGTGTTGGCACCGGCGTACACGAGCTTTAGGCTGGCATCCAGCGGGCATGGAGGACCTCCCAGCAGAGCGGGAGCAAGATGGGCCTCGGCCAGCCCTCTAGCAGAGGAATATGAAGGAGACAGAGAGTGGAGTGTTAATGTGTCCCCTCAACCAACCCCCCACCCCCCAAGTGTTCAACCACTCGGCTGATTTATGCAACTGGAATGAACTCCTTTACACTGGGCATTCATAAATACCTAAAAAGGTTTTGAAATGATGGTCAGGGCCACTGCCAGAAAGATGTCGCGCACTGGTTTTTTTGCGGGAAATCTTTTCGGGGGGGGGGAGAAAAAGCCTGGCTCGCTACCCATCCACTCTCTTCTTTACTTTTTACTTTTTTTTTTTTTTAATCCTTCGGTGTTGACGCGCCGTCGCGCTGATGCATTAGCGGGCGAAGGTGGCGTACAGACGAATGCATACACGCGCGGTCCGGAGATCACTCTTAACCTTCACCTGGTCCTAATTATAGCAAGGCGAAGGCACATTTCGGTTGGCACTCTGGTGATCTGTCATCGACAGGCCCTCTCCAGCCTGGCTGGGAGTGATATCTCTCTGTAAAATATGTATGACATCAAAAAGCCTTAAAGGTTATTACAAATTAATAATGACTAGTGGGCCGAGAGCAGTAAAAAATAGCCTTCCCTTGGTGTCGTGTCTAAATGTTTAATTTAACATGTTCCAGTATAAATGTGGACTGCCTCCCAGTAATATGTGCAGGGGCCCCGAGGCCTCGCCAGACTGTCAGTGGTCTGGAACACACAAACCCCGAGACCACCAGGCTCACGTGTATTAAGATCGACATTCAGATTAGGCTGATTCGCGCAGACATGAACGCTCATCCGTCTGGAGCCGTCGACTGTTATCTTGAAAAGGCAGCGCTCTCCTCGCTGCGCGTCTCCAACAGCATACGGAATTATAAAAACACTAAAGGAGGCAGTTTTACTCGGATCAAGCGCAAATTCTCTGTAGACTCGGAGACATAGAAAAGCTCTTTCTGAGCGTTTCTCTGAAGCAAAGTCGAATCATTGGCCCTGAACCCCCCTCACAGTAATGTCTGAAGACACTGTACAAAATTGCCTTATTTATGCCTGTAATGTAAGCTGTCTGTTCTGGTGTCGCTCATTCTCTGTGGAACCGACGGCGGTGGCAGCCGAGTCTGGAGTGAATTTGCCGGGCGACTACCTGGGAAACATCAACAGTCATTAATTATGTAAAACTCTCCTCACAGTGGGAGCAGGGAGAGCTGCATACGACTGCAGCGCCCGCTCCTATTAGACTCAATGTACTCTACAATGAGCCCCCACTGCCTGGGGGCGTGGAGGGATTATCAGCCTACCGCCACGACCCCCCGTGGAAAGACACACACGCTGTACAGTGCACACACACACACACACACACACACACACACACACACACACACACCAAATGTGACGTTCCATTAAGTTCCGCACCAGTGTACGCTTGTGTTTAGCTGAGGAGGAGAATAACAGGAATCTCGGCGCTGTCTCTCCTCCCTAGTCGCCCCATCATTCACTTCGCTCCTTCGCAGGTCCTGTTAGGTCTTTTTTTTTTTTCTTCCCCCCCTCCTCCCTCTCCGGCAATTGTCTGCCTTTTTCCGGCTTTCTCGCCACAATGAATGAAATCGGCGCATCTGACGGGACAAATGACATGCCATGTTTGTCAGGAAACCGCTGGTTCCATTGTTGATAGCGCTGCCACCAACGCCGCGCAGGTCCCTCCGCTTCTCGGAACCCAAATTACCCACAGAGCCGTCCTCGCGCAGGGGCCTACCTGAGATCTTCCTCCGAGCGCTGCCGCTGACAACGGCAGATTTATCAAGCAAATAATGGACCTAATTTCTGCACCATGTGTTTCCAATCCGTCTTTCGTTAGCTAACAGACGCAGGGATTGTTTGGCAGACTTCAAGCCGTCTCCACAGCGATCCGCTCCCTCCTTCAGCTGCGCTCTTCTAGCCGCGGTTCAAGGCTCGTTCATCAGCGGCTGCTCTTTTTTAGCGGATGCGGCTTTGGCATGATGTTCCTCCATGCTGAAACAAAGGCAGCGCTGACACCTGTAATTAATTAGGCTATTATGCATTCCGCAATGATAATTGCCTCACTGGAAAGTCACCAGCCTTCTAAGAGGGAGAGAGAGGAGAGGTGGATGGAGAACGCTATCCATCATAGAGGAGCGCTCTCTCCCCCCAGTCCCTCCCTCGCTCTCCCCCTCGTGTCATGCTGTCTCACCTTGACTAGTGTAGGCAGGGCTGGAGAAACACTGTCAACATGTGTCTGAGGGCGAGATATGCAGCTGTGCCTCCCCCTTGCCAGGGCTGCTCCGCTAGCGCCCTGCCAGGGTCCATCCACTCCAGGGCTTTGGCTCACATTGGCACAGTTACCCGTGACACCCCATCTGTTGTAGCTTTGTTCACCAGGGCAGTACAGCACCGGGATAATGGGGGCACTTTATTTTTATAATTAGCCCTTACCTACACTTCTCCTCTCTTCTCTCCTCTTAACAGTTCTCCCAGCTCTGAATTTCCCGTCCAGGTGCACTCATTACTACTTTTTTTTTTTTTTTCCACAGCCCTCCCTTTTCAGCACATCAACCGGTGCCTTCATCTTAGCCTCAGCACGCCCCCGCTCCCTCCCATCGTGCCGTGATAGATACGTTTTAGAGCAGACGCACTTCTCTTCAAGGTTTAGGTCATTCGCTGCATCAAACATTTGAAAGCACCAGCTCAAAGAAAATGACAACTCCTGTCTTTTGAACTACAAAGACGTTCAGAAAAGATTTGTTTTCTTCCCTCCCGTTCGTCTCTCACAGGCTCTTGACTTTGACTTTGCCGTGACTTTGAGATGTTAGCGCCGAGGCTGCCGCTTTTGAGTTTTGTCGAGAGGGCGGGAAGCGCGGCGCTCGTGCCGCCTGTTGATGGCGATGGGGACCCAGAAGGCACCTGCTGCGTGGTGGAGACAGCAGGGCCTTTGATCTGGGTTTAATGTCGTGCCATGTTCTGTCTCTCATGCTGCTCCGTGTGCCGCGTCCGTTGGGATTACGTCAGCTCCACCTTGATCTATAGAGATCTGCTTTCCTCTCAGCCTGGGTCATTATCGCCGTTCTCCACCGGGGCATTGGCCCAAGGTCTCACTCATTTAGTCTTGTCACATATTCAAGTGGAACACCTGATGATATATATCTTGAAGTGCCTTTTTAGTTGTGGTGGAGGTGTGGAGCTGTGAACAGCAATGTAGGTCCGTCAGTTTGTCTACAACCATTCGATGGATTGATTGACAGTTGTGACATTCATGTTCCCCAGAGGATGATGAGTCTTTGCGACTTTTCATCCAGCACCACCATGAGGATGACTGTTGTAGTTTTTAGGGAAATGTCTTGACACCTGTTGGATGAACTGCCGTGAAACGATCCGGACCACCGAGTCGGCTGAATCATCTGGCACTGTGACGATCCAACGAGTGCCGCAGGGGGACTAATGATTTTGCCAATCAGTGCCAAGGGCAGGATTCACGCCGCTGTCAAGCTGTCGTCAAGTGTTGTCAAGCTGTGCTGGAAACAAGGAGGAGTAATAACAACAATTGCAACCCGCTATTAGCAATATAGATGTTGCTTTAACATACGATAGTTTGTTTTTACTGGGCACCAGCACTTTGGCGTGGCTGTGTGCCAGTGTCGGCTTGAAATAACGTTACATTCAGGCAGCCTCTAGTGATCGTTAGGGAACGAAGCCACTTACCCACGGAAATTAATTGACAATTCATCGGATGTGAGGCAAATAACTTGTGATCCCTTGACTGTTTTTATCTCCACCAAGGAAGTCGTCTTTTTCTTAATTTCTCAGTGAACAAAGCGCGGATCCTGATGAAAGGATTTTAAAAAAAGAAAGGTGTACTTCAGGTTTCGAGTTAGAATCTGAGCTTTGTTTGGGGGCTCTGAGATAACAAACTCCAACAAACATTAGAGCAGAAATAGATAAATAAGATAAAAGCACATGCAATGGCTGACATTAACATGCGTACTCCACGCTCTGCAGGTCGTATGACATAAAAAACATAATTAAATGTCCCACAATTTAATTATAAAGTGTCTAAATGAGACTACAGAGGTCGTCGGGGACATTAAACGTCCTCACAGCGAATCCAGAGACTCATCTTCTCACCAGGACTTTGATCAGTTTATAGAAATCCTGTATAATAACTGTGTAGTAAGACGCTTTGTGGCAGTGACGTTTAAGTCACAACGTTAGCTTTGTACTGGTACACATTTAATTTATGCTTTGGAAATCACAAAAGTGGTGTTCATCTGTGAGGAAGAATTATCATCAACTTATGTTTGACACAGATTTTGTTCATTGATGTTCCAAAATCCAGTTCAAAACTCAGGAAGACTTTTTGCAGAGGGAACCAGGGAGATGCTAACCAGGGTTAGCATGGCTGTAGACTTGTATCTTTGTTTAATGACTCCAAATGAAATAACAGCTGTAGGATGGATGGATTAACAGGGTGTGGAAACGTGTCTTTAAACGTATATTGAAATATATTTCTGCCGTACACATCTTACTCTACATCCATTCAAACACGAATGAGTCTTTCCCACAAGGCTTCCATGAATCGAGTTGTATTTTCACTCTGAATCTGTCACTGCATCGTTGCAGCATGTACTCGCTGCGGGAGGGGATAAGTGGTACAAAAGAATATTGGTCAGCTTTGGCCATTTATTTTGGCTGAGACGGCAGCTCTGCAGTGGCAGAGCGGCGCCGGCGTCAGTCTGTCGTGAGCGTGGCGCGTTGACTGACAGGCACCGCTGATTGGAATTGACGTGGCGACGAGATGTGTGTCAGTGCTCTGACTGCTCATCTCGCCGGGCATCCAGAGACGGCCAGAGCCAGCGCCATGCTGCTACCACCGCGCCGAGATGGGTGTCACCATGATTAAATCTTCCCTCAAACGCAGTCTGTGTGTGCAGTGTGCATCTACGTGTGAGCTGACGTGTGTGTTTGCATGCTCTTGAGTTCAAGTGTGTGTGTGTGTATCTGTGTGTGTGTGTGGGTGTGCGTGTGTGGGTGTACACGGGTCTCTCACCGTCCAGACTGTATTGCAATAGTGTTTACCTCTGCCCCTCTCCTCCACCCACTCATCAGTCACTCCACACCAACTCATCTCTCTCCTCCCGCCTCTCCTCTGAACCTACACTCCATGCAAAACAAACGGCAGCGGTGACAGCTACAAAAGTGCTGGGTGGCACCTCTAAAATATGATCCTCTGCCTGCCTCTGAAGGCAAAATTGCGTTTTTTGCATTTCCTTCTTTTTTGTTTTTATACAGATCACATATGAAGGGAACTAAAAGCACAAAGCTGTCCTACATTTATGTGGCGCTCTGCAGGTTTTCTACCTTGGATTGTTTATGCAGTGATGAAACCCAGAGTGTTGCCGACCAGACGTTAAGATGCATCTCTTAATATTTTTTTAAAAATCAGGGGGGAAAAAAATGGCATCAGTATTTAATTTCGACCTTTATTTAACAGCTCTCTTCGTTAGACATTAGAAAACAGAAGTGGTGAGATATGATGTCATCCTGGTGATTAAAAACATTTATGGAAACTAAAATGGATTTCAGAAAATAGAAAAATCAACCAGAATTTTCTTGGTTTGACTTTTGAAGTCAATCAAATTGGATATTTTAGTGTTTCACTTGATTAGTTATTATTTGTCCTATCTTAATTTTTAAGTTTTGGGAATATTTTTTGTTCCCCAAAAATAGTGCGGCACATTTCATTTGACTGTCATTGCATATCCATGCACACGGATATATAGTACGCACCCATATCTCAGTATCCCTAACTGATTTTGAGTAGTGAATATTAATTGCAACGTAAAAAGCTGTCACGAGGAGTTGGGGAAAGGTCGATTTCCCGACACAGGACCAAGGGTTAGTAACACCGAGTGAAAAGACAAATGAAATTAGCTGTTGGAAATGTTACTTATCAGAAGCATAATATCAGAACATCGATCCTCATTTCCCCAAAAGTATAAACGCCACGAACTGGACGTTTGTCAGGCATCCGGCAGATTCTTTGGGAAGGTGTTGTGACAAGTGGTGTTGCGGTGGTGTTGGGCTTCCCACTGTTTTGTTCTAATAAGCATGGAGCGGGATCGGGGGTTGTTGTGACATCCTGTCAGCCTGTGGGCTGGACTGGCGCTCAGTGAGCAGCGCAGTAGGATGGACTCTGTATGATTGTGCACTGACCTTTGCATCATGGGGAAGATGACAGGTAATTTAGAGCCCTCAGGGACTGTGGAACTATACATTTGCTGTCCCCAAAACCACCCACAGCACCAAACCACACTCACCTTGAGATGAGGAGCAGCGTGTCCACGAACATCTACTGCATGCACACACACTCGAATGAAGAATGAAATGACATGCTGTGAACACCCAGGCACAGATGCATATGCAGCCATGCTCCAAGCATCCGTGCACTTATTTGCACACGCACACTGTGCAAAGATCTGCGTTGACACCCGCCCAACACCCCCATCATCATCGTCGCACACTCTAATCACCTGCATCATCACAAGCCCATCCTCAAACAACCAAATCACAGGGGGTGGCAAACTGGTAAGGCAGAGGGGGAAAACGATGATTTAGAGTGATAATTGCATAATCACCAGTTGTGATAATTGTAATTGATGACTGCATAATTGCTAATTGCGCTCTTTATGGGAACCTCTCTTTTCCGTTGTCTCTCCGTCTCTGTTTGTCGCTCAGTAGCCCTTCACTCTGCTTCCTCTACTTCATTCCAGATTTGTTCTCTCCTCCTTCATTTATTTCTCTCGGCTCAACACATGCTAGCTCGTTCCCTCGCACACACATGCACACAAAGACTCACTAGCGGGTACTGTAAGTATTCTCAAAGGCTTATCAGTAAGTATTTCCCAGCAGCCTTGTCCCAGAGGCTGTGTTCTGCCCACTCTGTTGCCGCGTGAAGAGTTATGGTGGAGCGCTAACAGGTTTCCTTTGTCTCTCTCTTGCTACTCTGCCCCGGGCTTTACTCCTGCTTGTAAAATCAACCTGTGGCCAAGCCCATTCCCTCGGCAGCCGTATCCTTTATCACAAAACGGGTGAAAACAAAGAATGCGCTGTGAGCCGAAGCCAGGGCCAAGAGCCGTATCTGGCATCCAAAAGAGGAGAGAGGAGACTGTGCGGGTTGTAGTCGCTCCTCGAGTCGTGCCTCTCTGTGCAGCGGCCCTATCTGCTCACATCTGCGACTGTGAGACTTCTCTCGATGAGATCCAAAAGTGCTTGGCTGGAGGTGGATTAGCATGGAGATGAAGATGACTCCCCGATCAGCCTGTATTATGCGCGTCACCTCAGAGTACTTTGATGATAGCAAGGGTGGTTTGTGGAAGGAGGGAAGGGGGGGTATCTATACACATAGCAGGCGCTAACGTGAGAAGGCGTCAGGCAGGCGTGTGATTGATGTCCCTGCTAGCGTCTGTAGGCAGGTTAATGGTGTGATTGTGGAGGTAATCTCCGTGTTCTCTCGTTAAAGGATGATGGAGGGCCAGGAGACCCCGCGTGTCTCTGGGAGAAGGAGCCCTGGCTGTTGCCTTCACATGATCTCAGGCTTTTTACATATGCAGACGGGAGACTCGTTTGATATATGTGCTTCAGAGGAGGCCGGGCCGAGCGCGCCGACAGCCAGCGAAGAGTTGATTATCAGCGGCGGGTTGAGCCGCCCTGCTGCAGCGGCCGAGAAGTTCAGGTGTGAGCTCGGGCTGAGGAAAGTTTGTCTGGATGTCACAAGGTGCCGTCGGAGCTTTGCTCATCGTCACGTTTGTTTTCGACGACTGGTCGGGAGATTGCTTCTGTTCATAGTGAAAATGAAGCAAACATGAAAACATCTCTCATCA
Source organism: Acanthopagrus latus (assembly GCF_904848185.1). NCBI lineage: Eukaryota > Metazoa > Chordata > Actinopteri > Spariformes > Sparidae > Acanthopagrus > Acanthopagrus latus. Next base: position 28,482,599 of record NC_051043.1, read on the forward strand.
GTGGACATAAAGCAAACCTTAGCTGAACCAACACTAGTTGTTGATGTACTCATAAAGCTGGAAGCTGTTTATGGGGCCCGAGTGCTTCACCTGTTTTATAACGGACATGCCAACGTTGAACGTCACGTCCCGGAAGCAGAGGAGCGGAGAGGTGGGCGGCTGGGGAGGGCAGATGGAGTTCGGTGGGTGGAGGGGGTTATATTGGGGTATAGCTGAGTGAAACAACAGCATTGTGTAGCAGGCTGAGAGCTGCAGACTATTGCATCTGTATTGATTGGGCTCCAGCCTTTTCCATTTTCCATGAACTCCTCTGAGCTGCTCCAAGTGGGAGTGATGGGGAGGGGTGTGGAGGGGGATTTGCTTGATCTTTATGATATTTCTTTAAACATGATGCTGTCGTTATGCCTCCCCAGGGAAGACGCCAGCCATTTCCAGTAAATCAAAGGCTCTCCGTCTCCCTCGCTGTTTACCACACACCTTATTTATAACCCTACTAAACAGCCCCAACACAGCGCCGCCGCCACAGCCTCCACCATTCTCATAAGTGTTTTCAGCCTTAGCGAAAATGAGTGTTTTTCAAGCATAGTCACACCGACGAGGAGCGGCCCGGCTCGCAGATACAGCGCACTTGACCCTCCGTTGTGGAGTCCATCGAGCCGATCCGACAGAGGCTGTAATCAACAGTGACAGAAATGACATAGACAATAGATGACAATAATTTGAATTCCGTCTGCTCTTGGAGTGGGGGGTCATTTGGACGGGCCCTGATCTGATTTACTGCTGCAGAGCAGAGGACGTCGAGAGGCATCCACAGCGCGTCCTCTGACTCGCAAACAGGCCCCGGGTCTCCGCGGGAGCTGGGAGCACGCTAACCCACATACCCACTAGTGCAGGTGCCCTCTCCATGGGGCCAGGTGGTGGCTAATTCGCTTTCTTTGTCCCTCCTAATGAATCGTTAATTGGTTTGCATCACCCGCCGCGTCGAGGATAGCAGGTGCCGAGTGCTGCTGGTGATGGAGGCCACTGTTGCTGGCGAGCCTTCACGCGCACGCCGGCACCTACATTTAACAGGCCAAATGTCACCTCGCAACATGCAGCAGCTTGGCAGCCGAACAGGGAGGATATGGTCACCGTGCACGCCGTGTTTCTCTAGGTGTCGGTGCTCATGATGAAACAAAGCCTGTGAACTGGTTAATTTATGCTTTAGCTACGCCGTTACACAGATGTTACCTGTTATATACAGTGAGGCTGCTGGAATGTTTGTCTCATTTATTGGAAGGAAGCTGTGAGTGTGACCTTTGCTCCGTTTACTATTGATTCACTGTTAGCTTAATAAGATTTTAAGCTTTTTTCTGCTCCGTGTAAAAGCATCACGTTAATGCCAGAAACGTAAATGTGCTGTGCATCATCAGTCAGACATATGCCGGGATCATACCTGTCCATGTTTACCTTAACGGCGTCTTCTCCCCCTGCAGGTGGTTGCTCTGAACAAGCGCAGTAAGGAGGCCGAGTCTGCGTTCCTGGGAATCTACAAACAGCTTATCGAGGCCCCAGGTGAGTCTCCCACTAAGACCCGAGATGTGCATCTTCACAAACAACAACAGCAGCAGTATAAACACACCGCACGCACTCACACACATTACTTCGAGAATTATCTTTCCCCCCTCCTTTTAAAGATCACTCCCCGGAGATCGACTGCACATCAAACTTCAACCACTATCGCTGGAAAGACACAAACAGACGTATCATGGATATATGAAGCAACATACGCAAACTGAAAAGTAATTTTCTCGCCATAGATAGATATGGTGCAACAGCACATGGATGTAAGATACATAAAACCCCATACCCTGTGGCTCTTATCTATTTTTCAAAGTCTGCGCTCTCAGAGTGGTTTCCAAAACTCTGCGTGAGGCCACTTCAAAACCCAGCGTTGGTCCTTGAGTGTAGCCTGGCTGAGGAGCGAACACATCCTTGAGGAGCTCTGCTGTTGATTGTGGAGGGCCAATTAAAATCCCAACTGAAGTCTGGCTTCGTGCGGAACGCGGGGCCTGATGAGGCCAATGGGGGGAAAAGAAAAGGGAGAAAAGGGGCAGAGACAGTAAGTCAGAGCCGAAGGAAAGACATATTGTGTGTTTATTCAGTTGTTATTTCAATGCCAGGGCACATGTACTGTGTTGCTCTTTGTTGCAGGAGACGGCAGCAAAACGCAGCCCAATCTCAGTCTAGATCAGAGGAACACTTGTGGCAGGAGTAGAGAATGCTGTTTACAGATTCAATGAATACAAGATAAAAGTCTGCGTCAGAGAAACAGCGACGGCAGCAACTGACTTTTAAAGGTCTCCATTTTTCCTTGAAGTCCCCTGCTTGATATTGCGCCACCACACACACACATTTACACACACACACACACAGACTTTTGAATGGAGTTATTTCCTTGATAAGAAATGCCGTTCTTTGAAGATGTATTCAGTTTGATTTTCTGACCTATACCTTTTTATATCAAGGCCTTAATTCGAGCCCGGGAGCGTCTTGAGGGATATATTTTGTCACGAACCCCTCACAAGTGGAGAATAGAGTCAACTAAGAGTTGTTACGTTCGAGAACAAAGACTTTAAAACAAAAAGAAAGGCCACCGTCACTCAACGCCAACTCTGTTTGTAAGAAAAAACACTTTTTAGCTCATCGGTTTTTTGTCCCCCCCTCTCTGTCTCTTTATATGCCGTGTTCTTACTCGCACGGAGGCTACGCGTGGTCATTATATTGAGTATACAATAGTAGACCTTCGTGTGTCAGGTTACATCAGGTGACGTAACACCGCCAGCCTCCTACCTCCGTTTGACCTTACCTTTACAAAGGGAGTCTGTTTCACTCTATCACTGGAGCTCATACAGAGTGAAGCCACTTATTTTCTATCTCAGCAAAGGTCAGAGGGAGCTAAACAGAGCTGGGCGAGGAGGCTGAGAGATGTTATTTATTACTCATTACTTACTACACAAAGAAATACTAATTACTTTATGAAAAGGCAAAAACATGCATACACTGCTTAGAATTAACAGGATATTTGGATATTTTAGTGTTTGTGAATATTCTTTCACATTACATATCTATGTATCTATATCCCAATATCCCTAACTAATGTAGCATACTGAATATCTGAAATGTTCATACATGCTGCAGTTACTCGTAGTATTGTGGGAAAAAATGGCAACTGCTTATAATTGTATACTTCTGTATACAACTGTATTTATTTTTTTCTCTATGAAATAATAATGATTATAGCTGGGATTAATATAGTGCCTTTCACAAGACCCAAGGACGCTTTACACAGTAGGATCAATGCTAAATATATAGATAGATAGATAGATAGATAGATAGATAGATAGATAGATAGATAGATAGTAGTGTTACTAATGAATTAGCAGAATAAGAAATAAATAGGAAGTTATTAATTACAAAATGAGATATTGTGTTTTCGCTGCATGCTCTGCCCGAGCCCCTCAGATTGGCCAAACCAAGTAATTACAACATCACCAAAATGTTTTTGTGTGTGTCACAAGCTTTTTTATTTCTATTCAAGTTAGCTTGGTTGCTAAACTGGACGTTAGCCTGCACAATCGGTCGAAGCCTCTTGTACACGCTGGTAATTTCATACCCAAGTCAAACTTTTTTTTGGTTTCAAGGCGCCGCTGAGCATCCAGGTTTTAACAAAAGGTTCTTGGCTTAGACTTGGAAACTTTCCATCTGATTCCTGAATGTTGGATTATCATTTGCTGACACACACTAACCAGCTAAGAAGTCCTGACATGTTAAAGGTGTATTCCTTCCTCTTTTGGCTGTGAATAGCCTCTCCATAATTCTTGCAACCGTACCAAGCTAACACGGTCTAGAAAAGTCTGTCAGTAAAGTCCAATATGAAATAAGATTAACCTGATCTTGCAGCTTGAAGAGGTTTATTTTCTTCTCACATGTTGCCCAGTCCTATATGATTTAACATTTAAAGCACTCATTCTGTAACAACGTAGTAGCGTTTCTGTTTTGTCGGTTTGTCTTCAGGCTCCAGGGTGATTACTGAAGCTGCTCTGTGTGGTCTTCAATTAATTTCTGCTCTGTGGGGGCCAGGGGGGCCCCAAGGGCAGGTTGTTGCCCCAGGTCCCTCTGTCGGGTTGATCCGCCCCTGCAGTGCCTCTGAAACACACAGAGCAACAACCCTCCATCCAACCCAAGTTTAGACCCACCTTCTCTCGCCTAGTTTACTGAGTCTCTGAGCAGCACAGAGCACCTTTCTGCACAGGCGGTCCGCCGGCGCGACCTTTCTAATCACCGATGTACGTCATGCGAGTTGTGACGGATTGGCAAGCTGTGATTGGTCAGGGTCCAACTTAGTAGTCTGCCTCTTTCAAGCCAAGTCACAGCCACACTTTATGACTTAATGATTTGCCTAATCTGAGACGGAAAGGCGAAATTATAGCGTTGACTGATCGCGACATTAGGTGCCTCCTCTGCCAGATATCCCCCCCATCTCGTCTCAGGCTGCAGCCAAACAGAAGTCAGACCACAGAGAGAATTTTCCGTGTCGGGCCCTTGCAGTATCTGCCATCTGTGAGGAGGGCCTACAGTATCCTGTGCCTGTTTGTCACTGTACATCTTGCTGCTGGTGTCCAAGGTCACAACTCCCCCCCCCCCTTCTCTCGCTCTTGCCCACCCCTCGCTAGAATGGATGACTCCAGGTACACCGGAGGACAGTCATTTGGCTGTGGCCCCACTTCATTTCTCTCTGCCCCTCAAACACAACAGTGAGCTTCCCCACCATTCCCCCAACAAATGCTACAGCTCATGTATTTTTAATCTTTTGACAGATGCAATTATTCTTTACACGCCGTGCTCGTTAATCTTAATGCAGTTATTACTATTCATTGCAGGACGTTTTTTTTTTTTTTTTTTTTCTCTCCCCCCCTCCTATTATTTCATTTGAAAGTGCCTCTCCCTCTCTCTCTCTCTCTCGCTCTCTCTCTCGATGTGTGTGTGCGTGCTCATTTGTGTGCCCGACACTGAGGCCTTTAGTCCAATCAGAGTGGGCCAACAGCGGAGTTAATGAATGCAAGAGGCGAACGAGGAGAAGGAGGAGGGGCGGGCGAGGGTGGGGAGGTGTACGCCGGCAGCAGCAGCAGCAGCAGCAGCAGCAGCAGCTCAATATGTGACCTGTTGTATCTGGCTATCATTAACATCTGGTCACATATCAGTTATCCACTTTGCTGTGCCCCGCTATTGAATACAAATAACATATCCGTTACGTTTGTGTGATTCCAGCGTGATGATGTTACGTCGCGTTAATGCAAACTAATTCTCCGGCTCAACAGCAGCTAGAATACCACGGTAAACTCCGAGCAGAAATAAACTTCTTGATGCAAGTGATTGAAGTGATTTCTTTTCCTCCCTCCTCCTGCCTTTCATGAGGCCCCTAAGCCGAGATGTCAATCCGCTGGAGTGTTTCATTAGCGTTCTATATTTTGATTTGCCTGTGACATCTCCCCATGCTGTGCACTGTAACTCCTACCCAGTCTTGGCTTGAAAGAGGCCTGTTAACAGTGTTTCCCTAACAATGTTTATATCACCTCCGCACGGTTTTTGATCAGTGCAGATAAACACGTCCTGATCACTGAATCGCTGAAAAAACAGTGGCAGCTTTTGCCCAGAATTCATTGGTTTCCCAGAGATGCACCTAACTTCGCCTCTCTTCTTCTTCTTCTTCTTCTTCTTCCTCCTCCTCTCCTCCTCGCCGCCTCGCTCTGCTCCCCTCTCCCGGAGTGTGTGAGTGGCGTTTGAACGTCGGCGTTTGTTGCCACCTCTGTGAGAGCAGCGAGGCCCTGTCGCCAGGGGCGTAGCCCTGAGACTGACGCTCCAGGTGTTTGCTCTTCCTTGCCTCCTCTCAGTACACGCACTCATCCCTCAGGATCCACCCCGCTCCCTCTCTCCTTTAGAACACAGCTCCTTTTATCTGAGCGGGGAGCTCACCGAGAGTTTGTGAAGATTCTGATCTGAATACACCCCTCTAAGTGTGTGTGTGTGTGTGTGTGTGCGGCCTACGGCATGTCTGAGCTGTATGTGTGTGTGTGTGTGTGTGGGTCTCTATGCATGTGTGTGTGCACGCCAGTGGAAAATGTTATGGCAACAGTGCTTGCTAGTGGTGACCACGGGTATTGCGGCGCGGGGCACAGGCAGCTTTATTTGTCACATGGAAGTCGCATGTCTCTCTCTCTCTCTCTCTCCGTGTGTGATATGAGACGGTTATAAGTGCCTCACATATTCACATCAGATGTTTCCCAGGGCTATGAGATTATCAGAACAGAGCGTACTGACCTTAGCGATTCAGAGTCATTCAGATGCATAAAGAATAGTTGTCCTTCTCCAACCCTTCATATACATAAGCAAGCAGCAGCCGGAGAGGCCTGCGAGGCACAGCAAGCTGGCTTTATTGTAATTTTGCAGCTGAGTACCTACCGTCAGGATGAGAGCAGAAGAAGAAGGAGTGCCGTGCCGCGTTCGTGGCGGTCTGTCGGAAAATAACGACGTATAAAAAAAAAATAAAAAAGCTGATGGAAAATGAAAGCTCTCTGGGCGGGACGCGATTATGCACAAGTGATTAATAAGAGCAGTAATAAACAAAGGCCCAGGAGATGTTTGAGGTGCTTAATAATGCATTATGTTCATAAAAGAGCCGGGCCTCTCCAACTGATCCCCGCGGAGTAGGAGACCCCAGAGGGACCAGGAGAGAGTGTGCTCTTAAAAGACGGCAACTGTGTATGTGTGTGTGTGTGTGTGTGTGTGTGTGTGTGTGTAGGAATGTCTGTATTTGTGCGTGTGTGTCCCTGAGAACGGAGACGATGTAACCGTGGGATTCAAAAACGTAAAGGCGACAGAGCGGTGTGTTTGATGAGGTTAATTAATTGTGATTTGTGTTACATGTTTCTCAAAGAGGAATGTGAAGTAGGTTGTTTTATTTTTCATGTCACTTCTCAAGTGAAGCTTGGTTTGTATGTCATCGCCACTTTTCTTTTTCTCCGCGGTATCTCGCGTTAATTTGAAATGCTATCTAGCTCCGGCTTCGCGCTTTGTTCCGAGCTTTTTAAAACGCGTTGGTATTGATGTCATTCCTTCTCCGTCCTTCAGTCTGTCAGACAAAGACGTGGAGCGGCAATGAAAAAAAGAACAGGTTAAGAAGTTTCTCTTTCAGCTTTGTTTTGTTCACACACACAAAAGCCGCCGCTTCCCACAATCATTTTTTTCTTTTTTCTTTTTTTTTTCGTTCCACCTATCTCTTTATTTTAGTATTTTCACACTCTTCCTGCCACATCAAGGTAAAGCGAGTCTTCGGTTTGCTATCTGAATATCAAATGCTCGTTGGTTTTAAAATGCACCACAAACACAAAAGTCATGTTTGTGAATTTGTTGCAAACAGCTTTTTTTTTTTTTTTTGCAATCGAAACTAATCCTTGACAGGCAGAAGAAAAGAGGCGGCAATTGATGCTACATTCCCTATATCACTTATCATCATCTGTGAAGGTGAAAGTAAAGACTAAAGTGTTTCTCTCAACCTAGTTTTGGTTCTTGACAACAATATTACAGCAGTGTTACTGTTTGTTGCAGCAGCGGCAGAGCGTGTTTATGGACCTTGAAGTCCACTCAGAGGGAAAAAAAAACAAGACTGTTTTGAATGAAAAGAAAAAACCTTGGAGCACAGCCTTGTAAATTAATTTGTTCGTGTTGTATGATGGGAACACAGCTGGCCTCATTAACATGCGCACAACAAATAATTATAGCGTTTTTTTTTCTCTCTTCAGCCAGCCAATGCTTGGCTAATGGGCTTGCTGGGTTAATTATGTCAGAGCGTAATTACACAGGGCCCAGGGAGACATAATGGTGCACCCTGCTGCGCCCACACCGCCTAATGATGGTGTATCGCTGACAGGGCCAAGACGGACCGCCCCGACACACCTGCTTGTCTTGGCGCACACCACCCTGGTCCACCCCCACCCACCTAGACACACACATCCTGAACCTGTGCACCGTCCTCCCTCGGTGCCACCTGCAGTCCGCTGAGCCGTCCAGCTTCTGACAAGCTTTGGCTCCTGGACTGAAGTCTCACCCACATACAGTAACTGCCTGCCGCTTTCAGATGTGCAATAGCACAGAAACATCAACGCAGTGACCACGAGGAAGCAGCTACAGGGTGGCAGCCTCATTACGGCTCAGCCAAGGTGATGAAACTCGATATCAATGCAGCCGAGAATGAGCCAAAAACAATTTAAAGAGTCGCGCTAACGTTTGTTGGCTAGCAGCAAGTCAGGGTTTTATCACATTTTGGATCTTATTTCAGTGATGTCTAACTTTCTTCACACACACTAGCACTTTGATTCTCACTGCAGTTTCTTCATGCAGGTACCTTACAGACCTTAATCAGTCATGTGAGTGTATAAAGATTGCTGCCATGACCTTACAGATCGTAATATTGACATCCGGTGGCTGCAGGGAATTAATAAGGAACACAAAACGTGCAGTGTTACAACTAATTTTGACTTAAATGATCTTTCAGCCCATCAAACTTAACTAATGTCACTCAATCTATGATTTACTTAAACAAACCAACACTGTTCAGTTGTTTACCGTGCAGTGTGCTTATTTATATCATCACTGACTACAGGTCAGATGGAGCACAGGCAGGGAGACAATCAGACAGGTTTTAAACATGGACATTATCAGGACATAATGACTTTATCAAGGACACAAAAAACAAACTTATTCGGGAGAGAAAACAAAGTAAACCGTCAGTAAACATCCGTCAGGCTTCTGGATCAGTTTATTCGAGCTGTATGCACCGTAGTGTTGTGTCCACTACTGACACTTTAATTTACTTTTCCTGTTTATTTCTATATGCAGCATTTCTGGTGGCTCATTTTTATCCTTTACTATCCTATTGTATTCTGTTCATGATCTTAAATTCTGTTTATTCTTTAGTTTTTTTATGTGTCGTAGAAGCTGCTGGATGTCTAAATAACCCTCAGGATCTATAAGTTATCTAGCTATCTATCTTAAAGAATCTGTTGTTGCTCTGTTGAAACTGTCGGTTTGTTTGTCAAGCGTATGAAAGTTTGTGTCTCTGCCCGTCTGGTTCTGCTCCTCTCTGTCGCTGTGCTTCCTGCAGAGCTGGACCTGTGTTCACCACGGAAACATGATGTATTCAGTGTCGTCTGATTTATTAGTTGAAATGAGCTGCTGTTGCTCGACCAGTTATTATAGCAGACGTGCAATCATCTACGATTAAGATAAGGTGTGAATTAAAAACCCGAGCCGTTTATTCAGCTCTGAGACGGATGTGACTCACCTGATGTACATAACGCCACGTCAGCTGTGTCGGGGGTTTGTGTTGAGTTTTTTTCCCCCTCTTTCTGTTCCAGGTTTGATTTGCAGGATTTACCGTCGGAGCTGCTCTCAAAAAGAAGCTCCGGCGCTTCTTATTAGCTACATCAATTAGCAGGTCTACTTTCCAAAGTTATCAGCAGTCTTTCTGGATTCTCCTCCAGTAAGTGCAGATCCCGGGTCCTCGGAGAGAACCCCTGCTGCTCTACTTTGACGGGGGTTAATTTTGTATACAGACTTAAGTTATATCCCTTCACTTTACATTTGACTTTACTTTACTCCCCTGCCACTGATTGATAATCCTGGCTTGTCCATGTGTGAGAGATCCCTTACTATAATCTCTGTCCTTTGATCATTGAAAGTTGAAAGGATATATGGGAAAGAGGCTGATAAAGTGATTTCTGTGACAGTGGGTCGATGGAATAGCAGTGCTTTAAGTCATCCTGTTTGTCTTAGAAGAGCGCTGCTCTTAATAGTGATGTCCCTTGTGACTGATGCAATATCTCCACAGTTGGTGTAACAATGAATGCAGACAATGTTTGACTGTAAACGGTGCTGGGAAAAATAGCTCGATCAATTAAATGGCCCAAAATGTTTTGTCTGATGAAAATGCAGATATGGCGAGCTGCAACCTATGGCCAGGATTTCAACAAATTGCACATTGCAAGAAGTTTTCTAGCCCGTGTGATGAGCGTTTTTTAATTTATTTTTTTCTTTTTTTATTTTTCGTGGCCTGCCGGCTCGGAGTTTGCATTCTCTCCGTGGCATCTGGCAAAGTTTAAACGTCTGTGGCTCCAACTTCTTATGAAAAGTCACTTCAGTCAGTGCCCATACTGAAGAAGGGATCCAATTGGGTTCCACACAGAAGTCTAAGATGAGTGGATGAAAGCTGTGGGAGAAAAGTTTGTGCAGCAAAGCAGCGATTTTCCTCCTCTTTTAGAGTTTTGAAGGGCTGCGGTGTGTATGTGTGTGTGTGTGTGGAGTGTGTGTGTGTGTGTGTGTGTTAGTGCGTATGTGTGTGTGTGTGCGCGTGGCTCCACATCTTGCCTCCCCCCCTTGTCAAGGAGCTCCCCTGAGCTTCCCTCTCTGTGCTTTGGCACTAGAAGTCACCTCCTTTGGTGTTCGGCAGGCAGGTACACAACAGGAGCAGCTCTCTCTCTCTGAGCTGTTGAACTTTTCGGGAGGGGAAGAAAGGGAAGGGGAAGATTAAAAACAGCCCTGTGATGTGGAGTGCCGAGCTGCCTCCTGAGAATTCCTGGCATAATAATTTAAATGATCAAATGATACAGAGGAGACTTGTTAGCTGAGAAACAGCCTCCTAGTTGGCCCCATGGGCCCGGTGCTGCCGCGCATGCATTGCAAAACAGCTCCTCTGTTGTGCTAAAGAATCCCGCTTTTTTTTTTTTTTTTTTTACCCCCTTTTCAGGAGCCGACTTTTTCTACACTTCGCCTAGGTGTATACTTGGGACTTAATACTCAGTCACATATTCATAGCAATCTTTTTGTCTTCTCTGCTGTCATGAGCGCGTGAGAAGACTCATTAGATTTGATTTCTGAACATGTGAAGGGGGTCGGAGCGGCACTTGTGTCATTAGGTCCAGCCTGTGAAAAATGTTCAAAGGCGTCTGAGTGTGGGGGGAAAGTCTAAGAGTCACTCTTTAGAAAGAAGTCTCGGTGGAATAGTCTGCGTCTGTTGGAACTGCGCTGCAGAAAACTCTGTAATGTGCTGTACAGGCAGCGCGCACAGTAAAACAGCTATTTTGCTTTTTTTGAAAAGTGTGTGGATATCATGTGAATCTGAAGGAGCTCTTTCTACAGAGATTTGCTCACGTCTGTTTCTTTTTTTTTTTTTTTTCTTTTTCCACAGATCCGGCTCCTGTGCTGGAGGCCTCGCACACCCTGGAGGGAAGGCTGCAGCAGCTTCAGAGTTCGGCCCCAGACAGCGAGGCCCTGGTACGAGAGATCAGCGGGCACTGGAAGAAACACCTGGAGTGCCTTGAAAAGACAGGTCAGGACACATCAGGGAGCAATCCCTCTTGAATGCAAAGTTTCTTTTAATGCAGTGCTGCAGAAGTAGCTGCTTCTGTGCAGGTCTGAAAGTGCTGTGCACGTCTAAGGAAAGGCTGTAAATTCAACATAAATATGTGGAGGATGGAAGAAATTGTCACCTTAAAGTGACTACAGCACGTTTTCCTACACGACCTGTTCATAACGGATAACTCAGCTGATGTTGGAGATCTCACACCAGCGTTGTCTCTTCCACACAGAGCATTCAGACAACGGTCCAGCCGTCTCAGGGGCAGCGTCGACAGAGGAGGCTCGAGAATCCAGCTCACCGGCGTCCCTGATGACCCCCAACAGCACACCGGCTCCTGGGGCCCCGGGCTCCCCACAGGAGAACCACCAGGACCAAACTGAGGGCCACGGGTAAGAACCGGTGAACCACTCCCCGCCACAATTAGACTTGAGGTTTCCATCGCCTGCGTTCAAAGAGACAAACGCTCCCTCTTAACTGCCTGCGACACCCGATTCCTCCAGCGCGGACCGCTGCTTACATTTACTTAAGTAATTATTTTAGTCTTTCTGGCATTTTAATGCTCATTAAGGCAACATTATTCAACTTTAATGATATAAGAGGAGATTAGAGGGTCATTTGTCTTCTGTCTGTGACCCTGTGCAATAAAGCCTAAATGCCCCAGTTTAAGTCCGTCCTGGGGACTTTCTGGGTCGTGGCGAGCCGTCGAGAACAACAGCGAAAACGTTTTCCATCAAAGAAACCAAAGAAAAATAATATGCACCGAAATAACAACGAGCATCTGCTTCGTTTACGCCTAAGTTTAAGTTGTTAAGTAAATCAAGACATTTTATATCTATCAGGTCTATAAAGTTACAGATTGCAGTTTTTAAATGTGTTGCCGTGATGAAGTGAAGCAACCGACAGTGTTTCTGCTCGCAGGGAGGAGGAGGAGGAGAGCGCCGACGTTGGTTTGGCTGGCAGACTCTCAGAGGCCGAGGAGAAGATCAAGGTTCTGCATTCATGTAAGTGGTTTAAACGCTGGCACGTACTGTAGCTGTTAAATTTAATTTCGACCTATTAAAGAGCCAATGCATGTATAATTGCTGTATGGTGCCCCCTGCTGAAACACAGGCGCCCGGCTGCTGCTTTGTTGACACATCTCTCAGTTAAAAGTAACACGCTTTTTGAGTGAAATTCACCATAAACAGTTTGCTATCGTTCCTGAGCTGTACTGTGAATATGTAAAATATATTAACATGTTTTTAATTGCCAAATAAAATCAGTGATGTAGCATTAAAGGTGCACTCTGTAGCTGTGGGTAGGACATTTTAATTTTTTAAGTTATAATGCCTAAACAAATTAAATATTCAAACTCTTTGTTCTCATGACTGAATAAACAAACTGACCTTAAAGGACAACACATGCTGTTTTACTTTGCTTACATGTGGCGGACCCTGCCACCTTTCTAGATTCATATGAGCGTTCTGGGACCTTATTCTCCTCCGAGAGCAGCTTGTTTATTCACTTGAACGAATGAAAATGAATATTTCCGACCTCATTAATATTGTGATTATTTAAATTCTGGGTTTGAATTTCTTCTCCAAGTCGTCGCAGTGCTTCTCACAGGCGACAGGTCATGTGTCTCACCGGTGCTCATGTCTGCCTCTCACCAGCTCTGAACACGGCACAGACCGAGCTGCTGGACCTGCGGTGTAAATACAACCAGGAGATGACCAACAAGTAAGAGTCCGCCTCGTGTTTGTACGTGTAGCGCTGTATCTTCTGGCAGATCTTCCCAAATGTAGGTGTTTACGACCTCTGTGGCCTCCTTCCCTGCTGCTCATGGTATCGCTGCAGAACTGAGGTCGCTTCTTCTTTCTTCTGCCTACATAAACTCCATGTCCAGTGTGCAGCTGAGGAATGCCATTGTAAAGGCAGGGAGTGAGAGTGACTCAGCCACTAATGCAGGTCGATGAGAGAGGTCTGTGTTTGCCTTCACTGGCAGCTGGGCCTTGACAGCCCTCAAGAAGAATTGCTCCATTTAAAGATTGCTTCAGAAAACACTCTACCTTGTCCTGGTCTTTGAGCGCAATGTATCCACTGCACGCCTGAAATGAATCTGAGCTTGTATGAAGGATGTCGATAGACATTCAAAGTAAACACTCCTTTGTTTGGGTTGTGCTCCAGAGCACAGTCAGCCGCTGCTAATGGATTTTCTCCCAGGCTTAATCCATGGCACAATTGAACTGATGTTTCTAGACCCACTGCCATCCATTTTGTTGGATCGGACACATTTTCAGTTTGGCCCTTACCTTTTCGTGTGCAGCCGCCGTGTGAAAGACCATCTCTGTTATGCAGTTTGTCATATATATATATATATATATAAAGTGTGTGTGTGTGTGTGCCGTCCTGGTCACATTCCTCCCGGCTGATGGTAGAAACCGTCGACCCTGGCCGCAGTCCTCCCTGCCTGACCCTGAGCCTCCGAACACCAGGCTGGCCTCTATTACTCTCACTGACTGTTTCCTCAATGTTGATAAGAAAGACTATTTGTCTGCTTCGGCTTGAGTAGCTGAGCAGGTAATCAATACAAAACATTTTCCGTACTGCACAAGTTCATTAAACGCGGAGCTGACACCTGTTAGTGTTTGCTGTCAGCAGGGCGCCATCTGTCCCGGCCTTATTGATAGACCCGGGCCGTGGCCGAGACCCTCTGAAACCAGCGCCGCGCCACACAGCCCTGATGATCAGTTATGCCGAGAATAGTTTTAAACCATCAAGAGTATCTGACTCATTCCACCTCTGTTGCTTTTGTCGCAGTGATTCTACAGGATCACTAATGTTTCAGGTAATTATGCAGCCTGATGTGAGACAATGGGAGCAGCTTAAGAGCAAACATGAAAAAGAAAACGAAGGTTCGGCTGGATGTAGTTTATTTAATGTGGATTAAAAAAAAAAAAAAAAGTCTAATTTGTCCTTTGAACAGATTTTTCTTTTGGTTAAAAAAGAGACTGCTGCGTCCTGAAAAACTTGAGAAAAAAACCTATGCGCTCATTTAAATCAATCACAGCATCCTCGTTAATTCATCCCTATCTACCTTCTGAAAATCAGGTCCCAAGTGTGCAAAATGAAACTGTTGGACTTCAAACAAACCTCATGAATAATCCCGCCGAGCTTCTGTTTAAATTAGACTCCTCTGATTGTTAGATGTATGGAGGCGAGTTGGAGTTCGGTCTCAGAAGAGTTCTGAGGACGTGGATCATACGTCGTGTGTCCGGCGTCCACAGCCGCGAGAGACGACACCGAGGTTGTGTCATCAGCAGTTTGGGGGTTTATAATAACCTGCAGACGAGTTTATTTCCTACCTTTATGCACAAATTACACTTTTCAGATGGATCATCTTTCTTCAGCTTCTTGATTTGAGAATAATCGCTGATTTCTAGTATTTTTGACAAGGCTTCCTTCAGGGGGAAACAATTTAAAGAGTGTTATTGCATTTGGACGTCATTCTTTGCAGAAACCTGGCTACAGTTTTGCATGTATGGTGCTGAAATGGCACCAGAAGAGCAGTGACACACTCAGATAACAGTTTATCACACCTAGCTAAAAATACCGTAGCCTTAGACAACGGTCCAACAATAAATCCTGTGCTTATGAAGATCAGAACGTTCAGGTTTTTGTTCCAACTAAGAGGTGTTGAACCAACTGTGCGGTCAGTTTGGAGGATTTAGTTTGTTCTGTTGTTGAGCTGCTCTGTGTTTTGCAGAGAGGTTTGTCTGATATTATGGTTTGGTTTGTCTAATTTAGATTTATATCGTTTGTTTGCAGAGCAGTTACTGTTCACTAAGTTGAATTTCACATATTAAAGTATTAATCTGAAGAGGCTACGTGATTCTGGCTGCAGAGAGCGGTTCATTAACTTCTCAGGAAGTGAGCTGTAACTGTCGTTCTTTATTTTCTAACAGGATTATATAATTAAAGATGCAATATGTAAGAATTGGGTAAGTGTTAGATTCATCCTATAGGGGGCAACACATCACCAGAGTGACCGCTAACTGCTGCTGTTAGCTTGTTTGCTCAGTTAGCTGTGCAGCTAGCGGTTCGGAGTGTTGATGTTTATTGCGTCTGTGGCTGAGGCTAGCTGGTTAGCATGCTAACTTCAGTAAGATATTTCTGCAGCACAATAACACAACTGCTGTTTCTCACAGACTTAGGTAATTTTCCATGATAATAACAACAGGCTTGTTCTCTTTGTTGGTTTTTTGTTTATTAAAGCGTGGGAGTGTCTCCTCAGTAACCGTCCGTCCTTCTGTCTTTCTGTCTGTCTGTGTGCGTCTGTGTCCCAGGGCGGAGGAGGTTGACGCCATCATGGCGAGTCTTGAGAAGGCAAACCAGGTGAGTACAGTCTTCCTCTGCACTCCCTCTGATTGAGATGCTCCTTCGTTAAGGTAATCACTCCTGTAATCAAGCCTCGGCTTTAATTAGACTCCCTCCGTCCTGTGCCCCCCTCCACCCCTCCTCCTCCCCTCGCCTCCTTCCTCCCACTTCCACCTCCCCTCCCCTGAGTGTGTGTGATTAGCGAGTGTAAACCTGAGCCCCCGTTGGTGGGCGCGCTACGGCAGCACGGCTCCACTCAGCAGCGAACGGGAGACTGCCGAGCGCGACTGATGCCGGAGTGGCGAAAAGCGCTGGGGTTCTTAGTTATCTCGCTGCCTTGATTGCTTCCTATCCTGGTGATACCTCTTTTCTTCTGCTGCTTTTCTTCTCCCCTCTGCTCTGCCTCCCTCTCTCTCGTGCTCTTTTTTTCCTCACTCTGCTGCTTTCTGCCAGCAGCTCCTAGATAAATGTTCTCAAAATGAATCATTAATTAGCAGGCCGGGTGTGACAGAGCAGGTAAACAGTTTGGGGAATAAAGTGGGCTGACTAAACAGCCCCCTCAGCAGAATGAACGCGGCTGCACTCGTCTGCTCGGGCCCCTGCTCAGGTTTTTCACGCTGCTCTTAAAATTTCGGAAGCCTCGTTTTGATTTATGTGTAGCTCTCACCCTGATCGTCCCATTAGCCAGTTGATGTCGCCGCTGTGTGAAAACTTTTAACGCCGTGATGCCGTGTCTGTGTGCAGAGAGCTGAAAAGGCCCAGAGGGAAGTGGAGCGGCTAAAGGAGCAGTTAGCCAGTGGACAGAGCGCCACGGCCGGGAGCGGACCTCCAGCAGAGGTACGAATGACGTCTCTCAGTCTAGGACAGGGTTTTTGACTTTTGTACACATCTATTAACATCAGTGTTGGAGGGTACTTTGGTACAATTTAGATGTTTTTGTTCTTTACTTGCTACTTTGTACTTCCCTCTTTTACAAGGGTCGCACATAATCATCAAAAAAGTTCCTTGTAGCAGAGCTCATGATAACACTTATAAATATTTATTTATTTACAATATTAAATGGCAAATTTATAGTAATTTAAACTTGATGATAGTTGATAATTATTTCACTGTTAACAAATAATGAAACGCTTTACAATTAGCTAAAGCTAAGCTAACCTGTGAAGGTTTATAGACATCAGTTGCACCTTTGTGATAAACAATCGCTTAATAAATAGTTTATAAAGAACTTTACAGGTAAATAACTATTATTTTTTCAGTTAACTATGATTTTTCATCTTATAAAAGTATTACCGTGCTACTACGACTCAAGCAAAGGATTTGAACACTACACTTTCTTGAGTGTAGCGGTTAGAAGAAACAAGAAGATTTATTCCTCTTAAGACTTTACATTTTGTAACTGCAGTCTTTTTAATTAAAGCAAGGACGAACGAATACAAAGACAGACATCATCATGACCTTGATCACTTGTCAAACATGTGGTCTATGGTCTTAAAACATAATCACGTAAATATCTCGTCTTTAAAAGAATTGTTCTATACAAATTAGTAAATAAAAGGATCAGTGTCAGATCTGCAAACATTCTCTTATTTTCCAGCTGTCTGAATAAAACCGCTGCTGCTTCAGAGGTTGTGATTCACAGGCTGGTCTCTGACATTTTCTCCTCTCCTCGCTCCTTTCATCCCCCTCACACCCCTTCGTCACGTCTCCCTCTTGCCCTGTCAGGAGAAGAACGAGAAGGGCGAGCTGCTGCCCTCCCAGCTGGAGGCCGCCTTGCTGGCTAAAGACCGCGAAATCCTCCGTCTGCTCGAAAACATCCAGCGGCTGCAGTTCACGCTACAGGAAGTCCAGGAGACGTCGGCCAATCAGATCCTGGAGCTGGAACGCCAGCTGGCCTACAAGACGGAAGCTATCGAGGTGAGCGGTTCAGCAAGATGACGGACGCCTCGTCGGTCCTCAGCGGCGAGACTTTTATTAACGTGAAATAAAACCGCTGCTCTGCTTTTTTTTCCATTTCAGAGATTAGAAGCTAAACTGCAATCCCAGATGGACTATGAAGAGATTAAAACTGAACTCAGGTGATTATTTTATAGTAGACTGAGCGTGCAACTCATTCATAATGATGTGATTTTAAAACTCCCCCCAAAAAAACTGACCTCCTTTTGCGTGTTTGTTTGTGACTGTAGCATCCTAAAGGTCATGAAGATGGCTTCTGCAAATGGCAGCTCGTCCCAGGTACGCGTGCTGCTGCACCATCTTTACTGTTCGCTCAGCAAACTAGACCTTTCGCTGTCCTCCTAATGTTCCCCCTCGGTGTCAGGGAAGAAAAACTACGGCAGTGCCATTGACTGCTCCACTGATTGTCATCCATTATGAGGATATCTACAGCCAGAGTAATTGATTAATCGAAAATTAACGGCTTTTGTGTGTTTGTGTGTGTACAGGAGTCTGCCAAGGCTGCAGAGGCGCTTTTGCTGGATAAAGAGGCCTTTCTTCCATCTCACAAATACCTGGTGGAGAAGGCCCGCATTTTGCACAGCATCGGTAAAATACAATTTCTTTCTATAACAGCCGCTTTTTAAGTAATTTTACACAAAACTTTCGACAAGAAGCTGCAAGTTTTGTCATCTTCTTAAGACCTCCCCATAGTTCACTGATTGCTCGGTGCTCATTGGTCAGGCTCGATCAATTCTGGAGTCGATGTTTGTCAGACTTAAATCTCTTTGCATAAATTGACCCTGAAAGATGTAGTCTGGTTTTTTTTTTTGCAAGGCTAGAAAGAAAATGAGTTGATAACACCTGGTTACACCTATTACTAAAGGCATGTGTGTGTGTTTTGTGTCTTCAGATGACGACCAGCCTGAGGATGCAAGCAGGGAAACAGGCAGGCCGTCCGCCTCCCACTCGTCCTCCTCTCAGGTGGATGGTCGAACGTCCCCCAGTCCCGGCCCCCCCACCCTGGACAGCTCGTCATCCAGCCACGATCTACCGCGTCCCTTCTCCGTGTCGCCGTGCTCCGGGGACAGACTGTCGGGAGACCACATCCTCCACAAGCAGCTCCTCTCCCCACACTTTAAAAAGGAGGGCCTCATGGCTTTTCCCACCGCCCTCTATGCAGCCAAAGTCGCCCTCATGTCAGCCACCCAAGGGTCCGTGGGGCCGGTCAGCGCGGACGCCGGCTTGCCCAGCGACCAATCAGAAAGCGGGAGCTCGACCGCGGGAGACGACGACCACCTGGACACGGCGGAGATCGCCTTCCAGGTGAAGGAGCAGCTGCTGAAGCATAACATCGGCCAGCGCGTGTTTGGCCACTATGTGCTGGGCCTCTCTCAGGGCTCGGTCAGTGAGATCCTGGCAAGACCCAAACCCTGGAGGAAGCTGACTGTGAAAGGCAAAGAGCCTTTCATTAAGATGAAGCAGTTCCTGTCTGATGAACAGAACATCCTGGCACTCAGGACCATCCAGGTCCGCCAGAGAGGTGAGTGTTCGTGAATGTTCAGGCTCTCTTTTTGTATTTGTTGTCCTGGCCTCTTGGAACATCATGACAACAGACAACGACAGATGATGAAGGATGGGAAATCAATCAGTCACATGTTTAACCATATTTTTCCTTATAGTTTGTGCAATTCTTTTCAAAATACTTGCAGAGGTTGGATTCGGAGATTTTAAAGGCAGATATCTCTGTTTTTTAGGAGGCACAGCGATGTCTTTTTTAGAATTTGGTGTTAAAAATGTGTCTTGTTGTTGTGGTCGTGGGGATTTTCACCGGTGGTTGCCTCTTCTTCTGGGTTTCGCTCAGTCATTATCACGTCGTGTTCAAGACACAGGTGGTGCTTCTTTTTCCTTCCAGGTATCTGGCAGCTTAGCATCTGCACTCAATCCACGCGTTCAGAGCAAACTAGTTGTGATCAAGATTTAATGGCAAATGTAGCAAAAAAGAAATTAGATTACTGGCTCAAAAATATACTGGAGTCGAGAGTAGAAGCAAAGATTTTGGGGAACATGACGAGTCGTTAAAACATTTTATTTTTTACTCGTGTGCGTTACTTTAATATACATTTCTATCCACCCCTGCTAAAAACACATCAGTGAGCCGCAGTCGCACACAAACCGTCTGGTTGCTGCTGGAAATACTCAAGAGAATAAATCTGCATCTAAAAATGGTCCCAACATCTGCACTAGTTACTCCTGTTGGTTCAGAAAATTACCAAGCTCATTGTTAAAAAATGAAACTAGTTGACCGAAAGAAAGTGAGTAAGTAGCTTTGTGGTCATTAAGAGCAGTAACTTTATTTTGTTAAACCCTCCGGTGGCCAAACCCACCGAAATAAGAACTAGACTGTTAAAGAAGTTCTTCTGAGAGTGTTTAAGGGATCTCTGAGCGTGTGAAGCTGCGATGTACCCGTGTGTTTTCTCTTTTTTTAGAGCAGATGTAATCATGCCGTCTTGTTTTGGTGGCTTAGCTTTTGGACCTGTGTGCGTTTAAACCTTCTAATCTACTTGGACCTCATCCTTGACTTCTTCGCGGCTTCCTCTGCCATGTTTGTAGTGTTACTTTTAAACTTTGTTTTCTCCCCAGATTCTCAAGCTTTTTGAAAGTTGAGCTTCCCGTATACTGCAACCTCAGACAGCACGCGCTCAAAGGCAGCCATTGATCTACCAGTCAAAAGCAAAGCCTTGGAACTGCTCTCTGATCAACCATCCCACTCACCCCCCTCCCTCCCCTCCTCTCTCCTCTCCTCTCTATCTCTTTCTGTTACCCTCTGTGGCAGGGAGCATCACTCCGCGCATCCGAACTCCTGAAACTGGGTCAGACGACGCCATTAGGAATATCCTGGAGCAGGCCAAGAAGGAGATCCAGTCCCAGCGGGGAGGTGAGGATGGAGCTGCGAGTCATAAGTCATACTTAAAAGCAATATTGATTGATTTTTTTTCTTTCTTTATCATTGACAATGATGTTTACTGTTGTTTTTTTCATGAAATTCGATCGTAATTTATTGCATCTAAATTGGAGAGTGGGTCTGAGAGTGAGTCAGCATGTTGGATCTTTCTTCTTTAGGTGACGGCAAGTCGTCTCTGAACAGCTCATCAGGCAGAAGCAGCAACGGGCCGGGCAGCAGCTCTGATGACACCATAAAGAGCATCCTAGAACAGGCCAGGAGGGAGATGGAGGCCCAGCAACAAGCCCTGATTGAGATGGAGGTCTGCGGGAGGTCTCAGTCAGTTAGCTTGGGGGCTCAGGTAGAGCGCCTGGGGCCCCCGGAGCGCTCCAGGGCTCTGCCGTTACCCATCTCCATCAAACAGGAAGAAGGAGGCTGCGTCACTGTCTGCATGGCCAACTCAATCAGCAGCCCTCAGACGCCGCTCAGTGTCCTCTCCCCTGCCGCCTTCGTCCAGAATATCATCCGCAAAGTCAAATCAGAGATCGGCGAGGCGGGCACCTACTTCGACCAGCACTGGTCTCAGGAGCGAGGCGCGATGGTGCTTGGCGGTGGAGGTAGCTCCCGGCCCTTCAATTCAGTCTCTCCCTCGTTGTCGTCATCCTCGTCCGGGCCCTCCGCCTTGCCCCGGCCCTGGCCACGCCTGGAGAACGGAGAGTGTCTCCCAAACAGCGAGGAGGCGTCGGCCGCCGAGGACGAGCTGGGGCTGGGTCGCCCTGTGGAGGTGAAGGTGGAGTCAGACACATCGGTAAGCGGAGAGTCGCCTGGTCCCGGTCCAGGAAGGCTTTCCTACTATCCGGCTTACATCCCCCGAGCCCTCAAGCCCACCGTCCCGCCGCTGACTCCAGAGCAGTACGAGATGTACATGTACCGCGAGGTGGACACCCTCGAGCTGACCAGGCAGGTGAAGGAGAAGCTGGCGAAGAACGGCATCTGTCAGAGGATCTTTGGTGAAAAGGTCAGACGTTGCTCTTTGTTATCGATTAAAAAAAACAAAAAACATGCATGCTGCAAAACAACTGACAGAGCACACAGAGCCATGATGGAGGATTTGCCCTCTTGCTGTCGTCCTGTGTACTGCATATTTGCCACACTGGATGTTTTCAGATATTCACATTACATGTAATATTGAACAAGGTAACCAGACTGAACACAAAGCTCATTTCTAATTGTAATCTAAGGAACTAAGTCATCCAGCGATCAAATCATCCATGAGAAAAAGTAATTGCCCCCTTTTTAAAATGAAATAACAGGCTGCAGCACTTCAGCAGCAATAACTGCAGCCCAGCGCTTCTTCTAATTTGATATCAGTATTTGACTTCTCTGTGGAAGAATTGTGCTCTGTGGGGTTTTTTTTTATGAAGAAAGACACAATTGAAGTGCTTCAGTTGAGGTGTTCATGAGAGGATGTTGTCAAGGCGCCTCCACAACTTTAATTTGTGTTTTTCTCCCTCGGATCTTTTGTGATTTCGATCGTTGTCACCGCTCACGGACGGGCGACTCGACTCTTCTCTTTTAGAATATGTTGGCACTGAGTTTATTGTGTCCTTAACAATAAAACGTCCTGAGTCTCCCCACACTGTTGCTCCTGACTGTGCAGCTCTGCATCTGCTTAGATATCTCAGCCCTGCACTAAATTGTCACCCGTCCGAAATGCTGAACAGTTCTGTTTTCTACTCTTCTCTTCGTAGAACATTTTCCTAAAAGCCTTCAGGTGCTTTTTCTGCGAATGAATGAAAAGAGAGCAGTGGTTTCCGCTTTGCCACTCTCCCTTGAATCCTATTTTTTTCCACCTTACTGCCGTGCCGTCAGCACAGTCCTCGGCTGAGACGTCTGACTTTCTTTGGCTGTCCTGCTGTGATCTGTCGTGACTTCCTGGATGAGCTGTGGTCCAGGCTGGCCGCGAGTCTCCCCCCCCGCCGTCCGGCTGCACTCTCTCCGTGTAGTCAGCTCTCACTGTGGTTTTGGTTGCTTTGTAAGCTTTTCCAGACAGATAGATTTCACCAGGGTCATCTCTTCTGGAATTTCCTGTGTGGCACCGTGTGGTTTCTGTCGTCTGAATCTGGTTGAATAACAAGGCACAAATACTCTTTTTTTAAATGGGTGACATCAGTGTTTGTGGATACGTTTTGTCCCTTAAATGGAAAAAAAATGATATCCTTTGGTCCAATTCGACATTTTATCAGCCAGATTTGAAAACATTCGCTCTGACGAACAGTGGAATCGAGGAAATCAGGAAGAAAGAAATGTGTTTTTACTGCAACTGTGTTTTATATATGTATTTTTTTCCCGTAATGAGCTGCAGTCGGTGTCGTTAGTTCAGCCGCGTAAAAATATTCCTTTATTTCCAGAAAGACCCTCTGGGTGTTTTCCAAGGCACCTTTTGTCATTTGTCACAGTTCATCCTCTGTGGAGTAGATAACACATTTAGGTTTTTCGTGGTGCATGTTTTTACATTTTGATGATATTAAGAGTTCAAGTCTTTATTCTCCACCCAAAAAAACTTATTCAGATTTTCAAATACTTGGCTTTTGTAAAAATATTCTTAGTTCCTCTCGGGTTGAAGACTGTGCAGCAGTTTTATGACAGCCTCATTTTCGGGCACATTTAAGTGTGTGTTGAGTTTATTGTTCATAAATGTAAGAAAGAAAAACATAACATTGTTTATAAAGTTTTCTCTTGGTTTGTGCCCACACATGTTCCTCTTAGTGGATTAATTCACGATCAATGATACAAAACGCTCTTCGACTGTTAAAAAAAAATGACGGATTCATTGGAAACAACATTTTTCATGCAGCTCTAAGTGAAACGATGACACAAAGATTTATGATGCATTGCTTCCCTCTAGTGGCAGTTTGCTGACAGTGTACCACTCAGGCTGTGACCAGTGGAAACAGATTGTTTGTAATGATGATTTGGAAATATCAATAATCACTAATGCATTGGTATTACAGTACTGTTGCAGACAGCAGTGGTACAGTCACAGTATATTAACCTCTACTGTATTGGTTGTACATGTCCTCCATATTGTCTGTGAATATATTCAAAATCTTTGTGTTTCTTATAGTTCTTTGTTATATTTGTGGGGTAAATGCCAATAGACATGTTCTGTGGTTCTGATCCTGATGGGACAGGTGCTGGGGCTTTCTCAGGGCAGCGTGAGCGACATGCTGTCTCGGCCCAAACCCTGGAGCAAGCTAACCCAGAAAGGCAGGGAGCCCTTCATCCGTATGCAGCTGTGGTTACTGGACCAGCTAGGCCAGAGCCTCAGCCAGCACCCGAACCAGGGCCACGCTCAGGGTGAGACACACTCGCATCAACAAGAATCTGACGAGCTACAGTCAAACTTGTGTTGCAGGACTCGATCTCTAGGCTGCAGGTTTATTGTGGTTTTTTTGTGATGCCTCCTCCCTCCAGAAAAAAGCCCAGTGACGGCCCAGTCCTCGCCCTCCCCGCCTGCTAGCCCAGTGGAGAGCCACCCAAGTCCGCTGGTTGAGCCTGTCAGCCTCACCCTGGAGAGCAGCAAGGAGAACCAGCAGCCTGAGGGCCTCGGCCTGGGGCTGCCCCCCCATCCAGACGGAGGCAAATCCACACCCAGCCTCATGGCTCTCAATCAACCCACAAATCCGCTGGGTATACAGGAGCTGGTGGCCATGTCTCCGGAGCTCGACACCTACGCCATCACCAAGAAGGTCAAGGAGGTTCTGACAGACAACAACTTAGGTGGGTCGAGGATCACAGTGTAGGGTGAAGCTGATGAATGCAGACACAAGTCACAAGTCCTTCATGCGCTCTGTATTTTTCTCCCACAGGCCAGCGTCTTTTCGGGGAGACCATCCTGGGCCTGACTCAAGGCTCGGTGTCCGACCTGCTCTCCAGGCCCAAACCATGGCACAAACTCAGCCTGAAAGGCAGGGAGCCATTTGTCCGCATGCAGCTGTGGCTCAACGACCCTCACAATGTGGACAAGCTGAGGGCCATGAAGAAGATGGAGAAGAAAGGTGGGGACCCGGATTAGTTACTGTAATATCTTTCAGTGTAATTCTGATCATTTGTCTGTGTTTTGTAATCTCCTCATGCTCTGTATCGCTGTCTTCCCTCCAGCGTATCTGAAAAGGCGGTACGGGCTTCTGAGCACCGGCTCGGACAGCGACTCCCCCAGCACTCGTTCTGAGTGTGTGAGTCCGGCCTTGGCCTCGCTGGACCTGTGCCCCTACAGCCAGGTGAAGAAGCCTCGGGTGGTGCTGGGCGCTGAGGAGAAAGAAGCTCTGAGGAAGGCCTACCTGATGGAGCCGTACCCCTCGCAGAACACCATCGAGATACTGGCCTCACAGCTCAAACTCAAAACCAACACTGTCATCAACTGGTTCCACAATTACAGGCCAGTCCAGTGACTTTTTGTGAACTTTTCTAAAGGCTGCTTGTGTTGGTTTCAGCTGCAGCTGAATATCTGCAGTGTGTATTGAGTGTTTGCCCTCATGTGACTTGTCTAACAGTCGTGTTTGTGTGCAGGTCCAGGATGCGACGGGAGGTGCTGATGGAGGGCCTGCCAGACAATGACACGGATGCTGAGCACCACAGCTACTCCCCATCAGCGACGCGGAGCCCCCACTCTGACGGAGAGGAGAGGAGGCTGCAGCAGCCCTCAGGACACATCCACTCCAGCATCCCTCTAAGCGCCAACACAGCACTGCCTCATGTTAAACAAGAGGCGATAGACAGGGAAGACGAGGGGGAGGAGGGAAGGGAGGGCTCCATGAAACAGTCAAAAGTTCAGTGTTTTTCCACAGCAGTACAGTTCCCGCTGTTGAAAAGCGAACACGAGGACTCCGTCACCGGCTGCCGTGAGCCCCACTCAGCCGGCCAGAGCCTGAGGCAGGAAGAGGGGATGAGCAGCCAGGCTCAGGGGCTCTACCACGTTGCAGTCTCCATAGACGGCCCGCAGAGAACCAACCAGTCCAGGCACGAGGGGGAAGACTCCGGAAAGTCTCCCGTTGACCCGGTCAGCTTCAAGGCTTCATCAGAGCCCTGCCGCAGCAGCCTGGAGGTCTCCCTCAACTCCCCCTCCGCCGCATCCTCACCCGGCCTCATGATGTCAGTCTCCCCCGTCCCCTCCTCCTCCGC
Organism: Acanthopagrus latus; assembly: GCF_904848185.1. Lineage (NCBI taxonomy): Eukaryota > Metazoa > Chordata > Actinopteri > Spariformes > Sparidae > Acanthopagrus > Acanthopagrus latus. The sequence continues at coordinate 28,508,473 of NC_051043.1, forward strand.
TCCCATATCGCCCTCGCTGCCAAACCCGCCCTCGACGAGCACCAATCACAGCCTGGACCCTAACCCGCTTCCTCCCTTCCAAAGCCCCAAACTCAACAGAAGCACTCAGAGACGCAATGAGAAAATGGCCAACCTCAATAACATCATCCACAGGTTAGAAAGAGCAGCCAATCGAGAAGAAACACTGGAATGGGAGTTTTAAGTCCACTTTTACCTGTATCTAGCCCTGATGACCCTCGCGGCACATAGGAGAGTCTCAAATAGAAGCTTCCTAAAGACTTGGAGTGGAGCCTGGCTCCTGAAGGCCTGTCCTCTCAGACTGATAACTCATAGGAAACATACAGCTGAACGCCCTTCAAGAACTGAAAGAGTTGAAAAAAAAATTTATAATTGTGTATTTGTTTCTTGTTTTTGTTTGTTTTTTTTGTTTTTTTCTTTTGTTTTTTTTGATAATGCATACTACTTTTAAATATATGTGACAGCACTAGCTGTTGTTTTACTTATTGGACTTGACATGAAGACTTTTGCAGCTATGGTGTCATAAAATGTACACTGAAGTTCTGTAGATTGCCACTGGGTGAGATTAAAAAAAAGACCCCTGTCTTAAGCCATTAAAAGCACTATAACTATTTGAAAAGAGACATTGACCAAATTTGCTACTTTTTGAATAGCAATTTTTCAGATTTTGTCTGTAAGACTGGACAGTTTAAGTCAAGTAACATGAAATCCTACTACTGACTGAGGGATAGTCCTTTAAGACTCTAAATATTCAACATCTTGTATGTACTTAGTTTCTTGGTGATATGTTTTGAAATATTTGTAACTCACACGTATAAAATGTGGTTGTACATGTTGTAGAATTGTCTGCAATAGCCTTCTCTAAACCTGATGTAGCATGGTACTCACCTGACCCTGTTATCCTCTGTAGTTAGTCACCTGTGATTATACTTGAGCGAAAACAAGAGAAAAAAAAAAGCTGAAAACCCTGCAAAAAATAAGAAAAAAGGAAACGTTAAAACCTAACGAGTAGAGTAATTTTAGTGTTTGGTTTTTCTTCTTTTTGTTTGAATAATCCTTGAGGTTTACAGTTTAGGGCCCTTGTGCTTTTTGGTAGTAAGTGAAACATTCACTACACGTGAGCACAGTTTACATGATTTCTTTCAGACTTACCTCTCTGACCCTCTAAGGCAACTGGTTCTCAGACCGTAACAGGCCAAGACACAGGACACCTGGTTTACCTCAGATTATGTTGATGCACATCATGCTATGACCATGCGTTCCATTCTTATACATAAAACACGACCCACGCTTATTTGAATCGACGGAGGGACAGTGCTCTGTATCATGCCTCAGACACGCAGAGATCAAAACATGAAGCGATTTTAAAACGAGCAAAATCCGACTTTTACAACAACAACAACAACAAAACCAATATGCTGCTGTACGAGGAGAAGGAAAGCTAATAATTCCTTGGATGTGTGTATCATGATCCTCCTCACAGGTAACACCTGACTTGGTGCACTTTCTCAAAATGGGTCTTTTACTGTAGCTAGAATAATGTCTACTTGATTAAACGCTTCAACCTCTAAGCACCGCGATGATGTTTAAGCCGGGGCGGTTTGACGTGAAGAGATTGCAGCGAGTAACGCAGCGCCGTGCTGTGAATCGATCGCTCCCTCGGAGGGGAGGCTCGAACTTCACAGTATGTGTGTGAGAGCATGATACAGTTTGACCTCTCATCAACATGAAAACATCCAATCTGTAAGTACACTATACTCAAGGACACAAACAGGTTACAGGTATCCCCTCATATTATCTTTGACCACTTGTGTATTGTGTCTGTAGAAGTTTTCTTTGTCATGCTTGCGAGATGTTCTTTATGTATTTTGCCTCTATTTTATACTCAGAACAGTTAACTAGATATTCAATACCTCGTGTATGAACTACTTACAGCACTTAGATTTTGATAATTGTGAGGACTCAAGAAAAATTTCAAATATCAACATTATCCTAACTTTAGTGTCCACAAGTCTTTGCCTTTACTGTATTGTTGAAGTTGGTAGTAAACACTTGCACATGTCTACATAGTTCAGAGGACTTGGATTGTATTATGTAGAGATATATATTACACAATTACTAAAAAAAAAAGAAGAAAAAAATGATATCTTACATTCTTGGAACAAAATGTGCTGATTATATTGAAATAGAGTGTACAGATTTAATAAACCAAACCCATTCAAGCCAGTTCTGGTCTGGCAAGCTTGCCCACGTTTTAGACCTTCTCTCAGGGTAGTCTTGCTTTTTAAAGCTTTACTGAAACAGTTGCTCTCATCAGTGGCGGTGACTACGATAAAAACATTATGTGGTGTAGAGTGGTGTTATATATTAAATGGACCCGTGGAGGTTGTGCGTGTACACAGTGGAGGAATGCAACTTTCACAGAAAAGCAGTGGTTTGTTGGGGAGCTGTTTTGTAATTCATTACACGGACGTGTCAAAGTACAGTGTCGATTGGAACTACCAGGATGAAGCTAATGGGTTGCATTTTTTGAGATCAGTAGACTTTGCTCTCTAAAAATACTGTTTTTTGTTTTCTCTCTCTTGGAGCCACAGAAGATTTTTCTCTGGTTAATCGTACCACCATTTTTTGTGCATAATATACTGTATGATTAGAAGTGGCATTTCTTATGTGGAAATTTCATCGTCTTTCATGGTAACATGGACATATGGCTGAAAAAGAAATGTATTTACCCAGACCATTATCTCTTCATGTAAAGCCCATCTTTCCATTGTTTTGCATGCGAATCCATTCTTGAACACATGACAAGGGATAGGCTGTGTTTTTGTGTTGTCGTTCTTGCACTGGGACATTGAATCAGCACTTATTACATTAGTGAAGTCCATGCATGGTGCAGCTGACGAATTCGGCTCTCTCACAAAGTCATCTTGAATCCAGTCAAATCAGAACCCGACAATGACCCCGTAAACATGACTTCCAGGTAAATATTTAAATTATTTTGTGCCATATCATATGCCTCATGCATTATCCTCACAGGAGTAATGCCTTGCGGTGGAGTGTGATTAAAGAAGGGTGTAGGGTTATTTGTAACCTAGTTCAGAAAAAAAAGCTAAGCTTTTCGTGACAAGAGCCCTACACATTAGATAGTTTTATTTTATAATTGACGTTTGTCACTAAATAATGAGGTAATTGGTCAGCAAAATTTGAATGCTTGCACTCAGAGTCGTTTATATGGACACAATATTTACAACTCTGACACTTGAGGGTTTGTCAAGAGAGAAATGTTTCATTTACAAGTCAGCTGTGAGCCAATAAAGAGAAGTGTCCTGCAGGCTTAACTTTACTGTCTAATGCCTCACATGTCAGGCTAATAAATGTTAAAGACTGGACAAAGGTATACCAAGCGTCTTGGAAATTGAATTTGCATTATGTAAGCCATCATTCAATACATAATTGTTTAAGATCCTGCTGTGTTGTGTTTTTATTTCTTCACGCTGCTCCCACAGTACAGATGAGTCAACACAAACATACACAAATATAAATAATAAAACACAAACATCCCCTCTGTGGCTGCACACAGAAACCCAGTTATATTCACTTATTCAGGCAGTCCAGTGTTTACATGATGGTACCGCATGGTGCGTCTAAGCCCCTCCCCCCGGCCGCAGCATCGCTCCGACGCGATTACGTCACGCGCTTACGTAAGTTGTTGGGCTGTTGGAGAATTCGCGACGATGGCGACGACGGCTCGCTGCTGGAGAGGGACGCAGTGAAGCTGGCCTCGGCTCGGATATGACTAATGTTTATTCGATCGAGGCGTGTTTGCTGCTCAGTAATTGCACGGGCTTCGGATGAGTCTTCGGCTTCCAACTTCGCTTCGCTCCGTTCCCTGGTGAGTCCGCCGGCTGTGGTCGTTCCTCGGTGTGTTTTGACAGAGGCCTCCGTTTTGGGTTCCGCCCTCCATCTCATAACAACAAAAACAGTTGCAGAGAGCCGCGCTAGCTCCGACAGCTAACGGCTAGCTGGTCAGCTTACTGGCTGGTCTGTGTCCCACTCACCAAGAGCAAACACCGAGTACTATTACAGCACAACAGCAGACTGAATTTTAGTAAATGTTAATGTCGGCTGCTAGCTAAATACCCACTTTGAACTAAGCGTTAGCTTGCTAACATAGCTCTGCAGAAATGTTATTCTTGATTAACTGTTGACGTTAGCTAGCTGCAGTAGATTTAGCTTAACGTTACCAAAAGAGAAGAGAGATCGACAGTAATGTTGTCGCTAACTAAGTTAGCGAGATGTTGGTGTATTTTAGCTCCTATCAGTCGACAGGAGGAGTTATCTGAGAAGAGCCTGTTAGCCAGCATTACGTTAGCATCTGACTTTTGCTTGGTAATAAATGATCTCGCCATAGTTGTCCAGCAGTTGCCTTGCTAGCACTCAGAAGATTCGGAGGTGTTTGACTTTTGGTTGGCTGTAGCTTATTTTTAATCACCTACGTTATGTTTATCTCGTCATCATACGCTAGGGAAATTGATATACCGTTAAAATTCTAGCTAGCGCTTGTTTACGTTTTATTTGAAGAGTGAAACCACAACGTCAACTTTATGCTAGCTAGCCGAATTTGTCTTTTTCAGAGTCAAAGTTGGCCGACGTGTCTGTCTGCTTTTATGCGAGTTAATCCTTTTCAGCACCGCTGTTCAGTTCACTTACACTACATGACAGTCAACGCAAGTTTGTCATGCTCCTTGTGGTGTCAGTTTTATCGCCACAGTCAGTATTTCTTGTTTTTTTTATTATTTTGTTGTGATTATTATTATTGAGACTTATTGTGCTTGTTAATGTTGCAGCCTATGATGCATGGTGGCCTGTCACGGGATAGGAGTAACGTTAAGGCTCTAAGGGGCTTAGCCTTCCCTGTGTGACTCTGAACTCAGAACCAGGCTGAGCCAATAGCCACGGGTCATGAGCCCGCTGCGGTAAACAGAGCCCTGTGTGTGCGGCAGATATGCTTTATCAGGTAGCAGCAGCCGCCGCCGGACTCCTCCGTCAGTGAGGTGCTGACCTCCCCTGGCATCCTGACACCACTCACTATGACCAGGGTGTCCAGGTCCTCCTCTGCCGCCGGTGAAACACGATTTTTGCCTTCTTTCTGAAGGTGTGTTGAGGTCCTTCCTGTTCACTGACCTTCTCAGATCAGATTTCAGTCTCTGCAAGAGTATCTGACCTTTCCAAGTATTTGTGGGCCTGTATGCTTAGAGATCCCCAACAGGTTGCCTGTTTTGAAAATACATATCAGGTTATATCACCTTTTAAGGATGCACCTGGTACAGAAAGGTGAACATTATCTAAGCAAAAAAGTTTGTATGCATTTGTGGTTTTGGTAGATGGAGTTTTTCAGGTGAACACTAAGCAGGAAATTAATATCAGCCACCGGCTGATTATTTGACTCTGCCAAGTTTGCATGACCTTGTTTCTTTCACAGCACACCCTCCATTAGCTTGCACTACTCCTCAAGATGTAGTAAAGAGCATGAAGAAAGTGCTTGATTGTTTGTCCCTCATTGGGGAAATTGAATTTTTACAGTCATCATAAATCGTCACACACAAAGGCCTGAAATATACAGCAACACACACACATACACACACACACACTCAAAGGACCTATGGGCAGTCATTAGTTGGAGAGATGTCAGCATTTTCTGATTATCTTTGTCTGTGAGCTTTCTGTGAGACTGCTGATAAAATGCATACTGATTTTAAAATGTGTTACTTTGTCTCGGATGCAACATCTTCTCACATATTGTTCTGCCCACTACAATGTGCAAGTGGTAACACATCAAAATTAACAGCATATAAACTGTAAAATAATCTGATTCTGCCAAAGTAGCTAGTGATTCAGTTTACCAAATACATGCAGTGGAAAGGAAGTATAAAGTAGCAGTAAATGGAAATACTCTAGTAAAATATCCAAAAATGTTACAGTACTTGAGTGAATTGTACTCAAGTTTATTCCACTGGTTGTTTTGACACAAATTTTAATTTGTTACTGCAAATAAATATCAGTCCCAAATACTGGTTTTCAGTCTCCTTGTTTTCTAATAGTCGGTATCAACCCTGAAAAAAAAAGTCGTGCAACTTCTTATCAGAGTGATGTGCTGCCACACATGGTGCCATGCCATGTGACTTGAAACATGTCTATATGCCAGCCACACTGTACAGTTAGTGCATCCAGTGGACTTTTTTTTTCCATTCCACAACTGAGTTTAAGTGGTATCTCTGAGCTCACATTCAAGCCACTGTGACCACCAGCACAGCTATATTTGCAAGGGAATCAAAAGAGCTTCTGTAGCTTGAATGTCTTCGTGAAGAAGTCCGCTGTTTGCAAAATTGTGTAGACGTTTGTAAGGACAAGCCTTCGCTCATTATTCAGGTGCCTGTTTGCTTTCGTTTCCACAGATTTCCATGTCTTACTTGTGAGAGTTTCCAAACAGGATCATTAGGACTGCTCATCGGCCGTTACTGATTGTCTGTGGTAAGTCGTAAATGTGCAGCAAAACTGTTTTTAATGTGCCATTTTATGAGTCATCTGCTGTTTCTTTAAATGTGGTCTTTAATAATTTTGCCTCTCTTTACTGCTTTTGATGCAACTGACTGAATATAAGCTCCAGTAAAGGACTAAATCCTGCCATCGTTGGCCATGCCTCACCTCGTTGTGCCATTTCATGATGAATTGATTTGCTATTGAACGTCTGACTGCCCAACCAGGGGCTCACAATCTCCTGGTCGATCCGTGGGCTGCAATCAGTTCACTGCCTAGACTCGATCCCTGAGAAAGTGTTTACACATCTTGATGCTTGCCTCTAACTTCATCAATACAGAAAGGCAGCAGTTGGACTGGCCTTCAGAATTCACCTTCTTCATATAACATTTTTGTCACGTGAGCTCCTTGAAAATCCGTCCACCTCCAGTCTAACCAAATCCACTCAACAAGCATGTATGTATTGAGGCAGCTTTTTTTTTTTTGCTTTATTTGAGTGTGTACAATAGAGAGATGGCAGGAAATGAAGGGAGAAAGACGGGTCGTGATGTGCAACCAAGATTGCAATGAGGATATTGGAGTCTGTAGTCAGCGTCTTTACCCCTCAGCCCCCTGGACGCCCCCATAAATGTGTTGTCTTTACTTTCTTGTCTTTATAGTCTTTTTTTTATCACTAAAACAGCTGACCAATACTGTCCACTATCAAAAGAAAATGGTCACCTACTGATTTGAACAACTGAACCTTGAATACCTTTAAAGTTGAATCATTATATCGATGCTTTTCCCCCAAATAAGCTGCTGGTAGTTTCACAATGACCTCAACTGATCTGAAATCATTTCCGACAGTGAAACTTTGTCAGAGTAGGCAGTAAATTATTTAAAAACCACATTTAAGAACCTGAAGCCTGTTACATTTTGTGTTTCACAGAGAATGACTCAAAGGCATGGCGTATCATTTACATGTTTTCTGAATAACTTATCAACTTGCTGTGATCTCCTTGTACAGACTGGTCCAGGCCGGAGTTCCTCGTTGGTTGACCCACACTCCTTCACAGGGGCCATGGTAATGTACCTTCAGTTCATGCATGCTTTGGCAGTAGCTGCTGTGTTTCCTGTGTCATGTGGCCTGGGTGCAGTCTGCAGAATCGGAAACTCTCCATTGATTTCAGGTTGTAATCAGCACTGTGTATCAGGAAGCAGACACTTACATCAGCTGCTGCAGTGTCAAAGGTCTTCCGAGGCTGCTGTCGCGGCCGGGCAGCTTTCAGTTTTCACTGCAGAAATTTATGACATAACAACTACATCAGTTGTCTGCTGGATGGTGTGTTTGAGTTGTGTGTTTTTGGCACGCTGCTATGTGGCGGCTGCCCCCTGGCTGGCCTCAGCACGCTGCTCCTCAAGCCCCGGCGACTGCGTGTATCAGCTCCGCTCATGCTGAGCCAGCAGCCCACAGGATGTGCCGCGGCTATCTCTTATCTGCCGTCGCTTTCGACCACCTTAATCTTTCTTTGCATGCTGCCCAGACTCAACTTGGCTCCTGACCAAACACAGCCCACAGAGTCCTGTCCATCTCTGTAGGCCCAAGGCCAGACATTTTTTTTTTGCCCTTGAGAAAAAATCCTTGACTCTGCTTGTGTATCCATGCCTCACATACCCCACTGATAGGCATCCTCTGTGAAATATGTTCATCTCAAACGAGTCTACCGTGACCTCAAACATTGGGCCCTCATGAAAGCCCACAGTCTGCTGGTGAAAAAACAACTTTAAACAAAGGAATTCCATAATTTGATTTTGCCAACCAAAAATCAGATTTAGCCTCCATTTTCTTTTAAGGCTCTTGTTTGGAAATTGTCTGGTTCCAGTTTTAGAGTGCTGTATGTTACTGGCATCCGCTACACTATGGTCTGTTGTACAAGGGGTGATTATAGTAAATTAAGTTGGTTGCACATTACACGTTGTGGCTGGGGACAAGAAGACAGCCACGCAAAACAGCATAAATGCAGCACTGTCAAGCTGGTTTTAAATCAACTGCATGTAATGACAGCAGTGACGATTCTTTCCCCCAAAAAATATGACTAAGGTGGTCTTGAGCAAGACTTTAACTCCCCCAGCAATTTCTGCAGAGCGGCTTACTGGTCAAAGCTGTGAATGCATGCGTCAGTGTAAATGAATGTGTGACAGGAGCAGGGTGATAAATAAGGGGAGACTCAGTCAGCCTTTCTTGGACCAACGCTTCAGTAGACATATTAAAATGAACGAAAAAATGTGCCTGAAAGAAGGTCGTGGTAGTTAAAGTTGATACTGGTTCAATAAAGAGTTAAAAGGCCTTTTCTCTGCAGGAGGAGGACGGGCAGCAGAGCTTGGAGTGTATCCAGGCCAATCAGATCTTCCCCAAGAAGTCCCCCGTCTTAGAGGAGGAAAACATGCAGGTGAGGAAGCTGCTGCTCCTGCTGCCAAACTTGTGTTGTAAAAAAAAAACAGTTAACGTTGCAGTTATGTGTTAATTTGTGGTGAGTCGCTGTAATCCGTTACATAACCACTATTAAGTCACATGCTACTTCAGCTCACTTTCATTCTGACGAGTCAAGTGATCTCTGAGGCCCTTTAATCTGACAATAGAAACTAACATTTTACTGCCTGTGCTGAGAAAAACTTTTATTTCATTATGAAGAAGTGCTTTGAGACACTTATCTGCTATTTTGAAATCTCATCAAAAGCTTTTTAAAGCTGCTGCAGAAAAGCTCCCAACATGTTGATACAAGTTGGACAGACCAGTCATGATGGCGATATCTAGTGAATCGACCGTCTTTGCTTGTGTCATTATCGCTGATGATCTGTGTGGCTCTGCTGTGGGTTTTGAAATGTTTTTATCTCCTGCTGTTGCTAGGTGCCCTTTCCTGAGCTGCACGGGGAGTCCACAGAGTATGTGGGGAGAGCAGAGGATGCCATCATCGCAACGTCCAACTACCGCCTCCACATCAAGTTCAAAGAGTCTGTCGTCAACGTGAGTATTTTTGAAAAGCCACCGATGACCCTCGAGGTCTGATACGATGAGAGAACGTTTCCCACACAGCTTAAAGTAACTGAAGAATGAATTCTGTTGTCTCTACTGGAATCTGTGTGAAGGTGTGTAGTAATGTATTGTGAATGGGCAGAGTTGGGGGGCCATTGTGCCAGCGCTGCGGTGACCGGGCCATTCAGAGCCGATCTGCGCCGGCAGCAGCGCCACATGACTCCTCATCACCTCTGTTTCGACACGCGCCTGCCTGCGTCCTCCGCTTTGTCTCCGCACCTGCCGTTGCCGTGGTTGCAGTGGTTCCAGAGGGGACGCAGCACAGTCGCGCCCTCTCTCTCTGTGTCTCCTTTCACCACGTTAAAGAGAGAGAGAGCCAAGCGTTGTTACCCAAGTGTGGTCACTCTCTAAAAACAATTTGTCTCATTAGTCGCTGCAAAGATGTTCTCTGCTCTATGGTTTCTTTTTTTAATACACCTTTCACCCTGAATCACCTCTTAAGTAAATATGTACATATACATACATACATATAAATATGTCTGCATTTGTACTGTATGTACTATATTGTGGCATCCAGGGTTACACAGGGTAGTGGTGAGGAAGAAATAGCAGTTTCTCAGAGACTGTATTGTCACATGTTGTTAAGTTACATGTTCTGTCTGTACTAATCTATTTATGTGCAATTCTATGAGTGTTTTTATTGCACAAATGAAGCATTTTCCATAATTTGACCGAAAAAGCCGACTGTGAAAAGCCTTAGGAGAAGCACATGCTGTGTTCAGACCGCCAAGCTGCTCAGCTGCTCGTGTGTGAGAGCAGGAAAGTTGTGCAACGACAGATTGTGTGCTTCAGGGAAAGCTTTTGTAAATTTCACTTCCTTTTCTTAAAACATACTAATTTTAAAAGAGAACTTCTGGTAATACTCGATAAAAACCCATTTAACAGACCAAAACCCACAGTTATTTCATCCTTTCAACAAGTATTGCTGTTAACATTTCTGTACTGGTCGCAAAGTTCCGGAATGATATCAGCAATAGATACTGAAATAACTGAAATCTTAATCATCACCCCGTGTTTACGTTATAAAGCTTTCACTTGGATTTGAGTCATTCAGGGGTTCTACTGGTTGCGTCCGTCTGAGTGTTTCTGCTGGCCACCCATCACGTGTTGTCGGGGTTAATTGGACCTCAGTGAGCCTCTGGTTCTTGGCTCACACACACACACCTCCTTTCTGTGCTCACATCAGACAGAGCCAACGTTCTCCTCGCACATATTTTGGACGGGTTGACGAGGCATCTGCATCACATGGCAGGGTTGTCAGAGCTCACAAATCAGGGGTGGGAGGTGCTGCGAGAGAGCGAGAGGCTGTTAACAAGCAGCCGAGGAATTTTGATGGTGGCCAGATTAGGCATGTAGATTAGAGGGCAGGAATTAAGTTGTGGCAGCAGGATGCTCGAACATCCGGAATGTGCAGTGATAGCAGCCGTACACAGACAGACAATAGTTGCCAAATCGCAGTGCATCACTTACATTATTGTTCTCTCTGTTTTGCTTTGGATAGAGTTGTTGTTGTGAGGTGTCAGTAAGTATCCAGCAGAGCTGCACGGCGTGGAGTGCTTGATTTGAGTGTATAATTTTGTGTGTGCCTGTCTGTTAACCGGCTGGTGTTTCGAGGACTCGAATGCTGCTTGTTCATCCCGTTTAACACCCGGTGTTGGATTTTAGGAGAAATGATGTAAAAAAAAAATACGAGCAGCAATAATCTATCCACACAAAGCATTCAAGCCGCCGATCTTTCAATGCAACTTGTACACTGATCCGCCATCAGGAAGTAAAGCTGTCATTTGCACACTCATGAATTTGGAGCTTGACCCGCTGATGACTGGCTGCTGATCCTGCATGGCACCGGGCTGTGTGTGAACAGCAGATTGAGCCACACCTTTCGTTAAAGCCCGCTGTGCTGCTGAAAAGTGGCTCTTTACTAATTAACAGAGCTTAGACAAAAGCAGCACGGGTATTTCCCTGCAGTATTCAAAGTATGCTCTTAAGTCATAAGCACATGGCAGTTCTGTACTTCGGATGACATTTGCCTATAAAAGATAAGACAGCAGCTCTGGGCCAGGGGGGAAATGTAGACACAAGCTCTTCACCATCTAGTATTGAGTGTTTTTGTGCTTCCATACTCAAAGTTAAGAAGATTATGTATATTAAGAAAGCTCAGGGAGATGTGATGTGAAAAATTAATGGAAACGCACCTGGACGAGTAATCTGCGTGACTTGTGTATTTTTAGCACCACGTGGCTGAATGGCGGTTTGGTTAATGCAATTAAATATTTCATCTAAACACGTGATGTTGCAGCTCATTCTCGGCATGAAAGCATTTTTCCCCCGTGTCGACCACCACTAATGTGCTGAATGGATCGGTGTCAGTCTGCCACACTTCATGTACTGACTGCATGTGTTTGGTTGCCACATTTTTAACGTTTGTGTCACACTCTCAGTGCTGACGAAGCCTCTGTTTGACTCCGCAGGTTCCTCTTCAGCTCATAGAGTGTGCCGAGTGTCGGGACATGTTCCAGCTTCATGTCACCTGTAAGGATTGCAAAGTCATCAGGTACGACCAGAGATACACTCCTGCAACCTGAAATCATTCCAGCTATTGCTTCCTTTAAGTTAGAGGTTTAAGAAACTTAATTTAGAGGGATTGAGGGAGGGAAGGAGGGGTGTATTTAACCACGCTTAGAAGCTGTTTAATGCATTTTAGAGCCCGACAGCTGAAACAGTAAAATATGTGAAGGTAAAACATAAAATCACTTCCATTTCACAGGTAATTAGGAAAATAAGCACTCTGTGGCTCAAGCTAACAACATTCAAATGACGGTGCTGCTGGACCGCCTCTTGTAATAAACTTACCGGCTCACTTTATATGTTATCATGCTTGAAATTCACACTGCAGATATCCGTTTTCTCCAACAACTCCCAAGACAATGTGCAGGATAGGCTTAACCGTCCATCTGTCTTCTACAGTTTACAGAAGTCAAGATGTCACTTTTTTTGCTGAAGTTCAATGGATGTCAGTCACACATCAGAGGAAAGCAGCATCGTCACCTGTCGTTGTGCCGGACAGGGGCAGCGGAAACTCAGTCATTCATGAAAACAAAGAGAGTTTATTGATTAAAATGTCTTCCTCAAAACACATTTCATATACAGAACAAACGTACAGATTGTGCCTCGATAAGGAATCGGAGAAAATATGAACAGAGACACAGACAGTGCCGCCACTTTTCATGTTAACACCACATGAAGGAGCTTTTTTGACAGCTGAGGGCATAAAAACACAAAAGTCTTTGTGCCTAAACAAGCACGTATGAATGATGCACAACAACATGATGACAATTAAAGTGAGCTGCTGTAGTCGAGCCTGAAATCAAACCTTCCTCCTGCTCTGCATGGACCTAAACTGGCTGTGTACGTGGGTGTAATCAAATGCATCAGATGTCATCAGGTTTTATTTCTTTGCTTCAGACTTACTCATAGCCGTTTCAATTTTGCACAAAACCAGTGCTCTGCTAATCTGACACTGCCAAACATCTGGAAGGGATGAGCTAGAAACAGTTTAGACGACGGCTGGCACTTTAAAAAATTGGCAATTGGATGAACCAGCGATCTATTATGGGTTAACTTCAACTAATCAGATAAAGAGTAGGAGAGGGCTATCAGTAGAGCCTGTCGTCAAACTCGTTCCAAAACCAGTCGAGGGAAGAGCAATCGTGTTCTCCTATGAGAAAAAGCCTTCAGTGGTGTTTGTTGTTTCTTGCTGGTCATCGTACTTGGACTGCGCCTGTAGCTTCCATCTGTAGCTGCCAGCAGTTCTGTAGAAGACACTAATTGGTACAACCACTGTGGTTTGGCCACTAGTGCGTAGTTTCAGTGAGGGTCCACTCTCATTACTGTGAGAAATTCAGTCGATAACAGAAAATATTCGGCTAATGGGATCCCTGATGTCACAGCCAAACCGTATAAAACCCAGCAGCTTAACCAGGAAATAAGTAAAGAAACAACGCTGGAGCAATCAGCGGCAATTATGACATTTTAAGAGTTGATTGCAAGACCACATACAAAACGAACACCTATTTAGCAAGAAAAAAGAAGTACTTGATGGGTTTGGGTTAAAATGATGTGATGTTATGTAGTGTGTAAATACTTCTGTCTTTCCACAAATGAAGAGTGATCTTGATTCTGTGTTTGTATCATAGCTGTCAGTACCGAAGGTTAGCGATTACTAGCATTGCGGTCTAATACCTTTGTGTTTGATCTCCTAGGTGTCAGTTCTCCACCTTTGAGCAGTGTCAGGAGTGGCTCAAACGGCTGAACACAGTAGCGCGCCCTCCCTCTCGGCTGGAGGACCTCTTCTCATTCGCCTTCCACGCCCACTGCATGAATGTGTACGCTGGTGAGAAGGAGCAGCACGGCGAGCTGTGCAGACCAGGTACCCTACCGCCCCTCACACGTTCTCAGGTTTCCCCCAGCAGAACCTCCTCATCCTCCTCTTCTCGTGGCTTATCGGACATCTCTGCTCTGTCTGCAGGCGAACACGTGACCTCCTGGTTCAAGAACGAGGTGGAGAGGATGGGCTTTGACACTCAAAACGCCTGGAGGATATCCGACATCAACAGCAAGTTCAGGTAATGGCTACTTTCATTCAGGAGCGGTGCTGCTGCGCTGATTTCATCGCTCCAGCTAGAAGATAGACCAGTTTTCTTTTGTGTGTGGGTTTGTGTAGGTGTGTGCGTGTGTTAGACAGTGGGTGGTTGTGTTATTGTACTCTGCTGGTGCTGCGCCCTGGGTAGATAAGAGCTCAGCCCAGGATTAGGTGTCTGCAGACTGAGACCTTTGTTGAGCCATCACAGCCCTTCAGTCTTCTCTCTTTCTCTCTCCCCTCGTTAAACCGGTGCTCTCTCGTCCCCCTCTGCTCTGCCAGGCTTTGCCCCAGCTATCCTCAGCAGCTCCTGGTGCCAGCGTGGATCACTGACAAGGAGCTGGAAAATGTGGCGGCCTTCCGCTCCTGGAAGAGGTTCCCTGCCGTGGTTTATAGGTTGGTGTGTTCGTTTCAAGACAGAAGGTTAAGCGTGTTTACGGCCGCACAGCAATGAAGCGCTTAATTATGTGCACATTGACCTTTTTGTCTATGAGCGGAATGAAACCATATTCAAAGAATATCTTTATGGCTATATATCAGTGCCACCATAGACAGAGTTTACTTTGGCCTATAAAACCTCAACATACAGGTAATTACTGAAGGATAGCTTCCTCCAAGCTGCATTTCTCTGTTTACCTCTTCGGATTTTGTTAAAAATGGAAGACCGCTAAGTTAACCAATAACATCCACTGCGTCATGACTCCAGTGAACTGTGGTTGTTGTATTTAACCAACAGTGCTTAAGAGCTTTTGATCTTTGTTTTTGGAAAACTGCTCTGACCAGAAGCTTTGGATGCTTTTGAATGCCTGTTTTGTTCGTCAGAGCACCTGAAATAAATATGAGACAAAAGTTTGCTTTGGTGGCTTTAAAATGAGTCAGGCCAGTGGTCATGGATCAGAGGAGTTTGGAGCAGTTCAGCAGTCAACATTTAGCTTATTTTGTATAATTGTTTTGTTGGAGCTGAAACAGACGTTGTTGATCCTGCCAAAGAAACAGTATGACAATCTGCATTCAACCAATATCTTATTTCTCAATTGTGAAATGTCCTGTAGACTACAGTCAGATTTTAAATAGCCTTTGAATTCCTCCACTTGCACCCTTAAAAACACTGTAGTTGATTAAAGATAGCTCTGGCACAAGCTTCTCATCCACTTTACTGTGAGCCATAACTCAGGTTGCATTGTTTAGAATACGTCATCTAGTTGACTACGTCATGTTATTGGTTTGTGTCCATAGCGTCGATCTGCTCGTCAGTGATGTTATTTGAAGTTTGGAAACAGAAGTGAGAGGATATTAAATACCACGACGTCTATGATTCTCCTGAAAACCTCAATAATCGTCAGATCGCCTGTCCTTCTGCTAAACTCATTAGTCAATTCATTGGCTAGTTTGGCCACAAATTAATCAGCTATAACTTCTAACTTATACAATTGCAATGATGTGTTTATTTATTTTTAGCAAAAAAATTCACTGATTCCAGCTCAACAAGTTTATAACGTGTTTGTCTGCTTTGCATTATACGACAGCAAAATAAACACTTTTGAGATTTTAACTGTTGGTCAGAAGAAAAAGTTTCAATTCAATGTGCAATTTTAATATGTGAACTTGGGCTTCAGGAAAACCAACATTTTTCACAATTTTCTAACATTTTACAAGCTGAACAATCCGTCAATTCAAAGGAATAATTGCTAGTTTAATCAGTTTTTTGGAGCCCTATTGAATAAACATATTGGACAAAAGGAAAAAAAAAACAACAACACACTGTTGGATTAATCTAATATAAATATAAATTCTGTCTTTAATGCCTCCTGTCTTCTGACTCCCCTCCACATAGGCACCAGACCACAGGGGCTGTGATCGCCCGCTGTGGCCAGCCAGAGGTCAGCTGGTGGGGCTGGAGGAACGCCGACGATGAGCACCTGGTCCAGTCCATCGCCAAGGCCTGCGCCGTGGACAGCAGCTCCTGCAAACACCTTTCCAACGGCAACTACACCAACGGCTCTGACCTGCCTGATACTGACTTTGGTGAGAGCTCACACTCAACTTTGATCCACTCGCTCACTGACACACTTTACTCACCCACAAACAAAGACACACCCCCAGCGGCACACGCAGACAGGTATTTCCAGGCTGAGGTCTTCGCTGTCTGCATGAAGCAGTTGTGCTCTGCAGTCTGGCCTGTCGGGGCTTGTTTGAAGCATCATGTTCACACAAACACTCTCAGACAACATTAACTCATCATGTCAAACAGATTCTGATGGATGTGCCTTGATGAAACACTTTCACACCTTAAAAATGTATATAAACATTTTAAATCATCTTACTGACCTACCTTACTGAAGAGAAAATGTCGCTGTGTTTTGTGTCTGTTTCAGAATCTTCCATGACCAACAGCTCTGAGGTGGAGACTTTGGCCATCCAGCCCCACAAGTTACTGATCCTGGATGCCAGGTCCTACGCTGCTGCTGTAGCTAACAGGGCCAAAGGTGGAGGTTGTGAGTGTCCAGGTAAGTCCTGTCAGCTCGGTACTGGTCCTCATCAAGTCAGTGTGTGCTTTTGATTCTGGAGCTCAGTGAACAACACGTGTGATTGTCCTGCCTGCTGAAATTAAAACCAATTATTGTTTTCTCATTTTTTTTAAACCACTGTTTTCCTCCTGCTCCAGAGTACTATCCCAACTGTGAGGTGGTGTTTATGGGCATGGCCAACATCCACTCCATCCGCAAGAGTTTCCAGTCCCTGCGTTTCCTCTGCACTCAGATGCCTGATCCAGCCAAGTAAGT
Source organism: Acanthopagrus latus (assembly GCF_904848185.1). NCBI lineage: Eukaryota > Metazoa > Chordata > Actinopteri > Spariformes > Sparidae > Acanthopagrus > Acanthopagrus latus. The sequence goes on from NC_051043.1 coordinate 28,525,523, forward strand.
TTTTCTTCTTCTTCTTCTTCTTTTTTTTTTTTTTTACCTCCAGCAGTGCCTCTGGTTTTCCATAGCCATAACTCTAAAGCTGTGCAGGCTAAAACCATTACATGTAAAGCTCTCAAGCTTTGCTGTAGTAACTGGTAGGTAACTAGTAATCACAGCTGTGTTTTGGTCTTGGCTATACATCTGTTCCTGATTTAGAAAGCCTGGCCCAACCCCAAGTGGAGGATCTCTTTCCATCTGCGCTCCCAGACTTGATGTTACAATGATGTGTAATTGAATCACGCTGGCTGGAGAGAACGTTGTTGAGAGTGGTTAGAAGATCTCGGACAACAAAAACAGGCTCACAGGCTTCTTCATTTAGTTTAACTTTATATTACGTTATATTTAAAGTTATTATGCTCATGCTGAAATAAATAAATAGATAAACAGCAGGTTGTACAAGGGTCTCATGATTTCTGCGAAAATCCAAACCTAATTTGTATCAATTTACAAAATACGATTGCTGACACATCTGTCTTGCTGACTTCAGAAGTATGAGTCGGTCACAGGCTTGTCTCTGTCAGACGCTCCGGGTTTATAGACAAACAACACAGTGCTGACGATTATGACCCAGATAAGATAAGACGAGTCAAACATTTACTCCCAATTTAAGTCGTTCAAGGTCTACGCATGTCTCCGACTGGTCATGTAATGTTTTGATTTATTACATAATATCCAATATCCAAACAGGCACGCCTCCACCGACACACCAGCAGCCTCAACCGAGCCTCATCCAATATCAAATAAAACCTATTTTAAAACCACGAGAGCCGTTTTCTTTATCCGTCATAGATACCAGCGACCAAAATACTCCTTCCATCAAGATCCATCCATTATTCCCTGAAAAATTAACTAAGTAACTGAGTTTTTGTCAACATGTTACCTGCTTTTACATCATTTGTAGTCAAGTGGAGTATTTGCTCTTTTTGGATCTCCACCAATTCTCATCTGCAGTTCCCCTCTGCTTTATAGAGCTTTATGGTGAGTTGCAGATGAATATTTAGCTGATTAGTTAGTGAGCACAGTAGAGCATTTAGCAAATAAAGAACCAGATATTCCCCCGAGGAGCTGGAGAGAGATAAAACAGAGATAAAGGGAGAGTTGTTGTTGGACTTCATTAGGTGTGCAAAACAAAAGACTCAGTGAATGTTAGTGTTGCTCCCGTAACTGCTGACTGTGTAAATTAGCAACTGTTTGCTAACAAGTTGGCCATACGGTGTGATCACTGCTTTTTTCCTCTGCCCACACGTGTCAAAAGAATCGGTTATTGCATGTTTTTTTTAAGATGTTAGTACAGTTTGAAGTTAAGCAGTGTTAGACCGTTTGACATAGAAGTTGCTCGTCTCTTAACCATTTTGAAATGTTTTTGAGTAGACAGACCCAACATACATACGTCTTGATTTAACTCTTAGCCATAAGTCATAGAGGAGTCATTGACGGTGTTGCGAGCTAGCTGGGACTATAAATGCTCCGGTATGTGGCACAGGTCCATGTGATGTACTCGTCCTTACAAAACAAGCGTGTCATCACTTGGCGTTGGAGGCATATGAGGTCGTCTGATGTGTTTCTGCTCTCTCTGTCTGTGCGTCTGCAGCTGGCTTTCTGCACTGGAGAGCACCAAGTGGCTGCAGCATCTCTCCCTGCTGCTGAAGGCGGCGCTGCTGGTGGTAAACGCCGTCGACCGAGACCACAGGCCCGTCCTGGTGCACTGTTCAGACGGCTGGGACCGCACGCCTCAGATCGTTGCTCTGTCCAAGCTGCTGCTGGACCCTTACTACCGCACAATCGAGGTACAGAAGAAGACTCTGCTTCATTCAGTTCCGTCCTTGAACCTGGCTTTTGTTAGCATTTTAACATTTTTGTGTTGAGGACAGAAAACCATGAAAACACTCCTCACATTGACATCAGTCAGTAACAGTTATATTTCCAGTGCAGCTAGGAAAAAAAAACATTTTTCTTTAATTTGAATGCAACAGTCATCGGGATTGTTCTAAAAATATCATGCCATTGTGAAGCGACATTTAATTGAATTTAATTTTGTCTTGTGACGTCTTTGCGCAGGGTTTCCAGGTTTTGGTGGAGACAGAGTGGCTGGACTTTGGCCATAAATTTGCAGACCGCTGCGGCCACGGAGAAAACTCTGAGGACGTGAACGAGCGCTGCCCCGTCTTCCTGCAGTGGCTGGACTGTGTTCACCAGCTGCAGCGACAGTTCCCCTGCTCCTTTGAGTTTAACGAGGCCTTCCTGGTGCGTACAAGGCTGGTGGTTTGCTCAGATCCGCAGATGAAACGCTTCAAAATGTTTTCTTGTAGAGAAGTCGCATGCCTCTGATTCAGTTTCCAATTGTGTGCCACTAATTAACATTTACAGTCTGGGTGTGTTCATTCCTTCTGTGAGGAATCTCCTGTCATCTCTGCTTATTATCATACCTGAGGTGTGTGTGTACAAGCCTCTACATGTCAACGTGTGTGTGTGTGTGTGTGTGTGTGCAGGTGAAACTGGTGCAGCACACCTACTCCTGTCTGTTCGGCACTTTCCTATGTAATAGCGGCAAAGAGAGGGAGGACCGCCGCGTTCAGGAGAGGACCTGCTCGGTGTGGTCACTGCTGAGACCGGCCAACCGCACACTGAGGAACATGCTGTACTCCTCACACTCCGAGACTGTACGTCCACCGTCTGCCCCTGTGTTCAGTCTTAAATCCTGCAGGAAGCAGAGTGCTCCACATTCTGACTTCATGTCACCTAAAGAAAGTGTATTATAATGAGACTAGCTGAACATCTTCTGAATCATGAGGAAACATGGAGTCTACCCTCTCCTGAGGGCCTGGGGTTTTTCAAATCCCAGTTCAGGATTTGGAAAACGCAGGAGAGGTTCTGGCACCAAAGTATTCAGATGCATTGTGGGAAAGACGAACCCCAAAGCTGTTTATTTCACACTGTCTCTTTAGATTGATTGCTAGTTGTTATGGGACCAAACTTGATTTAAGAGTCTTTTTGCCACCCTTCTTAGAATGACATTTTTGTGGTTACTGTTGTTTTTGTGCTTGCATTCTTGTGTGGCCATAAATATTGTCCACTAACCATGAGGGGGAGATCATATTCCCAGAACTCATTTACAGTTGGATGTTCTTGTAGTTAGATCTCCTTACAACCAAGTCTTTTATTTCATTATCGCGTTGTAGCTTTTGTACCGTTATCCGTCAGTTTCTCTGTGAGTTAAGTTTGCAGCTGTCGTTGCAGGTTCTCCACCCGGTGTGTCACGTACGCAACCTGATGCTGTGGACGGCGGTCTACCTGCCCAGCTCCTCCCCCACAACCCCCTCTGATGACTCCTGTGCACCTTACCCTGTGCCCGGTGGCAATCCTGAGGATACGCCGCTGGCCAGGTGAGCCTGGCACGCTGGAACCCGAACCCCCCCCTCTTCCTCCCTCATGTAAGATGAACACAGGTTGATGCCTCCTGCAGCCCGGGGCCCGGCTTTTCAACCCTGCTGCTCACATACTTTGCTCTGCCCGGGCCCTTACAGCCACAGCTACTGTTTTACGCTCTGCTTATCTCATGTCTCGTGACAGTCATACCATCAATAAAGAGCTACAGGAAGTTGTTTTATTTTAGTGATGTCGATGACAGCTAGCTCTAAGTTAAACAGACCAACTCTGAATGCTTCGCTGTCATTATGTTTGTGCTGCATTTTTCTTGTTTTGATGAGGCTGACATGTGATTGTTATGTCAACTAAACATTTTGAAATGATATGTGTACAGCCACACGTTGAATCATAGGGTGTCACACTGAGCCATTGTTATGTAATGAAAGCCGTTTCCAGATCATAACACCTCTCGTTTCCTCTTCAGGCGTACAAAGACTCGCTCTTTCGACAACTTGCCAAGTGCATGTGAGCTGGGAAACTCTCTGGCTCCTAACCGGCGCTCCAGTGACCCGAGCCTCAATGAGAAATGGCAGGACCACCGCCGCTCTCTGGAGCTCAACATGGCAGTGGGGCCCGAGGGAGGGGGGAACCAGGATCAGGAGGTGCGACCCAACGGAGTAGGGCCTTACCCAGATGGAGCGGACTCCGAGCTGGACGACAGCCCGCAGCCCCGGGGCTCAGAGGCTGAGCTCAGACAGAAGGCCTCTGTGAGCGCAGCTGAAACAGGAGACGAGACAGAGGAGGCAGAGCTGTCTGTGGCGGTGGGCGTGGCTGAGGGCCAGATGGAGAACATCCTTCAGGAAGCCACTAAGGAGGAGGCGGGAGCAGATGTCCAGAGGGAGGGAAGTGCTGCCGTCACACAGGTCATTAACACTGTCGACACAGAGGTGGAGAAAGAAGCACAGGTTGAGAAGGATGATCAGTGTGCTAAGGTCAACGGGACTGAGATCCAAACAGAAGCTTTGGCTAATGGTCACCATCCAGAAAATGGCGTAATGGAGGCAGAGGAGGATGGTGAGTCTCCCCCTCTGCCCACACAGAAGGCAGAGGAGCTGGATCAACAGGCTGCTGAGGTGACTCAGACACCAGACGATCTGGTGAAGCAGGATGTTGAGAACTCTTCTGTAGAGGAGCTTGCACACGGACCCAATGAGTCCAGCTCAAATGAGCCTGAGCAGCCTGCAGCCCATAGAACTATGACTAACGGCTTTTTGGATAGTTCACCTGAAGAGCCAGGTGTGGAGGAGGAGATCTGCCCTGACTCTGAACCTGAGCATGGTGTCTTGGAGCTGGGGGAGCGGTTGGATAAGAGGACCTCCCTGATGGAAAGCTCCACAGAGACTTTAACTGAAGAGGCCTGCACCAGGTTGGAGCTAACAGCACATCCTGTTTGCCCGAGTCGTCAGCCCTGCAGTGACGGCAGGAGCCATCCGCCCTGCTCCAGGAAAGAGAAAGGACTGGAGACGGGCGAGCATGGCTTTATCAGAACTTTAAACGGGGGCAGCAAGCGGCCCTCTGTCAGTGCCTTTCAGTCTATGAGTGCTGACCTCAACAGGGACGGTGTTTATAATGGCGACAGCTTCGAGGTGGAGCCCTGTGGAGGGCCTCACTGGGCCAAAGGGAACGGGGAGAAGGCCCCTCTCAGTCGACAGGTATCTTTAGCGAGCTGCAACTCCCTGATCCTCCATCCACGCGGCAGCTGCTCCCAGCACCGCTGGTGCCACGCCTCGCTAGGCCGGGCCGCCATCAGCCCGGAGCAGCCGTCACGCAGTCATCTGGACGACGACGGGCTGACGCTACACACGGACGCCATCCAGCAGCGGCTGAGGCAGATTGAGGCGGGTCACCAGATGGAGGTGGAGACCCTGAAGAAGCAGGTGCAGGAGCTGTGGAGCCGCCTGGAGAATCAGCACCACGCCGGCTCCCACAGGATCAACGGAGACATGGGAGATGAAGTGGTAAGATGGCGACAGCTTGACCGTGAAACTGATCGACCGCCTGATCTGTTCTCAACATGAATGTTACTTCTGATCATCTGTGTCTCTCTCCATGCAGACCTCAATGACAGACTCTGAGTACAACCTGGATCCCAACTGTTTGTCACGCTGCAGCACAGAGCTCTTCTCCGAGGCCAGCTGGGAGCAGGTGGACAAGCAGGACACTGAGGTGAGCAGCAGCCAGGCTGACCTGAATACAGCTTGAGGGAGAGAAGGAACTAAACTGCTAAAGCAAAGCCTGTGTTTGTCTGTAGCTTGCATATGTAGACCTCACATCTCTTCAGCAATGGCAGTTCATGATGATTGACGGTTGGTGGTAGGTGAGCTGAGATCAGTCTGTACATTACAGGTGACTCGCTGGTACCCAGACCATTTGGCAGCTCAGTGTTACGGCTGTGAGAGCAGGTTCTGGCTCGCCACCAGGAAGCATCACTGCAGGTAAGTTCTGGAGGGTTACTGAGCTGCTGGAGCTCCAAACCTTCAGTCAGTGTCCCCGTCGTCAAACACTCCTGTCTGTCCTGTCGGGGCTTAAAGGGACATTTCCTCTGTTTAAGCTCACTCATCAGACCAAGTTGCTTGTATGCAGAATACATCCAGACTGTGTCTAGATTAAGTTGAGGCTGCCTGTCAGTTTTCAGTAGATTTCACTGAACAACTTGTGAGGAACGGAGTGTGGAATTTGTCTCTGGTGGGATTTAACTAGCACCACCTCACATCAAAATCGTTGTGTTTATGCAGGTTTCTTAAAAGTCTCCCACTACACAGAGACGAGTTTGCATAGCTGCCTTCTTTCTCATCTCTGTGAGAGTTGCACATGTTCAGCCCCGATGTGACACTGACAACGATACTGCGAATACGTTTTTCTTTCAAACTCGGCGCCCTCCAGTGACTTCCAGAGTTGTGGGAAATGCGTGAGACAAACTTGATGTGACTCTTAACCCCTACTTTCCCATAATGCAACTTGATTTGCATTATTTACTGCAACTTTCCAGCCTGGTAAACACACAAGGCCTCCGAACTTTACGTCTCTAGCCCAAGCAGAGATAACCCAGATGATGTAGAGAGCTGAAGTTTGGTGGTGAAAGAAGAGAGACAAGTCATTTTTTGATCCTGCTTGAATTGTGTCACAACTCACACATATGATGTTTGTCAAATTAGAAGATAATAACACAACATGGCCGCCAACTTGGCTGGGAAAAGCTAATAAAAAATATATTGTATGCTCCTATTGATGACATTCAGGAGCAGCTCTACAATGTCACCAAAGCATCATATGTGTGATGAGATGTGGTCAAAAAAATAATTTGTCTCTCTTCTTTCACCACCGTACAAAGTTTTTTTCTGAAATAAAGTAAGTAAGCAAGTAAACTCATGTAGTCCTTGTTGACGGGTTAATAAATCGATTGATTGATTCTGTCGGACGTGCTGCTTTCTTGCACTGAAAGTCTCCTCGAAGTAAAAGTATGTTTTGGTTATTTGCAGGGTGCAGGATGAGATACGTTCGGTGCCTTTTAGTCTCATTCTGTCAGCTGTTGGCATTTCCTCCGCCGTTATCATTTCCTCATATCACTGTTGTCTGCTCTTTACTTCCTTTTCTTTGTGGTGGGTCGGTTCGAGTTAAGAACTTAGTTAGAAATTTGAGTAAGGAAAGTTCGTTCTGGACATCCGGTGTGTTCTGGACTTCAGTGATCTGTAGTCAAGTCAGCCATGCACGGATTCAAAACGCTGAAGTGTAGAACCGACAGGGCAGGACTGTAGCTGATTCTCTGTCGTAGCTGTGTTAGATTTTCTGTCTTTGTCACACACATCTGCAGCAGGAAGTGTGTTTTAGTGTGTTAAGTGTTCTCCACTGTGAAGGCAGTTCTTATCCATTGTCTGCCCCTCTCCTCTACAGTGGCAGGGAGCCTGTCCAGGAGGTCTGGTGAGATCCGGCTCCCCTGTCCCTCCACCCTCCACCACCTTCCACCTTTCTAACCTGGCGCTGCTGCACCTTCCTCTTCCTAATCCTCCCCCCCCTCCTCCCCCCCTCCCTGCTCCTCCCCCTCCTCACCTGCTACATCTGGTTTCCTCATTCTGTTCTAGTTGTCAGCAAATTCTCAGGAAGTTCATCATTTCTGAGATGTAATGACTTGAATGTGCGTCCCGCAGCGCCAGTGTGTTCCCATCCGGTGGTTTTTCAATTGGCTGCGAGCACGATTGCTGTCAGTGGGAGAGCTGGGATTGGTTGCTTTATCACCTGGAAAAATTCAAATCTAATATATATTTAAAAATAAACAAAATAAAACATGGTCTTCCTCAACCTTTACCCCCTCCTGACATAGCACCACATCAGCACCCTGCCCTCCCACTGCCCCCGACACACCCCGGCAGCATGCTGCCCCAAACCAGCCCCCCTGCATCTCACCTCCCAGCAGCACAGCATGCTACTGGAGAAAAGGCTGCAGACTCAGGAGTGAATTAGATGAGTTTTGATAAATGATTTCTGTGCAGGGTGAGTACAGGCAGGTAGAGGGGAACACCGTGTGTTAAGTGTGTGAGCATGGCCTTACATGTGGATCTGAGCATGGGTATCTGAAACCTCCAGTGTGACCTGCCTTCCTTTCTACTCATGATAACGTGTTGTTTTTTTGTTTTGTTTTAATGGGCTGAATAATCAAGTTAGCACCACTGAGTGATAGAGCACCTTCTCTAACCCGGCATGTAGAGCGAGAAGTCGACACAGAGCTCCTGTAACTTCTTTCCACCTGTTGTATCATGCGTCCCAGGAAGAGACAGACAGGAAGAACGACAACAAACACTTTTCTGTAAAGCGTTTTATTTTACCTCCAAGCTAACATGATGTTAGCCGGCTAAAATGATCCTGAATCACATCGTTGTTTACAAAAACATCCGTATAGAAAACCTCTGCGTCACACATTAGCTTACATGCAAATTAATTCTTTGAAAATGAGTGTTTCATGTTTTCATATCTCATTAATGACAGAAGTTCTATCGCAACACACAAATAAATGAATTTGGCTCTGATGCAGCACTTCTGTGTTTAGTCACCACTCTGTGTCATGCTGATAACACGATCTGATTGGTTACACATCACTAGTACTAACCAATCAACAGTGAATAATCTGAACCTGCAGAGTAACTTGTAATTAAATACATCAGATAAATGTATTGGAGTGGAAGTATAAAGTAACACCTAATGAAAATACTAAGTAAAGTACCTCAAGAATGTTCTTCAGTGCGGCTCTTGTATAAATTGTAGTTTGTTATTCTACGTTTTGACACTAAGATTTTTGTTTTAACTGCAAATATATCAGTTATCAGTCCCTGAAAAACCTTATGGGTTCAACTGCAGAGAGGAATCAGGTTTGTTATTTAAAAATCATCCAGACGAGTTCAGTGAGTTTTAGCCGAGCTCTTAGTAAACCTTTAGTCAGCGTTGAGTAAATCAGAAATCCAGCCTTCAGTCAAATGAATCACAATCAGATGAAGCTCACATAGTTTTGTGAAGAACTGACCCTGGTGCAGGTGTAATGAAGAGACGCATGGTCACAGTAGGTGTAAAGAGGCTCTGTGTGAGAGTCCAGCTGTGACCCGAGTGTTTCTCCCTGCAGGAACTGCGGTAACGTGTTCTGTGCCAGCTGCTGTGACCAGAAGATCCCAGTGCCAAGCCAGCAGCTGTTCGAGCCCAGCCGCGTCTGTAAGACCTGCTACGGCAGCCTGCAGCTCAGCCCGGCTCCCCTGGACCTGGAGCTGGACAAACCCATCACGGCCAGCTCCAACTGAGTGTCACTGGACCGGGGGACAGGAGGGGAGGCGGACTGTAGCCGCCGGCCGCCGACACAGGCGAACCGCTGAGGAAGAGCACAGGAGCTACGCAGAATGTCCCATGTACTTTGTGTGTGTGTGTGTGTGGTGCAGACTTGAACGTGTACATACAGAGGATGGCGTAGCGGAGGAGCTGAATGACGTGTTGGCGCGATTGCCCAACGCTCAGAACGATGGGTGTGCACAGGGGTGGGTGGGTGCTGTGTGTGTGTGAGTGAGTGCGAGAGGAAAACACACACGTTCCACACGGAGGGTTTGTGGCAGTGACGAGGCTGCACTCCGAGGCCGGAGGAGCGAGAATGGACAATCCTGGTGCCTTTGGACCAGGCAGGCGGAGGAGGTTGTCTCACTGTGTTGCTGAAGTCTCCTGAATCATTTCCCCCTCCCGCCCTGCTCGCCCACGCTTCATCTCCCAGCGTGGACTTCAGGAGCAATGTGGAAAAATCTCCTGGTAATCACGAGGCACTCCCTCAGCTTTGGAAAAAGTCTGGATCGCTGATACTCACGGTGTTGTTGAGGATAAAGTTTGAATGTTCAGTTCACCCAGATTACAAACAAGTAATGCAACAATTCAGCTGCTGTGGCTCAGAGACAAAATATTCCTCTGAATAACACGTGACAAAGAACAGCAGCCATTTTATTTACATTTGAGACACTAAATTAGCTTTTTGGCATTTTTTTTTTCCTGCTTGAATTGATTACATAATTTTCCGCAACATGACCAAGACATTTTGAAATAATTGTTGTTCGTGCCTCACAGCTCTGAGGCTGTTCTCAGTGATTAGATGTTGCACTTCTGTAAAGTTTGAAACAGGAATGGTCGAATTGTTGCGCGAGAGGCCAATACATCGTGACTGTCAGTGAGTCAAGCTGGAACAGCTTGTTGTCATGAGTCTCTGGTCTCCATACTCAAGGGAGAGATGACCCTTCGACCCGTGACATCACTATGACATCATCGGGGTTGTTTTTCAGACTTGATAAATCTCCTCCAGAGCCACAGCATCATACAGCATTACCACAGGCTCACTGCTCTGGGTAATCCACAGTGTTGTAATTTGGGTGAACTGTCCCTTTAAAGGTGCACTAAGTAGTTTTGGGGAAGAAATTTGAATCAGCAGAGAAAAATCTTCATGGACTCAATAAACAAACTCTCTCTTCATTTCAACGACTGAGTGAAGTGAGTAAACGAACCGACCTTAAAGGACAAAACAATCTCGCTCTGTTTGTTTATGTGTGGCGGACCCTGCCACCCTTCCAGCTTCAAACACAGTTTTCCTCTGAGAACAGCTTGTTAACTCAGTTATGATTTCATAATATTTCAAAACTACGTAGTGCCCCTTTAACAAACTCTGGGCTGAGTCTCAACTTTTTGCAGCGGTTTTTAAATCAGCTTTTCACACAGAACGGCGTAAATGTGTGCCCGTTAAATAAAGAGTATATAAATCTAATTGACATCAGAATAGAAAATATAGGGAAAAAACCCACAATTAATCGGTCGTGAATCTTTAGTTTGTTGTCTAACGTGTGTTGAGATTCGGCCCAGAGCTCCGACAGGATGCTGTCGTCCTGGAAGTTACTGGATGACAAAAAGAAACTGCTGTTGGGATTGTTTTTGAATTCTTACCTTGAGCGGGAGGCGAGTGAATAATTGTCACCCCCGTGAGTCTCACCTCAGAATTAGCCTTCGATCTTCTGAGAATCTAAAGCGAGCGCTGATGGCCGCTCCGCTCTTTGTTCCCCCCCGATAGACTGTTACTGCTGCTGGGAGCGTAAACTGATGTGTTGTGGCGTTTTGTCAGTTTGTGTCAGACAAAGCTGCAGGTTGTTTGTGTCCGACACGCTCCGACTGACTGGCTGACTGTGTAATCTCCTGTTAGCTGTACCTTCATGCCCTTCACTCACAGCAGCCCCCCCCCTTATTGTTTTTACCCAGCAGGCACTGGGAGCTGGACGCCTCGTTCCCTTTTTTCGGTGCTTCGGTGGAAATCACAAAGTGGAGAATTTGTCACGTTTGAACCCTAAACATGTTTTTTCTTATTATTTTTTTCCTCTTTGAGGCGCTAGTCGATCACGACCTCACTTGTGATCTCCGCTTTGATTGGCTGAATCCCCCGAGGCGAGTGGCAGAAAGGGCTCTGGGCGTTTTTTGTTTTTTTGTTGTAACTCCAAACGTGACGTTACTGTCAGAGAAGCTTCACTGAGACGCCCACTCTGCCAAACACCCATTCAATGACCTCCTCGCACACACACACATTTCTTTTTGTAAGATAAATGAATAAAATAATATATTCAGATATATAGCATTTAAGAAAAAAAATGTATAGAATCCTTGAATAGTGGCTCACTTAATTAGTCACCAAAAAGTTTTTTGTTTTTTTTAAATTTCTTTGTTTTCTTGTTATTAATTGTAGAAAGGAAACGTATATTTTGAGGCCTGTTGAGGACGACAGGTGTTTTATTTTGTTGGGTTTTTTTTAAATAGAGAAGCAGGGTTTCCTGTTTTGATGCTGCAGTGGGTTTTTGTTTTTGTTTTTGTTTTTCCCTTTTCAATGCGATCATTGACTTTGATTTAATTTATTGAGGTTTTGTTGTTGAATTGCTGTTTTGAGATCCAGACAATTCAATAATTGCCACAGGATAATCAGTGTTTTACGAGATGGGACGCCAGAGATTACTTCTGATCTGCGGCTGCGGCGACGCTCTTCATTTCTGCGACCATTTCTGGATTATGCGGCGGGTGAAGGGTGAAGTCGTGTAGCACCCTGCGACCCCCGACGATCATCACGTCAAACTGGGGAGAAGAAAAAAACAAACAAAAAACGAGCGCGTCCGTAGCCAACGAGATGTCTATGCACTGAGAGAAAACAGTGGTCCAAATCAAACAGCCTGAATCCAAAATAACAAACCCCTGAGATCACACACACACACACACACACACACACTCCATTCAAACCCATCTACAAACACTACCTCTACTTTGTGCACACACTCTTTCATGCACACACACGAACACACACACATTCACACTGAGCCTCTAATTGCTGAGTGATTTTCACTATCAACATTCGCACCATCGAGAACGGCCTTCGTTGTTGTGATTGAACATTTTCTCTGTTAATCAGCTGGAGCATTAAAAAGGTACAGCACCCGGCCGCTGACGTTCACTTTAACCATCATAATGTCGAGACTGCCAATCTTTTTATTCCACGTACGCACCTCGTCACCGGGCCCACTAACCATCCCGACGGCGTCCCGGACGTCTCCTGTCTGATCAGCTGATGACTGAAGCGTTTGTTTTCCTCACTGCCTGTTTGGAAGTGTTGAACTCGACAGCTCCACCTTATTTTCCTTTAAATAATATATATATATATATATATATTAAAAATGCCCTTAACAGATCAGACGGCATCATTTCTGTCAATTTTAGTATTTATGAAAAAGCGCTGCAGTCTTTTTTTTTTGACTTTCTTTGAGGTGGTACTTCTGCATTGAATGTGCAGCAAATTCAAATTCCTTTTTCTGTCTTTTTTTCTTCTCCAGCCTCTGTTTTCTTCATAAACTGGAACACTGATGTGCAACCAGATGATTGACGTTACATCCCAGTTTATATCGGTGATTTAAAGCTGGCCTGTGTTCCTAGATCAGTCCTCTTAACAGATTTGAGTTATTCTGAAGCTTCACACTCCTCCCAAATCGACACCTCTGTCCTCATAATTCACCTCTCAAGGATTTCACTTGAACAGGATTTCGATCACGTCCCTTTATCAGCCGCGTCCTCGCAGACGAACCGACAGCCGGCAGCATGAATCTTTTTTTCCTCCTCTGTGTGTGTTTTTTTCCCCCCCCCCACCACCGTCACAGGCTCGTGGGGCACCGAGCTCGTCTCGTTCAACAATCCATGAATGTGAATTGTCTAAAAAAACAAACAAAAAAAAACAACAAACAAAACAAAAAAAGGCTATTTTTTGCACATGACATCAAGTAGACACTGCCACAGAGTGCTTCAAATGTAAAGCTGAGAGTGTGCTGTGCTTTTCAGTATTGTGACGAGCATAATGGTTGAGGGTCGTGTGTGTGTGGAGGTTTGGGTGACACACACACACACACACACACACACACGACACCAGGATGATCCCTTGCTGTGCTTTTATTTTATTTTTTTCTCCCCCTCTTGTTCTGCATATGTTGTGTTTCTCTTCACTCACGCTGACGCGCTCTATCAGAGGCGGCACTGCGACGGCCCAGTAATCACTTGACGTGAGTGTGAACGTGAGGATGCATTGAGCATTAGTGTGGCTGTGAGTGTGTGTGTGTGTGTGTGTGTGTGTGTGTGTGTGTGTGTGTCTCTTTTGGTGGAGACTGGTGCCAAGCAGTTTTATTACGGGTCTCTCACAAAGGGATCACTCGTGCTTTTTTGTTTGATTTTTTTTTTTTTCTTCCTCCTTTTCTTTCCCTCCTGTTTGATAAGCACTTTGAACCTTCTCATGTCTGTCAGAGGAGTGTGTAGCTGTACATAGCAATTTCCTGTAACAACAAGTGCTCCTTGTTCAGTCTGAATATTTTGTTTTGTTGGATTTACTTTAAAGAGCATTACATTGTTGTAGAATTAAAGGAAGAATAAACTAGATAAACCTTAACGTGTCGCTGATCTCACTGTGCAAACACACACACACAGGAAGAGGAACACTTCAATCATGTTTAATGCATGTACTGGTATACATCTCTAAAAATCAAGAAAATCTTAAGTTACTGTCTAACATCAATGTCTACTTACTGAATGCAAATTCAAGTGAATACATGACAGAAAAGAACAACCAAGAGAGAATCAAGATCGGAAAAAGCGACGAGTGCTGCTCTAAGTTAGTCATGCTCACTGATGTGACGAATGGAGGTGGTCTTACCGGCTCTAAAGAAACGATACCATAAAGTGACGACCCCTGACGATTACTAGACTTCATACCACTGCACAGAAACAGGACATCTGTACCATAATCAGCAGCAGCGGCGGTGGCGGCAGCGGCGGCGGTCTAACAGCAAGCTGAGGCGGCGTCGGCCGGCCTGACTGCAACACGTCCGTCATCAGAGGCAGAACTGCGTGTTTCTTGATCTTAGGTTTGCTAAAAACAACACAAGGAACACTTGGAGCAAAAACATTGCTTAATAATCGTTTTACAAAGTTTGGCCGGACGACGACTGTCAATAAAGCAATCATATGCATTTATATATCAAAGGCTATTTAGTCAGGAGGACCATACATTTGATCCAAAGAAAGAAGACTGGTCGTGTAACAAGAACAAGTTTTTTTAACTCCTGTTTAAATCCAATCTCATGTGCAAACGTCTTTCTCATCATGATTTATGTGAGCAATTAAATGCTGGTTCGATTCTCTGAACAGAGAAGAAACCAAATGTGATCTTTCAGATTCTAATGAAATGTTGATACTCTATTTCTCAACCAACGACATCATTAATCTCCCTGCAACGTCTTTTAGAAACTCAGTTTTTAAAAAAAATAGACATGGCTTCACCAGCCGACTATTCCCTTTATCTATAAAAACTCAGACGGCAATATTTACAACTTTGAGTGTATCTTATAAAGTAGATTCTCTTGATCTGTAGATCAGCGAAGGTTCCCTGCCACCAAATCTACTGCGGGATTCCTCCCACCAAAGCACGTGTCAGAAAAGAGGATTGTCGCAGGAGACGTCTCCCAGTGCAGGTGTGTGTGTGTGTGTGTGTGTGTGTGTGTGTGTTGCTGAACGAGGAGCTAAGACTGCACTATGTACAGGCGATGAGGCAATGACAGTCAGCCTGAGTGATGTGTGTGTGTGTGTGTGTGCAAGTGTGTGTGCTTGCGCTTGAGAGTGGATTCAAGGTTTCCCCCCAAAAGTTTTCTCTTCGACCTCCAGCGAGGAGCAGCGCCGAACTGGACCGCTCACACCGATGACTGATCCCACACCTGCAAGACAAACAAACAAAAACGTCAAACTCGACGGTTCAACAGCTCGAGTGGATGTTTTAAATGTCCAGAGGGCTGAATTCAGTTTCAGATTCAGGCTGTGTGTGTATTCATTTAACAACCTCTTGTGCTTTCAATTTTTTAGAATATTCAGATCCTTGAACAGGAATTTTAAAAATAGAAATGTTTTCAAAATACTCGAGCACAAGTTCAAAGATGAACAGTTCCAGTTGTAAAAAAGAATTTCCTGAAATAGGTGAGGTAAAGTCGTTTTTACCCAGACAGAATACACATTTGAGTATTTTCTCGACTGGACCACCCAGCCGGCCAGCAGGACCTCCCTGCAGTACCTTGTTAACGGGGGCGAGCTGTGTCCGGACCGACCCGGCATGGAGCCGGGTGCTGTCCCCGAACCTCCCCGGAGACCTCTCCCTGCGGCTGTCGAGCACCCTGCCGGGCGACTTCTCCCTGTCCAGCGGTCGGGCGGGAGACTTGTCCCGTCTGAACTCGGTGCGGCCCTCCCGGTAGCGATGCGGGGTGCTGGGCTCCCGGTGCAGACCGTCGTGGCTGCCGGGGCCCGAGGTGAGACGCTTGGTGATGTGCTCTGTGTAGGTGGGGGGACCTCGTTTACTGGGGCTCCTGTAGGAAACACAGAGCAGAGGACAGCGTCTCACCATGGCGTCATCTTCAAGAAACGACAGGCAGGTTTTCACATTTTCACAGCAGATGGCACTGTTGGCCTGAAACCAAAACTCCATCGAGTGGTGTTTCAGTTTGAACTGACTCGACAATAAATGTGTGTCGTAGGTGTTCGAGTGTTTTTAATCCTCCCACACGCGCAAATACGAATTCTGTTCTTTTTTTCTCTCTATTGCTTTGTTTTCATCTTTTCTCTTGTCAAACTGAGGAGCAGAGCTGACCCTCGGCTGGAGCCGGTCCTCTGCAGCTCTCCGGACTCTCTGATCAGACTTCCTTTACAGCAGATGACCCGCAGTTTGTTCTGGTAGGACGAGGCCAGGTAAATCGCCCCCGAGGAGATGGCTGGGCCCAGGTAACGAGGGTTGGGGATGTCCAGGTGGGCCAGAACTGTAGGTCTGGAAGTACAGAGAGGGATGTGGGAAATACAGCTACAGATCAAACTTGAGGTTTTTTTTTAACAATACGTGTCCACGGTAGCTGCTCCGTCTCACCCCAGAGAAGCATGTCCCTGAACCTCGATGACGTCCAGGGAGTTGAAGTAGGTGACGAACAGGTAGGGCTCTCTGTAGGCTGCAGCGGAGGAGAGAGCAAACAGTTAGAAAGATGTCAAAGTAAGATCGCAGCATAAAGCAGCGGGAGCTCAACGTGAATTTACCGAAGGACAGAGGCAGGCGGCTCCACTTGATGTCCTCAGTGCGGCTTCTTCGTCCGTACGTGTCCACAAACACTCCGAACTCTGCAACAGAAAATAAAGGTTAAAGGCTTTAAATGAAGGCTTAACAAGACAACAGCGTTCAAGAAGCCTCTGTCACATCAACCCTTCACCCACAGCACCGTCTCCCAGTTCAGTATCAGGTCAAGTTAGCTTTTGTTGTTAATGTGGTTTCTGTTCTTGTATCATCATCGTCTTTCTTCATGCTAACTGGAGGTTTAATAAAAGAGGAACAAACCTGAGACAGTCTGGTACCGGCGACCCGATCAGTACCAGCTCGAGCTACCTGAGCAGCTTCCTGCTCTGTAGTTCCTGAGACCAGAGTGATTATATTCCTGCTCAGACAGGTGAAGAGGTCCCACACTAAGTCTGTCATTTATCTCATCACTTGCTCTCATGGTAAATCATGTAGAGCATCAAAAACTCATTTTGCTGAACATAGAAGCTCTACGACATCCAGAAACATGAATTTTGTGGAATTCAATCATCCAATTTCCTCCCTAAGATAAAACTGAAAAGGCTTCACTTCCCCCGAGAGGAGGAAGTTTGGATATTTTACTCTCCAGGAACGCACGCTATCAGATCCACAGAATAAGAACAGTGGCTCCTCGTAAACTGAATATAGAAAATGACTTGAAGTGTTCGCTGTGAGATGTTTATGATGCTGATGTTTGACTTTTGCCTCATCAGAAATGTATTTAACTCAAAGTATTCTGGACATTGAATCCTTAAAGTCCTTAAAGTTGGTGTTAAACATTTGAAACTAGTTTCATCACTTGTATTCTGTCTGTTTCACAGTTTGTAGGTGTTTGTTCTCTGGCATCTAATTAAAGAAACCTGCATGCAGAGCCACATTATGAGACACTTTTTTCACGTTCTACATAGAGACGATTCTATTTCATGACGTGACTTTACAGTGAACATCTTAAACATGGACAGGAGACACAGTTCTTGTTGGTTGTTGCTGCGGTCATCTTATATTTTATCCACGACTAAGAGAACATGTAGCATCATGTGTCGTGGACAGAAAACAGCGCGCTGAGCAGCTGCTCATTGAAAACGCACCGTGAAAGCACAGCAGGTATTCCTCCTTCTGCAGGCTGCTCGCCACCTGCATGATGGCGATGGGGAAACTGTGCGATGAGGCTGCGAACACCGCCGAGGCCAGAGACACGTCATTCTTATCCAGGAACTCTGCAGTGGACGAAGCAGAAGACAACGTGGTTTCAGACAACGTGTTTAAATTCTGTCCCACAAAGTCGAGTTGTTTGATGATACTGTGAGACCCTCAACAGGCGAGTAGGTCAGGAAATACAGTCACAACATGCAAACCAACATACAGATGAAACATATCTGTAGTTTTTCTCATCAAAGCTGCCGTTATGTTTACGTTCTGCTGTCCTCACCCTCCAGCACGAACTGCTTCATCTCGATCTCGTAGAACTTGTTGGTGCCGATGATGATGCTGTAGCTGGTCAGGTGGATGCAGCTGCAGGGCTCCAGAGTTTCAATCTCCTGCGAGATGAAACATGGAGGCGTGAGGAGACAAAGACGCCTCTATGACGGCGTATTGTACTTGTTTTATTTCTAGCTGATTATAAAGTTTATAATCAGAAGAGAGAGATCTTCCGCAGGTCACGCTCACCTTACGGATGCAGTACTTGTTGAGATTGTCGTTGTAGCGCAGGATGGTTATCTTGTTGGGCATTGCAGCACATATGCACGGCCCGTTGTCTATCTGTAAACACAACACAGACGTCAGTTTTTAAAGAGAAAGTCAGAGCGGAAAATCTGATTCAAGTCTCACAGAGAGGAGGAGGAGGACCTACTCTCCCTGCAGCAAACAGATGGCAGCCTTTGACCGTCTCAAAGATGTAGGGGGCCAGTTCAGACTGGCTGGGCAGGTGGGACTGGGCCAGAGACTGCTTCACTCTCTTGATCTCCACCAAACACAACGCTCTCTCGTCCCCTGCAGCGCACACGGACGTTACAAAGAAGCTGCTGATGAAGTAACTTCATGTATCGTATCAAAGAAATGATCAGACAGTGCAGCATTTCAAAGACTTTAAAGTCTATCATGCTTCACACTGACCAGCTAGATATGGAAATCCTTATTCCTTATTAATTGCCAGTTACTCTGTAATAGTAAAATGTCTTACCGACAATCATCAGCAGCTTCTCCTGCTCTTTGACCACGTGGATCTGAAAGACGGACCCCAGGCCGGGGATGTGAGTCAGAGAGTTCTTGATAACGTTCAGGGCGTACAGACCCTCTTCAGAGCCCACCAGAACTATCTGCAGCACAGCATGGAAACACAATCATTAACGTAATTATAATGATTCCAGTGAACATTTCAACATGTGGTAAACTTTAACAGAGCCTCTGAACGTCTGCACTGCGCTCCGTCTCCCTTCATAAATTAGGAGCATTACGGCTGCAGTTGGACACGAGGTCGTCTAAATGATCAGCAGATGAATAATTTAAGATGTGCGGTGAAAATATCTTTGCTGCATGTGCGCTGACAACAATCAAATGTAAAGAAGCCCCGAGAGGGAAGAGAGAATTTTTTTTTCTCTGATGATAAGTTTTCAGAGTCTGATCCAAACAAGTTTCTCTCCTGTGATCATGACTTCTGTTCTGGTGGGGAAAAAAACTTTTGCTCAGATAATCTTTTTATGTGGAGTTCCTTAATTTTTTACATTTCTGAAAACATTTGATGAGAAAGAAAGAAAAGTGTGATGTATGAAACTGATAAAAACAAAAAATATATTTCTTTTGTTTCAGTAAAGTAACTTGAAAAATGTCTCGGTTCCATGAAGTGGGAAAAAAAAGCGGCCCCAATGACACATGAAAACAAAAAAATTTAACATGATTTCACCCATTTAATTTTTTTACTTTTTTGTGTGGAGCCAAAACAAATAAAAAAGAATCCTCTGAAAATGTTATCATGTGTGAAATATTTTTTTCATGAAGATATTTACTTAATTTTAGTAGACTATTTTATATTATAATTATTCTATTATTTGTTTTTTTTATTTATTTATTTTTTTACTTGGTTTCAAGAGGAAAAAAACATTTTTACTCACTTCCACACATGGAAAAAAATCCTATTGAAAAACTTTTTTATTTGATTTTGGGCTGAAAAACTACTTACTTGAACTGAAGAAGCCTCTACAGATTTTTTTTCTTTGCTATTTTTCTAATTTTGTTTTGCTCCTGAAAAAGAAGTTCAGGAGAAAAAAACTAAAGTAATTAAGTAAAAAAAAAATTAAAATGTTTTCAAAATAAAAAAAAAAAGGATAAAATATTCTACACACATCACATTTTTTTCATATTTTTTTTCTTTTTCTAATGTTCTCACAGATTGAAATTAATTAAGGAACTTAAAAAGATTATCCTGATTCAACTGATCATATGTCATTATCACGGGAGGAAAAAAAATGTTTTAGATGAGATTTCTCACTTGGCCCTCAGGGCTTCCATACAAATAACACCCCACCCATCAGCGTTACCTGATCTGTGAGGGGGAGCGTGCAGTTAATATCCAGCCTATCGTCTCCCTCCAGCTTTAGGAGAGAGTTTCCCAGCAGCTTCTGTAAGAGCAGAAAGAGGTGAGGGGTCAGGGGGTCACGACCTCAACACGACCTGAGGGGGAGGCAGCAGAGGGGCAGGACAAGAGGGGATTGGACGGCTGCAGGACTGTGTGCAGGTTAACGGTGTCAGAGGTGGGACCAAGTCACAAGTCTGTGTCCACGTCATGTTCACAGCCTCACACAGGTCCAGTCACAAGCAGGAAGTGAGTCAAGTCGTTGCATCGTTTAACACTTCATAGGTTTTATTCAGCTGTTTGCTACAGCGCAGTTTGAGTTGAGATGTCTGATCAAATAAAAAGATGTCTGATCATCTCTGGTGGAAGTGTGCTCGCAACATAACAATCCCCAGCTGTGGTTTTCAGAGTCACAATGTTTGCCAACGTTGAAAACTTCAATAGAAAAGTCTGATGACTGACATAATTTATCCAAACTTCCTCAAACTACTGGTTGAGATGTTCATGGATAGTAAAAGTTGTATTGTTTTTTTATTTTGCTTTACGGAAACAGAAAAATTGATGTCATTTTTCTGGACTGCAGTCGAAAATCAACTACAAAAGCTAAAGTGGCACATTAACAGAAATGTGTAACGTCCCCATATCTCTGATCTGTATAAAATAAATCACATAAATTACTACATCAGCATGATTTGTTGCACATTTCCTAGAAGTCATGACATCTGTACCTCCAGGGGGCTTTTTCAGCCTAAACAAACAAAATGAATAGATTCAGTTTATTCATGAGTGAATAAACTGAATAAATCTGACTTTAAAGGACAACACAGTTTATACTGTTTTAACTTTGTGTATATGTGGCGGACCCTGCCACATTTCTAGCTTCAAAGTGTTCTGGGACCTTATCTTCCACCTGAGAACAAGTTGTTTATTCACTTTTGGGACAAAAAAACATTTATGAGTTTGTATTTCTCCTCCAAAATGACATAGTGCCCCTTATTATTTATAATTTGCCATGAGCTTTTATCAGCTTGCTCGACAAAGAGCTGACAAGAGCTGTTTATAGTTGTTTGTCTGTACAAATGGAGTTTAATAGCATGAGGTACGTCACTGTAACCTGAAAAGCATCATGGGAAGATGGCGAAAAAGATGAAGAAAAAATCAGGGTGTCAAGTCGGTCAGGTCCTTGAAACTGTAACGTAAAGTTAAGTTAATGTCGCCCAGCTGCGTCTCACAGAGTCACGTGACTTTAGTCCCAGTCTCTACGGAGAGTGCAGAGCGGCAGCGGGGGGGTGAAAACACAGACGAGTACACGAGCAGGTAAAGACCGACTGTCTGATCCCTGGTCCTCTGGACGGGGACGGACGAGGAGGATCGACCCAAAGATGATCAAACATCTTGGTGCCCAGTTGTGTACTGAGGCTATAAAAAAAAAACAAAAAAAAAACAGGACACCAGAGGCAGGGAAGAAGATCTGAGCAACACTCAAAGTGTAACGTCGACACAGAGTTCGTACAGGACGCGACAGTGTAGCAGAGGACAGTGAGAGTGAGGAGCGCTCACAGCAGGTGAGGTGAGAGCAGGAGGGGGGAGGGATGACCACCCAACACAATGACAGACACATGCACTACTGCGTGCCTCGTGTGTGTGTGTGTGTGTGTGTGTGTGTGTGTGTGTGCGCGTCAGTGTGTCTCATGTTTGTCTTTGTAACTCTTTACCTGGACCAGTGGAGACAGAACCATTTGTCTTTTGGACACAGCAGCCTATGTGTAACAATGAAACCCAATGGAATGGGCAGAATAGAGCAAATCAACAAAACATGCCCATATACCGGACATACAGTGTGGCATGATGAAAAAGCAACAAACAGCAGTGAGAAGGACAAAGAAAGAGAAAGAGAGAGAGAGAAAGAGAGAAAGAGAGGAGGGAGAGAGAAGAAGGGGACAATTAACGACACATATAAGTGAACTGGGGGTTATCACTAAACTCAGTTCTTAAGAGAATACAACGTCTGCTGCTCATGAAAAAAAGCCCACACACAGTTAAACAGCCAGTATACGATCGCAGCCATAGACGAGGCAGCGATCTGTGCCTGCGGTCGCAACGGTTTATGATTTGAGTCAGCAGACATCGAGGACGCTGAGAGCCAAACTGCCCCCCCAGTCGCCCACCGTCGCCTGCTCCGGAGATACTCACTGCGTCGGCCTCGGCCTTCTCCCGTGAGGCCCGCCCTGCGGCCACCACGGACTCCATGACAGCCACCCAGCGCTGTTTGTCTGGGAAACTGGGAGCCATGAAGTAAAGTGCCTGTCCGGGCCAGCAGGGGGCGTGACAACGGGACTCCAGCTTCAGGACGTAGGGAACATCTGACACACAGGGGACATAAGTGAGGCACGACTTCAGAATTAATTCTCTCTCAGGACGCAAACCTCCTCAGAAGCTGTTCATTGAATAGGTTTAAAACATACTGATGAGCCACAACACTGAAAAGCAGCGACAGGTGAAGTGAATAACAATGATCATCTCGTTGCTATGGAAACTTTGAGTCACAGCGTTTATGTGGATGCCACTTGACAGACATCACCCTGCTACTTCTTCCTCTCCACCACCGAGGGAAATATTCTACTTCTGACCCCACTGAGTGTTTTATTTCACAGCTATAGTTGCTAGTTACTTTAAAGATCAGTACTCAATTCATACAATATAGGATCAGTTAAAAATAACTATTTTTTTATAGGCTTTGGTGCACAGTCGACACAGAAATAGTCTATTACCACTTCAGCTCAACAAATTCAGGAATTCGCTGTCGTATCGTCTATCAGTGGATTTTTCCTCTCTTACGTCGATATCGGTGAAATGACTTCCATGTAAATGCTTACAAAGGTTTCCCAGCAGAGTGTTGCATCATATTTAGATAATCACTGCTTTTCATTTCAGCTGTCAGTCCTCTCACTGTTGTGGATGATCTGTGTTTGACAATAAAATCTCGTATGAACCAGACACAAGCTGTGACTCTGTGACAGATCGCAGGATGCAGATCAGTGTCAGGAAGGCGATTCTAACGCTCCTTGTGCTGTAAAAGTACCTGACTTGGCAGTGTTCGGCAGCTCAGACGCCCCCACGGCTCCGTGAACAACCACCTCTCCGTCTGACAAACACAGGTCAAACTCTTCCAGCGGCTTCACTGAATCTGAAACACACACATGAAGAAACATGTTAGTTGATGCAGCGTTTGTGACGAAGGTGAAGAATATTTCTTGCAGTGAAATAAAAATCAACCTTCTCGGGGCTCGATCTCGTAGATGGACACTTTAGTCCCGTCCAGGACCATGTACTTCCTCTCCCAGCCCTGGCCTCGCTTCCCGTTCCTGCAAACACACGAGGCAGCCGCATTACTACGAAAGCTACAAAACGGGATCCAACATTTTTTGTGTGTTTAAACTGGTTTAAGTACCAGATAGGTGCCAGACAGAACAGCACATAGAGCTCCTGAGAGGACTTGAGTTAAGTAACATGAGCCCGCCTGATCAGTGGGAGGAGATGACACAGCCGTGGTGCATCAGAGAGACTGTATTGTTCGAGACAAATACACTCATGGGTGTGAAGGACATGACGGATACACGACATGAAGTGTCTTGGTAAGGTGTTGAACTGCTTCAACACTCCTGGGTGCAGATTTAGCAAGTTCCTCTGAAGCATATGACCCACATCGCTTCAACACTCACACGTTAAACTATTCAGTGGCTCCAAATGGAAACAGCTGCAAGTTTCTCCACTTCTTTATTAAGGATTTGTACGTGTAAATCAGACACACCATCATGGGTTATGCAAAGACGCAGCTGTTTCTATTCCCAGCGTCTAGATGAATCTCTGGCCGGTGTGATTCGATAACACCTTGTGTGCGACCACGGCTCACCTGGGCTGCTTCATCCAGCCCTCCAGGTGCATGTGTCCGCTGGCCTCTTTGAGCTGCTGGCCCGGGGAGCTGCCTTTGTCCCGACACAGGCCCTCAGACAGATGCAGGGAGCAGTCGCTGGACATGCCACATGTGGCTGGAAGGCAGGGGGAGCATTTTGGGTGGCACAGAGCGTGACATTCTGAGGAGATAAAGCATCGTTCAAGAGGAAGCAAAGCCACAGCAGCTTCTGTCTCCTCTCTCTCTTCCCTCTTGGACCGACAACGGCACAAAAAGGAAAGAGTACAAGTGACATCAAATCGAGGAAAGGTCTCAAAAACTGTCAGGCGACAAAAGAAGCTGTGGAAATTTGTGATGAGTTCATTTACAGATAAAACTTTGAACACGTCTGTAATTCTGGTCGCAGCCACACACACACACAAAAAAAATGTGGCGTTATAAAAAGGTCAGGCGGAACAATGACAGTGAGCGAGATGCAACAGCAGCAGCCGTCACCATGATTCACACATCATAATCACACTCCCATTGATCATCACTTCTATTTATGCAACAGAAAAATACACAACAAAGTTAAATAACAAGAAGGATGACGTGTGAGTTTTATATGTCAGGGTACACGTGTTAGTGGCATCATTTAAAAGATTCTCATTTCCAGGGAACAGTACATGGATCTGATGGTGAAAATCAGCAAGTGAGTACAATCTGATGTGCAACCCAGATCAGCCTAACGTGAAAAAGTGATACAGAGCTATTGAGTCTGACGCTGAGCCAGGTTTGATTAAAGAGGATTGTTGGACCTTGGCGGAAGTTTTGCGCTCGACTGAGTCTCATTCTAGTTTTTGTTTTTATGTTTGTTGCGTGTTTTCTGTCGTCTAAACGGAGGAGATGATCAACGGTGTCATTACGATGTGTGAAACCATGGTGACGGCTGCTCACTCGCTCTCATCGTCCTGCCTATAACCTTTTTGTAATAATGCTGCATTTCTGTGGCTGAGACCAGAATTTAATCACAGACAAAACAAAACAGATTTTAAATACTACAGGTTCATTTTCGTGTGCTAGTTTTGCGATGTTTGACTACACACAGACATGTTCGTGGATCTGTTTGACTGTTTCTGATCTGAATGTGCTGGAGTCAAAAATATCAGCTGTAAACTAAACTGCATGCTAATGATTGATTAGTTAGTATTTAACATGTGAACCCTAAAATAAAGAGATACTGTTATGAACGGAGCAACAAAGTAAAAGAAAAAATCAGTTTTCAGTTAAAGGGGCACTGTGTAGATTTGAAGAAGAAATTCAAACCCAGAATTTTAATGTTTACGATATTAATGAGGTGAAAAAACAAATTCAGATATATTTATCTTTTCCATAAGTGAATAAACAAGCTGTTACCAGAGGAAAACGCTGAAAGATGGCAGGGTCCGCCACATATAAACAAAGTAAAACAGTATGAAATTGTGTTTTCCTTTAAGGTCAGTTTGTTTATTCACTTTATTCATTCATGAACACGAAGAGAGTTTGTTTATTTAGTTTGTATAGACTCTTCTCTTCACTACGCAGCGCTCCTTTAACGATGCGGGTAGTTTACTTTCGGCCGGCCTCTCCGGCTCATCTGTAACTCACCGAGACAGGTAGCAGCTTGGCGACCAAAGTGCACAGTATCCAGGCACACAGTGCACTTGGCAGCTCTCATGTTGAGTCCCACTGTGAAGCGGTGAGCGGTGTTGTGGTGCACCACCCTCTCTCTCTCCCGCTCTCTGTCTCTCTGACTGTCCTTCAAGCGGCGGCTATACTCTGAACACAGTCAGGGGAACACAGTGAGGGCGGGCGGCTGCAGCATGCTGCAACTGTGCTGGGTAACATCCATCAGTTTTTTAAAAAAAAACAAAAACACCTCAGTGCAACCATGCCATAACCCGCCACGAACTCAGTTCAACAAAAGAAGGTTTCCAACAGAACTGTAAGATGTTTAGCAAAATGCATAAGCAAGTAAACTCTGAAGACAAAAAGGCTTGAAAAAGAATATTGATTGAATCAATCCCTTTACTTGTGCCCACTCGCTGTTGCATTTTAAAGGCATTATCCAGTCAGTACCTGTGTTCACCAAAGATCTCCATTACACGCATGAGCACCTGAACCTGTTGATGTCGACATGAGGTACATTTGGACATCGTATACTACAGATGCTATCTAAACATGTTCTGACTGTAAAACATGTCAAAGCGACCCTCCTCATGTGGATTTCTGTAGCTTTTCTTTGTAATATGCACTGTTAGTGTTTCATATAATGATAATTATAAAGTGAGTTGCTCTTACAGGATTTATGTCTATATTTATAATGGTTTTGATGTTCTTATATCCTTTTATTCTTACACAATCCCCAGATTTCATCAGAAGGATCAATATCAATGACGTAAGATTAAGCCAGCGTGGTAAGACGCGACGAGATGACTGGATAATACCTTTAGAGTGTCGGTCCGAACAGCGTTTTGTGCATTGCAGAGTTTATCGTATGGTGAATCTCTGTGAGTGTATGATGTGACGTTCAGGTGGGATTCTAAGTGAGTCAAAGAGCAGAGCAGAGTTCTGCAAAATCAGATAAGCTTAGCTGTCAGCAACCAAGATAAAAAAAAAATGCTTCAGATTTCTAAAGCTGTGCACTGACAAGGTGAAAGAATTTGCCTGGAGATTTCTCAGCCTCACCTGACCAGCGGATGGTGGGATCACGCTTTTTTTTTTTTTTTTTTTTTTTTTTTTTTGATAAAAGAAAAAGTGCAGAGCTTTTGAAAATCTGGCCTTTCAAGGATGTGGATGAGGCAAAAAAGAGTCGGGGAGATAAGAGACCAAACTGTAGAAACCACGAGTTTGGATAACTTACTTTCAAAAGTGACCCTCCTTCTCTCTGAAAGGTGTGTGAAAGAAAAAGGATAGTGAGAGCTTCGTAATCGATCCTTCGCGAGTGATTATTAAATGTGTGTGTATGTGTGTGTGTGTGTCTATGTGTGTGTGCAGGTTGGGGCCGGTACGTTTCAAGTATGAAGCCAGAAAAAACCTGCATGTACGTGTCTGTCAGAGTGAAAAAAAGGTTGTGCTTCATCAAAAACATCATCCGATCACTCACCCTCGGGTGTCGCGGTCTCCTTCCTGCGTCCAGAGTTGGAGGGTGCCAGGTTGGTCGGGCCCTGCTGGTGCTCAGGAGACTTTATGGACGACATAATCATCTGCTGCCGTGCTGTGGCCGGGTTCGTAGCGTTAGTGTGGTCTTTATACTGGAGCGCTGGAGTCAGAAGAATAAATTAACCGACTTTGTTTCATCGTGCTAAGTGATCACGTCAGGAGTAAACTATCACTAAAATGAAATGTGTGCAGATCGTAGAGAAGACGTCTCACCTTCCTCTCTCAGGGATCGCAGCTCCGCTCTCATCTTCTGCAGAGCGTCCTCCAGCTCGGTGCAGCGAGCGCGCTCTTTGTCCAGAGCTGCCTTCATGTCGCTGTACTGCAGGGGCACCGGCTGGATGGGGGGCACAGGGGAGACCTGGCCTTGACTCTGACCCTGCGACTGGGCCTGAGCAGCCATGGCAGCCAGCAGGTCCTCTCGACGACGCCCGAACAGACCCTGAGACAGCAGCCAACACTTTGTTCACCACAGCTGGGATCCTCATTTTACTCCTTTCTAATTCTGTGCGGTGACAATCTGCAGCTCTCGTTGAAGATTTAATGACAGGTTGCACATAAAGTGACTCATCAGCAGATACCCGGAGTTTAACCTTTATAGTCAGGTAATTATGAAACTTGTCATTTTCATTCAGATGCCTCTTTTGAACAGATGCTCCTTTAACTCACTCTATAAAAACAAACGATTGTTACTTTGCGCCTTTGCGATCTCAAAAATCCAAACAGGATATCGTCTTCCAGAGGAGATCAATAACGTCTTTTAAATCACTTCTTTTACTGAACTGCTTTCATGTGAATCTTTCTTTTTATTCTTTTTACAGCTCTTCATCTTTTTATCAGTTCTTAATTCCTCTGATCTGATGTTGTCTTCTTATCATCCTTTATTGATCTCGATTCTTTTATTTATCATTTCATTTGCATAACTTCTTTCTGTGATTTTTGCCCGTTTATGACTTTTATTCCTTTTTACTCATATTGACTTTTTGTCTTTTTACATTTTCTGCTCCGTCTCCTTGATTTAACTCACTTTAGATTCGGCTTCCTCATGTTTGTCTTGAGTGTTTGTTCTGTAACATTGTCGTCTGAGCTTCCTGCTTTTGCTTGTTTTTGAGAAAGCACTTTGTAAACTCGGTTTTTAAAATGGTGCTATGTGAATAAAGTTTATTACTTCCTTCAAGGTTTTCAGACAAATGTACCTGCATATATTTTCAGATTTCAGAACCAGGAATATAGTAATAATGTTTCAATTATCAGACTCGTTTACTGTAATCAGTCCAACGAGGACTCAAATCCTCTCTGACCTTTTTCTTCTTGGAGCCACCGTGGGCCTGGGACTGGAGGAAGTCTATGAGCTTGGTCTGCTGGGTGATGGTCCCCTCCATTTTCACCTTCTCATGGGAGTACACGGCCTGCAGGTGGAGCTAAGTGAACATCACTACTGCCATGAATTTCTCCTCAAGTACTTCACTTCACACAGAGAGGGTGACAGAGGGACGGAGAAGGGAGGAGGGTGGAGTAAAGAACAAAACAAAAAAAAAGGCTGTGGGGGTAAAAAAAACTGTTTTGGTGTTTGGGGGTGTTTGTGTCTTTCACCACTAAAACAAAGGGTCAGAACAGAGGGGGAGAAAACAAGGCTGCAAACGACAGAAAGATTTGCTCCCAGTCCGTGCAGTGACTGTGAACTCATAACCTCTGAGTGTGTGTGTGTGTTGTGTTTTTCTGTGGATATACATTGGCAGGATTGTGTGTATGAGTGTGTAAATGTACGTAGCAGCACCTGGATGTTCTCCAGCTGGTATTCCAGGTCAGTCCTCTCAGTCTTCAGCAGGTCGGTCTGGTCCAGAGCGTCCTGCAGCCCCTGGGTCAGACGGAAGATGTGGGTCTTCTGGGCATCCATCTGCTGCTGCAGCTTCTCTTGCTGTGGAGGCAATAACAGCTGTTACATCATCATCTGGACAATGTGACCTTGCAGCTTTGCCAATTCTTACAAATGATTTCTTGACATGATAGCAGGGGCTCAACCTTTCGGCATGATGTGACTTTCCGAACAGCAAAGAAAACACTTTCTCTCTCTGGCATTTGATTTGCAACAGAGGTGTAAATGTAACAAGGAAAACACGCAGAGAAAACATCAAAACATCTCAAATTTGTACATCACGCACCAAAGCAAACAACAGAGATCAGTGAGG
Source organism: Acanthopagrus latus (assembly GCF_904848185.1). Taxonomy (NCBI): domain Eukaryota; kingdom Metazoa; phylum Chordata; class Actinopteri; order Spariformes; family Sparidae; genus Acanthopagrus; species Acanthopagrus latus. The sequence continues at coordinate 28,555,006 of NC_051043.1, forward strand.
TACGTGTGTGAAAATACAGAACGTACCTCCTCCAGCAGCCTCTGCTTCAGATCTCTCTCGCTCTCGAGCTTTTGCTGCAGACTGCGGGCGTTCATCTCCAGCATGGCATGCTTCTTCTCCAGATCATTCAACTGAGAAACAGACGACAGGAAGAGTTTGCTGTAACATCTGCTAACCGCACAAAGTGAAACACTTATCCAACGGTGTGGAAATGCTTACGGTGTCTGCCAGGCTCTCGGCTTTGAGCTTCTGGTCTTTGAGGGCCTGCTGCAGGGCCAGGATCTCAGCTTTGTGCTCCTTAACTGCTTGCTCCACAGCCTGGCGCGACTCAGAGCTGCGCTGCTCTGCACGAAGCCTGCAGCAAAAAACAATTTGTTGTTTGCACTAGTTATCTGGAGTGTGTAAGCGCTTACTCTTCCAGTTCAGCCTCATAATTTCACTGGTTGTTTTGATGAACTGCGCTGATGTATGGTTGTTATGTAGTCTTCGTCTGAAGGGTTAGTTTAAGGTGGAGACGTATCTGTGTTTTAATATGCTTTCTGTGTACCCAGTTTTCATCACCTGCCCCTGCCTACACCAACTCAGAAAATAATTTCTTATATTTCCCAGAATACCTTTGGACAAACCCAAGAGAATATGCCTAAACTTGTTGCATTCAGTGTGTGTAGGCGGGAAGGAGCCAGATCCAAAGCTGATAGCAACAGCAACACGGAGTTATTTCCAGCGTGAAGGAAAGAAAAAAAAAAAAACTTATAACCCTTCTGAAAATGTCTTGTGGTTTAATTATATCACGGACCACTGAGGCCACTCTGGGTGGAGAAACTCAGATGAGTTTATTAATTTTCAACTGCACAACAACAACAAAAAAAACATCTCACTATTTCTTGACACTGTGAGAACTTTATACAAATTTGAGGGTCACTTCAGTCAATAAATGCCCACACAATTAAAGCGCTGCAGTGTGCGTGTGGGCGTTCTTATAACCTGTTCTGTTTCTCCGTGTCCAGCATTCTCTGGACCTCCCTGGTCCGTCTCTCGGCCTGGTTCTTCTCGTCCTCCAGCGTTGCCCTCCAGGCGTCCCACTGTCTCTCCTTCTCCAGCAGCTCGTCGTTCATGCTCTCCAGCTCCACGACCTGCTCCTCCAGCATGGTGCACGTGGTCTTGAGCGTCTCGAGGTTCTGGCACAGAGGAGGATTTAAATGACGCCAAGGACACAACTCAACATCTCAGAGGGTCTCAGTTAATAGACAATTTCACAGACGAGAGTTGTAGTTCAATAGCTTCGTACTTTTCATCCCACAGCTTGTCAAATGACTATGATACACTAAGTAGCAATACTACAATTTTGACTTAAAGTACGACACCAGCGCCTGCTGTTGTAAAAATCTTTAGCGTGTTGGCGGTGTGACAGAGGGATGGATCACAATGAGGTGATGTATTTATTTGTAATGGTATATGTGATGTGTGTGATCAGACCCGATCACAGGCGTTAACAATAACTATATAAAAACAGCAGTCTGTTCGCTGATGGTCTCGTTTGGTGTTACTGGTCATTTATAATCATCAGAGGAATCACAGACTGCTTCATAAACACGCAATTAATTCTTGTAATCACTTTAATTCGAAGTGAAATATCACCCTAATCAACTTGATGTTAATGTCAGTTATTCATTCAGTATTCATTTTATTCAGTCCTAAAAACGAAGAGAGTTTGTTAAGGTAGTTTGTTTAGCCAGAAGAAAATCAGTCACTGAAATTCTTCTGATTTTTGTTGTCTTCACAAAAACTACACGTTCCCCCTTCTCATTTTTTGAGTCCCTCATCTCTCCTGGTCGTTTAATGCTGCTGCTGCTGTGGATTTCAAAAATCATGTGACTTTACACACAACGTAGCTAAAGTTAGATTATAAATGGAGTCCACTGACATAAACTAACGACTGGCTTCTAGTGCAACACACAAAAGATCCACAGAGCTGCTTTAAGAGGAAACATCCATGTAAAGAAGGTGCACGAAGTTTATAGAGTCAGCACATCCAGGTACATTAAACAAGTAATGGAAGTAACTTGCTATTACTAAATTTAAATTCTGTCTCTTTTTTATCTGTGCTGTCTCACAACGAATGGGAGACGGGTGGAGGCAGGTTGGCGTATGTGAATGCCGCGCTCCCGACACTGTCATCCTGCTTTTACAGTTCCCAAAATAATAAAAAAAAAGATTATCCGGAGCAGCCGTGTGCACGCTTCTCTCAGGAATTTCCAGCTGCTGCAGCACAGCAAAGACGATTTGGGGCTAGCAGAGGTTTTAATGTTTGGTTAAATGAATGGTTATCAACCAGAAGTGATGCTTAAAATTAAGTACAGAGGAGGTTTTTTATGGCAGCTTTAATAACATACCTGGAGCTTGATGATTCCCTGTACCTGCAGTTTAAACAATAAGCCCAAATCTGCAATCACAGAAACAGCACCAGCTCTCCTGTGGAGTCATTTACACGCCATGTTTGGACACAGAATGTGTTTCTATGTTGTTCACAGGGCCTACACAAAGCGCTGTGTTTTCATGTCTTTAGACAAAGCATTGGGAGACAAATATAGCCTGTGCTGGTGCTGCAGCAACACCACGGCCCTCAGAAGTCCAACGCTTCCACAGCTGACACGACCTGGGAGTGATGGGGATGACACATCCCTCCCACACACCACCCCATCCCTCGTCTATGACTTCCATCGCTGGTTACACAACCAGCAGGGCCGAGAGCGCTGCTGGACACCCACACACATATCCTCCCACAGGGGCCGCGCACACATCACACAGCCTCCTCGCTTGCAAGCTCTCTCGCTGCAGCAGAATACAGCACACGGCAATACTGAAATATTCCCAGGGTTTCTCTCGACTGATTTACGCTTAACAGTGTCAGAGCTCCGAGAGATGTCTAGGTCACCTGTCAAAGGTACTGTGGAGATATCACATAATGTGAGTAAGTGAAAACCTGGTGTCTGACTGGCGGTGAGTGGGAAGTGGGCAGGGGGACGGAGCCTGAACTGCAGGAGGGAGTACAACTGTCTTAGAAAGCTGAAATCAGCTGGGGTTTTTTTTTTTTTCCCCCCCCAAAGTTTTCAACTAATGACATTTTGTGCCGCTTCATGCAGAAATCTTTAAACTACTAGACCGCAGTGGTGATTTGTTGGCTAAATGCTATGCACTGTGACTGGGCTCAAGAGTCAGCTGTTAGCGTGTGTTTACTTGGTGATAGCGACCAATTAAAGAGAAGGAATGGATGAAAGACTGCAGTGTTTTCCCTGTTTCATTTCAATCATGTCAGAGTTCAAACTCCTCCGAAACAGCTCTTAAATATGAATAAATCAACTGGATAATAATCCAAATACACACAAGAGCACTAAGAGAAACAATGCAGGTGGAATCTGATCAAAATGTTCCATTACAATCTATTCAAAGTGCCCTGCGGAGATTCAAAAAGCTGTTCAACAAGGCCAACAACCTCAGCTAACCTTCCATCAATACACCCTCTGCTGATTTTTAATCAATGTCCAACCTGTACTGTTTACATCCCTGTTAGCTAACTAGCTAGCACTCTTCCTCCTCACCGTCTCTGTTGGCGCAACTCGGTGCGTTACCGCCATCTGTAGATCAGCCGAGTGGTGTGGAATCAACTGGCAGGAGTGTGTATCACATCACCCGTGTCTGGTGGGAAAAGGGGGAACTGAGGACACAAGATCCTAATGTGACAACAGGGCCTGCAGATACTCGAATGAATAGCGGTGGATGTGCGTAGGGCCCCAGAGAGAATGAGTATGGAAAGGGTCAAGAGTTTTTTTATTTGCATCCCTGCGTGTTGGTGGATGAGGAGCAACGTAATGTGGTATGAAATTATCGCTCCATATTGCTACGAAAGGTCCAAAAGCTCTGCAAGGTGCCTGTAACTCCGACTTTTGCATAGTTGAGCGTTGCCTGTCCGTCTGAATTGGCTTCCAGAGAACGGACACACACCTTCACACACACCACTGGCTGCCACGAACCTGTTTCTGGTTGTTAAGGTGCATTTCACGGTCGGCCACCTCCCGCCGCAGCCTGTCCACGTCCTGGCCGAGCTGCAGTCGGTCTTCTCTCTCGTCGGAGGCCTCATCCAGCTGCTTGGACAGGTAGAAGTTCTGGCGGTTCAGCTCGGCGTTCTCCTGCGTCAGCGTGGTCAGCTGCTCCTCCAGATCTGTGATGACCTGCAGGAGGGGGGGAGTTAACAGGATGCTCAGACGTACAGAGACCACCCATGCTGAACCCAAAATATATCAACCAAGACTCTCCCCTCCTCGTGCATGTACAGCATTGTGCATATTACTCCTCGACCACGCAAAAACTCAACCCAACACCCCACACAGTCTAAACTCTGCTGCTGCATTATTACATGATGCCGATATCTAGGTGAGTGATATAATGCCGTAATCATGATAGTGAGGCTACTTCTTGAACCCAGGCAGCACTCAGAGCAGGCTAATCATTTCATCAGCACCAGTCTGTTCCCTTAATCAGCCGTGACTACTGTGGGGAAATGAGAGCTAGAGGCTGCTGAGGCTGCCTGTTAAGAGCCCCTTATTCTCAGCTCTCATGGGAACATGTGTACCACGCAGAACTTCCAGGTGGCGGGGATGGGGGGGGGGGGAGAGGCAAAGCTTTTAAGTACATAAATTAGCTGTCTGTTCTGCACTGACTCAGTGCTTCTGCTCCCCTGAGGCAGGCGACTGACAGCAGCAACTAAATACTTAAGGCGGGCCGAGGAAGTCAACGCTGCAATGGATACAGTGGTGATCTGGCAAGCCTCTCTATTTACTCTACTTGTCTGTCATCCCAATCTATAGACAGACTCGCAGACCTAAAGTAAATCACATCCGGAGCTTTGGTATCCTCGACACTGCTGAATACATCGCTCAGCGCTATTTGCAAAGGCCGTGGGTACAGAGCAAATAAAGAGCACAGTTAGAGAGGCATCAAGTCTGCCACACAATTTCTTTGACTAAAATTAGCGTAACATTTAGATTACGCTGACTGTACGACACATAGAGGAACATCTGCGCGTTCTATGAAACAGACGGAACAGCTGATATGAGCTGTCGAAGTTGATTTAATCAAAGATTTTCAGCGTTGCCACTTATCTTTGCTACCTAGATATGGGCGACTAACGAGGATAAAACTGCAGTATATACACTGATCAGCCACGACATCGACAAACCAAGTGCATAAGACTGGATATCTTGTTACCATGCGGCGTTATTCGGGGGAAACTTGAAGAATATTGGTCCACTTGACAACCACCATCCACCCAAACAGTGTCACAGACAATGTACACCCCCTCATAGCATCCTCACTCCCCAACATTTCACTCTGACACACCACAAAAACTGCTCAGGAACGTCTGGAGGAACATGACAAAGGGCTTTGGTGTCGACCTCGCCTACAAATTCCCCCACATCCCAATTCGATCAAGGATCTGCGGGACCTGCTGGATTGAGTCTGATCTATGGTGGCACCTGTTCACAACCCACAGGTGTCCTGGTGCCCGACATCATAGAACACCTCCAGAGGTCCTGTGTCCATCCCTCAATGGGTCAGAGCCAAGTCCGATAAACTCTGGAGCAACAACAGATCAGACTTCAATCAGCCGACTGATTACTTTGGCATCTGGGTGAAATTTGGGGCCCCAGTTGACGGCTTTAGCTCTTTATCTCGGTCCATGTGCCGTCCCTGAGCAGTTTCTGTGGTGAGTCAGCGTCCATTGTCCTACTTGGAGGACCGGTGCCATCGGCGTGTACCATTAATATGACGGCTGTACAAAGCCTGCAGTAGTGTTTGGGTGGGTGGTGCATGTAAAGTAGCATCCACATGAATGCCAGGGCCGAAAGGTTTCCCAGCAGGACATTTGCCTTCTAACAAGACGATCAATGTTACTCACTTAACCTGTCAGTGGCTGTAATGTTGTAGCTGATCTTCGTATCGATACTGCAAGTCTGCTGGAACTTCAGCTGAGTTAATCCTTGTAGATTTAAACGTTGCTCATAACCGTCATGTGCAGCCAAAGATATCAAAAGCGAAGCTACCTCAGTGGAAGAAGCATAACAAAAATATATAACGGCTGACAAATGTCTGTAGTCTCATAATAAACCTCCTCATATTGCTCATGTTAGCTCTGCGAAGTTCAGATCCCAGAAGCAACAATGTGCTCTTTTAAAAAAAAAACGACTCTCAAATGTCACTATTATAAACCTGTCAAAATAAGCTTTGAGCCAGTTCTTTGTCTCCACATTTGAATAGAGTACACCACCAGTGAAGACTATGACTCTACAGTGTATCTACTGGATTTAGCATGCTAAACAGCTAACACTGACTCCTGTACTACACTTTCTCCAGGCTCCCAGTCCAGACAACGAGCTGCACGGCTAGCTGTGCTAACAAGCTAACGGTGGTCACAGTTGGCAGCAGCGAGTGTTACTCTGGTGATACGCTGCCTTCTATTTGTTTTGGGTATGAGCTCGACAGGCAGCCCATTCTTACATATTGCACCTTCGACAGCAGTGTGGCTAAAATAAAAATAAAAAAAATCATGTTTTATTTCAGTCTTTTGATTGGGTGCAAAGTTGACCTTTTGGCTTAAAGGACTGGAGGAAAGTGCTAAAGTGGCAGGAGTTCATTCTTTGCGGAGCATGAAAGTGCTCGGTGTATTTCAGGAAGGTTGGTACTCTAGGTTGTGATATATGCGTCTGTACAAATGAAAATAATGGCCTGCTGTAAGTGCTGGGTTAGACGGAGCACTAAAAGTGATCCTGGATGAAAAGTCAATGGATTAAGAATCTCGCTCAGGGGACCTTTTCTAAATTTAATGACAATTTGGCTCCCCAAGACATGTCGCTCCGGTCCAGAGTGTCCAACAGACAGACTCACAGATACACCAACAGCACAAGTCTTGGCAGGGCAAAAAAAATGCGGTGGCATTTCAAGCTCTGCTCGTCGCAGAATTTGGCTGCGTGTGCCTGAACACTGGCCAGCTGAATCTATGGACTGTGCTAGAACAGTTTGTGAGTGGGAGGATCTCAAAAGTAAGGCAATGAAATGAAGGAATATCACGATGGTCTCGGTGTTTGTTCGAGGTAAATCAAACTGAAGGCACTCAGATCCCTCAAACATGCATGCATCATCCTCTTTAAGGTTAGTGGGACACCAGAGCGCCACGTTAATAACGAAACAAGTGACAAAAATAACAACACAAAAAAAACAAATGCGATAGTTCTGATGTGCAGATTGTGAAACCTTTGGGATTATGACACATAGCGTCTGGTGAAGAGCTACATCTACTTAAGAAAATGTGCATGTTCATCTGATTAATAAAAGATGCGTCTTGCTCTATAAGAAGGCGGCTAATTTGAGATCTTGATGCATCATCATTAATAGGTTGGCAACACATGGTGCCTCATCATCAGAAGATCTGGTGATGATGTAATAATGCAGATTTGTAAAATAGAGAGGAAATGAAAATCTCTGGACACATGGAAGAACAGCAAACACTGACAAAAACTCCTTGTTGTTTATTTCTGGAGTAAATCTTTCATTGATTTTTAATATTGTTTGTCGTGTTGCATGACAAGACAAATTCCCCGTACGTGAGAACTTACCAAGAAATACAAACGATTCTGATTCTTATGATAACAGGATAATATCACTTAGTTGTGGCTGATGACATAATGGAAAAACAAAATCAACTAATAATTAATCAAGGGACAAAAAAAGAGTGAGTTGTCCTGCCTGAATCAAGCTTTTGTGGCTGGTGATCCCAAACTTTTAAAGCTTAAAGCTGAAACAGAGTTTTTTTTTTTTTTTTTTTTAAATGAATCCAGTTTACCCAAGAATGACAGCAACATATGGATATGTGTGATGATATGTGATGAGTCAGCTGGTGCTCGGTGTGAGAAGGGCTGTCTATTCCTGGAAAGAGTGAAGGAGCGGAAAAAAAAAAAAGAAGAAAAAGAAAAAGAAAAAAGGAGTGAACATCTCACCGCACAGCTGTCTCTCAAGGCATCAAACTTTCGTTGTATCTCGTCTCTGTGTGCCTAACAGGTACGACAAGAAAGACAGAGGGAGACATTTTAGTGCCTGAATGAAACAACATACAAGGAGACACCACCGTCAGCTCTCCTCTACTGTCTTTCTGTCTTTCTCCCTCACTCTGAGCACAGTGATCTCCTCCTCGGCCTCGGCGGTGGTGTCCTCCAGCTCGCTCTTGGCCTGCTGCAGTTGGCCCTCCAGAGCGTGGCGAGCTGCCTGCAGGTTGCTGATCTGCGACTCGCGCTCCTGCAGCGACAGCGTCAGCTCGGTCACCTGACGCTTAATCTCCAGCTTTTGCTCCTCGTGCTCCAGCCCGATCTGCAAAAGGGAGACAGAAATGTAGGGAGCATCCAGGGTGAGGGAGGAAGGAGGAAGTGATTCACCCCCCAAGGAGCAGACACTAACGCTTCAAATTGCGTGACTGCATTTGGATTTTTTGTGCTGGTCTTTTCTGTTACATCTGGATTAAAGTGGGTTTTGTTCTGCACAGAATTAAGGAGAAGAGAGAGTATGGATCGTATTATATGGTGATCTGACATAAGTGTTGTCTTTTCCTGGTTTTAAATGCTGCATTACAGTGAAGTGATGTGATTTTCTGTTCTACCTGCTCTGATGTTTGCCTTTATCCACTTAGTCATCAGTGTCAATGATTGTGCTTTTGAAGAGATTTCAAAATATCAAATATATATAGTGTTTCACAATATAGCCTCCAACTTATTATTATTCTAAGGCCATAATTTAAATCTTATAAGACTCAATTTCTGAAGTCCTGTACAAGATTTGCTCAAGACTCTACCAGCTCCCATCGCCTAGACATTTCCAGTCTACTACTCGAAAAGGTTCAATGAAAAGCCACTCAAAGGAGGAATTGTGAGACCTACTGTCTCTTAAAGGAAAAAAAAAGGCAAACGTTATGTGTAAGTATAATTCAAATAAAAAACAAAGTTCCCTTTGTGCACAGTTACGCTCATGAACATCAGCGTCAGCCTCGGAGACAGGCAGGTTTAGTGCCACTCTGGAGGAGGACAGATTGTTTGCAGTGTGAGCTAAAGGTGAAACTGAGAATGAGGTTCTTGTATTTTGCCTGTTGATGTACCTTTTACTAAAAAGACTTTTGGTTGACTGATTATTAAAAAACATTGAGCTGTCCTTCAGGAAAGAAACCTTCACTGTTGCAGATTGTCTTAGTCAAGCTTTGGTTCTGAACTGCTTGACCACAGAAACTGTTTTTCTGGTGTCTTGTAAACTGTGGAGGGTCGGACGCTGTATGTGCATGACATGAAAATAAAAATAAATCATGTAAACTCGGGGCTCGTCAATCAAAGGGACTTGACAAGGGAGCAGTTGTCTGACTTCACACAACAATGGCAGGACCCTGGGGAGGCGATAGGACGTGTTTGTGGACAACAGTGTTTGTATTAGGCCAGCGAAGGGAATCTGCTGTAAAATAAAATGTATAATGCAGCTGGTTACCTCATGTGTCAGATATATGGAAGCAGGCTGCACTCGAGGGTTCACCTGTGCGTACACAGAGACATCGTTCTCTTACTGTCTTCGTTCACTTTTGCCGTTTGACACCTGGAACTCTTTCAGGTTGGAAGTTTCCAACATCGTCTGGAACGCTTCATTAGGCTCTTCATAACGATTCAACGACTGTTTCACATGCTGCACCTGCCTCCTCTTGGGGTCATGATGCAAAATAATTATGTCCTCGACCAGCAGTTTAGAAAAGCAATTATACACAGGTGTGTTTCCACTATTTAGAGCCAGATGAGAATAAATGAAAAAAGGGCTCGGTGCTCAACTTCATCCATTGAATATTGAAAAGCTCTTCGGCTCAGACATTAAACAGACTCTTTGTGTAAATACTCCACATGGTGTCAAACGAAAATTACTCGGAAACAGAATTAGGCATAGAAGAGTCGGATAAGAAGAGCAGCGATCCAGCAATCTGTGAGGCCTTCTGCTTCTCCTCTCCATCACGTCCCCTCACCTCTCGGAGCCTCGTCTCCAGCTCCAGCACTCGGCTCTTATTGCTTTGCTCCTGCTGGCTCATTTTCTCCAGGTGCTCCTCCAGTTTGGCATTCTGGGCCTCCAACTTCCCGGCCTGAGACTCCAAGTAGAACTTCTGCTGGCGAAGCTCTGAGATCATCTCCTCCTGTGCTTTCCTGCCGAGAACATGCAAAAGAATGAAGTTCAATAGGAGGTAAAACAAGCTGGTGTGACGCCATTGTGTGTAACTGTACATCGGCGAAGACAGACTTGCTTCCAGGTGCTATTTTGGACAAGCAACATCCTCTTTAGGCTGAAGACTGAAGCTAATAGTTTACTGGGGATATTAAAATGCCACAGCTTAGAGTTGAATTCATGGATGGAGGAAGTTTTTCTAACATTTTGTGTTTCTCTACTTACATGTTCTTCTGGGTGTAGATGCTGCTGTTGGCTGCCAGTTTGTTGGCCTCAGACAGCTCAGCGATTCTCTGCTCCAGGCTGTTCATCTTAGAGTCCATAGCATTTATGGTCTGAGGAAAAATTATGGACCGTATAACTGCTTAACACTCAGTTAGATCCTCGCATGACTGGCTTTAATGCGGTTCACATTAAGGTTCATTATTTTTTGTGCTCCACAATAACAAAACCCAGGATTAAGTCCAAACAAAGAAATCTATGTCAGTGTGATAAATGTTAAGATACGCCTGAAATAGCGTCACTGCCGAGCTGGTCACTTCTTACCGCCTTCTGTTCACTGATGACGCCGCACTTCTCGCGCACCTCCTCCTCATATTTGCTCTGACTGGACTCCAGCATCTCCTTATCAGCCATGTCCGCCTTCATCTGGGCCTCCAACACCTGCTCAATGCCAGGCAGCCCACAGAACCATAACCAGGATATCACTTAACAGGACAGAGAATGTGAGGATGACATACTGTAGATCTCCCGAGCACACCCACAACTCAAAACAGCTAAACTATGAGCAAACACGTCACAGAGCACTTCCTGTCGAGCATAGCACGTTAGGATATACCTGTCTGTTGTTTTTTACGTCGCACCAAAGAGTCTGCATATGTGTGTGAGAGTGTTTATACGATGTGAAGTTCAACCTTTATCTTGTCCTCATAGAGTTTCTCCTTCTGCTTCAGATGAGTCTCCAGCCGCTGGGCTGTAGACTGGGTCTCACGCAGATTCTCCTCCAGCCCCTACGTAAAAATACACATTATGCACGTCAACATCGAGGTTACAAGCAGGCGAAGATACTTCCAGACAGCCAACATATATCAGTGATGGTTCCAGCCAGATGTTCAGACTGCAGGAACATGTGAATCAGAAAGTGTGTCCGCACTAGTACTTGCATGTGATCAGATCGGATTCATGTGTCCTGACATCACCATCATATCTGCATGAGTTGCTGTGGCAACGACGTAGGAGTCTGTAACTCCATATGTTGGTGACGCGGCTTTCCAACGTTGGATGCACAATCAATCATCTCGCTCTCCAAACAATCGCTCTGTCAAAGTTGCGGAGCAGACAAATTTATCCCGGCATGACTCAGCAGACTGTTGTTCTCCGCGTTGTCTTCCATACTGCTCCACTCGTAGCAGTGTGGATTCTGCTCAGCCGCTGTGAGGAACGTCCGTCGTTGCGTGTTGCGACGCTTTGAGATCTGACACGAGTGGCCAGACGTTCGCACCGACACACATCTGAAATCTGAGTTTAACCGCATATTTAAACCGCCTCCAAATGAGATTTGAATCTGAATTTCATGTGGGTTTTTTTTGCTGTCCAGATTTCCTTAAAATCCATCTGGATCCAATCTGGTTGTGCCACGAAACAGATCTGAGCTGAAATCTGAAAAAAGCCTTTAATAAGTCCATTCGTCTTCACCACTATGGACGGAGTAAGTGGGTGTAAGTAAGCATGAGGGATGATCTCATCCATATTAATGAGATCAGCCTGACCCCTTCAGTCCTTATTGACCTTTTTCACTTGTCATTGCAAGAAAAACACTAGTGGAACAAATGCACAGCGCTCTGGAACTGACGCACCTAAATGGAACACGGCACTCATTATTACCTTCTCTCCTGTGCACCCACACACTGGGACTCACACTTGGTCAAACAGACCTCAGATCAGGTTAGAGCTGGGCAAAAAACATGCAGGGGATTGAGTGAGCAAACTCTATAAACTAGTATGGGTCATAATTTAATGTCATTATATGTAGTTGAACATATAATTAGTCCAACCATAAGACAGAACGGGAAAGTGAGAGAGAGACGTCATTCATAGACGTCCGCACATGCCCACACTAATCAGGAAATTCAACAACAACAATGGAAAGCACATGTGTGGGTGTAGTATGACTATATAGGGGCTTTCAAATGACACTATATTATGTAAAACCCGTTATTGTATGGGTAACGTTGTGGCCCGTGTATGTAGAACCAGCAATTTACATTTCCAGATCATCTAGAAAAGATCTTAAATAAACACCACAAGGTTTTTTTTCAGGAATATTATGTAAAATAGCACTTCCTCTGCAGTGATGACAATGAGCTATGTTTACCTCACACCTCCTCTTGATTATTTTAGCTCCACGCGAGTAGTGAAAAGGTGGGTTACCATAATCTTATCCGCCATCTGCTGAATCTGCTGGGCCTTGCTCTGGATCTCATCCTTCAGTTTAGTCTCCCGACGCTCGACGATCTCCAGCCGCTTCACCTGGTTCTCCAGAGTCTTCCTGCCGTCCTGCACACACGACAACAAACACAGACACACAAACAAGACTTTGGTTTTTTTTTTTTTAGTTTGATGGATGCAACCTCAGGTCAAAAGCTCCATGGTCCGTAATTATGCTTTTCTACTACATGGACATCATAGCACTTTTTGTAGAAATGCTAATTGGACCTCTACTTCAAGGACAAAAAAAGGATGACATACCGAAGCAGCCACATCCATTTGGCCTGTGAGCGACACACCTCTGCAGTGTTTATATCTCATTATTTCAAGTTCCTCACAGTGATTCTAAAAAAGCTCATTTGCATTCATGTGTGAGGGTGCGAGAGGTCTTCAGAGCTGTCTAAAATTTGACCATGTGCATATTTTCTTCCCCTTCGACTGAGCCGTCCAGATTAAACTATGTTAATCGCCAAATTTACATGTCTATAGATCGACGTGAGGCGCTGCTTTAGATGATTTCATAACAACCCCCTTTAAAAAACAAGGTAAAATCAATATGTGGTTACGGACACGGCATGAAAGACGATACAAAGTACACAAACACATGAATGTATTTCATCGTTTTAGTAAAGCTAATGAATTACAGTTCTGCATTTCATTTACAAATAAAGGCTTTTAAGACAGATAATTATGTTACCTGCTAATTGAAGACTACTCACTTGTTGATAATCACATTAAAGGATAAGTACGAGCAAAACAAGTGGAATACGAGTGTAGCACTATAAGAAATGTGATTACACAGATACGATTGTTTGCTTTATCTTTTATTAAATTTAGATGTCGAGGCGGTGAATTTGTCCTGAAAGAAAACTGTGCACAACAACAGTTTTTGTTAACACATTATGGCAGAAGCAGGAGCACTGAGGCCGAGGCACTATGGAGCCACTCGAGAATAAATTAGTAAAATGTCACATGCAGACTGATTAGCGTCATAACACCAGCAACAATAACTGCCTTTCTCTTGAAGGAAAATTGTCTCTCTCTCTCAACAATGATTAACAACAGCACTTGTATGTGAAAAACATACTGTTGTGATATGAGTCACATTCCGGGTTTAGTTTTATACCAAATCAGAAAATACACAAATCATGTGAAAACAAGCTGTCAAATCATCAGCCGTGTCAAACATTCAGGCTATCTGACATGCTATCATGCCATCACAGCACAAGTGTTCCTCCTCGGAAGGTGCAAAAAACAACATGTTCACAACAGAGCATATGGGCTCTTTGTGCTTAGCAGATAGCGCAGGCAGATTTATTTATGCAACACTTTAAACAAAGAGGTTCATAATGTTGCAAAGCAGCAAATGACATGATACGCAGAAAAAAGAAAAGAAGCCAGAACATGTATAAACAGTGTGTGTGTGTATGTACCTCAGTCTCACGGAGGCGTCGACGCAGGCTGTCGCTTGAGTCCTCCTTGTTCTGTAGCCTCTCCAGATCTCGCTCCAGGCGCTCTTTGACCACTCTCATACTCTGAAGATGGTCTGTAGCCTCAGAGCTGGCCTTCAATGACTACAAGGAAAAGACATATGTAGATATTACTCACACAAAACTAAGTGTAATACAAAGTCTGTATTGAATTTTGTCCAGTTTATAAAATCTCACATCCAAACTCCGACATAAGATGCCATCATAGAACTGATAGAATGATTAATAGCTCCATCAGTTAACAGAACACATGCGACCCAGAAGAAAGCTCTGTGTGTCCCAGCGTACATGAATCTGATATATGACAAATAATGTAGACTACTGATGTATAAATGTGATTTCAAAAGCAATCCAGGCACTCCAAAAATAAAGTACCAGGAGACGAGGAGGGAAATGTGGTGGAAAATCATTCGAAGGAAATGTTTTTACCATCAGGGCTTTCATAATTATTGCCCATTTAATGATTTAGCCACTATAATAGAGGCTTTTTAGTATTGATATTGATATTTCATTTTTTGGAGTGCCTGGATTGCTTTTAAAATCACCTTTTTTCTCCCCTATTTTAATAGAGCAACCATCATTTTCTCTTTATTCTATGTACCGTATATAGTTTATATATCCACGTATAATTCACACATATATACTCAAAATTAGGTAGGGACATTGGGATGTGGCTGTATATACACCTGTGCATCCAATAAAAGTCAAATGAAATGTGTGTCCCATTATTATTTTTTGGGAACTAACAATATTCACAAAACACAAAATTCAGATACATCACAGAATAAACTGTTAATTTTGAGTAGTGTATGTTTACTGATGTGATGTTTATAAGTCAACACACACGCGTATCATCTGGCTCATCAGACTGTATTCAGAAGACGTTGAAAACGTTGAAAATATTCTATATATACCATCACGCCTCCTTTTTCATCTCTGTCGATCACAGTATCGGCGGGGCAGGATGTACCGATCCGGTACCTTTCACAAATCAACTACTTTTTTCTCACGGTTCAAAACAGTCACATGCAAATACTGCACGTCTCTGTCAACCCCCAAACATAAAACTAACATTCAAAACTGTCACTGTAAAAGTCTGGCTGATCTACATTTCCTGGTCTTGGTGTAAAGTTCATGTGTATAAGGAATGACTGACCTCCTTCTGCAAACTTCAGTGCCTACCAGCAAACAAACGTCTGTGTGACGCCAATATAAACTCCTCTAACAAAATGCACGGAGTTATTTTAAGAAAAAGTCCAACCCTACTGATTATTTCATGAACCTGTTCGAGTCGGAGGAACACCGATTTCAAATGTGGGCTCAGTCAGCCTCGGATATCAGCGCCACAACTCACGATGCGCTCAGCTGAGGGGATGGTGCTTTTAAATATTCATTTCTGAGGGAAAAGACAATCAGAATGAAATTATCTTTACTAATGAGGCACAACTGTTTGATTGCTGATAATTAAGCAGTAACTCTGGTTTTAAAAAGACAGCTTAATTGTTCTCGGGGCCAGAGACCAAACCAGACTGTGGAGCGCAGTCGAAGAGAGAGAGAGAGAGAGAGAGAGACAGCGACAGGAAGAAGGAGGTCAGGGTAGAGCCGCAGTTTATACAATCATCTCAAAGAGTAAAATGCTGTTACATCTCTTTCATTTGGAAGCACAAGCTCGTATAAATTATTCATTAATCTTCGCAGCAGAAATTCGCTACCTTGCCAAGCTTTTCTTGAAGATCCTGGATCTTCATCTGCTGCTCGGCGTTCGTCTGGAACAGAAAAAATACAGTCATTATGATATGTTAAGATTGATATTTAAGCTCATTATCCTTTGCTGAAGTCACTTGAACTTGTCGGTGTCCTCGCTAATCGCATCAATGAAATTCTACCTTCTCCAGCTTGGTGATCTGGTCATCGGCTTCTGCTTTGCCTTGCTCTTTGGCCTGTGAAGATAAAGAAAAGTCTGAGATCTCTCCTGGTTATGGTCACGGTAAGCAGACAGTACGGTAGAAATGTCAAAATGACTACGAGCGAGTTACGTTGAACAGAATCCGATCATTGATTCAGAATAAGCAGAGTACGTGTCAACTAAATGAGAACTCCTCTCAGGATCATTAACCCCTTTAGTTACAGTGTAGACCTTCTGCATCCGATGCTGGTAGTCGGCAGCCTTCCTCTTCAGCTCCTCGCTGCTCTGCCGAGACTCTTTCAGCTCGGACTCGTACAGGTCGCTGCGGCGACGAGCAGCCGACAGGTCCTCCTCCAGCTGTCTGATGGAGACCCGCATCTCCTCCAGCTGGGCATGATATTCCTGCACAAAGACCACAGAAAGCCCCAGGATAAGAGAGGAGAGGAGTGGGGAGGGAGAGGAGCAGAGAGGAGATATCCACATCCACACAAAAGGAGCATTAACATTAGCAAAGGAAATTTCCAAAATGACGAAAGTAAATTCCACTTAATAGAACACAAACCTCAGCCAAACAGTTCCTGGAAAAGGAGGCCGTCTTTTCCAAATGTGGGTACTTGCAAGCACTTTATCCAGTTACTCTGAATATACTTGTCTGTATCTGCCATTAAGGTTGCCCTTCTACCAGCGCACCAAATTTAAGGACAAATTGGCCTATTTGAGGAAAATGTTCCGTTTGGAGGCCACTGCATTATTTATAAGAACAAACTCATTCATAAGAGATGTATTTTAGATAAGCTACTGGAAAGAGTGGCACATTCAACCTGAACAGGATGAAAATGGCTCAACATAGTGGAGGCAAATCAAAGGGTAACTCCATCAAATTTACACATTGTAGCGTGTTTACAGGTCTCGAGGAGTACTACTGCATATGTTGGGGGGGGGCAAAAAAGCAGTGTGATGCAGTTTGTGGCTCTAGAGGACGCTGCATGTAATCTGATAAAATGCCTCCAGTGATGTTAGTCAGACAGAGACCTTATAACAGAGGAGAACAAACACTTAAAGCGTTTTACTTAGAGGTAATTTATCAAATGACGTGCGGTTTCCTCTGAAGCCTCTAAAGGCTTTATGGTACTTCCCCCCCCCCACGTATAAAAAAAGTACAGGGCAAATTGAATGTCATTTTTGTCAGCCCCTGTAGAGCCTTCCTAGTTTTTATCACTCCTCTGTAAAAGTTTATCAGTATCTCGCTCTGGAGTTTCACCTTCCTAAGTTTCTGTATCCAGGGTGAGGATGCGTGATGACCAAGATATATTGTCAGTGACGGTAATGCTCCACCTCAGCTCCACTGATGTAGACAGTAGTACTCTAATCTGTAAAACTGGCGGAGTTACCCTTTAACGATATGAAGCGTCAACAACGAACAGACGAGTAACGCGGACAGAAGATTTTGATCAGTCAGAGTCACTTAACGCACATGTCTGTTTAATTGCAATTAGTCACGGCCTAACAGATCTAATTTCAACCTCCTCATCAGCTTACAGGGAACATCGGCCTGTCTGTCAGCCTAATAAAAAGCAACATCCTCCTGCACCCAGGGAGCCCGACGCTCAACCGACACACATTAGACGAAGCGAAGCCGACAGCATCAGACATGGTGAAAAACAAAGCTCAAATAATTTAACCCGAAGAGGACCGGGAGGGGTTACATTATGTAACCCTGGATCTTTGAGTACAGACACAGTCTTCCCTGACCGGTCAGCCAATGTAAGGAAACTCTGACGTTTAAGAAATAGCAGCAGTGAGGTGGCAGTGTGTCTACGCCTCACTGATCATTCAGGCTCCACAGGAGAAGGTTGACAGCTTCCATCACTGAGAACTGACCGAATCTCTTGGGAACTACCTGAAATCTGGTCGTGACTTCCCACCTCAACAAAAAGCTGAAACATCACTACATTTCAGTCATTCTTTGACAAAAGAGTCACTTGGTATTAGGAAATTACAAACGAGGGAATACAGCTTTCGTCGATGTGACGTTAAAGGCTCACTGAATCACAGAATTCTTTCATGACAAAGATCAGTTGTACGATTTATTTTCTGTCCTTGGCTCATTCAGGTGATCTCATTCAGGAAATGATAAAGTAACCACACCTGCATCACTTGTGCTGGAATTTGGCCGTGTTGAATTATTTCTCTCAGACTGAAGACACTCCCGAGAGATCAAAGAAAGAAACATTTAAAACTCACATAATATGTTGTAAAGTGGGCAGTCACTCTCAATAGTGTCATTTCATTCTGCAGCTTTACGCATTTAATACTTCCTAGAGACTGAGACAGACCTTCAAACCAGTAATTATCTGTCTATTCAATATCTTGCCGCTGGTTACTGTCTTTATCATCGGCTCTAACCGTAAGTATGCATAAAAGGCCTGTCAAGCTTTGGTTACCCCACACGCCGTAGCGGTGCACACGGGGCTGTAGCAAAATGGGAACTCAGGCTCTTGAGACGTCGGGAGGGTTGAGTTTCTTTAGTCTTTCCAAAACCACAAGAAAAGAGCCAAGCATGTCAAGATAAGCAGCCCAACAGAATAAAATATCTACACTACAGGACTGTCTCTATTCTGCAAGATAAGAACAATTGTGTTTCTTTAGTCATGTGTGAAAAACAATAGTATGAGTGAGGGTTTTGTGGCTCCAGAGGAAGCTGCATGTAATCTGATAAACTGCCTTGAGTGATGTCCGTCAGTGGCATTGTGGGTAATGCAGGTAATGCAGTGGAAAGGAGCCCACTGGTGTAGCAGTGCACTCCTGTAACACTGGTGGACTCATTATGGACAGTTTAGATCAGAACTGAGACAGCAGAACCAGAGACATCACCCTTTTTTATTCCATGTAATCTTCTTCTTTTTAAAAATGTGGTGCCTACATTACCCACAATGCATTCAGACACTCAGTGACATCATCGGAGGCAATTTGTCAGATTGCATGCTGCTTCTTCCAGAGCCACAGAAGGCTTCATACTGCCCAAGTCCTGTAAACACTTTAAAACTGGTGGAGACACCAGCCTAATTAGCTAGCTAGCCGCTAGCTGTGTGCAAATGCAATATGTACGATTTGGCCATCAGTTGAATTTATATGCCAAACAAACAGGGTGCAGCATATTATCAGAGTAACTGCTAACTGCTACTAACTGTATTCTATACATCCGTGACTGTAGCTGCCATTAGCTCCTTAGCACAGTTAGCCGTGCAGCTAGTCAGACTGCTGGGGAGTCTTTATGTTTTGACATAACCTCCAAACTGCCAATGTTACAACAAAGGTAAGGATGATGAGGACCTCCAGCAAACAAAGATGTAAATAATGTGCGATTAAGATACTCAGCGAGCCGCCGACATAAAGCACAAGTATTTGATGACCTGAGAATGAGACACAGAAATCAACTATCTTTCTCCAGAATCGCTGACGCCCAGAAATGTCTGGAGCACAGTGAACTGATGAGGGAATACGAAAGAACAAGCAGAGGGCAGGATCTCTGCAGAGACAGAGAAGCTACAGACTTCTTTGTGTGTTGAATTATCGTTTTAAAGTAAGTGCTGGATTTTTACAGCCTAACTGTGAAAGTCTCATGCTGTCTAACCCTTCTTGTGTTAATACAACCAAAACAGAAATAGTTTTCCACAGTTGGTCTTTGCTCTCGTGTCTTCAGTGGAATTATTTCCTTGCATATGTTTTGCAGGTTTCAACGGCTGTGGCTCAGTTTGCTTTTCTCTAAAAAAAAAATGAAGCTCTATCTGCAATATCTACTGTTTGTTGTTCCAACACTGCATGGCTTCTGCATGAAAATGATAAACACTGCAGTCATATGACAGAGCGTGGGAGACAGATGCTTTTCAAGATGAAATGCTGGATTTAGCCGGCGTAAAAACCGTGCTGAGAGGCACCAATGGGAGCATGGCGCCAGATTACATGCATGAGCAATGAAATAAATCAAATATGAAGATACAGACTCGACTAATTTATCTTTAGAATGGTTTCCTTATACCTGACTCAGAATCAGCTGTGCACTGACTAGGAAGTCCACTCCCTCATCTCCCTGACTGCTATACGCAGCTATAAACGAGGAAATAAAATACTGACAACTTGAGGGATCCAACAGTTGTTTTGGTCGAAACGCACACCACAAATATCACTGGCAATCTTAGTATATGGTTATGCTTACTCTGAGGCTATGAACATGTCAACACTACACATTAGCATAGCAATGTTGCTGAGGAAGAGGAGCCAACACCTCCTTCCTGAGGGATCCCCAGAGGCCTCAGTGTGCTTTAGTCAGAGAGTCTAACAGGGTGTGAAACGTTCTTTTGTCCATCAATTTCTGAAACTTTCCAAAACAAAAAATCTGACATTCACGTCCACCTTCATGTAGCAACTTCCACTGTGTGTGGAGGAGACAAAGGAGGTAGGATTTGAGCTTCTGTCAAGCTCTCCATTTTTCCATTTTTTCATAACTAATCCATCACTTTCTTTTTACGTGTACAACTGAGTGAAACACCACCAAAGCCTTCGAGGAAGGTTGTGGGATGTCGGCAGGCTTTTTGACGCTCCTCTGAATGAGGCCATCAAGGTTGTGGGTTCATTGTACTCCACTACATCTCAAATGCAAATATTGTCCTTCTTACTTCACTGCATTTATTTGACAACATTAGGTACTAATCATGTGTTATACTTAAACTTAAATACAGCATAAAAAGTAAATGGCCTCCTCTTTATCAGTTACAACATTAAAGTGATCGATAATATGTGAAGTTCACCCAATAGAGGACGTCACATTCAATCTAGACACACGTTCATTCCTATGAAAGCTGCTCAGAGGCATTTTGAAGCCAAAAAAACTTCCCGGGGATTGAAAACAACGATCGTCCATCAGGAAGATGGAAAAGGGAGATGCAGGAACAAAAGGTCAGAACAGAACAGACAAAGTGACAAAGGGAGGGAGGGGACAAGGACTTAAATACACAAGAGGTGATTAACTGATGGGACACAGGTGATCACAGAAGATGGGCGAGAAAACAGACAAAGGGAGGAAGCAGGATGTGAAACAAGACTCATAACGTTATAACCAAAACAAGCATATAATAATTGGTATATTCTGATGTTAACACTTCAATACTTTTATTAACGAGGATCCTTAATGCAGAACTTTTAGTATTTCTACTGTGGTACTGATACTTTTACTAAAATATCTCAGTACTTCTTCAACCACTGCCTTTATCAACACTGACAGTTTGCGCCTGCTTTAATCCTTCTTTCTGTTGGTACTTTCCAATATGTGATCAAGTATTCTTAAAAGGGGGGGCTTCAGCCTGGATTACTTCAACCACCCTCTCCTGCCAATCATCAGCAGCTCAATTACAAACCCTTCTGAACTCCGTAAACCCCTTCTGTGATATTATAATTGTCTTAATAGAGATTTCAGTTTTAAATGACAATTTCTGGATTCTAAATGCAGACTGTCTCAACAGGGGGGGTTTATTAAGATGGGAGGTAATATTCAGCTGCATTCCTCTGTGACACATTACCACTAATCTCAGAGGTGATGCATCAAGTGATGGTCAGAAAATTTGTTTCTCAAACAGCGAGAGCTGCAAAGGCCCCAGCACCTCATCACGACAGCCTGCCCACTGCATCAGGGCTCTCTCTTCACTCGTAGGTATATATCGCTCCCATCACCATAGCAACCATTGCACAATGTATTCGGTGCTTGGTAACCAGCACTAGTGTAGGCTGAGAGAAAACAGGTTGCTTTTCTGTTACCTTCTTTTTTCTTTCTTTCTTTTTTTTTTTCGCAGGAAAAGAAAGGTGCATGATGCCAGAAAGATGATTCTTCATACTCTCTCTCTCCCCTCTTTCTCTCTGTTGTCTTAATCTGTCAGACTTGTAACAGTTTAATTCTCACAGCTGGCATCACTCGGTCTCTGCCACACATGCAGAAATACACACACACACACACACACACACACACACACACACACACACACACACACACAGCAAAAACACATGCCACACACTCATCACATTACATTTCAGTAATTAATGGCTGCGTGTACAGTAAAGCTCCTCTGGCTTCTTTGTCCACAGGGATTCACACTGAGCTGACCCAGCAGTCACTTCATACACAAAGAGAATTACAAATTGTATCACTGCATCTTGGTGTGAAGATGCTTCCTCTTGCAAATAATCTAATAAACTTTAAATGAACTTAACGTATTTGTTTTTTATTGCGAAGTGAATCTCTTGTAAATCTTCACAGCCACATAGCACACAAACAAATCTCTTTCAATAGATGAACTGCACCTTTATGTTGTGTACTCAAGTTCAAGGCTTTTTAAAGAAAGTTCACAATGATCCACATAAATACGCTGCTGCAACACGAGGCATATTCAAACATGCTGTGCAGTGGGTGCTACACCCCTGCAGAGAGTGTTGGGGTTCAAACATCATGTGCATGTCTAATTAACACCCCACACACACTCAGCCTGGGCGACTTGACCCGCTCCATCTGACTGCCATTATAAAACAGTACAGTACACAGTAAAACCATCACGCACAAATTCATCAAAGAACTTCAATTACCAACACATAAAATTCTGTCAGAGAAGAGAGATCATTTCGTTTGCTCGCTGTTTCGGGAGTTGTGAAACGATCTAAACTCAAATTAAATCTGAAATAACTGTTACGTCAGATAGCTGATCAGTTTGCTTTGCCGCGCTCCGGTTCAGCTTTGAGCTCACGACATTAGGACTAAATAAGATACATCTCAATCCACTGACCTACCAAGATGACACCCACGATGCCGTCCTACCTGCTCCTTGATCTCTTGCAGCTTGTTGCTCTGCTCCCGGATGTCATGCAGGAGCTGCAGCGCTTTATCGTCCTCCTTTGACACCTCCATACGAGCCTGTTCCAAACTCCGCTTTAGACTCTGAAATCAACACATACATACAGTGTGTTCAGTAACAGCTCTGCAATAACTGGATATAATGTGAAGATCCTTTGTTTAACAAGTGTTGATTCTGTTTGTTGGTCACATGGGCATCTGTGCTGATGAATTTGATTCTAGTTCTAATATTTCTTCTACCCAAATCATATCAGTTTATCTAACTGCAATCCTGAAATACCAGTTCACTCGTTACAGTAAAATCCTAATGAACGTTCATGCATACAGACGTGTTTTCATCACTTGAGAAGACGTAACATCCACTCCAAACATAACGAGTGACCCAAACTTAACCTAACCTCAAGCCAAGACTTCATCTTCAATACTAAACGGACTCGTCGTTAGTTTATGTCAGCTGACTCCATTTGTAAACTAACGTTATCTACCTTTGCTCTTTGTTAGTGGAGCAGAGAGAGGCACTGAGACGAGGCACATCATTTGGACTATTGCAGAAAATCTGACCTGTATCTTTCACAAAGAAATCCACAGGCTTGTATAGGCAACCGAGACAGACGGTAAAGTCAAATTTTTCACATCATCTTACGTAACGTTGTTACGCAGAGCCCATTTAAGGTTTTAAGTTATGATTACTTCCCCTTCAAAGTCCCCCACGGTTACAGTGTAGGCCTACTCACACTGCATTCTGTGATGTAGGTTGCCAGGTCCTGTTCTAGGATGGTCCTCTGGGTCTCTGAGGCCTTCAACTCTATATCCTTCTGCTGCAACACTGACTCCAGGTCAGACATCTTCCTCTGGACGAGTGAGATTTCCTGCTCAACCTGGAAGACAGCATGGACCTAACTTTACTCTGACAGTTTAGTCTCATTTAATGAATCTCTGGGGGGCCCGTGGGTCTGAGCGGACACATTTGTTACAGTGTTCCTAGAGACCATAACTGTGTTAAGGATATCATCTTCTTACTGTCCAAAGAACAATATATTTATAATGCGTGTGTGTTCAAGTGTGCAAGGCTGGACTTGTTTGGTGGCACATGTCATTGGTAGCGATTGATGATACAATTAGATGTGCCTTTACAGCATTACAGGGCTCGAGGAGCACTGGAAACCGGAGAAACAGCAGGGCTTGCTGCTCGGCCACAGACGCACAGCACCGAAACAGCAACACAAACACACAGTCAGAGTGCAGACACATGCTCACAACAACACAGCACCACAGCAACACAGCATGGGGGCTGGAGCCATAAAAAGCAGTGGGTTGAAATTGTACTGGAATCCAACTCTTCTGAAAAATGTTTGGTCAGTTCCAACACGGATCACAAGATGTTAGTCTGAATAAAACAAAGGATAACGATGGTTAACAAAACCATTATCCAGAAATCTAACAAAAATAGATCTAAAATGCCGTCTCATGGAGGGATGGAGGCGGTGAAGAGGTTTATCTATTGTTGTACATCTATACTGCCCTTTATGGAGTCATCCGTGTTCTGCATGTGGCTTCACACATCACCGCGAGCTGCTGTGTGGAATAAACTGAACCACATGCTCATTTAACTTTCTGTATTTTGTTACTATGTGTATTAGTATTACAAGATAAAATAGTAGGTCAGTGTGTAATGTTTTGGATCTCACTACCAGCCAGCTGAGCGAACTCAAACAAAAGATGTCTAACTGTAAAATCAAAATGTGTTGGTGGAAGTCAAACAGCAAAACAGACATTAAAGAGGCACTATGTTGTTTTCAGAAGAGAAAGTTCTTTATTAACTGATTCTTTATGCCTAAACAAAGTAAATGATTGAATAAACTGGACAACAACACTGTTTATATGTGGCGGACCCTGCCACCTGTCTAGCTTGTGTTCTGGGACCTTATTTTTCCTCTGAGAAGAGCTCGTTTATTCACTTATGGAACAAATAAATATTTCTGAGTTTGCATTATTACCTCATTAGTATTGTAAATATCAATATCCTGAGGTTGAATTTCTTCTCCAAAACTACACAGTGCCCCTTTAATGTTTTTCTTTCTGTAACTGATTGAAATAACACTTAATTTTATGTAAAATGCATATTATATAAAACAATCTAGAACTTTGTTTATGGAGGGAAAAGAAAGAGGGCATTTGATAAAGGTGGTTGTGGAAGGAGAACATCCTCATCCCTCAGTGACTGAACAGATTTTCAACATCTCCCAATTTGTAAAAATAAATCACTTTTCCCAAAATAACATGGCCGAAACACATTCTGGACCTTCTTCATACGGTCACAGTGTGGTAATGTTTTGCCAAGAAAACTCTGAGGTTAGGGCCGGAAATAAACATCGCGGTTTGGGCTCGAATGACTACTATACTTCTGTTATTTCCGTTAAGAATGCACCTACAGTACCTAAGTATCTTCCGTTCATTACACATTATGACATTTCACAACGTTGGTAAGTTAAAATAACTCACTAATGACTTCTGGTTTCACACTGGGAGGAGAGAACAGTGCAACACCTTGTTTAACATATCAATAATGTGTTTAGTCACAAATAATATCAACTAACTCTGTTCTCTACTTTCTCAGGTTTTACATTACAGGCAAAATATCATAATACCATATATACTAATATTCTTTTATTCTTTTTAGGTTGTTTTTGTTTGTAATTTCACCCCGTTGTGTTAAAAAGAACTATAAGTTACACTGAGCTCAGAAGTGTACTCTCTACAAGGATTCAGCCCAGAAGGACGGCTCTATTTTCACAAATAGTTACGGATGACGTGGAACACACACACACACACACACACACACACACACACACACACACACAAACACACAGTACTACAGCGTAAAGACAAACTGACAAACAGATGGCTGATTTAGCTCGTTCTGGAAACAAACTCTTACCATGTGAAGAGTAATACCTGTGACATGTGTCCGGCAATTCTGGCTGTTCTGCGTTTTTTTTTTAAATGAGATTCTTCCCAAAGACGATGGTCTTATCCAGAGACGTCGGTTGAATGTTGTCACTAATCTGCAGGAGAGGAGAGCGTGAAGAGAGACGATGGGAGATAGAGGGAGAAAAACATGACAGTAAACAGCCTTTATGCACAACCTCTCGAACACTGAAGGGCTGACTCAATGCTCTTATGTAAAACACTAACCTTTTATAATCATACTGTATGGATATTTTCTTCAGTCTGAAATGATTTATCATCCAAGTGTACTCTAACACTCAACACAAAAGCCAAAGCAGATTATTGAATTAATGTAGCGAAACGTATAGATACATGAATTAATGTAGAATCTGATTGCAGTTGTGATTATTGCAATCAAAACTAGATACATTCAACGTTTAAACAAATAGCTAATCAAGCAAATGTGCCCTTATTATTGGCTCTAAAATCAAGGATGGCATTTAGCAAATCAATCACTGAGGAATTAAGAAATTCACATAATCCTGGTAACCGATTAATGTGACTCTTCTATTTCTATGTGTCCAACATGATCACACGGATAACTATCAGGTGTACGTTGCTCACAGTTAAGGTATTTTTAGTGAGCACACCAGGAGAGATTCGTACTGCGCTGACCAAACATGCACTCATATTCGAGCTTAACAGATTCTATAAATAGCCTGCTCGTGTTCGCACAACAGCCTCTTTTACCACCACTGGATATATTTGGCAGCTTTTGTGATCAAGAGGCAGGCAGAAGAATGAGCGACAGAGGGAGAATGTCTATTAAAAGCAGAGGCTCACCTCCCACTCTTCCCTACAGTAACATGCTCAGCTCTGAGCTCAGCTAACATGTGGACCGTGGCGAACTGCTATGTGTTTTTACTGTCATTTATATCATCTGTCAATTTTTGAGTGTTGTCTATTGTGTCCGTGACCAGCGGGATGTAACGATGCTGCCTGGAAGATCACATGGAGTAGAATTAACAAACAAAAAACCAGGCAGACGTTGCAGACAGACACCAGATATTATGAGTCTGGACAGATGACTCTCGTGCTTACGAATATTTCGCCCAGAAATGTGACTTTCGCAATCCCTCGTGCCTCAAGGGTCATATGTGGGGAACGTTGCTCGGTATCACACACACGCAGCATGTATCTGAGCTGCATCAGAACACTGCCTGTTCTTCCAGTTTCGTTGGCATGACATGACGCCGGAGCAGGTGGCTTGTAATGAGTGATGATGGCATGAGCAGAGCGTCAGATGAGGTGAGCTTTCACTGGAACCTGCTGATCCTTCAGCCTGTAAGCATGTTACCTCAGTGGCAGATGTTACCATGAATCTGTCTGAGACGAGGTGTCAAGATATTGCTGTGAAAGGAGGTTGTTTGAGACAGAGAAGAATCAAGAATTGGTCCTGTTTCTCGTCTCCTGGCTGCCTGCAGAGCCCTGAACCTGCTAATGAACCCAGCACATCTATGCATGCTGAGACACCAACAACACCGCACAATTTAGTGTTGTATTCTTCTTCTACTTCAAGCCAGAGGTTAACGTGGTGGTTTACAGTGTGCCATCCTTGCATGAGGGACCAGATGGGACTCAGATCTGGCTGTCTTCCTTCTAGACTCAAGTGCGAGCTGACCGCCCATAATAAACGGAGCTAACAGACTGTGCAGCTGGGCTCCTCCTCTGCAATAATTAGCTCCCTGAAAGCAATTACTGATAACTATGGTATACTTTTAAGAAGCTCATTACAACTCCAGGAAAGGCGGTTCGACCAGTGAGCTGGTCTCTCCCTGTTTGCCGATTCCATATTTTTGTTATTGGCACCTCACGCCAGTTCCAGTCCAGAAAACCATCCCACAGTCTCTGCTTGGTTTCACAGACTGTGTGAGCATTACAACTACAGTACATGCAATCATAAATGTTCTGCAAACGCCGCTTGTTCATGGGAGCTCATCAGCAACAGAACAGTCACATTCGCTGAGGAACACTGGCTTCCAACTCAGTCGAGGAGCTCTTTTTCGTGGGTTGAATAATGTGTGCTGGGCTGTGAGTCAGAGTTGTTGAAGAGGAGGAGAGTGGATAGAGGTTGCATCCCAGTCATGGTGTTGCTCTACATTCAGTCTGCAGGGTGACCAGGGGCCAGTGCTACTGTATGGGCTGTAGGCAGCGGTGAATCACAGACCTGTTGCAACCCTGTAGTGGCACAGATTCTTTTCTAAAAAACAAGCTCACAGTCCTTCTCCCATATACTCCCCTCTAGTTTGATCTTTCAGTCCACCCTCTCCACATAAACTAAGAGGCATTTTATGCCTATTGTCATGACAACAACAAATTAGTAATACCACAGTCACGCAAAGGGAGATTGAGCGCTTCAGGCTTCTGCAATTGCAGCAGTTCTCTGACTCAAATTTGGTTTTCCAGCTCCGTAGTTTCCTGCTAAACACCACAGGCTTTGAAGATTAACCCGGGCCAATCCGTAAACGCAGCCTCATCCACAGAATCTGTTCTCGAGGTGCATAATAGGCCTGGTGCATTTGCATTAGGTGGCAAAATTCATGCATGAGAGCATCTGAAAGCATTTGAATACATTTCAAGAGTTTTTCAAACACATTTTTAGAGTAATTAGAAAAGAAAATTGTGTAGAGTTTACACATATGTGTGGCTTAAAGGTGCTGCAGGTGCTACTGGGGAGCCTAATGTGTGTGGCCTGATGGTTAGAGTGTAAAAACTAGTCCTGACTATTTTTACATTTGACTTGACATTTTTAGGTCTACGGTTCCTGTAGGGAGATAAACTGTCACTTTCAAATTATTGCGATAGTCAAAATAATTGACTGATATTTCCACAACTTTCCAGTGACAAGGCTGTTGGATGGTGATTACATAACAAGGTGGGTTCCCTATGACACTAATAACCGCTTCATCTTGGGCTGCCGAAGCTTCAAACCTGCACCTCAGTGATCTGACACTGATGCATCACCCATCTGTGGTGGCCGAGTTGACTGTTCATCACAATCCATAAAAGTGCGCTGAGCACTTGGGAAAGCACTTGAAAAATCCAGTCTGTCATTATATCACAAATCCAAATGACAAAGAGGATCAGTGTGGGCTTCTGAAGGAGGCTTTTGGGAAAATGACACTTGAGGATATGGAACGGAAGAGCTCTCTCTCTCACATTAGCATTGACAGATCCGCTCTGCAGAGAGTTCGCTTTGGTTTTGACTACGCGCAGGTGTCCCTCATTTTCCTCTGTGCCACCACCACCAATTTGGTCTGTCTCCACAAACAGGTAAACACAAATTAAAGTAAACACCAACAGATGTGACTACACAGTCCCTCCTGCCAAACCTTTGACCATAATGAACACACTGTATGTTAAGCGTGAATCATTATCTGGTTGCTATACATAACACTGTGTTGATCCATCTCCCCATCTATAATTTGTTCTCTGTCGCTCCCACAAGCTCCCCATAAATATTCTGTTTTGTCCTGAGAAGTCCTGTCAGTACTGTTATTTATGATCCAGTTGAACAGGCGCCAGAAAGAAGCAGCACGCTCCCTTCACCTCTCCTCTACCCTTGGCAAAACCTGCTGTTACCATAGAGATACATTCCTCCAACCACCATCTTCGTCTTGTCATACTTTTTCCGACTCACTTTGTAATTCCATCTTCCTCTCCAAACTGAATCTCAACCACGACTACTATGACACCCCACCAACTGGACGCTTACTTGGGATCATTTGGCAAAACCTTGCGTGATGGATCAACTTTCTCTCAAAACTTCCTCGGCGTAGACCGATCAAACGTGTGATATAAGCGTGCAGCGGTATCACTGTGACCATATAACAACAGTGCAGAGTTTGAACGCCACCCCAGGGAGCGATAGCCATCTGTATGAGTGTATGCTACAGTAAGCACAGCAATGAAGAGAAATGGGCAAACAAAGACACAGCATTTCAGTGTCGTGACCAAGAATAGAGCTCATTACTGACAGACAAGATACAGCTGCTGCATAAACATCGGTGCAACCCACAGCCATCACATCAGCCCATAAATCCTCAGCTGTAGTGTCAGTCAATCAATCAGTCACGTAATAGTTCCATCATGCTGAGACGCAGAAAATAACGAAGCACTGTAGCAGTTCACAGCTGTAAAGCAAAACAAAAAAAAAAACAAAAAACACTCACCTCACCCTCACCCCCTTCCTTATCTTTGATATGACTGGAAGTGAAACAGTATCGCACTTACTCAGAGGCTGCTACAGCTGATGTTTTCTAACCAAGCTCCTTAGACGCGGCACCACCTCGTCCAGTAAGCCCGTTCATGTGGGGTCTCCCTCGGAAGCCACCAGCCGGAATGAGAGCTTCGCTGGTTCATCAAATTCGGGGATGTCATCCTCACTGGGGAGAGCGTGGAGCCGAGGGGAGAGAGAGATGTGCTGTGGCAGGGCAGAGAGCTGTGAGGCAGCAAGAGCGACTGGAGATTACTGCTAACACAGAAACAGAGCGGAGGAGAGAGGGAGGGAGTGGAGGACTACTGAGAAATAGCATTGTAGAGTAATGCAGCAGACCAGTGATCACATACTGTAGAGAGTGAGAGGAAACTCTCACCCGCCCCCCATCTCTCTTTTCTGTCAATCGCTGCCCCCCCCCCCCCCCCCCTTCCTCTCCCCATACTGCAGCAGCCGTCACTAATCACACTAATGTATGCAGCTTGACACACTGCGATAACAGTCAGCGCCCAATACCTGCAAACTGCTGTACAATCATGTTGGTTACTGGAGATTCCTTAAATTGTGCAGCTCATTAGTGACTCCAGACAGTGGCCCCGTGCTAGAACCTGCTCTAAGTGAACAGGAGCAAATTAAAAACTGGCAGGACGAAGGTGTTATGACAGCGAGGATCTGCTTTTGCCTGCAAAGTAAACAAGAGCATTTAAAGAAAGATGATGCCGGTTCAGTTTGAAGAAAGACGAAAGTATAGTTAAACATGCCGAATGTTTCATAAATAGCAGTGTCGAAAAAGAAACTGTTTCAAAGTTTTTAGCAAAAGGGGCCATTTTTATTGAAGTGCGAAAGACAAAACTTATAAATAACAAATGTTTGTTAGTGTAAGATTTTTTAAAATTCACCATCAGTCTTCTTGCAGAAGTCATGATAAACATTTCCTCCAATAAAGGTTAGTGTCATAAACCTTTACTTATATTTTTCCTTCAATTTTATTGTATGTTTACAAATGTGTTCTTCTTGCTTCTGGATACAACTCAGACTTAAAGGGTAACATCATTTATTTTATACATTTTTATTAATGTTTACACTAATAATTGTTAAAAAAGGCACACAAATTGGTATAAAGCCTTTTATGGCTCTTGAGGAAGCTGTACTGAATCTAATAAACTGCCTCAGGTGATGTAATTTAATGGCCGAGTTGCGTTGTGGGTAATGTAGGCGCCAGGTTTTGAAAAACTGTCCACACCACTGGAGTCATGATGAACAGTTTAAAACCATATGATCAAAATCATTACAGCAGAACAAGACTCTCGCCCTTTTTCCCCAAGCCCTCCTCTTCTTTGTCAAAATCTGGTGCCTACATTACCCACAATGCAACTGTTTTTGTTTGTCTTTGTTTATATGTGGCGGACCCTGCCACCTTTCTAGCATCAAACAGTGTGGGACCTTATTTTCCTCTGAAAACAGCTTGTTTATCCATTATTGGGAAAAAAAAATTAATTTCTATAACATATTACTTTCTCATTAATATTGTAAATATAAAAATTCTGAATTTCTTCTCAACTATCACAAAGTGCTTCTTTAATGTGTAAAGTTGGTGGAGTTATCCTTTGAAAGTTCCCTGCTGAGTTATCTTGCCAACACGTTTATCTTTACATTCAGTGTTTCTCATGAAAACACTTTAATTATATCCTGGAGGCGAGCGTACAATCTTCTTCTTCCTCACCTTCACTGAGCACCGCTGTGTGTCTCTATGGCCACTGACTGTCAATTAGTGATAAATGTGTGACACCTTCAAACGAAATATGTAATTACGTATCTCCTTGTGCACGTGTCCTTGCGCATGACACATGAACAAAACAAGGGACGCACGCGTGAACAGATTTATCAGCAGTGCTCCCAGCTGCCATGAACTCTACAGGGTCCCTTTAACACGAGCTTTCTAACAATACATCATAATAATACACAGCAATGAACTGTCACTCACACCACTCCACCCTTGACTCTGTGTGCTGCATCAGAACAATCTCTTAATGCCTCTGTAATAGATTACACTGCAACAGTACGCGGACAACGATGTACCAAAGCATATGGATGCATTAACATACCAGATTAAACGGTGTTACAGTAGATGTCATGTCACAACCTAACAAGTTCCCAAGTGTCTGACACACTAATTCAGCCTCACCTCTAATTTCTTGCTTTTTTGCCAATGTAAGCCAAGTGACACGTCACTGTGATACTGACTTACAAGCTACACACACACACACACACACACACACACACACACACACACAAACACTGACAGATTACACACACAGTAACAGATGGCAGAACCGAACCTGGCAAGCAGTCGTACATCAGCTCAGCAGAAGGGACAAAATGCTCAGAAGGTGAAAGCACAGTACTGTACAATCAATGAGTGTTACAGTAATCAGTGGCAGACAGACAACAAGGGCAGGACTCAGTCATACTTCTAAGTAGTTAATTAAACTTTCATGTGTGTAATACTAATCAAATCATGTGCATCCACATCAGCCAATGAGGTTTGTGTTCACCTGCCGTGTCTGTTTGTTGGATGGTTTGTCAGCTAGATTACATGAAAACTAATGAAACTTGGATGGAGGACAGATCTCGGCGCAAAGTGGACCCAGAAACTTTTGATGCAGATTTTGATAAATGATTACACTTTCTTCAAAACTGCGGGACAGGCTGTTCTTTGACATTTTCACTAATTTCTCAGGACATAATTCACTGATCTTGTAGAAAGAAATCAGGCGTAGTTAGGCGGCTGGTATCTATGAGTGAGTACAACTGACTGCAGGCACTAGATATGGTGAGGTTCAATTATGGTGAAGCAGTTATGGGTGGTTTAAAATTAACAGTGATGCAAGGCTATCGAGGTATATATTGGATTATATACCTATATTGGGGGATTGTTGTGATTTGGCAGAGTCACATTCTAGTTTTTCACTCAGGTGCGTCAGGCTTCTTTCATCCAGACAAACACATCTGCACAAACAAACATCCAGGAGGAGCCCTCAATTAAAGACTTCCCTACACAGATGCAGGATGAGGTCATCACCTACCTCACAGCGCCACCGCATTTTCATTTTTATTTTGCTACACTGCAAAACTAGTCCAATCATAAATTTAAGAAGAACATAACAGCTATGTTCTTCTTTAATTAACTAGACTTTCTTTATGTAATCACAAGTTTTTCTTAGCAACAAAAGCTGTGACACAGCCCCAAAAGTGAAACACATATTCAAAACACAGGTATTTTACACCATATCATGTCATGTTTGGTATAATCTGTTCAATTGTGACATCTCTTACCATCTCTCTTCAAATTTACAAACTGTAATGCAACAATTTACAGTTTTAATCTTTTTTTTTTAGAGTAACCAGAAATTTCCTAATGCATAAAACATTAAAACAGAGACAATAAAATAAAGTAAAAACAGGGTAAAAAGGTAAAAGAAAATTATCAGTACAAAATAAATGTAGACCAATGCACTTCACTGGTGATGTCATTTTCAACACATAGATATCTTTGGTGTGTTTGGGCATTAAGTTCAGGAACTTAATATAAGTGGGATTTCATTGTAATAGCACACAGGTGTGTTTTTATATATACATTTATCATTATGAATACCAAATGTAGCTAAGATTATCAAAACATTGACCATTAGGTCTAGTTTTGTGTCTTTTCATCTCTCACTGAGCTCAATAACAACCTATCCTACGAAGCAAAACACAGAAATGAGCAAAAAGATTGCAAAAGTTAAAGATGGATTAAGCTTGTTATGTATTTTGCTTAGTAAGACGTCTATTCATACTGAGACAGGAAAAAAATGGAGCTGACATGGAGGAAAGTGCGCCAGGAAGTCGGACAACCTGGCAAGTCATGGAAATATGTTTCAGCACAGCATAGCCCTGATCGATCCGAACTCCATCCAGGAAACAAGCAATTTTAACGATGTTTGCTTGTCATCTAGCCGACAGACACGACCAAGTATAAATTTAGATTTTTTACAAGGTGGCATTATGATGGTGTTTATTCGGCCTTCTCTTGATAAACTTAGTGCATCCAGATCACAGCGAAATCTCGTTCACAGTTACTGCTTATTGATTTTAAAACACCTATTAAGAAGCTGCCACTCACCGGAGACAGATGGACAGGCGCAGTATTGAAGTGCCTCGGCAGGTTGTAATCCTTTGCAAACACTGCAGAGCAAACAGGTGAGCTTTCCCTCAGTAGCTTCGATGTCCACATATTTCTGAGTCCAACTGCTGTTGAATCTCCGACTTTCGGCCTTAACTTTTCCTTTCTTCGGCGCTGACAGCGACATTTTGTCACATCAGTTTTCTGAAACTTCTGCTAGCTAGCTAAAAGTCTGTGGCACTCGCGCGCAAAAGGCGGACTGTCGTCATCAACGATGCACATTTTTGATTGGCTTACAGCACAGGACCATAGATCTTCTATATAACAGGAGCGCTTTGCTGGTTTGAAGGATTTATTGTGGGGAAAAATGTAAATCCTTAAAACAAAAAAAAAAACAACAACAAAAAAATGCAGTCCTAAAACCCGGAAATCGGAAATCGCTTTGCATTTTTGCACATCCTGTTCCCTCGTCGCAAAATCAATGCGTTTTTTTTTATTTTTTTATTGTTTTTTAGGTTAAATGTCTGTGGTTACAATAGGCTGAAGATATTAACATGTTTTGTTCCACAACATAAAATACATTATTAAAAGTAATCCAATATAATTTTAAGGTGCTAAAGTGTCTTAAAATCGCGGCTGTGGTTAAACAGGACTACTTAAATCGTTACAATTAATTCTGACTTTAAAATTGTACATTTATCAACTTATAGAAAACATGTACAGTGATTGTGTAGTAAGATGCTTAGTGGTGGTGATGTTTATGTCATTCTGGATCAATATTTTCTGTTCATAGCCTAACATTAGCTTTTTACTTGTAGCAACTTAATTTACACTTTGGAAATCAGAAAAGTGGTGTTCATCTGTATAGATTATTTTGCCACAGATATTATTCTCAGCTATATTCCAAAATCCAGTTTCCAAAAATCCCATAGGCTTCTTGTCGAGGGAACCAGGGCGATGCTAACTTCTTGGATAGCCTATAAAAATATGTCATCCCTAAATTGCCAGTTGAATAGGCCTGCTGTAGAGTGACACCTTTTCAGCATGGTATATGTGCAGCAGAGAAATGTCTGATTCAGAGAGAAGTTTTCTTGAATATGTTTAGGAAAAAATGTGAAATGATTAATGAATATAACCTACTTTTAGCTGATGCCATTACATAATGCAGTGTGTTATATATGTCAGCCTGACACATTTGTTTAAACCTTCACAGCTACAGAGCAGCCTGTTGTAGCAAACAATACATTACTGTGCATCCCCGGTTAATGCAATGTAATGTAAAAACAATATTTTTGTTTTCCCACGCCACATTAAGATCCAGTGAAACTATCAAAACAGTTGTATTATTCCAGCTCTACTTCAGGATTATGCTGGGATTGGCCTTGGAGACATACAGTATCTTGTTGCTTAGTAACATCAGTTTGATGCCCAATACTCGAAACCACTGTGAAAATACAACCCATCTTCATACTGATGTCCCTAAATCACCACTTTAAGATATCACGTTAATATCAACTGTTTTCCTGGACAGTTTCAATGCAATATCCTATAATTAACTACTTCAGAATAAATTCAGATTCTGATATCCAACATATTGTCAGCACGATACTATTTCTTCAAGAATGTGTCATAATATGACACACAAGTAGTTGTTAAATTTTGAAAAGCTGCACATGCCAAATGGAATAGCGATGGCAGAAACTGTCAACCGGGGGGGAAACTTAAATCATCAGCTACTTCAGCAGGTGCCACAAGCTTCACAGGTCATCTAGAAGAAGTACAAACACTGCCATCCACTGGCTAAATACTGATATAGCTACAGTTCTATATCTTGTGTGATCTGTATGTGTGCGGTTAGGGGCTATCAGAGAGAAATACTGCAATCTAGAGGTTTGAAGAGCCTGGTTCCATTACATAACAGACAGCACAACCTTGTATTAGTTGGAAAAAAAAAAAAGTCAGAGTCAGGCCTGTATGACTAAGGGTTGATGTTACATAAGCACAGTACACTAAGTACTGGGAAGACTCTGCTCTAGGTGCTCACTTTAAACTGTCACTATTAAAGGAGCTAGATTCACTGAGGATATTCAAAATTGCTTATTAATTTTCATGAGACATTGCCACCCGCAAATTTACCGAAAATTATTTTGACGTTGTTAACGATCGGTCACAGACTGGGCTATCTATGCATGGAGCTCTGTAAACTGTGATTTACAACTGTACGAATGTAGACATTTCTAGTCAAGAATCCTTACCATAATCTCCATTTAAAAAAACAAAAAAAAACAAAAAACAAATCTTTTACTTTAAGTGATTACAATCATTCATAAAACTGAGGAGTTTTATAAAACAGCAACCCCAAAATAGTTTTCACATCTGATCTGTGCAGTTCTTTAAAGCTGTCCAGTGTCAGTAGGCTGTGATCATTAACCCTTAATTTAATGGCATGTGAATGCAATATCATTTTTTTTCCACAGAGGGAGCCACAGTCTATAATAAAAAGCAATGACAGTCAGTTTGTACAGTACAGTAGAAGGCAATTTACAGAGGCAAGGCAATATGGTAGTCTTAAAGTGGCAGTGTGTAGTTTTGTAGTTTCAAACTTTGAATTGTAATATTTACAATATCAATGAGATAATAATGCAAACTCAGAAATTTATATATTTTCCATAACTGAATAAACAAGCTATTCTCAAATAAGGTCCCCAGAACACTGTTTGAAGCAAGAAAGATGACAAAGTCCGCCACATTTATACAAAGTAAAACAGTATGAAATTGTGTTGGTCAGTTTTTTAATTCATAGTGCATCTTTAAGTTTTTGTATTAGTTATTCACAGTATTAGTTTCTTCTCCTACCATGACAAGAAATTTATGTAGCATTACAAATTGCTGTACTCATTATGCCGTAATGTTTAAACTCTAAATATATATACTTTTTTATGCATTATAACCAAAACTGAATTGAATTGAAACTATAAATATTGTTTGAAATCGAAAATGTAATAATAATTGTAAAAGCTACTGACTGAGCTGATCAAGCTGCACATCAGTGTGTTATTCTTCCTAAAGCACAAACACTGTTGTTGTTTTTCCTTGAATTTGCCATCAACCAAACATCAGCAGCATTACACTAATAAGGATAATGTGGGCTGCGAAATTCATTCAGCTTAGCAGTTGAGCCGTGCAGTGAGGTTTTGATGTGCTTTCAGGAAATCACCCATTAGTGCCTCCACTGAGTGGCCCCCACGGCCCCTGGAGCTAAAGACAGTGGACCAGCAGCCTGTGACCCACTTCTTTTGTGCCTCCATTTTATCAGCTCAAGAGGCTTTGTTTGTAATCATTCATGACCAATGCACCACCCCCAACATCCTAACTCCATCGCTACCCCTTCATCCGCCGCCACAACACGCACATACACGCACATGTATCTGTGAAGATGTTAATTCCTTAACCTTTAACCCCAGCTCACACTCATCTAGACCAAATCCTAATGTATCTTCATTATCTTCTTTAATTTATGGCCTGACCCTCCCTCTGTGAAACATATGATCCGCATAAACACATCAAACAGCATAACAGCTTGATGAAAAGAATTTGATCCAAGTACTTTATTTAACAGAGTTGGGAAAAAAAACATAACTGAGAAAAATACCTTTAAAATGAACATTAGCCGCATGGCTTTAAAAAAAAAAGAAGAAGCCCAGGCTGATGGCCTGCGGAGATGAGTCATGACTAACTGCTGAGTCTAGTGTGACATATGGAGTCATGTGTACATCTGCCAAAGATGCGAACGGCTATAATTAAATCTCTTTCACACTTTTTTTAAAAGCATTTTAACATATCTGAATGAATCTAATTGCAATTTGTCTTAAAATACATCACACTTTAAACTACAGACACACAATACACAAAACTGACAGATATCCAAAACAAAGAATACTGAAAATAATATGGGATATAGCCTTGTAGGTAAAAGTAGTAAAACACCATTCATTCATAATTTAATCAGGTAAGCACACATTGGTATTGGTTTTATAGTTCTGACGGACTAGCCTGGAAGCCGGTTAATGTTGAATGTGGAGCTAGTCTTAAAAAGTTTTCATATCTGGTACTTTAATATACAGTATAACAGTAAAACACATAATATGTCTCTCTGGAGTGGAATGAAACCAGCATAAAATGGAGACACTCAAGTACAGTGCAAGATGTCTACCTCAAAACTGCAGCACAGGAAGTCTAATAATACAGCATCTCAGCAGATCAGGTTATGTTCCGCCACTGTGGATATGTGCTGTATTAGGAAGGCAATAAATACATTGAAATGAAGCAATAATAACATAAAACATACACAGGAATAAAAACCTCATGGAACGAAGTCCAAGGTAAACTTGATCACACAGATACAGACCACAAACGTTTATTAAGGACTAATGTTTCAACCCTATGTGTGTCTTCATCAGAGTCATTAAAGTTTGAGATGACTCTGGCATCAAAACGTTGGTCTTTGAATAAAAGTTTGCGGTCTATATCCATGTGGTGCGGTTAACTTTGGACTTTGTCCTTTGACTTTTTCTTTCATGTCACAGAAGTGACCTGCACTGAGAGCGCCAGACAGGTTTCAAGCTCAATGGGAAGTGGTTGAGGCACACTAAAGTCCTTTCTTTATCTTTTAAACACTCACTTGGGCAACAAATTGCAAGTGTAAAAAAGATTGCAACACAATTTGAGTAGTTCTTCACTGGGAACAAATGAGGAACAAATGATAAATGAATGAGGAACTAGCTGGCAGTTAATCATTAACTTTTGGAGCAGTTACTAATAACTTTACCATTAGTTCATCAAGAAATGCACTCATTAATTATTAATTACCTAATTTTCCCCTTTATTCCTAATTCTTTCCTCTCTCTTTTCTTAATTAACCAATGATTAGTTAAGCCAACCAGCTAGCTGCTTCATTCCTCATTTGTTCACCTGTAATAACTCAAAATGTTGTACGTAGTCAAAATACCATGGGACCTTATTTTGGAAAAAAAATCAGTATGTTAGCAAATGGAAATAGACAAATTCGTCTTCAATCCTGTTTGAATTGTGCCAAGAAGTAAACATATAATGTTTGTGAAATTAGATGAGAAAGTCATGAAAATCGCAATTTGCTGTAAATAAATTATCATCTAGTTCTGCGTGAAACTGCGTGAACCACATCGTCTTGCTCAATATACGTCATCTACACCAACATGGCCGCCAACTCAGCACAGAAAAGGTACTAAAAAACATGAAAATCACAATAAAACTGACCGGACTGATAAATCGTGTTATGCAAAAGGGTGATTTGTTAGTTTTGTGAGCTAGCTAATATGCAGGAGCAGATCTACAATGTTTAAGTTAAGGATTTTGGTGAATGTTCAAAGAGACACCTTCATTACTGTTGGCTGTGTAGTCTTTGCAATTAATGACATATTTTCACAGTCTGATTATTCTATTAGTTTTAAGAAAAACTGCAACTTTCTTGACTTGGAAAATGATCTTTGGATTGAAAAACATCATAATAATTAAAGCAAGATCAAAAAATAATTCATATTAACCAGAGACATAATATACGTAGACGCCTCATGGCGTGCTGGAACGTAATCTCGCATCGCCGCCATCTTGGTTGGGTCTCCTCACTGTAGGCTAGCACCAGAGTCAATCCGAATCAACGGAGAGCGAGCAACTATGACCATATTTTGTGCAGGTTATGGTTGCAATAACCGGCGCAGTATTGTTACCAGATCGCGGGGGATTACCTTTCACAAGTAAGATTTTTTAAAAAAAATAATTTTCGTGACAGCACCCTGTATCATAACTAAATCTCTGCCTTTTGTAACCGTGTGAAAATACAGTAAAAATTCGGGAGGTTGTGATGATTGTAGTTGGGGATACACCTTCCTCAGTAGAAATAAATGTAGGGGGTGGCATTGGAGACCCATCCAAGATGGCGGCTGCACTGATACGTCAGCTTCAATAAGCAGCGT
This sequence comes from Acanthopagrus latus, assembly GCF_904848185.1. NCBI lineage: Eukaryota > Metazoa > Chordata > Actinopteri > Spariformes > Sparidae > Acanthopagrus > Acanthopagrus latus. Next base: position 28,595,472 of record NC_051043.1, read on the forward strand.
CAGTCTATGAGGCGTCTACATATGTCTATGGTATTAACTACCAAACAATGTTTTTCTGAAATATGGCCATGGGTTCCATCGGAAGGGGCGTGGCCTAAACTCTATACTTAGCCACTTGTTAGCAACCGCCATTTTAAAGAAAGTAAGAGCTTTAAAATTAAACTGTGGGACATTTAATGATGTCCGTTATGTCGTAGGACAACATATCTTAACCCTGTGGTAACCACTGACCGTATTTCAGGCATTTACTGGAAACTAAATCAAAAAACTCCTAGACTTGAGAGAACCGGAAGTGAAAACATGCTAACGCTAGCTGATTTCCAAGTTCTAGGACTACACAATAAAACACTCTTATTTACTATCAAAGTAATATGTCATAAAAGAAAAACAAAACCACTATAATATTTTGGGTTTTAAGGGTCAGTTTATGTAAAATATACATTTATGTGTTTTTTTGTTTTTGTTTTTTTCTCTCCACCAACGGCTGCTGCGTCACTGGAGGTCCCAGGCTGCTTCCCCTCTTCACGTGCTCTTTTGCTGGATGTCACAGATGTGCGTGTGTGAGGCACCAAAATATGGCGCTATCATTTTCAGCCAATGGGCTGGCCGTTTGTAACAGGTCGCAGCTGGCGTCACTACCGTGGCGGGAGCGCGCGTGGAAGACGGCAAAGAGGTTGAGAAGGCATCGGGACCGCGCTCATCTGTTTGGCTCGGCGGATGCCTCCGGTGTAACAGGCCGATCATTATGGGGGACCGAGGACCCCGGGACGGGATGGACCATGACCGAGCGACCGCTGCGGAGAGCTCCACGAGGCGGTTTATTCCGGGATAAGAATATTTAGTGTGTCCGATCACAGAGAGCCGGGGAGCGAGCTGCAGAGGAGGCGGCGCTCGCCGGGATTCAATCAGAGCCAGAGTTGCGGCTGGTGGGTTAAAGAGGAGAAGAGGACGTGAGCGAACTCGGAAGACAGCAGTTTACAATCTAACCGGATCCAGCTCGGAATTGCGGGGAGGGGGGTGATGGATGAATTGTCGATTACAAGCCGGTCCGGTCAGCCCAACCCTGTCGGAGCAGGGTGGGTTCATCCGGAGTGAAATCACTCGCCTCTCATCTGTTGGCTTCTCCTCCGCCGGGCGGCGATGTCCGCTTTCTGCCTCGACCTGCAGACGTCTGCCGTGGGTTCAGCACCACTGGAGCTGGACAGCGACTGCATGGAGCCCCGGGCCAGCCCTGCCGCTCAGGAGCCCGGCGGCGTGCAGGGTCACCCGCTGCGGCACACCGGCTCCGGAGGCCTCGGCATGGCCTTGGAGGAGGAACTGGCCATGCTTACCGGGGACCGGGGCGACGAGGACCAGCTGTCGGACCTAGAGACGCCTGCGGTGGGGCACAACGCAGACTTGCTGTCGCTCTTCCGTCAAAAGGAGAAAGACTTGGTTTTAGCTGCTAAACTCGGTAAAGCGCTGCTGGAGAGAAACCAAGACTTGACCAAGCAATATGAGAAAATGCACAAAGATCTCAACGAGAAATTAGAGGTAAAGTAAGAACAGAAAATATGATTCACGCAAGGTTTTAAGCCTCTCTCTGGTTTCGTCCATAAAAATGCCTGAATACTGGAGAGAAGTCTGGGCCTCCAGGATGTAAACAAACTGAGGAGGATCATAACAAGTGCTGCCTGTAGAGCTCCACATCCAGGCTGCTGCTGTCTCACACAGAGTCCCTCTTTTTTAAAGAAGCGCTGTGTAGTTTTGGATGAGAAATTCACTTTAAATTCAAACAAAAATGTATTCATCCTTTCCATAACTGAACAAACAGGCTGCATTCTTGAATGGTGGCAGGGTCCGCCACATGTAAACAAAGTAAAGCATGTATGAAATTGTGTTCTCCTTTAAGGTCAGTTGGTTTATTCAGTTTGTTCGGTCATGAACACAAAGAGCGTTTCTTTGTTTAGATTGTTTTTATGAAAATCTGCCTCTTCTGAACAAAATGTCCTCCCCAAAACTACGGAGCGCACCTTTTGTTTGTGACATAATTGCAGCAAATATGCTGTATGATAGGAACTATTAAAGGTGCACGATGTAGTATTGGTGAAGACATTTTAATCAGAAGAGACGGATCTTTATTGCTAAATCAGCCAACTCATGATCGAACAAACTGACCTTAAAGAGCAACACAAGTTCATACTTTACTTTGTTTATGTGTGGCGGACCCTGCCACCTTTCTAGCTTCAAACAGTGTTCTGGCACCTTTATTTTCCTCTGAGAGCAGCTTGTTTATTCAGTTATGGATCAAAATAAATATTTTAGTTTGTATTATTATTACCTCATTAATATAGTAAATATCAAAATTCTCCAAAACCACACAGTGCCCCTTTAACACCAGGTGTTTTTAAAACTTGCTGGTCATTCTGATGTAAAGATAAAAGTCAGCTTCACTTGTCTCTGTCCTTTACGGTGACTAACGGCCAAGCTATAATAAAATGGTGTTATTTAATTCACACATGATGTTTATAGTGAATGCTGCACAGCTGAGCTTTTGTTCGTGTTGTTTTTCAAAATCCTTCACACAAGCAAGCCAACACGTGGCCGGAGACGGAGCACAAAGACTAATCCTGCGGCCGACTACTGTATCTACTGTACATCTGTTCAGCCCTTTGATCCACGTTCATGCTCATGTTGCAGCTCAGAGGAATAAGCCGCCTCTTAATATCATTCTCCATCTTATCACTGATGTTGTTACACCTCCTGTTCTACCAGCATTTTTTTGTGATCTTGTTCTGATTCTCTTTGATCCCTCCTTTTGTTTTGGGGGCATTTACACAGAGATGAAAATAGTGGGCACAGCTGCTTCCACCTTGGATTTAACCACACCAACCCCCCCCCCCCCCCACCCACCCAAACCCTGGCAGCCGCCGGTGCTGCAGTGCATCTGTCCGCTGTCCGTCGCCACCCAGAGAATATAAAGAAGCTTCTTGTTAGCTGAACTGTCGCTCCAGGTGCTACCGAAACAAGACAGCCTCAGTTCAAAATCTCTAGATGAATTTGAGCCTGTCATAGAGGCTGATTCTGCCCTTCTCAGGTCTTGTTTTGTGGAAAGACTTCTGTTTCTGGTGTACGGCACAATAGTCAAACTTTCTTGATCCTTAAATATATATGTTTTATGTTATTGGCACCAGAATTTAAATACTGAATTCTGCATCAAAGGTAAAGAAGTAAAGATAGGCCATTTGAGCCCTTGAATAAAAGCTGGATTGTGCCTTTATTGTTGCACAGTAATGTTTATCGAGAGGATCGAGTTGCCATCCTTTTTGTCTTCAACACAGTGAAAGACTGAGCACAACTTTTTCAGTCTGTTGAAGCACCGGCGTCTCTGTGAGGTCTCTGACTTTGTCCCACCCTCAGTGATCTCATTGCTACTGGAAGCCAGTACAGTAAATCAGTTTCCAAGCGAAATGACGATTTGACCCTCTCTCCCCTCATTGACATGCAGCACTTGGAGCAGGAGAAGCACGAGTTGCGACGGCGTCTGGAGAGTCGAGAGGGGGAATGGGAGGGCCGCGTGGCCGAGCTGGAGACGGACGTCCAGCAGCTGCAGGGCGAGCTGGAGCGCCACCAGGTCCAGCTGAGAGAGGCCGACAGAGACAAGACCAAGGCCATCAGCGAGCTCTCCGAACAGAACCATAGACTGCTGGAGCAACTCAGTAGGGTGAGGAGCAGTGTCCATGTGTGTGTGTGTGTGTGTGTGTGTGTGTGTGTGTGTGTGTGTGTGTGTGTGCTTCAGATATACTGCTTCAGGCAGCCTGGGCCAGTGTGCATGGAAGATTTAATTAGTCTGAGCTTTGAGTCACTGTGTCACATGGTCTTAATGCTGCTTTAAACACCCTTCCACCCAGTGTGTGTGTGTGTGTGTGTGTGTGTGTGTGTGTGTGTGTGTGTGTGTGTGTGTGTGTGTGTGTGTGTGTGTTTCTTCCTGGCCCCGGGGCCACTCAGTCCAGTTCTAGTCTGCCTGGCTGACATGACATAAGATGCTCAGCCAGGTGAGGACTCATCGTCCCTCAGGAGGGGATTTGCCTCCATCCGGTCGGTCCCCCTCACATCTTCACCTGAATTATGCTAACTCATCAATATAAAAGTGGAGCTTCTGGGTCTTATACTGAATTATTTAGACTGATTGGACTGCACACTTATGCAATAGCACTCTGCATATTGACAGGTAATTTGAGTGCAGTTATTAAACAGGCAGAGCAGAAAAGATCCAGTTCAGACAGACTGAATGATGGACAGACCCACATATATTGATATTGATCAGCCAGAACATTAACACCACTTATTCTGATGGGGATCCTTTGGTTCTGGTATTCACGTGGACGCCACTGAACACACACCATCCAAACACTGTTGCAAACCAAGGTGTACTTGGCCGTGTCCCACCCCAGCAGGACAGTGTGCCCGAGCAATGACTCGAGGATTGGGACAAAGAGCTCAGGGCGGTGACCCGGCCACTAAAGTGCCCAGCTCCCAGTACAGTCCAGCATCCGTGGGACAAAAAACCTGATCCTTGTAGGTCCCATCATGCAGCCTACAGGACTCAAAGCATCTGCTGCCAATGCACAGGTGCCAGGAACCACAGGACGGCCCAAATGCCTCGACGGGTTGGAGCCAAGTTTGTTCCCCCACCGGGCCTTCATGGGTCAGACTCGTCCAGCGATGTCTCATGAATGCTTGATTGGACTGGGATCCATTGAGGCCAAGCTGACACCTTGAACTCTTCACTTTCCTCAGTCCACTCCTGAGGGGGGCTGGCACTGCCATCAGGGAGGTCACTTGGTCTGCAACGGTGTTTGGGTGGGTGGTGCATGTCTAAAGAAAGTTTCTAAAGGCTGACTGATGTATATGTATATATATTTAGATTTGCACAGTACATATACATACAGCAGCACTCAGGGTTGTCCTGAGGTTATGTCCTTGATTATGTAATTTACTGCATGCACATCAAAAGATACTGAGATTGGCAGTAGATGCAGATTGATGGAGCTGAGATTGCTAGCGTTTGTAGCCACAGCTGATTAAGTCCTGATAAGCAGCTCAGTACAACACCTCAATCTGCTCCATCTACAGCGAAACAAAGACACTTTGTCCATACAGAGTGGACCCTGAGGTGAAACACTGCCTCAGCACCTCCGCAATGAACTTTATCTCTGGGAAACTTGCTAATGAGACAACGCAGGACAGGTGTTTTACACTTTTGTGCTCCCTTGCACTGTAATTGCTGTGAACGAATATTGCGCATCCTTTCATCCATCTTCCTCTTCCCTAAATATTTATACTATTTTGAATTTTTATCTGTTTGTTATTTTGCAAACAAAAAACTCTTGATACATTGTGAGATTTATAAACTTCCAGACTCCCTCAGCTGCTTCTCCATACAAGTTCAAACCAGCAAGGCAGTTTAACTCCCGACCTAAAGTTTACTCTGCATCCTTCAGCCTCACCCCACTTTCAAAACTGATGATACTTTTCAATTTCCAGCTTTCACACCACAATTTCTCTTTCAGAAATGCTCCTCTCTAGTTGGTGTAATTATGGGATTGGCCTTGATTACACCCTTGGTGTATTGGTAAATTGATGTCCCTTCCATGGTTGCATGGTTTGTCACTACATATTATGTTTTGGTTCCTAAAATGTGTGGCTGTTAAAGGGATCCGTCACAGCGATGATCTTACTTTCCAGGAGCAGATCTGCATCATGCTCCTAAGCCAGTCAGAGAGATATACAGTTTAAACAGCTGTAATGAACTGTTGTTGTCAGCTGGCAGTGAGTACCAGTGGGAAGTTACATCTCAGGATGCCCCAAAGCAGTGAATTCAAAGGTTGACAAGCCTGCACAGGTCCTTTGATATCCCCGTCAGCACTGCTGTCTATAGCAACACTCACGCTTGGGCGTGTTGTTTCCCTTCCTGGGAGAGGATATGATCTGCTGCCAGGCGCACACTTCTCAGGGAGGAGTCACTCTGTGCGGTTTGTTTTAACCCCCGAGCTAGCTGCTGTGCAGAGCGGCTCTCCTTCTCATCTCGATCAGATTAAATCAGCCTCCCGGCCCCATCTTGCCCCAGCATCATCATCACATTTCAATCAGGGGCTGTGCTGGACTGGTCAGTCGTCATAGATCTAAGCAGGTGCATGCTCTTAGCATAATTAAACTGCATTTAATTTAATTGAAACCTGGGTGTGGGAAATCTATAAAGATATTTCCAGAAAGTGGTCTGTATTGTGTTTTGGGATGGGAGCATATCTTGTGGGTTTTTTGTGACTCAGTGAAATTTATGAGACCTAATTGACTGCATCGATCCAGATCCCATGATTCAGAGAATTGGGCAGACTGAGGGAGACCTGCTGGGTAATAGAATAAATGAGGTCAGCCACAGTGCTCGCTTTCTCTCTCATTTCATCGCTCATTCTCTCTATTTGTCTTGCTGTCTTCTCTTTCTCTCTCCGTCTCTGTCTTTGCTCATTAATAGGCAATAGGCTGTGACTAAGTACTGTTAACTGTTTACAGCTCTGAGTGAACAGAGCCGGTGTAAAACTGCCCGAGGAAACTCTGCGGTAGTGAATCCACTGGAGGCCGGCTATTTTCATCTACCCTCCTCTGATGGGACGATGTTATTATGATCTGCATCGGTCCGTCTGTGGCATCCTGTTGGACCCATCCAAAAACTGTGGACCAGCACATGTTCCTGTGCACCGCCCGCGAGCCTGTGAGCCTGTTAGTGTAGCGAATTTGTGTGCAGAGTAACAAACACATCCATCGCCTGCCGTTGCTCCACCACAGACGAGTAATAACTCATTCGTCAATTAACAAACTCAAGTTTAAATTATAGGAAATACAAATGTAGAAACACATTTTTTTTCTCCTAATTAAGTTCCTCCTTTTCTTTTGCATTGAGTTCTTTATTAGTTAATTTCAGATTTTTGTTTGGTTTATTGAATTATTTCTAAACCGATTTCATTTCAAGTCATTTTTTTTTTGCTCTCCATACATCACCAGCTTTTCAAAAAGGGGGATTTCTAAACTAAACCTGGTCGCCACAGATGAGACTTTATAAACGCAGTGTATTTCCTTCCCAACAACTCAGGAATCACTTCTTAACCTTGGCTTCAATTGGCTGCAGCGGGATGACCTTGAGGGGGCAGGGCGCTCCGTGGGAAGTGATGTAAGTCTTAGGGTGAGGTACTGCGCTGAGGGGATTAGGCTGTAATCTGTGCTAATAGCCTTGCCATATGCAACCAGGCAGGAACCAAAACAACTCCAGTCCATACTCTACTTAATTAATAACAGCAGGTAACTTAGATGTTTGAGTTAATAAGATGTTAGAATTGAGCCGCTGGCTCTGTCGTCTTGTCTTTGGCTGACACGATTACCCCCTGTGGTTTCTCCTCTTTTGGGTGTGGCTGTGAGAGAGTTTTCCAGCACTAAGTTATAAAACTACGCATGATATTCAATATACTCCCCCCCCCCGATTAATCCAGGAGTAGAACCCAGGGGGGTGTGTGTGCAGGTCTGTGTGGCCCCTGAGTGTGAGAACAGCCAATCACGTCAGACCTAATCTGATCAGAGTGAACCAGCAGGAAGGGGACCTTTCTCTAATTACATTACCACACATGCTCAGAAGCCTGTGGATGCACTGACTCAGGCGTAAGTGTCTGCAGGTTTTATGGCTACAGTCAATTCTGCTTCTCTAAACCTCGAGAATTCACCGAACGTTGACAGCCGCCTCCAGTGACTCTTCAAAGTTTACGGTTATTTTGTCTTTTTTTTTTTGGCTTGTCATCTGCAGCGGTCTAGCAGGTGTAACATAAGCGTCTTTAAAATGACATGTGACGTGATGTTGTGTCTGTATCCACATCACACACTTCACAGGATTCAGTTTTTACAACCTTTCTCCTGCTGAACACGGTCACTGGGCATCAGTCCAGCCATCAGCTTCCATCACGTTCAGTCACTGGAGCACAAAGCGTCTGCCTCCCGTCAGCCTGAGGTGGCTGCTCGCTCTCGGGATCAGCTCGGTGACCGGCGCAGACTGTCACTCCCGAGTATTTTGTTACGCAACCGTTTTCGTAACGCGGGGTTGCCTTTCCTCCATAGGTCTAGACGAGGCTGCGCTCTGTGAAAGTGACTGAGGAATATACCAGAAGCATTGAGACCACAAGACGCAGGCTCCGCCAATCCCGCTTCTTCCCCCCCCCGGTTGCCATGACAACCGGGGTGACATGCAAATTGAAAAACTCCATGTGGTGTTACCATGGGAATGCGCTCTACAGAATGACATAAGGATGCAGATAGCTTTGATGCTGCGCCACCGAAGACCTTTGATGCACCTGCAGTCAGTATCTGCCGGGTCACGTTTCACAGCCGCAGACCGCCTGCGACTCGATCAGCTTCATCTTCTTTTCAAGTCTGGACCCTCGCTCGTGTAAAAGTCACAGTAATCGGGCTGCAACAGGGACACGTCTCTCTGCTGAGCCCTACTTTGCGTGCCCTGGATTTTGCCGCGGCGGTTCTGATTTGCCCCTGTTTGTCCTGTCCGGCTGATGTTGCCTGATCTGGGATCTGAGGAATTTATGCGTAGATTAAGTGAGTCTCTGCAAATCAGGCAGTCTGCGGTCATCTCTCTATCTCTCTCTCTGCTTTTTTTTTTTTCTCCACACGATCTAAATCTGTCAGCGCAGTGGGTCAGTGGGTCAGATGTCACGCTAACCGCTGCGACCTGTTGCTGCACCGGCCTCCACATCTGTTTCCCTCACAGAGAGTCAGCATCCTGTCACACATCTGGCCTGGAAACCAAACACACCCAGAGACATCATCTCATAGACACAATAAAGTGACATACGACCTTAAGACTTAAGAGCAACTGTAGTTACAAATACATCTTTAATTTGTTTCATGCTTTCATTTATCAGAACATTTCAGTTGTAAACTAAAGGCGTTAGTTGCACAATACAGCGTAACACCGATAAGAAAGTTGTTACATCCAATTTTGACACTAAGATTTTAAATCTTTATCTTTAAAATATCAGCTCATGCTCATCAGTTGGTCTTCCATCCACTCAGCGTGAAGCGTTATCCTTGGGTTTTGTGAATGACAACTTTACTTACACTCTTTGAATTTTTTGGATGTCGTAAACTCAGTGTATCGTTCAAAGTATGATGATTAAGAGTCACTGAAGCCCTGATTAAATCCAGGTTTAATCACTACACAGGGTATAGGTTTTATTTTCCACTGCTGTGCAAATAGTTTAAATATCTTTGCACTGCACAGTGTGAGATTAATTATTTAATTGTAATTTTATACCACTTTGCAGATGTATGTTTAGACATTTTGAACTTTTTGGCCTCGATCACAGCAGAGCACTCGCAGCGCCTCCACACAAAGTGCTGCATTATTACTTACAGCTCAGAGCTGAAGCAGAGCCGTCCTGGCAGCTCGTCCTTTCAAGAGACCCCCAGCAGGACGGAGACACACAAACTACAACTGATGTTGGCTGAGGACAGAAGTGAACCGAAGCGAGCTGATGCGTCCTCGCGACCAGCTGTTGAGCGTCCTCGCGTCTCCCAGTGAGCTCCTGGGGAAGCTGCAGCAGTGTGTGGTGCCACCTAGAGGCTGAGCTGCACACTGATTCATCTCATCTCAGTTTCAGTCCCAGTGATTAAAAGAAAAAAAAACAAAAAACAGAACAACATTATGATGAATAATCATTTTAGAGTCAGACGCGTGTTGATTCCTTCACAGCTTGCCTCAGTGACGAACATGTAACTTGTGTCCTGTGTGCAGAACAGCTGCTCCCTGTTCTCACAGTGTCTTTGACATGTTTACTTTATGTTCAGCCGTCTCACTGAGCTGTAAAGAGTGAGAGTTTTTAGGATTTTGCTGTTGCCATGGCAGTGATGATAACGTAGCTTCCTGAGTGCAGCTCTATGCTAATGAATTCCCCCGCCAGGCTCTGTATGGCCCGATCCTACCTGTCCAATGAGCTCAACTGATGCACTGAGTCCGACAGCAGGCTCGATTGTACAAACGCTGAGAAGAGGACTGGCTTTTAAAAAGGACCGTGACATTCGGGTTAAAATTGTCTTTCAAACGCACAGCTGACTGGAACAGGCAGCAGGGAGTAACACTCTGTCTCAGTGACGAACTGTACGTAGTGAACATCAGCGTGTTTATGAGTCACCTCAGCGTCTGTCTGAAGGAGCACAGACAAAAGAGCCGATGTATAATCCGTCTGAGTTAACTGAGCAGTTAATGTAAACACTTCAACAATGTGTCTGTAATGTCAACATTACCGTAAACAAGAATTAAAGGATTGCTGCTGCAAAATGTGAAGAGGAGCTGTCTGAAGTCCTCTGTGTCTCCAGTGGGAGCTGCGTGACATCGAATCACAGAAGTCTGAAGATGACAAACAACTGGTAGTAGTCGAGTTCCGTCGAGATCATTTGGAATCATGTTTGTTGAAAGAAAGAAATTCAGACTTGTAATTTTTACAGTATTAATGAACTCATAGATAGATTCATATCTATCTTTTCCTTAAGTGAATAAACAAGCTGCTCTCAGGGGAAGATAAAGTCCCAGAACACTGGCTGAAGCTTGGAAGGTGGCAGGGTCCGCCACATACAAACAAAGTAAAACAGTATGAAAGTGTGTTGTTCTTCAAGGTCAGTTTGTTTGTTCAGAGAGTTTGATTATTTAGTTTGTTTTTTTTGGCAATGAAGGTGTTTCTCTTCTCCTTAACATTTCTTTCCCAATACCACAGAGTGCACCTTTAAACTGGCAGTGTTCTAGCTCGTTATAAAGAGTGTAATGGCTGGAGAATAATGACACCATCAGCCTTTAGACCGGTTTCCCGTTGCGTTTGCCACTGTCCATAAAATCTCCTGGATAAATGAAGGCTGACTTGCGATCCAGTCGGTTCTACCTGCTCTCACTTCTCCATTACAGACTAAATGTTTTGTGTTGTGCTGTTGGTAGCTGCTTCTCTGAGGAAAATGTTAAAGCAATTCCAGTTTTCTTTTGCAACAGTGGCACCAACAATAACACCTAGAAGGGGAAATGTCTTTTTTTTTCCCACTCTAACAGTCCGACGATGTTCTGAGCTGTCTGATGTACGAGCAGACACATTTAAGACAGTTGTTAACTCAATATTTCTCTGTCTGTCTATGTTTTTTGTGTCCATCCAGGCTGCAGAGGTGGAGAGGCAGCTGTCCACTCAGGTCCATTCATTACGGGACGATTTCAGGGAGAAGAGTATGTCTACAAGCCAGCACATGACACGACTAGAGACTCTACAGGCTGAGGTGAGCCGCCGTCGCTGCCTTTTCTCCTTCATACATCACTTTATACTCAGTGCAGATGATTGAATTGGACTTTCTACAGTGCACACTGCTTGAGCACCCCATCAAAAACGAGACACACGCACAAAAAAAAAAGAAATGGAACAGAGACAGAAAAGTGCAGCTGTTTGCAGGCATTGATATTCAGCTTGAAGCCGGAGTACCTGAGACGACAGCAGCTCCCGAGGGAAGGGAAGCGAGACTGTGTAACTTCTGAGAGAATAAACGACACCAAACGAACAGTTCAGTATCAACAGATCGGCTGTAATAAAACGCACTCTTGTTTATTTAAATTCGCAGCGGCGTTTCCCTGCTACTGTCTTGGTGGCTAATGTGAGCTAACGTCAAAGTAAGTAAAACAAAGTAAAATTCAGTGTCCCGTCATCAAGCACCCACCGCTTCAGGGTTTTTCCACAGTGCGGTCCATCTCCTGTGGCAGGAAGGGGGCTGATTCTGTTTTCACGACAGCAGGAGGCTTGTTGTTAAATCGTAGCCTGTCGAGTAGCATTTAACACAATCAGTGTGCTGACAGGAGGGATGTAACACCAGAGAAGTCTGTCTATACCTCTGCAGAACATGTGTGATTGCTGGAAAATGAGAGAGGTGAGCGAGGGGAGATTGTTCACCAATTAATCGATTGATGATGAAAGTTAAGTTGTAAAGAAAGTTAAAATGAATAAATGTCACCAAATATCGTTGAGCATTTGAGCGTTAAGGCTATGTGTGGGAAACACTGCACTTGTGCTCAGAAAGTTACGCAGCCTCGTCTTCAAATGAAGTGTCCTGTTCTTCAGATGAGGACGGTGCTCACCTACACTGCTGATAGAATTTCTGGGAAGTGTCTACTCCTCCAGGGCTGCTGTGAAATTTATCTCAAATATTTTCCTCTCTTTATCTTTATCTCTCTCCTCCCCCCTCTCTTCCCTCAACCCTCCTTCACTCTTGGTTGGAGCAGCAAGGGCTAGAAGTGAGTGTGGTTACCGAACGGTGTCCGTCAGCCCGACTGCATGCTGCATGTAACGCCTTGTAATGTAATAGAAACAAGGATTGCACCATTATCACTCCCCCCTGTGTCCAATTAAATGAGTGGATGACGGGGCAGAGCAACACTTTATTGTTACTGCAAATTATCGAATCTCATGCTGGATGAAATATCGACTCTTTCAACCCTGTTCACATGTTACATTTAATGGCAAATCCCTGTTTGACATGTCATTAAGGCAATCCCTGTTTCCTCATATCATGCATGAATAACATCCTCTGTTGTCACGGCCTGAGATGTGTTGTGATGTCAGTCGTGTCATGTATGATACCGACCCGATGTGTCACGATGAACAAGAGTTTCTGTTAGAGCACAACAACGGTTCAGATTTCCCTGTAGTTCCTCTTCAAAGCGGCGCAGAAAACACCCAGACTGCAGAGCCTCGCGCTATAATTGGAAGAAAAGGCTACCGCTCTATATTTAGCTGAGATACTGCAATGTCTGGGTGCTCCCACTTTTCTAATGCGTTTCCTCTATATGACATGTGCCGATGACTAATGCTTTCAGGCCCCCTATACGTACGAAGAGAGAGAGAGACTAGCAGCCCCAAAAAATATCCCAAACCTGGCACTGTGGATGCTCATGACGGTGAACACAACTGATCCACATGTAAGCTCCTGCGCTGTGAAGTAGGTTACCAGATGTAGGTCAAAAGCAGGAGGGATAAAAATGAACAAAAGCTGATGTTTGTTTAATGGGGAAAGCTGCTCAGGCAGACACAAGCCACAACAACTCACAGGGAGCCTGTGGTGCTGCTGCTGCAATGCTAAACCTTCAGTAGAAAAAGGCTGGTACAGATGCATGGTAAGCTGATACCAAGCTTTTGTGGAGACGGTAACATTTCATCAGGACATTCCTGAAGACGAGGGTGGCAACTAACGCCTATGCCCGTGCTAGGCAACACACATTCTTAAGGCCAGTGGGAGTACTTTTTAATCTTGTGTAAGAGCCCGGCTCGCCTCAGACTAAGACAAACAACAACATTTAGGATCAGGAAGCATAGCTGCCCCATCTGTCTGCTGATCGACCAGGAATTTTGAACCAATCTCAGTCTCTCCAGTTAATGCCTGTTTCCCATGGCGAACGTTAGATTAAGATGCTGTCGGAGAGGAAGATGGAGCTAGAGCGGCGGGTGCACGCCATGCTGGAGGAGAACGAGCTGCTGCAGAATACAGTGGACGACCTCAGAGAGAGGACGCTGGTGTTGGAGAGGCAGAGTCAAGAGAAGGACCTACAGGTACATTAGATCTCAGATCATTGAGGGGTAACTTCTATAGACAGTGTCAGCTAAATTCTTTGTTACTTTTTGTGTATTCTTGCTACAATTCTTCCTTTAAATATTTGACTCAGCCATCAGAACTTTACAGGACTTTACATGTATATTCCCTCTGGTTGTGTCCAGTTACGGCAGAACCAGCTGGAGCTCCACGAGGTCCAGATGTCCCACAGGCAGCTGAGCGCCCAGCTGGAGGAGCTGTCGGAGGAGCACAGCCTCCACAGCCTCACCCCGCACCCCTCCAGCCTGCTGTGTGAGATAGAGCAGAGCATGGAGCAGGAGGAGCAGGAGCAGGAGAGAGAGCAGGTAGCGACAGGAGGATTGTGTGATTATAAAGATGATCCAAGTCAAAAACTGTGCTGTTTCTGTTTTTAAACCCTGCGCCCACCGCTTGTCTGTGCAGCTGCGTCTCCAGCTATGGGAGGCCTACTGTGAGGTTCGCTCGCTCTGCTCCCATCTCCGGGGAAACGACGTCACGGACTCAGCGCTGTCCACCGACTCTTCCATGGACGAGTCCTCGGAGACGTCATCAGCCAAGGATGTGCCTACCGGGAGCCTCCACACCAGCCTGCTCGAGCTACGGAGGCTAACACAGAATCTGCTGGACGGCAACGAGTCCACGGTAAAACAGAAAATACTGGCAACTATTAAAAAAATGGAGGTAAAGCCTAATTTTAGGGCTCCCAGTCATTTTATCAGTTTTTAATTTGTCAACTATGTTGTTTAGTTAATATTTACCGCATGACAATGACAGATCAGTAACTTTGACATCATCTGAACAAACCCCTGTCAGCAGCTGTCAAGAATCAGTGACAGTTTAAAGGTGCAACACAAAAGAAATTTAGTTGAATAAACAGCTAGCCACCGGCACATCTGGGTCTACAGCTCCAGTGCTAGCAGTTAAAACACCAGTACCTCTCCTCTAGTCTGGACCACTAGCTGCACAGCTAACTGAGCTTGAAGTTTGAAGAAGTTAGCAGTTACTCTGGTGATTGGCTGCTTTCCCTGTGCTGGACCCCTCAACTGATGCAAATGAGACCACAGACCCACATTTGATAAGATATTTCCCAGAACTGTATTATGAATTTAATTATTTTGGACCTCTGGCTCCTGTAAAGTGAAGTGTTGGTGCTTAAGTAGAAACAACAGTTAAACACTTAATGATACTTCCTCTGAGGGCATTTTTATGACGTACAGTAAACTGTGTTGTGTTGTGTGTTGACAGGGCTCGAGGCGCAGCGATGAGGAGGCTCTGGAGGAGCAGGTGAGGAAGCTGGGAGAGGAGCTGAGGGAAGTCAGAGAGCTGTACGAGACCGAGCAGGACAAAACACGCAGCAATGACGACGAGGTGCTGCACCTGCACAACCAGGTAACTGACTTCAGTCACACACAGCGGTGCATCTGCTCACACATGCAACATTCAGTATGCGCACATCGATGTGACATAAGACATGAGGCGGTGAAAAGAAGAGGTCGCAGTGCGAGCAGGAGATCGTCGCGGCGAGGCTCTGCTACTGCTGCTCACCGTGTGAAAAGTGTCAGACGGCCCTCATTAATTCACCATCACATCCAGCCTGTCTCGGCTGAGTAACGTTGCATTAAGGAGCGCTCACGTCTAAGAATAACATTCAGTTGACACACTGCTGCAGATGTAGTCCTCCACAGTTTGTGGCCGGTGTGAACTTGATGGATGGTGTTTGTAATATAAGGACAGGACTTCAACCTTGTCTCCTCTCTGCCAGGACAGCTCAATCTGTCTCCACACGGGTCAGTACTTTTTCCCATCAAACTGGGTCAGCTAAACATCCATCTCAGTGTGTAACGTTAGAGACCGGATGCTGAATGTTTAATATGCGGCCAAGCACACTCAAGCGTGCGTGTCCTCTTCCCCTGTGACCTGCAGATGGCGCTGCTCTCGGTGGAGATGTGCTCTCTCCGGGAGGAGAACGAGCGGATGAAGACGATGGCCGAAATCCGAGAACCCAGCGAGCAGCTCCAGAGTGCTATCAGAGACAGAGACGACGCCATAGCCAAGTAGGATCACATCACATATGCATCTAAACATTCATCATCAGTATAACGTAGAGTTTTAGGGAAAAGCACACCTTGGG
The DNA here is from genome assembly GCF_904848185.1 of Acanthopagrus latus. Classification (NCBI taxonomy): domain Eukaryota; kingdom Metazoa; phylum Chordata; class Actinopteri; order Spariformes; family Sparidae; genus Acanthopagrus; species Acanthopagrus latus. The sequence continues at coordinate 28,611,280 of NC_051043.1, forward strand.
TCTTATTTTTATTAGGGCCAAGCTAAATGGCTAAAAAGACAAAACAGACAAATTGACAAAGACAGCAGGGGGCACATGGAGTAGATACACTGGGGCTGATTGACAAACAAGACACAGGTGAAGACAGAAAAAGGAAATGAAAAGCCACACACGACACATGAGGGCAGAACTTCAAAATAAAACAGGAAATCAAAGAATCCCAAACTGAAACATGACACATCTTAATTTGTGACCTTGAGGAAAAGGCAGGAAAGCTCTTTTCCCTGTTTAAAGTATTTATGCTAAGCTAAGCTAAGCTAAGGTAGGTGTCTGTTAACTGGAGTCACCTGTTGACACACTGTGTCTGTGTTCCTCGCAGGAAGAAAGCGGTGGAGATGGAGCTGGCCAAGTGTAAAATCGACATCATGTCTCTGAATAGTCAGCTCCTGGACGCCATCCAGCAGAAGCTCAACCTGTCACAGCAGCTGGAGGCCTGGCAGGTGGGTCGAAGGTCACATGTGACCTGTTAGTACACCCCTAATAATCATTTCTGCAGTATTTCCGAGCAGCTGAGGTCGTTAGATAAATAAAGCTGCACTGTAGATGAAGCGGATGACATTTAATCATCCGACTTAAAGGAGCACTGTGTAGTTTTTTCTTCTTCTGTCTAAACAAACTGAAAAAACAAACTCTCTTTGTTTCCGTGACTGGATTAACTGAATAAACAAACTGACATTAAAGGGACAACACAGTTTATACTGCTGTTTATATGTGGCGGACCCTGCCACCCTTCTAGCGTCAACCAGTGTTCTGGGACCTTATCTTCCTCTGAGAACAGCTTGTTTATTCATTTAAGGAAAAGATGAATATTTCAGAGTTTGTATTATTACCTCATTAATGTTGTAAATATGAAAGTGTTCTACGTCGTGCCCCTTTAAGATGAAACAGTAAAGCAGTCTGTTATATAATGTACGTAAGGATGAAATGACACTAACTTCTGGAGCAGTTTGTCCATTTTCCCTCCCTCCACTGTAACTTGTGTTTAGTGTATTTTAATCCGCACACTAAAACACTCATTAACTTGTGAGGGGTGTTTGTGATGGGTGTCAGTAAGGAAGCACATGTAGCCTGTGTGTGTGTGTGTGTGTACGTCAGTGTATAGGTGTGTGTGTGTGTGTGTGTGTGTGTGTGTGTGTGCGTTCCCTCCCTCCCCTCCCTCATCTGTAACTAGCAGCTCTTTCCTCTCTCTTCTCCCTGCCCACAGTTTGCCTCCTCAGGGCTCTTTACTGTTTGGCTCTTGTGGTTTCTGATCTAGTGGCCTTTCTCAGCTTCCGTACCACCCTTTCTCCCCTGTGGTACCCCCCCTCCTGCCTTAGAGGTGAGCCACGAGCTGCGCCATCTCGCCGTTTCAAACCTCCCCCCCTCTTGCACTAACCCGACTACGCCCATGCTGAGCCATTCCATGCCACGGTTAGCCCATTCAGGAGAAAAAAAAACAACAAAAAAAACGCACATCCACAGCTCCTCTTTCTCTCCGAAACCATTAACCACCACATCCAGACGCTCCACCTTCTCTCTATCTCTCTCTCTCCACCTGACTCTGTCTCCTCTCTCCATACAGCCGTATCCTCTAATGGAAGGTTTTTAGGAGATTGGTCCGCTGGTCGTCTGACCTGTTGAGAACACAGACACACCTCGTATGTCGTGATGCTTGAGTGCAGCATGGATCTGTATTTATACTGCTGTATGTGAGTGATATTCGGTGACACCCAGAGTAAAAAGACTAACCTTTGTACTAATACAAAGTGTGTATTCATGTACTAAGTACTAGATTTTAGTCTTCCATCCCATTTGGCTCCAACTGCAGCCTGTCAGAGCCCCCTGGTGGCAACAAACCTGGCAACTTTTTCAACCCATTGGTCTGGTTAACATTCATTACCAGGAGTCATGAGATGATTAAAAAAGAAAAGGAAAGCAGAAAAGAAATATGTCTGCAACACAAAATAGAGTTTTTGTTTTCAGACTTGTGAATCACTGAACACTTTTACTTTTTTTTTTTAACCTTCAGATGACTTCATCTGAAGAGGGAACGACTCTTTGGCTCTTCACAACACTTAGACGTCACTTTCAGTTCACCTCGTATTTTAAAAATCTCCTCAAAATCACTTCAAAAATGTTCCGACTGGGCAACGAGATCAAATATCACAATAATTCTGACCAAATAAAAGATGTTGATGAAGGTTCTCAGTCATGGTTATTCTTAGCGCTTAGCGAAGGCAACTGGACTTGTGTGGGAGTGTCCTTACAGAGTCCTGAAGGTCACATGTGAGTCGTTGACTCAGACGGCATTCACGTGGGTCGTTATGATTCGGTGAGTCTTGACATGAACAGAACTCAGAACAGCACTGTAGGTGGGTGATAAGTAATGTCATAGGACAAACCAACAACGACTCACATGTGACCTTAACGACTCTGACAGGACACTCCCACTCAGGGTTCAGCAGCCTGCAACTCCCCTCCAGTTAGTTACAATTCAAGAAGCTTCTGGGTGAAACGTCTTCAAGAAACAATTTGATATCGATAAACTGCCCAGCTTCAATTTCAAGTGTCAAAACAGTTTAGGAACCAGTGATTTAAGGGTTGATTTCATCTGGAAAACATCAAGACAGTCCTTTATACACGCGATCCACATTTTCAGATCTTTATTGATTCATTTTGTTCTTCTTTTGCCAATATTCCAAAATAAAGGTTTATCATTGAATAATCACACAGCATTTAGCAGCAGGCCTACTAGGTTACTGAATGTGATTCATGATTTTTGACTATTTTAGAGAGATATTAAGTCCAAAACAAAGAGGTGAAAGCTGATTGTGGTGTCTCTGTAACAGGTGACTCGATCAGCGAGTCTGATCTCCTGACAACTTCCTCTAGAGTCCCACCACGTGCACCCTCTGTGTGACACTTCTCCCCTGTCTTTTCTCTCATTTCGCTTCTCTGTCCTCGGCTTTAGGATGATATGCACAGAGTGATTGACCAGCAGCTGATGGACAAGTACCAGGACGAGTGGCGCTCGGCCCCTTCCTCCCTGTCGGGGTCGTCGAGGGCCCACGGCGGTCAGGCCTCCAGACGAGCTCAGCGCATCTCCGACCGGGACAAGAGACTTTTCTCTTTTTTCAAAAAGAGCTGAGCCCCATTGGACTGAGCACAGCAGACAGACAGAGACAGACGAGGCGAGGGAGATCACAGTACAGGGGTAACAACACAGCCAAAGACGGGTAGTGGCACACACTGAGGTTTGGGGGGGTCATTTTTGCACTTTATCTGTCCCATTACTCTTCTCCGCGCTGATTAATTGGTGACAATGAAAGATAGAAATATAAGAATAGGACTTCCCCAGAGGCTTTGGCTTCAGCCCTTCTTGTAGAAAGCTATCGGTCTTACAGATCATGAACAGGGTCACAAAGTTTACCTCCAAAGAGGAAGGTTTCCTTGTAGTGCCTACGACCATCTCTTCTAGCCCACTGCCAACTCTGTAGAGAGGGAACACTATGTACAAACTGTTACTGTATGCATCCCAGTTATCAGGCCAAGGAGTCTGGGGAAAGACAGGTGGATGTATGGGACACGGCAGGAATGTGGGAGAAGATGAGGATAGCGGGACCGAGCGGTGAGACGTATATCAGAAGGACGCCGCTCGCCCGGGGTGCAGAGCAGCGCCGCTGCAGCCGGCCCACGTGTGATCTCTCAGGTTTATTCATTTGTTCAGGGGATGTTCACAACATGAGGCAACAGCTGGATGTATGAGGACCGCGGTGTGCTGTAAATACGACAGAACAGATGACAAGAAGAGCGCTTATTTTCTTATTAACACATGTGCAGGTTCATCGTCGTCCCAGGCCCAAACTTCCAATCAAAGCTAGAAAAAGAGCTTCAAAGATATACTTATTGCACTTTCATACGGTTTGGGAATATTTTAACACTGCACTAATCATTATTTTTATATAAAACAACAGATTAAGTAACTATATGTGATGTGAGAGGGATTATTTAACTCTGCAGCTCCCCTCAGCTCTATGCAGCATTTCTCTGTTTTAGCTCATTGTGTGACCTTTACTTTCACCACCAGGGAACGTTTTCAGCCCAAGAAAAAAGAAAAAAGATAAACTGATTGTTCTCTACCTTCTCAGCACCAAAAGGGGGGCAGACAAAGTTATCAGCTAGCTGGTGAACAGAGTGGGATCATTTATCAGCTAAAGAGCCAGGCACTCCCCTCGGGAGCTGGAGAAAGAACAAAACAGAAAGCGAGATAGAAGAAAAAGTAAATATTGGCCCGTACACAGCTGTGTGCGAACACAACAGTGGAAGGTGTTTACAGCTTGTTCCAAAAGCCCCTGAAACATTAATTGGTGCAGTTTTTCATTCAACATTCAGACTCAAAGCAGCAGAAACTCGACTTCCTAAAACAGCAGATCCTCCATTTCCCATAATGCAACCAACAGACCCGACGTGCCTCATAACTGTCCACATCTTTCACATCCCACAAGCCCAGTTTGTAACACAGATTATCTGATATACATCTGTAGTTGAGATATCTAGAATTATTATGTAAACACTCAGTAGAGCGCATACCTCCGCCAAGACCCAACAGTCCCCTTTAATGCAGTCAAGTCTAAATAAATATAGAACTATAGATGTTTTTAGTGCGAGAACCAATTAGCCCAAAAAAACCCCCAAAAACTTCCAGACCACTAGGGGGCTCTTGCAGACTGCACCTTGAGAAAGGTTGCTCTAAATTTTAAAACATCCCATAACTTCATCATAAACTCACCAGATCTCACTCAGAGATACAAGCCAACTAATTATTCATAAATGATTCCCTGAGAAATTTATGAAAATGTCAAAAATCTTGCAATGTAAAAGAAAGTGAGATAAAAGTCCAGGATCCGCCCCTTTATCTCGATCCACAACAAAAGTTAAATGGCTCTATTCTGGGCCGAGACCCATCATCCCTCTGAGTTTCATGAAAATCTGGTCAGTAGTTTTTGTGTAATCCTGCCGACAAACCAACAAACAGACACAGGACTTAACAAAGCTCCTCAAGAGAAACTTACAACATTTAAAATAAGTGGTGAGAAGTCCGACCACGACAAGTAAACTGACTCTCAGCGTAATTCCCCTTTATAGTTTGACCCTGTTTGTCCCTGAAAGTAATGACGCATATCGTCACAGTAAAGTTTCACATATCACACCGAAGCAAAACAGAAACAAATGCATCCCTGCACCGAGTGAATGTATAGAAACCAGCACTTTCTCAGTCGGACCTGTGTGAGGCCTTCGTGTTCGTCCCCGACACCTGAATAAACCTGTGGGTGACTGAAGATGGTCTTACTGTTTGTCCAGGTGGTATCGTTCTTTTTCCACAGCTCACGTTATATTTGATATTCAAGACATTTATCGAAACATCGTCTCCATGATGTCAATCATCTTCCTAGTTGACCAAATTTTTCTAAATGTTTACATCAGCTTGAGATGGAGGAAGATCCACGTTAGACTGCTCATCAACTCTCCGAGTCAGTGAACCCAGCTTATCAATAACCTGTTGAATTTTCCTGTCATTAAGAAGCATGTTGGTGTACAGATGAATCCACTGAACATCCACTGCAGTGGTCAACATCTAAGCTGCTTTGGATCAACACTAATAGATAAAAAAAAAAGGTCTACCTCCATTTTCATTGCTTCAATACTTCATGGGCACTTTGAGTTCTTAGCTGCCGGGCTTCCGTTTAAAGGCGACACATCTGTGACTCCATTTTGTAACCACAGCATGTGTTGACCTGAAACCTGCGAGCGTGAATGACTACCAGTGTGGCACGGTGATGTCTCATGTCCGTCTGTGTTTGTACTCGCGTCTAATTCAGCTGTGTAAACCTATGCAGGTGTCTTCTTGTCGTCTCAGCTGGTTTGTTGGGCAAGGATCAACCCAAAGAATGATTTTTTTATAATAATAATAATAAAAAAAAGTCGAATAGGTTTGGACGAAATCGATATATTTCTAAGAAAAAATAATGCATACCTTTTTTGGATGAAAATCTTTTTTTTAGAGAGAAATATACCTGTATGTTGTTATTTCTAGGCTGTTTTTTTTTTCTTTCTCATGTGTCCTGAGAGTGAGCAGGAAATGTCACTGGTGAGTTGGATTTTTTCACTCATTGTTGTGTTTATGTGACTGTTCGGGTGTGGCTTGTGGTCCAGCTGGCTGGTCCAGAGATTCATGAGCGCTTCACCAGAACCATCCTCCAATACGATGAGAGGAAGCCTCACGAGTCTCTGTTGTTTATCCAAGAGTGGCACGACACAAATTCAGTCGACCGTTTCTCATCAGCACCTTCGTGTATTCTAATTAAATCGTTTCTTCTTGTTAATTCACCCTTTATACACGTTTAAAGGCTTTGTTTGGGTTGCCAGGTTGTGAAAAATCTCAAGTCATCAACAGGGTCAAGTTGTTAAAGGACGACTGAGACATTTTGGGGAATTTTTTTTAGCTTTCTAACAGGGAGTTGGATGAGAACATCAATATCCAGCAGCTGGTTAGCTTAGCTTAGCATTTGTAAATACATTGTTAATAAATAGATTTAGGTCCAAATGTTCTGCAGCCCTTTTAGGTTGAGCGATTTTTTTGGATCGAGTCTTTTTGACAAGTTTAAGAGCTAAAAAAGAGCTGAGAGCAAAATAACTTGTCTGTAGAGATGATCACAACTTGGAAACCCAAAATGTGCTTTGTTTTAAATCAAGTAAAGCCTCATATAATTAGATAACAAATGTATTTTTGTGAGGATCCTCGCCAAGATAGGAACACTGACGATAAGTATAACTGAGTAGAGATAAGATGAGATCAAAATACAATGCGACTTCTGTTTAAGATTGAAAAAAAGTCTTTGAAACAAGCCAAAATGTATCTGAGGACATTGAAAATAACTAAGGCCATGTCCACAGCCGTAACATAATCAGACCAACACAATCATTTATCGTTCATCTGAACATCAGCATCCAGAGGAGAGAGCGTCTCACCAAACTTCTCAACTTTAGATCTGACAGCAGGAGGTTCCAGACATTAGTAAATGATACGGATGTAACGATATCATGTCCAAAAAGTTTTACAATGCCGTCGTGTAGTAACGATATCTACCAACATATCTGGTGGTTATACTTCCGTAAGGCTCATGGGTCTAACAAGGGAGGTCGGTATAACTGAACCGCCACCCGGCCTGTCTGCTTCACCGAACGCTGGCTGTTTTTACAAACCATCTGTTAGAAAACGTCTAACCATTAACACCAGATGACCACTGAACATACAGTCAGTTAATATAATATGCTGGACATCCAGAGCGAGCGAGCGAGCGACTGGCTGCTGTCTTGTTTTAGCGATTGCACAGTTCAATCATTCATTACCAAAGACAATTCATGGCTACTGTTTGCACATTCATAGTTCATAATCAGCCATTTTTATTTTACTAAAGAAGGAAAGAAAGCAGAAGGACTTCAACTAAAAAGTTAAAAAACTAATTGTGTATAAATAATAAATGCCATCAGATTTATAATTAAAAGACATTGTTCAAACCATTTTTTAAATACTGTATCATCATCATTGTTGTGCCAGTTTGTGGTATCGTTACATCCCCAGTCGATGATGCATTAACCATTAATCTGGCCTTCTAAATCTCGACTTGTTAGGATGTTCACTGCTCCTGTCTGAAGGGACGTGATGCAGAACACGTTCCTCCCTCAGGCAGACAGAAATGCAAAGTGTGAAAGTTAGATTGGAAAACTGAACTTCACGCTCGCGTGTTGATAGTTTTGGACTCCCACCAGCTGCCTGCAGCAGGCTTGGATCGAACACCGGTCGCTGCTGCCACACTCGGACTGTCATTCGTCTCACTTCATGTCACTTTTTCGTCGGACGCAATCAGTGTAACTTATTCGGTTCTGTCCACATTGTTTCATAACGGCTGTTTCCGTTTCCTGTTTTTCTGTACTTTTCGTTCACGACTGTTCTGATTCGTTGTCTGATTGAAAGCATTTCCAAAACACCGTCGGCTGTGTGTGTTTTTTCTTTCTGTGGTGAACATCCTGATGCTGTGGGTCAAGTGTGTGTGTGTGTGTGTGTGTGTGTGTGTGTGTGTGTGTGCGTGCTGCAGTGACGGACAGACGTGCCATTGAGTGTTTTTTTTACGTCGTCTTGTCTCCACTCGGTCGGATGTTGTTTTGGAATTTAGTGCTTTCGGTGGACTCATTGTGCTCCGGTGTGAGTGCTTCCATTCACCACTGACTAATGGCACTGTTTTAGTTCCAGAATGCTTCAAACTATTCAAAATATTTATCATGCAATTTTCTGAGCATTTTTGGGGATTCTTTTGTACAAATAAATACTTTACAATCTGCTTGTCTCCACTGACTCGGACTTGAAACACAAAGACGCTTTCCCTCTCTGGTTCTCACGGTCGAGACAGACGAGTTATACGTAAGGACGACACTGTCATCTGCAGAGAGTCAAACAAATGCAGGACGCAAAGACCCAGCAAAGGTTTTATTAGGTGGAATTTAAATGGATCAAGACAAAGAAAGATTATTTAATAGGTTTGGGTGATGGGTGAAGATATTTAAAGGGGCTCTGTGGAACCAAAAGCCGGTCATCAGTTTATGTTAGCCGACTCCTTTTTGGACCGAGCCTCGAGTCGAGAGACGAGGAAGGTCTAGTTTTTCACGTCACGTTAAAATCTGCTCATATATGGCCAATTAAAAAAGGTATTTTCAATGACTGAATAAACAAGCTGTTCAAAGCTAGAAAGGTGGCAGGGTCCGCCACATATAAACAAAGTAACACAGTATGAAATGATGATGTTCTTTAAGGTCAGTTTATCAGTCATGAAAACAAAGAGAGTTTAAGATTCTTTAGAGATAAAACAAAAATCAGTCAATGACGATCTTTCTCTTCTGATTAAAATTGCTTCTCCAAAACTACAAAGTGCACCTTTAATCACCTCGACCTGCAGATCAATATACGTTTCCGACAAGACAATAACTGACTATGGCAAGCAACAGCTTAAAACCACACGTCTCTGACTGTCAAGTGTTTTTTTGGTAGACAAAACAAAAGACACAGTTGCTTCTCAAAGAGCGACACACACTTCCTCCCATTCAATTTTATTCACAGAAAAAAAAAGCAAAAAAAAAAAAATAAAAAGACACAGGTTTTCAAATGAAGTTAAGCAACTGACAAATGAGATCAGTCATTGTGTCAAATATTTATTCCTTTAAAACGTTTATTACTGATTAAATTCATGTCGGGAAAAATGAATAGTACATCTCTTTTTCTCCAGTGTACAGCAAACCACAGCTGACGAGTGTGTTTCAACCTTAGCACACGGGGCATGTTAAACACATGCACAGTTTGGTGTGCTAATTATGTGTGTATGTTCTATATTGAATATAAACACACAAATATATTTATATATACATACACGTAATGAATAGAAATCATAAAGTGTGAGATTTGATTCCGTTCCTAGGCCCTGGAGGTCGCAGTGACCTCTCATCGTGTATCAGGATCCCAACCCGGCTGCCAGAGTCTGCCCAGAGGATGAAAACTAAACGTTTCCAACAGAAGCGTAGCCAGCAGCTACAGCTCTCTCCATTCACTACTCTCCCAATTCAAAAATAAAGAAACATATGTCAGTAACAGCCACTGTGCGATGCTTCGGACTCTGTGACAAACCCTGGACATGGAGCGGGAGAAGGCGCTCAGGCCCCAACACACTGAGATCCAGAGCTGCAGTCCATCCCCGTTTGTTCTTAACGTTAACAGTCCCACTGTCCGCCACACTCTCACCATGGATGCCGAAAACACTGTGCGGTAACACTTCAGTTGAACAGGTAAGCACGGGGCGTCGTGACAGACGAGAGCCAAAAAAACCCCAAAAAAAACAAAACATGACATCAGATTTGAACAGAGGTCGACCGTTTAGATATTCTGCAAGCTGAGAAAAATACAGTGAATCCTCGACAGTCTAAATGCACGTCAGGCATCACCTTTAACAAACCCCTTCAAACAAAGTGTTACATGCTCAAAAACCACAGTCTGCTACCGACTGGAGGTCACCGCGTCGACTACGAGGAGCAGGCTTCCAAGGTAAGAGCCTCCACGCGCCTCTCAATGGCCCCCAACGCAGGAAGTGAGTCCGTCATGGCGGTGAGAGGAGCTGATATGTGGGCGTTTGGGAGGGGAGAAAAAAGGCCAGTGGCTGCAGAGATACAGAGAGGGAATAAAGATGGGGGAGGGAGGGCAGCCCTGAGCGCTTCCTGAGGACTCAACAAGGTCCCGTCAGACCCCGATTCACCCCGACTCTTGGTCAACCAGGGGCCAATATGGCAACAGTCCAATGAGAGGCGCCACTGAGCTCCTAATATTTTTTTCTCTATAATATTGGCAGTATTCATTGTTTTAAAAAAAAAAAAAAAAAAGGAAACGATGGAGGAAAAGGTTTAAAAGCAAACTCTGAAAGCGTCGTAAGACTGCAGTGAACAGTGCTTTCAGAGCTCCAGGAGTGGTTAGACTGCTCTGCTGCACTTTTTTCATTTTTATTTTTTTGTTTGTTTTTTTTTTTTAAAAAAAAAGAAAAAACATAAAATCGTTTAACGTTGGCTCAGCACTACTGAAGGTTAGAGGGGAGACAGGTGGGAAGAGCTTGGCAAAAACACAGACAAAGAGAAACGAAACATGAGAAGTCACCAGTTCTGTCCATCGGATTAGTTTGCTAAAAGGTCATCTACCAATCATCATCATCATCATCATCATCATCATCTTCTGTGTGATTTTTTTTTCTCTCCCCCATCATGTCAAATAAAACAAAACCTAGCAGTTCATGATCTGTTGGCGTGAGCCGCGGTAACACAGGTGTCCGAAAGGCTGAAACTGGAGAAAGGTGGCGAGACCTCCGTTCTCATTCAGACGCCCGTTCAAATGAAGAAAAAAAACAAAAACAAAAACATCCCAACCAACCAAACACCCCCCCCCCCCAACCCTCCCCCCCAAAAATAAAACTAGAGCGAAACAAAGAAATCCAGAAAAAGGTGAGCCCTCCTTCTCCTCAGGCGCAGAGTCTGACTCGACTCCAAATGTCCCGTGTGCAGTGGAATGAGGAGGAGAGATGAGATACTGATGGAGGAATATTGGGATTACGTGGATATAAATCTGAGCATTATGGTGGTCAGTTGTCAGCTTGCAGATCCTTTAAGAAAGGAGGACCTCAGGTCAATAGTGCCCATCTGCTGAATTCCAAATAAAACTTGATCTGACGTCTAATAAAATCTGTACATTTCTTTTTTTTTAAGTCTTCATGATTAGTTTGTCCAAAGGGGACATTTATTTTCATTTATTTTATTCTTTTTTTTTTTTTTAAATCTTTCACCGTATATTTATTAAATCTTTATCATCTGCTCTTTAATTTAGATGCGCCGAGTCCCATCTTGTGTGTATGCGTGTGTGAAGAAAAAGACGCAGCCGGCCTTTAGTGGATGGCTTCGAGTTTGCTAGCAGCACTTTTTCTTTCGTTTACTGTTCCGGGTGAGTTTGACCACGTCGTTCTGTTGCTGCTGCTGCTGCTTGGCTAGCACCTCCTTCTTGGCTCTTAGCACTAGCTCCGTGATGCAGTTGAACATCTGCAGGAGAAGCACAAAACGATGACGTGTGGGTGAGTGCAGCAAACAGCGAGCCACATCAAACATGTCACAGAGATAGATAGATCAGGTGTTACGACTGCAGAGAACGACTCCTGCAGTGCTCGGAGATTTCTGTCCATTCAACATGAAGTTACCGCTAACAACTGATAACCTTTGTTGACTGTAAAGACTGTAAAACTTGCCCGGCTCTAACACCTACTGTAAGGTTTTTGTGAGAGTTATTGACACTTTCTTGGCCAAGAGCAGTGACTTGTGAAGTTACCACTTCCTGGCAACCACGGCATGACGACACGACAAAAAGATACTGTGGTTTAACGTGTTAGTACTGTTTATCCATCACATCTGCCAGCCGGGCTGTGCTCAGTTTGACTCGGGCCCACCACAGCTTGGCTACCTGCTTCAAGGTGTGTCTTTACCACTATCAAAGAGTCACAGCTAACAAAGTGGCTCTGCTAATATCAAAAGTGTTTCATTTTCTCTAACTTCTTCACTATAAAAGCCCCCCGTTATTTAGTCCTTTAAAAGCTTTTATTATGAAGCAGCATCACAGGAAACGTTGTCGTGTGAAAGCGAATCAGAGGAAACAGGAAAACATAGAAGATGTTTGAAAGTACTAACAAGACAAGATAAAACTAAAGAGATTCTGTTAAAGCTACAAAAATACTGAGAGCTGAACACAGTGACTTTTAAAAGGCGTATTTCTCTCAGGTTTCCTGCACAGACGTGTTTTGAGTATTAATTTGCAAGACGCATTTGTTTGAGGGGAGAGACGGGTTGCTTGTTACGAGTCGGCGAGGCTCGGTCTGACTCAGCGCAGGTGGAAAAACGCCATTAGTGAGCTTTAAAGGTTGCATTTACACAGAGGTAGACTAGCTGTTCACCTGCATGTCAAATCTTTATGACAAGCCTGAGTTGGGCTTGAAGAACTGTCACTGTGAAATGTTTTTTCCCCACAAAAAAATAATTTCTTTAAGGATTTGTTTGTACAAAGAAGATGCCTATTGAGCACACTGAGACAGCCAGATCAGCAGGTTTTGCAAAGCATTCAGAATCGCTGCCTGATTCAAACCTTCAGCTGATCTGCTCCACATACCAGGCATGTCCCAGAAACATCCCCACGCAAACAGTCTGAGGCCAGACACAACAGAACAGTTACCTCTTCAACGTTGATGTTCTCTTTTGCACTCGTCTCAAACAGGTTGATTCCCATCTGCTCTGCAAACTTCTGCGCGTCAGTCGTCTCGACCACCTTGGAGTTGGGGTCGTCGTTTTTGTTTCCCACTGAAAAAATGAACATTGCGAAAGGTGACTCAACGCGAGCGACTTGGAACAGAGCTTCGAGCAATTCTCCCACAAAACAGGTGTGCACTCGATTCAAGGGTAGAGTCTATTTTTAGATCAAGGATGCCAAGGTGACGACAATCCTGGACTCTTTCTGAACAATGAAAGGTGCAAACTCACCTAATATTCGGCACACGTCGTCACAGTTCTGGTTGATTTCATGTAGCCATCGTTTGACGTTGACGAAGGACTCGGCACTCGTGACGTCGTATACCACTATGACCCCATGCGTTCCCCTGTAGTATCTGAACATGCACAAGGGCGAGAGAGACACGGTCAGCTTCTGACATTCAGAAACTTGTTGATTCACAGAAATTATGACTTGATTTAAAAACATATTCTCATGCTGTGTCAGCTCAAAAGAACACAAAATCAGCATCAGCCACCAGTCAGATGCTGTCTTCCCTTCGATGGATCAATAATAGTAATAGTTGGCTAAAGTAACATAGACACAGTAGAAATGACAGGTTAAAAGTTGTGGGCAAACGATTAAATTATTAATGCCGCTCAGTGGTAGCAGCACAAATGGAAACTGACATGAAACCTAACCGCTGACAATTTAAATAAAATCTACTTTCAAATCAATTCAGATGAGCACTTTAGAAACACGACAGCTGGTTTCACTGACGGATCACTTCAGCTGAGAATATACAGTGTCTGATTAAAAGCTTGAAGAAACCACTGAGGTAGCTGGTGCTCACATCCAGCAGGGAGAGACAAACCTCAACTGAATGATTTTAAAAACTGTTGGAAGGAAAAACAAACCCTGAAAAATGATTCAAAATGAGCAATGACACGTTTACGTCTGTTTAGCTGGATGGGAATCATCTGCTCGTCTAACAACAACATAAGAAACACCTGCGCTGTCCATTCAAACAGCTTCTACAATAACGCAACGCTAAAATACATCAGTAACACAGTGTGAGTGCAGAAGTCACAGAGCAGAGCTCACAAAGCTGAGAGCAGCATCTGTCTCACACAGATGACTAAACCAGAATGTGACTGACAGTTTAACTGTAGACCTGCAGCCAGACTTCCAACAGGGCACCGGCCTCAGAGAGGGAGCATCCCCAGTGTAGCTCCACTCACCAAACAAACACAAAGACCCTTTTGTCAGCCGCACTGTGTGTGTGTGTGTGTGTGTGTGTGTGTGTGTGTGTGTGTGTGTGTGTGTGTGTGTGTGTGTGTGTGTGTGGCATGACAGTGTGGGGATACAGTGTTTTGCCTGAGCATGTCCCCGATGTTCAGCAGTAACAGGCCACCAGACAGCAGGGGTGGTTGGCTGTGTGTGTGTGTGTGTGTGTGCGTGTGTGTACGTGTGCATATTCAGTACACATTATTAGAAAACCATAAACTAACAGACACACAGCAGGCGTGTGGGGCCCGACCTGCACAAACAAGGTAATAAACTGTTTAGAAACTGAACTCTTCCCTCAGAAATCATCAGTCTGGCGTCTCAGTCGAGTGTTTCTGCAAATGAAACAAAAAAAAATAAAGCATGAACCCATTACTGCCTGTATTTTATGTCATTCTTGGACTTTGTGCCCGACTCCGATGGCAGCAGTGGGTCTGGCATACGGCTCTCGCCCCGGGCTTAGTGTGCCAGAGTGGACCGAGCCGATCCTTGGGCCCATGATGCATCTCAACAAATTCGTTTAGGACCTAATGAGGCACCACGCCACTCATACTCGAGCACAGTGAACAATCAGTCTAAATGGGCTGCCTGCTCGGCGGAGGGATTCCTGCAGAAGGACTGTCCGCCGTGCTTCTAAACTGGGGCCCTCAGACTCCTCTGGGACTGAAACGTCTGCACTGAAAAATATTTCAGGTTTTCTGGATATTTTAGGCGTTCTGATCTTCGTCACCGCAGCGGTGCTTCGTGTTACATAACAACAACCATCCGACATGCTCTCCTGACCTTCAGTGCAACACTCGCATGTCTTGGGCAGTGACAGTTTAATAAGCCTCTGTCTGCTTCTGTCAAAGTCAAAAAGGAGATGAGTGTGCAGAGATGACTGCAGTTTGAGCTGTAGGTCGCATCGATGTGGTTTCAGAGCAGCTCGGTCAGCGACCCCTCACACAGTGATAGCTGTGTAACTGCACAGTTACACACTACTCCTTTATTGATTTTAATCTGGATGTCAATTCTGCACCAAAGCCAGCGCATGTCATTTACATGGCAGTTAAATGGCAAGTTCATATTGCAGCAGGGTTTTAGCAAGGAGAACAAGGAATCATGGGACAGCCCACGGCAACAGGAGCGTCCGAATGCAGTTCAGTCGCTGAGGTGCAGTTTGTAGAGATACTGCAATAAAGCTGATAATTATTCAGATGTCAGAGCAACAGTGGATGATGGTGATGATGTAAAATGAAAATGGGTCGCTCGTACTGTCAAACACACAGAGAGTCACACAGCAGCTCCTCTCGGTTCTACAGCTGCGTGGCGTCTTTCAGCTCTTTGTTTTTGATTTTACAACCTGCAGCTTCACCGTTTTGATTCACTCTCACCAGCCTCAGTGTTGTTTTTCATGAGAAGCATGAAGAGGTTTTCAGCGATAAAGCTTTGGCTGCACCAAAAAAAAAAAGATTCCAATGCGTACGTTTTATTCTTTGAGAAAAAGGGAACCCAACAATAATCGAAAGAAAACTGCCGGCAACTTAAAAAATCAATTCATCCTTTCAGTCATTTTTTGAGCAGATCTGTCAAACATTTGCTGGTTCCAGCTTCTTAGATGTAAGAATTTGCTGCTTTTCTTTGTCATCTATGAGAGTAAAGGAAGAGTACTTGGGTTTGGGAATGTTTTGGCGACTGACTGATTTATTGACAACAAAAATATGTGTTAGTTGTGGCCCAGATAACCACGACTACTATCACAACTGTTGGCAGTCGCCATAGTAGTAGTAGTAGTAGTAGTAGTAGTGGTAGAGTGAAGACAACATGGTACAAGGTAATGTTGGAAAAGGTTTCCCCTGAAGAAAAGAAACATTTTTAATATTTGAAGATGACATTCATTTTGCATTAACTGCCTTCTCTCGGCCACAGATCCAGAAGCAGTCACCGCTGTGTCTTCCGATGGCCCATTCAATCCTCACACGAATGTTATGTAATCCAGTTATATTCTTTGGTGCCGTGCTGAGAGCTGCAGGCGTCACGGCAAATGATGCGGCCGGTTTTGAAAGCTTGGGAAAGTGTTTCCATTCAAGAGTCTTGAGCAGCTGTTTGCTTTGTGCTGAGGCCAAACTGAACACATCAAGCTCGCAGGCCTCGTGCTGGACACATGTTTGACATCTGTATTTCTATGGGTGGGAACCTCTGCGCTCGTTTTGCAACTTTATACAATATTAATTAGGGTTGATGGAGTCTGAATGGCAGCGTGAGAAAACCTGGTGAGTCTGAGTTCTGGGTTTAAAGGATAACGTCAGAGTTGTTTTGTCTATTTTCTTATTAACATCATCAACAATCCACACAAACGGACCAGAACCAACAATTATCCTTATCCTATGAACAAGTATTGGTTGTGCAGCCTGTGTACCATACAACTTAACCATCATTCAAAAAGTACTGAAAGAAATGTCACCCAATGCAGCGACAACTGCGTTCCAATATTCAGTCTATAACATGTGAAAAACGCTCATCACAATTTCAACATAGTGCAAATTTACATCTGCAAAACTTCAAAAAACCCAACTCTTCATTTACTGTCAAAAGTGACAAAAGAAAAGCACATAATCTTTACATTTAAGCAGCTGGAAACAGCAAATGTTTGACATTTTTGCTTGAAAAATAAAACGACTCATCGGTTATGAAAATACTCAGCTGTACCACGTCAGGCTGCGGCCAAACAGACAATACTCGGTGGTGTCGGTGTCAGTAAACAATCACGATGAAAGCTTGTGTTTTCACCTTGAAAGGTGTGGAGAGATGTCCTGCTCTTAGCGTGGACGCTGTGCAACACCAGACTGAACTGTGCGACACACATACTGAGCATACGAGGGTGAGGACGCCCAGCCCCTGCCATCATGCAGCGCTACAGTACGAGACCAGGAGCCTCCCTCTCACATCTGTAATTAGGATCTGTGGGGAATTCCATCCAGTTTCACAGAGCAGCACCGACTCATTCTAGTTGTCTACAAACTGCTTCCTCAAATAAATACCTAATCTGAGGACCACAAAGAGCTATTCTTGGTTTCAGATTCAGATGATGAAAAGAAAATGACAAGCTTCACCTGAAAAGCCCACGTATGTGGATCTACTTACGTGGAGGTGATGGTGCGGAAGCGCTCCTGCCCTGCTGTATCCCAGATCTGTAGCTTCACCTTCTCCCCGTTGATTTCCACCGTCCGGATCTTAAAGTCCACGCCGATCGTGGTGATATAGCTACCTGCAACACACGCATGCCAACACAGCATCGAGTTAGCGACGACACCAAAGCACGAAGTCTCGAAATGATGCTGCAGCAGCTGAGATGGAACCACATACCTGAAAATGTGTTGTCTGCAAATCGCAGGAGGAGACTGCTCTTCCCCACTCCTGAGGAGGAAACACAAGCACAGGATGAGGTTTAGAGTTCAACAGGTTTCAAACACGACAAAAACCGAGTGCATTCTTTGTGAGTAAATCCTGTCTGATGACAAAAATGTTGCCTTTTCTCTTCTCGTATGAAACACTAACACCACTGCAAACTACAACTGGGTACCAAAAACACATCTTTTTAATACCAGATTTCACGTTAGGAGTTCATCTCATCAGCCAATAAGCATGCAGCTGCTTGCTGTGCCAAGATAGAACACCACTGATGATTGGCTGTCTCGAGGCATGGAGGAAAAACACCAGGTAACACCAGGAGACGACGCTCACCACGTGTATGTGTAATGCAATCTTTAGTCAAAACGGACTTGATATCATTCAGGAACCGGTATTTTTTTTCTTAAGCCCAGCTGCAAACCTCCAACAAGATGTGGACCACGACAGTTGCTGTAGTCCATGTGTACCCAAAGATGTAGTTCTTCAGGACATACAGGCAAACGTGAACCTGTTGCACGGTGCACGGGGTGAATGATTTACGGTATGCAGGCCGCATCCAACACGTTCATGTAAAGCATTTAGGTGACATTACAGAGGCGTAATCAGTGCAACAGCAGAACAAACAGCAGCAGTTGCGAAGGCTTGCACCAAAGCCACAGAGGCAAGGCATCAAGAGAAACAAATATATCTGTCTGGAAACCTAAAATTATCACGCATAATAAATAGCTTTTAGGAAGGAGTAGCAGACACACGACTGATGACAGGAGAGGAGAAACCAGAGGGAGAAGAAAACTGAAAATGTATGAGAGGGATCAGTGTTGTGTCTTCAACATATCAGTGCTCAGGTTTCAGCTGGAGGTTAGGAAGTGACTCTGCCACCCAGCCTGGGGTGGGACCCAACCTGAAGCCTACCTATTGTGTTATTGTCATATCATGTTTGATTGGTCCCCCACATAAAAGCTCTCAGGTTCCTGTGAGCTCCACGCTACAGAGTTCAACAAACAATAACCAGAGCTTCAAAGCAGAAGAGTCATCTCGTACTTTTGAAGCTCTGAATATTCTGTGCCTTCCTGCCGCCTGGCTAAGAGGAAACTAACACCATCATTGTTAGAATTTAAATTTCTAAGGTGTCCATGATTAAATCATCTGTGACATTTTAACACTTTTTGTGGCCTGGAATTTGAGCTTGTGTCAAACCTCTCTTCGTGAGCAGACGCACCACTGTGACGGCTCATAAGTTATACAAGTGCGGCTATGTGATAGAACTCAGCCCCGGTGCAGCTTGGAGATCCAGCGTGTGGACGGTCTGTCAGCAGCAGATCTGACTGCATACAGCTGAGGAACGGGTGGGGGCGCAGAGGTCAGAGGCATCTTTCCCAAATAATCTCGGACAGTTGTGCTTCCAGGCGGCAGCTGAGGGGACACTGGCGTCTGTGTGTGAATGGCAGTGAAGGGCTTGCTGTGCGGCCTTGCCCTCAGCTGATGGGGTAGTGCCAGGATCTGAGCTGTCAATGAACCCAAAGATCATGGTCCACAAAGAAGTCCTGCAGGCTGAGGCTGTACTACTCCTGTTGAGGGTGGATCTGTATTATATCTATACTCTAATGGGCAGATGCAAGAAGAGCAAGCCCAGTTGATTGTACAGGAACTTGAATGATGCATCTACCTGTTACTGTGGCTGTGTTACGTCATTTGCTTCAGCATAATAAAGGAAGCTAAACAGACACAGTCAGAAGTGTCAGAGCCTCTTGATCTTGGCAGACAGACGCAGTTCATTTAGTGACACTACAGCTGATACTAACCACTGTGTCAGTCTCACTTCACTATACTTTGACTGACTGGATGCGAACCAGACTGCAGTGCAGCATTCCTCCACTACTACAGCAGCTAGCTAGCTAGCTTGCTAGTTCTATCATGCTAGCCAGCTAAATAACAAAATGCAATTCAGTAACTTCACCTGACTCAGCTGACCTCACACCGTGCAGCACACACACAGGACGCTATCTTTAGCTTGTGTAGACAGACCCTCCACTGCTACAAAACACTAGCTCCTCAGCTAACGCTGGCTAACAGCTAGCCACATAACCAAACTTCCAGCTAGCTAGCTAACACAGCTAAAGGAGAGGTACAAAATAGAGGCCAAATGAGAGAAACATGGGAGCCCCCCGTGCAGTTGTTTGGGGAACAGTGAGTGCTTTGTTATGAGGCTGAAACAAAAATGTCTCAGTAAGTAACGAGGACAAGCGCACAAAATCTTCCAGCGACGAGCCCTTTATAGATCTGGAGGCGATATCCGGCCTGATCGGCTGACATGCCCAGCCCGGACACACACAACCTCCGCCCTGTCACCGCCACAGAAATATGGCGGATGTGTACATTTCACCAATCGTTTTTGCATGAACGAAATAAAAGATAATATGTTGTAAACGCATCATGGAAGTATACTGCGTCTATACAGCTGCATCCCCCCCCGCCTCCCCACCATGAAAAAAAAAAAAACACGACAGGGCCCACTTCCCGTCCCGCATCCCCGGCGTCGGCTTACCGCTGTCACCGATGATGAGCAGCTTGAAGAGGTAATCGTAGTCCCTGGCCATGCCGGTAGCTGGTGGCTCACCCCCGCCTTGTGCCGCTTCTTTGCTCGGTCTTCTGGTCCGACCCCCTCGGTTTGTTTAAAAAAAAAAAAAAAACCCACAATCACCGGTATGAAGGAATACGACCACTACAGATGCTACAAACTGTTAGCCCCCCCGAGCCGGCGGCGTTTTTCTCGGGGTTTCGCGGCGTCAGCAAACCTCTCCCTCCGCTGCAAACAGCCGGAAACTCCGCTTCCTTCTCTGGTGGAGCTGCACCCAACTCTGACCCGGCTCCACTGCGCAGGCTCCTCCGCCGAGCGGCCGTCCCATCCCACTGATGAGCACCAGAGCGGCGGTCATGCTGCCAGAAGGGGCTGGAGACTCGAGGCGAGCCGCTGTTTGACAACTTGAACCGGCAGCATCCTCCACATTTGTAAAAATCAAACATTAACGGCCGTTATCACCCTGCTACGGAAGCCCCGAGGGACAAGACAGCAATGTTTTTATTCTGGTGAGCGATTTTATTTCCTCTCCTGTTTCAATGACTTGTGAGATATTTTCCTTATAGATAGTTCCTTATTTTTGTTTTCTGTCTCTGAAAACATTTGAAATAAATACATTTTCTGACAAAAATGTTTTTGGTTCTACAGAAACATTTTAACGATAATCTTTATGTCATGTGTAATACTAGTGAAATATTATTTTTTCATATTTTCTTTTTCTAATATGTTTCACAAATGGAAAAAATACATCAAAATCACACACACAAAATTGCTTTTTCATGTGGCAAAAAATGTTTTGTGTTTTTTTCATATTTGAGACCGAGTCAAAAACATTTTTCCCAAGAAAACAATTTTTAAAAATGTTTTCATGGATCAAAAAAAATTACATTAAATTAATTCAATGTATGGAACAGAGAAGATTTTTTTTTACTGTTTCACTCATGTTATATAAAACATTAAGATTTTTTTCCACTATAAATATTATAAATAAATATATAAATATTCTTGTTTAAAATACAGCTTCACACAAAAAAATAAACAAAAAATCTCATCACAGAAAAACAAACAAAAAAAAAAGATTATCCTGGTATTTCTTCCCCTCACAATATCACAAGTCTGAAATGCAGAAGAGAAATTATTTAAATCAGACTTTAAAAATGGATAAAATAAATAAATAAATAACTAATAAGGAACTTTAAAGATGATCCTGGAAAAAACTTTTTTCCCCACCAGATTGTAAGTCATAGAAACTCAGAAGAGAAAAACACATAAGTGGTAGCTCAGAGTAAATAGTCAGTATGTCTAAACTACATAAAAAAACAATTTAAAATCTCTTCCTTCAGTGATGATCGTGCTTCCTAACAACAATCCTGCATACGTTCAGTTTGTCTGCGTGTAATCTTATACAAAATATCCAACACCATGATGTCCTGCACAGAGAGATCTGTGGCGTTACAGTAACAGTGATGATCCCAGAACCCACCCTGAAATAAAACAACGGCCTTCCAGTGTTTCAAACACTACATTATGAAATCAAGATCTTTTTATTTTGAATTGCCTTTTTACAACTGTGTCACTGACATAAGAAGGATTTCATTAAGATGTTTCTATTGCCCCGTACAACTCTCACACACAAAGTCCAAATACAAGTTAAACACCGGGGAGTCGTTTCGTTAAAGCAGCATATTAAATGCCTGAAATCGTTTTGGTAAAACAAGTAGCAAAACACTGAAACTCCAAAACAGAATTTGCCTTATGTAGTTCATTACAGGAGAATAACCTGCAACACTGCGAGGTAAAATAAAATAAAATAAAAAGTTATAAATTGGGCTTAAAGGTTGCAACAATGATGCAAAGTGAGAAAAAGAAAAAAAAAAGAATTTATTGGGGGATAAATGAGAGAAACACTGCCCATCTCAGCCACCGTCCACGAAGGGCAACATTGGCATGTGTAGTGAGCGTGTCTGGGGTTGTACAGCGGAGATCTGCAGAGATCGTTTCATAGATCAGTCCTGCTCCATCACGTTAGGATCGTATCGTCTATCTCTTCATTGGAGTCTGGCAGGCTGGCGATTTTCTTCAGGGACCTGCGGTGACACTCTGACAGCAGGTCGTTACTTGCAGAGTCAAGAATGGCAGTAAGTCCCTGAATCGTAGAAAAGGGAAAAAAAGGTGGAATGAGTAAAAGCCTTCAGTCATATTTATGTTGCATACATGTATGAATAATTATCATCGTCTGACCTGCATGGTTTCCTCTCCCTGGCGGAGCTGCAGCAGGTTGACGATGGTGTGTTCGCTCTGAGACCGGACGCTGGTGTTCTTGTCCTTGGTGTTGTCCAGCAGACCCTTCAGGAGGGGCTTGATGAGGGCGACCTCCATGGGGGGCATCGTCGGGTCTTTGAACACCCACCACAGCACCCGCTCCGACACCAGTCTGATGTCACTCGACTGGTTCTGAAGACACTGCGTGGTCACAGAGACGAGGAGACGTCACAACACAAAAACCTTCTGCTGAAGCAGCTCCTCGTCACAGTACTACAAAAAACTCTTAACTTGCATATGCATACTTGACTTCTGGGTGTTTTGGGGAAAATCAAATGGATTCAGGTGGAAGTGAATGGATACGACACAGGCAGCAATTAATATGAACTTGATATTTGAACGACAGGATGGAGGGAGGATCTCCTGATTGGATCTGACTGTGAAGCTGAGGACGCGCCGTGGTAGCGACACCCTGCTGTATCTTTTAATTTACTCTTAATTGGACAAAATGGACATCATGCTGTGATGAGGAAGACTTGGGACAAGCAACTGAGACTATAAAAACATCAGGAAACTGTTGACTGAGGTAATAAATCAGTCAAGTAGGAGCATCTTTTTGAACCCAATCGAGACGCCCCCTGCAGGCCATTAGGAAGAATGCATGTTTAAGGCACATCCGCCTCGGTTTCACACTTCAGACCCAGAAGCTCGGCCCATTTCTTGTGTAGTCAATAATACGAACACAATATTGACATAGTGACACAATTCACACTGTAATTCCACCTGTTGTTTATATGAAAAAAAATCATTAGTGCACCTTTAACTTATGTTTTAAACATGCGTCTGTGAACTGGAACAGGCTCCAGCATGATCATAAAAAGTCAGAGTCATTTTAGCACTTAATGACACTCACTTCCTTACTTTACAAAGCAAATAGTCAAATGTCAATGGAATCAAATGGTTCCTGCTTTACCTTCACTAACTGTGTGATCATTCGCTGGGAAACACTGAGTCCCTCAGTCCTGAGCTGGTGCCTCATCAGGAATCCCATCCCTCTGATCCCACTGGTGGCAATCGGAATCTGGAAGAAGAGCACGATCACTATCATGTAAATGTACTGACACATATTAGGGCAGCAGGGATGAATGTATAATGCAAGAGGAACAGCAGAGGAGATGGAACTGTAGAAAAACATTTTCATACTATTTTTCTTTTGAGCAGACGCTCACAGGATGCATGACGATGAGGTCATTTATCTCTCTGTGGCTATGTAAAGATAATAACTGTAATATGGCGTTGTAAAAACAGAGTACTACCAATTTCATCCTTCAGCAAACAGATTCAGATTAGAGGAATTGAGGAGTTGTTTTGTAATTTTGCACTGTTGGGACTGTTTCTTGGCCTGGCACCTCCTCTGGTAAATACAAGATTTCAGCCAAGAAACTGTTACAAGTAACTCCCAATAGAACCACACCTCGAGAATGTGCCTACTGTATTTCCCATATATCAGCTCATGGGGGAAATGAGAGATATATTGTCAGAAGAACAGAGGGCCACACAGACTCTCCTCACCCTGTCAGCGGTGGCGTTGGTCAAAATTGTCTCTGTCACAGTATCGCAGTAGTCCTTCCCACACAGCTTCTCAGGAGCCGCCTTCACAGCTATGGCCAGGGCCAAGCTGCGACCATGACGCACCATCCAGTCAACACCAGACACGTCCGCTGTAAAAAAAATCAGATTACCTCATTCGTCATGAGAACTGATGGCATGAAGATATTGATAATAAGGACAACTGTTGTAAAAAGACAGCAACTGGGGGACATTAATGACATTAAAACACACACTTTGTGATCTTGTGACGGTTACTTTGCATATGAATACTAACCTAAGACATGCTGAAGTAACACACTCTTCAGCTCCTCCTCCGACAGGAAGGCACACAGCTCACCAACACAGCCGGCTGACGCCATACGTGTTGCATCCTACGTGCGTGCACACAGACAGCCAGACACAGACAGGTTGACAGTCACTTAGTCTCAAACTGACGTGCTGGCTCAAAACCACCTTTTTTAGATAAACCACATCCTCTCTGCCTGACTTCCGTTTTTC